>NC_090449.1:1008150284-1008750284 GCF_031143425.1 Pleurodeles waltl | reverse complement strand
AAGCGGCAGTCCAAAAAAGCCCGCTGCTCTGGCTGTCCCCTCGCCCTATTACAATGTGCGGGGTATCAACTGAGTAGAAGGGCGCTGCAGAAAAGAAATGTAAGTACACCAGGAAACATGTATATGTTGTGTAAGTGTAGTACAGTGTATGTAGACATGTGTAATGTATGTGTCGGTGTATGTTCAAGTTCACTGACTGTTCTCATACATACACAGGAGTAGTGACGGTGTCTCCTACCTTCGATTCCTAGGATAACTGGGGTGGCCAGGTGGCAGCAGAACAGGAGGGACGTGAACACACACATGCTGCAGTGGAACCCCGAAAAAAGGTGAGTTTTCACCACGTTACCTCCCTTTACGCCGCACTTTGCATGACGGTCCCCCGCCTGACATGATCCATACGGCAGTGACTGCGGCGGTACAGCATCCTGTAGCTGCCGCGTACTTGACCTCTGTGGCGCTGGTAGCAGGAATCTTCGTGGTGACGACGGTCCAGCGGTGGTCTTCGAGCAGGCTTTCTGACAGAACGGTAATCTGGCAGTCAGACCGCCAAAGTGGTAATCAGGCCCTCAGTACTCAATAATTCAACCAAAACAAGCCAATAGGTCAGTGTCCAACCAGAGCTTAGTCTTTGAAAAAAATGATACTGTGTGACAAGCAAGCTGTCGCTGCCTTGTCAAAAGTGCCCTCGCTGACAGTCAGACAGTCCTCTGTGACTCCACCCCAAGTTAGACCCGCCTTCTAATTTCATGAAGGTCACGAAGGCTCTGATGTCACGGCGTTTGAATTCCCTTCATCCCACAGTCAGAATATGCCTGGTCTACTTATATGAAGAGGCCATTTCCCAACCTCAGACACCAGCTCCTTGCTGATGCTACCTCCTGGACCAAGCTCAGCCTGACCATATTTCAGATTCTTCGTGCCATGCTGGTCAAATAGGAATGTGGAGCCTTGAAGTACTCTGGGGAGAGAAGTCCTGTCAAAACTCAGTACTGAGTGCTTTTGTCATTGACATTTTTTGCTTTGAATCTCTTCAATTTCCCATCCAAGACATAACCAAGAAAAGCTGCATGTGCACAAGTGAACTTGCCATTACATGCTTTGTATATTACATACTGCTTTGTATGTTTCTTTCTCCCTCGCCTCTTTTCCTTTGCCTCTTCCTTACTTTATTATTTTTCTGTTCTCGCTCTCTATCTTTCATTCTCTGTCTCTCATTGTCTTCCCTCAGCCACGCCCACCTCTTTATCCTTCGGATTAACAAGTCACTCTTTCCCTGAGATGTTAAATGTCTTCTTCCTGGAGGCCTCCTGCGATGACGTCAGACCTAAGGGGACATAAAGAGCACCAGTGATGATGTGAGAGCTAAGGGGACATAAAGAACACCGCTACGAAAGGCTCCTTGAGACAGAGGACACGCACTGTTGGATGTGTTCACATCACTTAAGCCATCGATCAGCTGCGTCGCCCTTGGAAAAAAAGAGTAGTTAAATGACAAACCAGAGTGCACAACATCGGATGAAGGATGACGTGTTGTCGTTACAAACTAAAACGTAAAAATTAGGGTAGAAATGAACAGGTGCCTTTCGGAATACGTGGGAAGCTTGTCTAACACATATTGTGTCCCTGCAAAGTACCGTAACCTGAGTTTACCATCAGCCATAGGTCAAGAGGTGAGGCACGCCCAGTCCGGCTGAGCCAATCACAGAGCTTCACTAAGGCTTAGGAATGCAGTCCCAGCAGAACAGCTTGATCTCGTTTTATACATAGACTTTATTTTTTATTACCGAATGTTGCAAGACCCAGCAATGGAGGAAGCGCCGGGCTTTGTTTGTTATATTTGCTCACGAGGTTTCTAATCAATTTATCAATATTGACTTTTCAATCCATATTGACTTTTCAAAGAATCCACTTAAAGCTTATTCGCTGAGTCATCCAGCCCATTTAAAGAGAAGTTTGCAAAAAGTGCAAACGACTGTACACACTGTGAGTATCCCGTCTGGTCCTCCTTTCCTTGAGTCTTTTTCTTGTGTTCTGTAGGCAGTTTTGGGCAGGTGAGAGCACCCTTCTTCCTTTGACAGAGGCACTGGTTCCTCCTAAGTTACCTCTTCGGCACCCCCACATCCCACAGTGCAGTGGAGGCTCTGGGAGGCAGACCTTGTTATGTGTTGCGCAATTATCATTTATCAAGTCTTTCTAAGGGTGTTGTTTTGTACATTGGAGCCCAGATTGATCAGGGGCTTGCCTGCACCCCTTAAGTCAGATTTAGTAAGCCATGCAAAGCTACCTTGCAGAGCCCTGACACTCGCTAAATTTGAAGGAACGCGAGGCAGTGCAAGCCTACACTGGAAAGGCATTCCATAGGTGGCGCATGGGTGTTCCCATGCATTTACTGATGCTTCTTGGCACATTCCCAAGTTTACCAAGACTAGTAAATCTGAAAATGCTTCAGAATTGCATGCCTTGCCTTCTCCTTTGTGTTTCCTCTTTCTAAGTGTGCTGCATTCCGCAGCACACATACAAAGAGTAAAAGGCCTCTAAGGGTGGTTTCTTGTTCAGGAAGGTGTCCTGGTGCAATGCAGGCATCCAGGCATCATGGCACAACAGTGCCTGCGTTGGTGATAGGCAGCACATAGTGTGTCAGTGAAGGGAGAGAGCAGGGAGGCGCCATATCTTGGTACAAATTGTGAATTCTGTCCTCTCCACTTGAGCAGCGCAGAATGTTGTCTTGCTGCATCAATGATGAATATGACCCCTCCACCCCCGTTAGTGACATATAAAAAACTTGAGGGGAACCCCTGCACAGTACCTGGAGGGAACTCCTCCAGACTCAGTGAGGAGCTCTCAGGCCCACCCCCTGTGCACAGTGTATTGTGCAGAGGTGGGCCCCTCGAGTTTGGGGACCCACCACACCACGGGGGCTAATGTTACACCACCTGGCTCTGTGATAGTGTAAGTATCTGTTGTTTGATGTGTTTGAATCCCCCAATGCTACCTTCTCTTCCCTCAAGACTTTGACAGCTTGAGTGAAGATTATGTGAGTGAAACCTTTCTGGTTACAAATGAATTTTACTCTCCTTTGAACCAGGAGATTAAAGACCATTTCTCGCTGGATTTTAAGGAGGCAAGTAAAATGCTCCAATGACCTTGAGCCAATGCCTTCTACAATTCCAGGTCTAATGCTCATTCTCCAAGTATTTGACAGCCTCATCTCCTTTCTTTGCATGAGAACCTGTTTGCCATTTTCAGTGAAAAGAATACTTCCGGGTAGGAGTTGGCATCTCCTGGATCAATCTGCCGGTCTTTTTCTGACATAACTCTCCATGTCTGGATTTGGGAGCCGAAGTGGCAGCCCCAGCACCAGAGTATGGAACATTGTGTGAGCATCATCTTGGCCAGAATTCACAGAGAGTGTGACAGGTGGTGCCAATTTTAAGCCAAAGGGGACCCTGAGGGATACCACTAATTCCTCCATCTGTGATTGTTCAGAGAGTGCCAAGCCAGGGTTCAGCCACTCGTTTAAACTGATTGGACATTCAGCAGTGAGTTGAAGCCCTCCAAAGGGCTTTGACTGAAGGTGGACTTTGGCAGGGTGGTCTGATACACTATCCAGATATTTGTGGACAAAAACATCAATCTAGTTTTAACTCGGTCAGGCATTGACAAACTTGGCATTTAGTGAAGACTTCAGTCCAACAAAAATAACTGTGGTAAAGGAAGATATGTATATACGATATAGTTAGGTTAATTTGTCTGGGACAACTTTAACATTGTGAACTAAAAAAACAACACGGAAGTTTACAACTTGCGTCCCCCATGTACTGCGTGTTACCTCAAATATTACATTACTCATGATATGTTCTATGACATCATTTATGACATCACTGATGACATCTCAAATTACATCTTAGATGACATAGATGTAAAACAAGCCAAAGATCACGAAAATTGGTCGACTGAGGCCCGAGTTATGCACCTTTGACATTTTGCCCATTAAACACCCACAAACAGTGAAAACAAGTGTGGTGCTCTTCCATACCTTCAAGAAAGTCCCCAGAGGCTGGGTCGGTGTCTGAGGGTTGGTATGACTTTGATATTTCTTTTTTTGCAGAGAGTGTCTGGCGCTAAGCCCAATCCCCTACCCTTAACAAGTTAAACTTCATCCCGAGGCAACCCATCTCCTGAAGCCTGATGTAACGATGCCCCTGGGTCCTCATGCCCCAAGACTGAAACAAAGTATAGGAGGCCTGGCACCAAGAAGCGGCGGGAGCTGTTTAACAAACGCAGTGCTGCTCCCACTGCCGTGGAAATCACATGGAGAATACAGGCTCCTGTATAGCATGGCAGCTAATACTGGGGAGTCGACTGGGTCACTGGGACCTCAGGAATCTCCCTGCTGCCCCCAAAAAATAATGAGGTCTGTGGGTGTCTCGGATGGGACTGGGGCACCCATCATAAAAGTAAAAATGCAGTGCAAGGCTGCAAAAAGACTCTCATAAAATGAGCATGATTCACAAAGACACCAGTGCTCTGTTTTGTATATATTTTCTCATTGTGGTGCCCTAAGCACCACCACTATTGAACAAATGTGATGTGTGGGGATGCATAAGGTGCTGCAGCCCCCCAGTAGTGCTATATTAAAGTGGCCCAGATATGCAAGGGAGAATAGAATTTATGACCGCCAGGAAAGATTTGCCTTGAAGGTAAGCATTTCCTGAGCTGGAGGTTCTGCACTTTGGCTTGGGTATGTGGTGACCCTTAGTGGTTGGTTCTATGGCAGCATTATGTGCTGTGAGTAAAAAGGATGAATATGACCAGGGCCACTGGAATTATGCTGCATTGGAGCACCAAATTATGCAACAGAGGTGACTAACATGTGGCATGAAAGTCAAACTATGCAGCATAAGCGTCATTATTAAAAAAAAGTATTACACATGGTAATACTGTCTGGGCAAAGATTTCATCCCAGTAGTACCAGTATAGCAACCAAATACAGAAATAATCAACTGAAAGATTATCAGCTAAACTTTGTGAAGGTGTTCCACTGTTTTT
This sequence comes from Pleurodeles waltl, assembly GCF_031143425.1. NCBI lineage: Eukaryota > Metazoa > Chordata > Amphibia > Caudata > Salamandridae > Pleurodeles > Pleurodeles waltl. The sequence goes on along the minus strand of NC_090449.1, from coordinate 1,008,745,232 downwards.
AGTAACTTTTGATCTGTGTGAGATAGAAACTTTTTTTTGCTAAAATCTGTAGATTATTATGCAAAAAAGCTGCGGCTGCACTACAACCAGAGTTCAAAGGCAGATAGGGCTCTTAGGACTGCCACTGTTTTCTCAAGGATAATAATCCATTTCAAAACTGCTATTGACGCCTACTGTTGTATGTTTGCACCCTGCATTACTTTTGGCAAAATTCTAAGGACATAACACTCCCCTTGAGAGACAAGTCCAATTCTTTTAGGCAACTTCTGTTCTTGTATTTATCAAATGCCCCCCCGACCCCTTGTTTAGCTGGCTGGACATCTCTGTGAAATGTACAGGTGTAAATGGACAAAGCTCTGATGTAAAGGTGTTCTGAACATTAGTAGTAAATATCCCTATGTACTTCTTGGTTGCTGTTGTCCAGTCGAGATACATCAACTCTCTGCTGACCACCACCTGATACTTGAGGGCCCACATTTTACCTATTTCCCTTTAATCTCTTTTTGCCACAATCCTTATTTGTTTAACAGGGTCATAATGTGCAGTGTCAGAGATTGTTTAGATCATCTTGCTAACGAAGATCCAGTTTAAACATTTGAAGGTTTTCACATCATCCAGAAGTTCGGTTGCCATGTCCTGTTGCCTTTCCGTATTTTTCAATGAGTCACAACTCCAGCTATCCTCAAAGAGCCATCATCATGGGTAAACATGTCCATTGGTAAACCTGATTGGTTCAGGTAAACCAACCCATCACAGTGTTTTGCTTTTCTATTGGGTAGTAAATTGCTCAGTAGCTTTGAGTCACCATTTTTCAGCATCGTGGGCCTTTTATACATGCACTGCTTGAGATTCTTGGTTGGCTTTGGAATTAAGGCTGGACAGATTAGTCCAGTTTATATCAAAATAACTCGAAATCTGTGAATCTGCCGATCGTCCCCATAGCTGACCCAGACTTTACTGGGCGAGGAGGTCTTTTCAACCTTCTCTATTTAAAGCCCTACCTGGGTCACATCAGACCTCACAAGACAGTTTAGTGACTTTTTGTGTTTTTGAAAGCAGTACAATTAGAAACAGGCTCACACACGTAAAAAGAGCGCCACTGACCATAGGAGTCTCCAGCCCTAGATTTTATAAGGAGGAGAGTTAAGGCAACCTTAATACTTCAGATTAGTCTCGTGTTCTAGATTCTTTCAGGGGGAGAATTAAAACAACCTTAATCCTTCAGATTATTCTCCAGTTCTAGATTCTTTCAGGGGGAGAATTAAAACAACCTTAATCCTTCAGATTAGTATCCAGTTCTAGATTGTTAGGGGGAGAGTCAAGAGAACCTTAACCCTTCAGATTAATCTCCAGTTCTAGATTCTTTCAGGGGGAGAATTCAAACAACCGTAATCCTTCAAATTAGTCTCCAGTTCTAGATTATTTCAGGGGGAGAATCAAAACAACCTTAATCCTTCAGATTAGTCTCCAGTTCTAGATTGTCAGGAGAAGAGTCAGGACAACGTTAACCTTTCAGATTAGTCTCCAGGTCTAGATTCTTTCAGGGGGAGAATTAAAACAACCTTAATCCTTCAGATTAGATTTCTATATACTTTTATCTGGTTTTTGGCTGTCTAAAGTGATTGACAGAAATTGTGACATTCATTTTGTTTTTCCTTCACAAGATAAGTCAAACCAACTATGTCAATTATTTTGGCCCAGGTTTACCAACATTTTCGAAAATGCTAGTCTAGATTTACAAAGCCACAGAATGGTCGATTTGCATTGCCTTGCTTGGCGCCTTGCCCTGTTCTACATTACACTGCGTCAGGTAGGCCTTACATGGGTATTGCATGGGTGTTTCCAAGTATCCACCCATGTCTTTTAACACAAATCCAATTTTCTGAAGACATTAAACCTGGGTTTGTACCAAAGTGGTGCTTCTACCTGAGAAAGGCATAACAAGGTGAAATATCTTAATTTCTCCTCGTTACTTCCTCTTTCCATGCGTGATGCATTGTGCAGCACACATGAAAAGAGGAAAATGCCTCTAACGACTGTTTTTGTGAAGGGCGATATACCACGTGTACAAAAAACAATCCTGCTAAACACACAAACACCCTTGTGCTAGGAAGCCACAAGTCCTCCATCCCAGGGAGATAGCTGAACCGTGCCATATCTTTGTACATAAGGCGCTATTCAGCTCTCTTCCGTTCACGAGCAGAGCACAGCAACTTGCCTTGCTGCGTTGCATGAACTTTTAGTAAATCTGCCCCTTACAGCATGCATGACTAGTCAGTTTCAGCCCGGAGCCTCTGTGCCAAAATCTTATTTGAGGTTTATGCCTTTTTCGTATGTTTTGTTTAAATGAGTATCGCAAGTTCTGGTAACGGTTACTGTTGCCTTTATTTCTTTATGTTTCAGTTCTAAAGTTTAGAGTTGATTCTCAAGCTTCTCTTTCGTGACGTCACGCAGTCTGCTGTCATCTTTCAGATTGGCGATGCAAAAGTACACTGACTTTTCACTCTAAATGAAGCCCTCCCCGACAGTGGTTTATTTTCACTTTAATTATAGAGTCACAAAAGCCTGTAAGTCAACTAGCAAGCATACCAGCTTCTGGTGCATAGTTGCCAAGTTTCAGATTGCATATGTGTGACATTATCATCTTTTAAGTGTGACATTCCATGACGTTTGTGTGAAGCTTAGAGTGAAACTTAATTACGATTAAACAAACAGAAAACTCACTGTAATAATCTAAGTATCAGAAAGTATCCTTACTGGTGCAACATGTTCGGTGGTGTGACATCATTTAAGCTTTCCTCGACCCCTTATTATCTAGTCTGGCTGTAGACTTTTACAGAAGCTGCACTTATAAAACAAGAACTTTTTTCCTCTGGGTGACAAACAAAGAAGGGCTGCTACTGAGCTCAAAATAGCGTGATAAAGTGTTCCAATGCAGGAAGGATTAACATTTTGTGTTAGTTTGACCCGTGATGCGTGGCTTTTAGTAGGGCTGTTAGTGGCTATTGAACTTGAGAGGAATGTTCCACTGCAAATGATGCTTTGTTTTGCTTGGAAGTGTAGTGAAAGATCCTGAGTGCTCCAAAGGTGGAGCTTAGCGGGTTCATTCGCTGAAAATATTTAGAAAATAGTCAGCAAAATGAAGGGCCAGATTTACAAGGCCCTTGCGCCACATTAGCGTCATTTTTTATGCTAATGTGGCGTTAGGCATTTCTGAAGCGCCATATTTAGAAAGTAGTGCAATGCTAGCATTGTACCACTTTGTAACTCCTTGTGCCACATTATGCCTGCGCCAGGCACTAGGAGGCCACAAAAAATGGGGCAATTAAATCTACAAGATTTCACTGTGTCATTTTTTCCATCATTTTTAACACCTGCACAATGCAGGCGTTAAAGCAATGGGCCCGTAATAACCTATGGGCCTCCCTGGTGCTTTGCTGGACTAGCGGCATAATTAATGGCGCTATATGGCGCTAATCCAGCAAAGCACCACAATAGCATCATAAATACTGATGCTATAGTGGCAACATGCGCCATGATGCGCTGTATTGTTAATACAGTGCTAGTGGTGACGTTAGAGGAACTAAGGGAGGAGCACTGATGCAACACTTTCTCGTAGATCTGACCCGAAGGTTTTTCAGCAGTTTGTCTATGAAATCGACCAGCACAGCACAGGTTTCAGAGGCATTTCTAAAGGGACTCTTTCATCGAATTCTTGGTTTGCCAAGCATGTTTGACCCTTCCCACAGATGTGTAAGAATCTGCCCCCACCAGAAACCTGACACCACCAGAAATTGTTCAAAAAATTAGAGCAGGGCTTTGCCTTAGCACATTTCCCCACAAAATTAGCTGCAGTCATTGTCTTTCTATGAGTTCTGGAAAGTAACCAACTCCCTAAATATCCCAGAAGTGCTCAGGTTGGCCAGAGTAGAAATGACGCATGTGGTTTTGCCATTCATAAAAGTGTGTGCCAACAGAACGTCTTATCCTCAATGTAGCAGCCTGTCAGGTGTGCTAGTGAAATACGTCAGGACTGCTGAGAGCGCCAAGGTTGCCAACAAATAGACAATACGTGCTTACGGTGCCAGAGACACAATTCAAAGGTTGATTAAATACACAGATTATAGTTGGGTTAGTTTTAAAGGGTTGGCAAGCAATGTTACTTGACGGGTTGCAAGTACTGACTCTATATTCATTGACCAGTAGGGCACAGTGCCCACATGGCTATGGCAGCATCCTCTTGGCACTTTGCAGCCACAGTTCCATTCAGTACCACTGCAATAATGCTGCAGGGGAGCACCAAATTATGCAACAGCGTTGATTAAATTATGCAACAAGAAAAGGCACAATATGCAGCATAATTCAGCACATTGTTAAATAGTATTACTTCATTATTTTGACATTTTTACATATGGTAATACTGTATGGGAAAAATGTCTTCTCATCGGTACTAGCTTAACAACCAAATACAGAAATAAGCAGCTGAATGATGACCAGTTAATCAAACCTGCAGATGATGGAATTATGTGACAAACGCAGCAAATCCATAATCATGCTAAAGAGCCGATGCCCCGTAGTCGCATAATTCCAGTGGCCCTGATTATATGTAAGGCAATAAGGGCCCTAGTGTCATCAATAATGCCCTTTTCGGCTTATGCAGCATGAAAAGCAGCGGTGGCCATTGCAGATCTCAAGGGGAGGGGTGGTCGGGGGGTACAGGGGAAATAAAATAATAATAGTCCGACGGCAGGGTTGTAATGTGGTGGTCGGACTGCCACATTGGTGGTGGTTCGACTGCGATCCACGAGTCTGGCAGTCTAGTGACTGACAGACTCGTAACGAAGCCCTTAGCGTAACTTAAATAATACAAAATGTTTTTCACATTATATTTATTGTATTAACATTTAAAATGTATTACTATATATATATATATATGTATATACACACATATGTAGGTATGTATATATATATGTGTGTATATACATATATACATAATGTAAAATAAATATTTGTATATTTAGGTCCCCTGCATCCTACCCAGAACCCTTCTCCCCAGCTGTCCACAGGACTTATATTAAAAGGAATACTACTTACAATGCTATTTAACAGACCTTACAGTATGTGAGGCTCTATTAGGTAGGCTCACTTCACAGAAAAGGTCAATATACTGGAGGTCAAAAATAAGAAAACACTGGAGTTTTCATAGGTTACCTCTCTTTTCCTTACACAAAAATACAGAAATCATGATTGACAATAACAATATCAGATAAATTATCCCATGCATAAAAGTTAATAGATAGTCAGAGGCACTAATCTGATGAGGCAGAATTACAAACTATCAGAAAAATAATTCACAATAATAATAATGGAATTCAAAAGAGACTACAGGCCTCATTTCGAGTTTGGCAGAATGGAAAGCCCATCCCCTAAACTCCCGACAGGGTGGCCGCTGCCTTCACGGCGACCACCCCGCCAGAGATATTAAGAGTTTTCCGCTAGGTCGGCGGGCGGAAACCTCCGTTTCCACTCGCCAGCCTAGCGGAAAACAGGCTACAGAATTGTCTCTGGCTCGTGATCGAGTGAAAAGGAGTTGGACACTCACAGCCGAGAACCACTCATGCTGTGGGATATATACCTAGAAATGCAATACCATTTGTAGAGAAGGGAATCTGATACAGATGGGGACACCCCTTTTGCCTCCAGTTTGTGTGGCATAAGGAGATGCAGAGTGTCCTCAAGCCTTAGTGGATATGCTTCCTCTCTCGAAAAATCCCTCGTCTCAGCAATCAGAGCAGGCCCTGGATCCTTTCGGGACGGTCCAGCGTCACCGGCTGAGCACGAAGAAAGGGAGACTATGCAAACCCACAGAGACTGAGAGCCGCAAGGAACTGGTGGTGCTGATACGCTGGTTGCCGTGCCATGAAAGTGTGTTGGAAGCAGAGAGTGACCACTGATCCGCTGGAGTTTTCTTATCAATATACCAAGCATTGCCAGTAAAGCGACCATCATGTAAGGGAGATGCCTCCCCCTTCCCTAGAGATGACCTGGGGCACTAGAGGATGGCCTCCATTGTAGAAGCCATTCTTGGTGGCAGAGTTCCTACCCTCTGATACTTGGCAATGATCATGATGAGAGCCCTCGAATCCACAATATGGACCCCTCAAGTTCGACTGTTTGTGTTTCCAGGCGGGGTACACTTTTCTTGTCATGTTCTTTGTTTACCCCTCCTCTCTTCCCTTTGACGACTCCTCAGTGACTGCATGCTCTGCGGGCGATTTCCTTGAGGGCCTTTGGTTGTACACATGTTCATTGGCCTGCCTTAGTCCATCCCTATTACTAAGTCAATGGTTAAAATAATCAGTAATAATGTCAGGGACCTCAATTCCCCTGTGAAAAGGATGGCCCTCCTCTCCCTTGTTAGAGAGGCTAAATGTGACATTTGCCTCCTACAGGAAAGACACTTGCTAAGGGTTGACTGGAAACGGTTGTGATCTTGCTGGTTTGACCGCCAATACCTCTCGTCATGTCTGGGGAAAAAGCGGGAGTGGCAGTATTGTTAACAACACACTTTCCGGGATGGGTGGCATAAATGGAAAGTACTGTGGTAGCCAAAGGTACACCGTCCACTGGCAGTATTCAGTTCCCCCATACTGCGGGCCACAGTGGGGGTATGGGACAAGACACAAATGCAGAAAGGTCTCTCCACCCCTATCTCTCCCCAGACACCAATTATAGGAAATCCTCACTTCCCACGCACACTGGCAGACCCGACCTATAATGCTTGACAGGAAGCTGATTGTAAAAGGATAGGTGACCTCTTTGACACTGATGTCCTAATTAAATTCTCCCAGCTTCAGACAGACTGTGGACTGCCGCTGACAGCCCATTGGCAATACCTGGTGGTCTGACATTGGGTAACCCTCCCCTCAGTTTATCCCCATGCGGGTGGACCCCTTACTCTGTTTGAAAGGTGGCTCCTCACTCGCACCTCCCATAGGCGTCTTCTCTCAGACATATGTGAATTCTTAATCACCCACCCAAAACTGACCAGAACACCCGCACGATGCAGAATATTACACAACGCCCATGTATCAGCGTGTAACACATCTACTAAGGAGAAGTTACTTAAGATAGCTCACTACTGGTACTACACCCCAGCAAAGGTTGCTGATTGGAAACTAGGGGGAAGCAGAGCACGCTGGAGGCAGAGCAGGCAGGTAGGCACGCTTACACACATTCTGTGGCACAGTCCTAAAAACGACGCTTTCTGGCAGGAAGTATTAGCCGCAATAGACAACCTATTTGATACAGATAGTCCTTGTTTCCCTAGCTACGTCTTATTGGGACTTCCGAACTCATTAACATACCCTCTGAAATCCATTAAAGGCTGCGCCATTACATTGGCGCTGGGGGATGCTAAACAGCTCTTACTTTCCCGCTGGGACACAGACTCGATCCCGACATTAATAGATTGGCTCCACAAAATATGTGACCTGATGGGAATGGAGAAACTGATGGCCACTGCCACATCCTCACTGCCACTATTTGATAAAACATGGGGCCCCTGTATTCGCTACCTGTTAGATCAATTCGAGGAACTGACATGCCCATCATACTTGCGCATCCTTCACTTGACATGCAGAGATGGGGACCAGGAATAACGGGATAACAGCTGGCGAATGGACAGCCGCGCATCTGCTGGGCTCGCTTGGCCTTGCTCTGACCATTCCTTTATGCCTTAACTATCGCAACGGTCGTCATTGAGCACTACCCTATTATTCCCATTCCCTTGTTGCAATTGGTTGAACCTTCCTACCGGCCATTGGATGTAGGTGGGAAGATTGCTGTATGTGTTGGTTGCTTATATACAAAATAATAAAAGTGATATTAAATGGTGTGGGGAAGATGGTTGTCGTGACGCTCACAGTCATGTCACCCCAGGGTAGGTTTACTCTAACTTAAATATGTTTGTTTCCACCTCTCGCAATAGATGTATAGAGTGCGTAGTACAGATACATACATAAACATACACATGTGTGCCCTGCACTGTTGTCAGTGTCGTGGAGATGGCTGATTGAATCCTTCTGGCCGTACTAGCTGGCAGAGGGTATAAACTGTGGATGAGGCGCCATAGACAAGGCCTGGAAGACTCCTGCCGCAGAGTAGACGACGGACTGCCTCTCACGGTCCAGGCATGGCCGAAGGACTGCTGTGTGTAAGGGGGTGCGGGGCTGCTGAAGCTCAAGTCCAGAAGTCATACTGTATTCTATTTATACTCCCTTTCCTCTGCACCAATAAAAAATAGTCCGGAAGCCGCAGTAACCGCAGAGGAAGCTGCTGTATTTTTGGTAGCCAAAGCAGCTGTCGCATATAAAGCCATAGTTGACACCACACCAGAAGGGGGAGGGAGATATGTACAACACAGGTGTGCCCTAGAGTGCTTAGCCTTCCTTCAAGGAGCTGTTCATGTCAGCCCACATTTCTTCAGAGTCTTTGATAGGGCGGCCAGGTACAGAGATGGCACAGTGGATGGTGGTCTTGAAAAAGCCTCAGCTTGTATCGCTGCCTTCGCGACTGATGGGGATACTGTAGGCTGCCTTGTGGGATGAGCGGGATTGTTTAGATTCATGGAATCTTCTTGCACCTGCATTGAGTGCCAATGTAATCACTGGTTTCTGATGGCATGCTGGATGTTTATGGACTCCTAATTGTACCATGGTGCTGATGGTTGGACCTTAGTAGAGTGACATTTGAGGCTCTTGGGGGTCTACCATCATGTGTGTGGTGTGAATTACTGTGTTGAGAGAGAAGGAGGATTCCATTGGTGTCCTTGTTGGATGCTGCTGCAAGAGTGTTCAAATTCTCTCTGACTGCTCCAATGTGGCACTCACTGAATAAGTGAGTCTATTGCTTGGATGCTTTCAGATGTGATTGGTAGTGCGAGGGGTGGGGGATGGCGGGCAACAGTTCAAAGGGAACGGCTGAGTGATCAGTGCAGGTAATAGGGATTGTAGCATTTGTCAGTATTCAGAACCCCGACCTTCGATAGTGCCGGCCGCGGGGTTCTGAGCAAAACTTTGGGAACAGTACTTTTTTTGCCACAAATTAACCACTGCTTGAGTTTCATGGTTTATAGGCCCATATTTAAGAAAAAGTGGTGCATCAGCTATGATGCACCAATTTTCTTGCTCCACCTACCGGCTCCTAACAACACCATGGTTGCACCATATTTATAAAACGGCCCGTCATGGTGGTCGTTCACAGAATAGTGTCAAAATGTTTGCCGCTATTGTGGCGCTTTGCTACACTAGCGTAAAAAATGTTGACACTAGTGCAGCAAAATGCATGGAGGTCCATAGGTTACTATTGGAGCGCCATTTTAACGACTGCTGTGAGCAGGCATTACAAATGACACCAAAAACGATGCCGTGAAATATTTTAAATTTCACTGCACCATTTTTGCGGCCCTCCTAGTGCCAAAATGCCCCTCTTGCATACAATACGTCTGGCACAGGCATAATGTGGCGCAAGGGGTTACAAAGTGGCGCAATGCATGCATTGTGCCACTTTGTAAATATGGAGCAGCAAAAAAAGCCAATTTAGAGTCACCTCAGCATAAAACATGACACTATGGTGGCGCTAAGGTGGCATGAGGGGCTCTTAATGATGCCCCATATTGTTTCCCTGTCTACATGTGGAATTTTAGGGGACGATTTATAGCCAAATGCATCAATGTGAATGGAATTGAAATTTCTTCATCAAAGGCTTGCATTGGTAGAATTACTAATTAGAATTTCACATGGAGAAATAAGAATAGAAGCTTTCAGCAGAGTATCATATGCAAATTAGGTTTGCTGTATTTGGCATTAGTCTAAAACAATAGCAAAATATTGTTTTCTTGTTTTTTTTAGCGTTTTAGTGCTCTTCTGAAAAAATAGGGGCCTCATTTACAAAAAACTGACGCACCGCCATCGATGCGTCAGAATTCTTGCACAACCCGTACATCCCCTAAAAATGCCATGGATGAGTTATATTTACAATACAGCTCTCCATGGGGCACGTTTTCACAGATGCGTCAGAAATGCTGACGCATCTGCTGATGCTAAACTCACGCATTGCTGGAGTAGCATCGTTAAACTGACTCAATTCTAGCAATGTGAGGAGTCTCCCACAGGAAAACAAACTGCATCACTTTTACTCCTAATCTGAGCAGGCTGTAAAATTTTGATGCAGTGAAGTCGCAGAATGATACAGTGAAATGCTGTAAATTTCACTGCGTCAGTTCTGCGTGGCTTTTCCCGTGGGAACACCTACCCTGCATATATTATACCTGGCGCAAGTATAATGTGACTCAGGGCATTACAAACTGAAAAATTGAGCCCAATATGTAAGTTTGTAAATATGAAGCAGTGTAGTCCGCTGCTAGCACCACCACTGCATTAAAAAAAATGATGCAGCGGTGGCGCAAAGGGTATGTTAATGAGGCCCTAGATGATGTACATAACCAGCTTTCTAGTATAAACATATTGCCAGAGAATGTGCTACATAATCAGCCTTTTCCTTTCTGCAAAAGGCTCTGCAAAGTGGTTTTGGGGCTGTCATTATGATGATGAAATCCATATGTCAGAAAGGAGCATGAAATATTTTTAAAATTTAACAATTACCTGTGAAAGATGGGTTTTTATACCACTTAATTTAGTACACTGGGTAGTTATAGTTAGGATTGTGTTTCCCTACGAAATGAACAAATATATATACATAACCTAGTCGCGGTCCCCACTAGGTATTGTTAGGACCTAGTTTCTATAGAAAAAGTGTTTTTTACTTCCCTATATCTTTGCTGCCGGTTGATGAGTCTTCACAAAATTTAAAAACAAAGATCCCAAATCACGCCAGCTGCTGTCTGGAAAGTTTTGGGGTGATCTGTCAAGTGGGAGCTGAGAGAAAGGGGGAGGTCCAAAAAGCGTTTTCCCCATTCATTTTCCCATAGGGATTTTGAACAGTGATAGAGCCAAAACCACGGGACAGAATTACACCAAATGTGGCAGAAAGGAAGCTCTTCGTCCAGAAAGTGACCTTTTTGTTATTTGGTGTTAATCCATTCATTAGCTTTAGAAAAATTAAAGAAAAACCACATTTGTATATATAGGGAAGTTAAAGCATGGCCCTCATTCCCAAGGCCAATCTGGGCTCCGGGAACACCATCCCCCGGGACCTGGCCATGTGACCTAAATGTTGGGGACTGTGGGGGGAGCCTGAAGGCCCCCACAGGTCGCAGCTGGCTCCCCACCACCTGTGGGAGCCAGCATTACTGTCACAGAGAGGGCGCTCCTAAAACAGTGTCCTCTCTTTGAGAACAGTTGTTTCCTCTGTCTCCCTACCTGCACCTCATTGTTAAAAGTGCCCAGGGAGATGGAGGTCCCCGGGGCTGCAGGGAACCGCATGGCCCCCCCTGACACTGAATGTTAAAAGTGCTAGTGGGATTTTAGCCAAATCCCCAGGGAGGGGGCAGTCCCCAGGGCCTCAGGGGGACACCAGCCCCCTGCATCATATTTCCTTAGTGCCCCAGGGAGGTGGTAGTCCCTGTGGTTGTGGGGGGAGGGCCAGGCAGCCCCCACCCACATATGTAAATAAATGCCCCCGGGACCTGGCCCAACCTGGGACTCTTTTAAAAAAAAAATGATTGCCAAATCACAGTGAAAATGATAAAAAATGCTAAAAAAGTCCTCTGGGACACCGGCACCAGAGCTAAAGGGTCAGGGTGACTCTACCCTGACCTCTTTTTAAAAAACTTTTTTTAGAGAGCCAATCAGAGCTGTTCCTTTTCCTTTTCTCGAGAAGTCGTCGCGGCCAGTGATATACAAATTTCTTTTCCCTTTAATATCTACAAAACTACTAGACGAATGTACACCAAATAAGTGAAAGCGTAATCTGCGTACCAAAACTAAGCTTTCTGACAAATTTGGTATAATTCCATCTAGTGGTTCGAGCAGTAGCCTTGTTCAACTGTCCTATGGGAATTAACATGGGAAACACAATTTTTTTGACCTGCTCTTTTTCTCTGCCCTCTCTTGACAGATCACCCCAAAACTTTTCATGTGCAACAAGAATCACAGGGCACTCTTTTGGGGGGAAATTTTGTGAAGATTCGTCAAACGGTGTCAATGATGTAGGCAAGTCAAAAAAAGCCTTTTCTATGCAAACATGGTCCTAACTAGAACTACCTAGTGGCGACTGCCACTAGGTAATATACATATCTATCTATCTGTCTATCTATCTATCTGTCTATTGGTGGTCGCCGTAGGTAGTTATAGTTAGGGCCTATTTTCTAATGAAAAAGCTTTTTCTGGTTTGGCTATATCCTTGATGCCATTTGATGAATCTCCATAACATTTTCCAAAAGAATGGGCCGTCGAATCTTGTTGTGCATGGAAAGTTTCGGGGTGATCTGACAAGCAGGGGCTGGGAAAAAGGGGAGGCATAAAAAAAAGTGCATTTAACATGTTAATTCACATAGGAGCTTAAACATGACAACAGCCCAAACACCTGGATGGAATTGCACCAAATGTTTCCGAAAGCTATGTATCAGGGATGTGGGACATCTTGTTTGGGGTCAAGGGCTACAAGTTTTTATGTTTACTTTGTCCTTGGGACAAGTAGGCCCAACCCCCTGCAGCACAAACCCTTTGGCTGCCTGATTACAGAGAGTGTAATGTGTTTCCAAAAGATAATGCTGTTCGAACTTGTATTTATGGTTCATTATTTGAAAGTCTTCATTATTAGGGTGAGTGCTGTAAATAAATGTTTTAAGGTCACACTTCACTACTGACGTTGGTTCCAGTACAAAAAAAAAAAACGTGTATACACATGTTTGAAAAGTTTAGGCTATGAGGCTAAGTATAATGCTCCCAGAATGCTCTCTGATTATATGCAAATGAAGTGTCATTTAGTAAAATGTGTTGATGCATGCTAGTATTTCCCAAAAATATTTCTAATGGAAAATCAGTGTAACCATTTTCAACACGATTATGGGAAGCATGAAAATAAACAAACACTGACAAAGCCAACTGATCTGACATATTTTTATAAGTCTTTTAGTTTCATCAATGCGTGTCTTGTTTTGACATGGCTTTTGTAACACTTTATTGTTGTGGGAGCTACCAGGCCCTCAACATTGTAACAAACACTGGCAAACCCCCCCAAAAAAGTTTTTGAACTCTCTAAAAGCACACCAGCGGCATAACAAAGGCCCCGCAGCTGCCCTCCAGGGGGCCCCTTCAGCACAGCACCTGCCCTGAGTGAGTCTGGAGAGGGGGCTCCTCCATGTTCTTTACAAAGGGGCACCCTCCAGTTTAGTTACGTCACTGATTGCCATTGTAGTTCCTGACACTGAACAAAACTACTTTGTGTGGCAATATGCTCCTTGTGGAAGAGCAGAATGCGATCACTCACAGTAAAGCCGGCCGAAAGAGAGAGAAATAGAAGTTTAATAAAAACAAAATGTCTTTGTTAACACCAGACCTAATTAGGGACCAAGACCCACATGTAGGTAGCTTTTTGCATGTCGCAAACAGCGACTTTCGCTGTTTGCGACATGCAAAAAGCACACTGCGATGCACAAACCCAGTTTTGCGATTCGGTAACCTGGTTACCGAATCGCAAAACGGGTTTGCGACTCGCAATTAGTAAGGGGTGTTCCCTTCCTAATTGCGACTCGCAGTGCAATGTAGGATTGTTTTGTGACCGCGAACGTGGGTGCAAACCAATCGCAGTTTGCACCCATTTCAAATGGGTGCTAACACTCGCAAAAGGGAAGGGATCCCCATGGGACCCCTTTCCCATTGTGAATGTCACTGTAAACATTTTTTCAGAGCAGGCAGTGGTCCTGTGGACCACTGCCTGCTCTGAAAAAATGAAACGAAAACGTTTCATTTTTCATTTTTGTTATGCATCTCGTTTTCCTTTAAGGAAAACGGGCTGCATTACAAAAAAAAAAACTGCTTTATTGAAAAGCAGTCACAGACATGGTGGTCTGCTGTCTCCAGCAGGCCACCATCCCTGTGAGGGCCGCCATTCGCGAGGGGGTCGCAAATTGCGACCCACCTCATGATTATTCATGAGGTGGGCATTTGCGAAGCCCTTGCGAATCACAGATGGTGTCAGGGACATCATCCTACATTCGGATTTGCGACTCGCAATTTGCAGGTCGCAAATCTGAACCTACCTACATGTGGCCCCAAATTCTTAAAGAAAGTCACAAAAGTGCACCCATGGTATATGTTGTACCCTATAAAATATTTGTGAACTGTATTTTAGCATGGGTAAATACGATGTGTAGATTTGCTCATGTAAAAATCTATTGAGCATTTGCAAGTTCATTTTCCCTCCAGCCACTTTCTTCCCAACCCTGGAAGAAGTTCTAATTCTGCCATTGTCAGGAGTAAATGTCCAACCTTTCTTATTATGGGAAAATATTAGAGAGAAGCTGGTAAAAATCTTTAAAACATGCAGGTTAGTAGGTTTGCAGACTCAAAGGCATTCCAGCCCTAGAACTATTGCTTACTGCTTCCTCCAGCCCCAGTATGCAGATCTGCAGAAAGATGGCAAAATAAGGAAATTGTTACAGTAGGGATTGAAACTGCAAGTATTTAAGCCCTACTATGGTAGTAGCCCTGGCATAATCAGAGAGGCTATTATCAGAGCACTTACATAATGAGATTGCTGCCATAATTTGTCGCCACACTACATGGCACCAAAGGGACAAGTAGATCTTTTTACAGGACAAGTAGATTTGAGAAGCAACCTGTCCACTGGACAAGTAGATATTTTAATAAATTCCACACCCCTGGGTATGCAGATTGTGCTTCTTGTTATTTGGTGTAAATCTGTTCGGTAGTTTGGTAGATATTAAAGGAAAAGCAAATTTGTATATCTAGTTGCGCCAACCCTTCGCAACTCCACTCCCGGCGGATTCGCAAACCCTCATGCCACAGAAGGGCACTGATTGGCTGGTTGCAACCTGAGTGGAAAGTTGCAGGTGCCATTTTCTACATCTGGAAACAGTCCCTGGTGCTGAAATAAGGGCTGCAATGTAGTTGATGTGGTCAGGTTAGAGGTTCCCTGACTAGATTATTCTTTTAATTTGGTCATATAATTAAGTGTAAAGGATGAAGAAATTAGTTTGAAACATTTTTTTGTGATCTTCGGGAATTGTGAATTCATTGCGATGTTACACAGAGAGCAATGCTGAGCGTCGCAACGGGTTCATGAATCTGAGTTACTTAAAAAATAAATAACACACGGACTCATAGACCTACAGAGACAGTAATAGAGTCACTTACAGATACTCACACACACAGTCAAACAGTCACACACCCACTCACAGCCCCACTCGGATAGTAACACACCCACTCACAGACACACTCAGCCACTGACACATGCACTTACAGACCCACTCAGATGTTCATGTACCCACTTACAGACCGACTCAGATACTCATGCACGACTCACAGACCCACTCAGACACTCACTCAGAGGCCCACTCAGACACTCATGCACCCACTCACAGACCCACACAGACACTCACTCACAGATCCACTCAGAAACTCATGCACTAACTCACAGACCCATTCAGACACTCATGAATCCACTCACAGACCGACTCAGACACTCTTGCTACCACTCACATATCCACTCACGCACACACTCCTAGATCTACTCAGACACTCACGCACCCACTCACAGACCCACACAGACTCTCACTCACAGACCCACTCAGACACTCATGCACCCACTGGCAGACCCAAACAGACACTCACACACACACACACACTCAGATCTACTCAGACACTAATGCACCCACTCACTGACCCACTCAGGCACTCACACACCCACTTACAAACCCACTCAGAAACTCATGCACTCAGTCACAGACCCACTCAGACACTCAGGCACACACTAATAGATCTACTCAGACACTCACGCACTCACTGACAGGCCCACCCAGACACTCGTGCACTAACTCACAGTCCCACTCAGACACATATGCACACACTCAGAAACTCATGAATCCACTCACAGACCGACTCAGACACTCATGCCATCGCTCACAGACCCACTCACACACTCATGCACCCACTCACAGATCCACTCAGACACTCACGCACACACTCCTAGATCTACTCAGACACTCACACACCCACTAACAGACCCACTCATACTCACACTCACAGACCCATTCAGACACTCATGCACCCACTGGCAGACACAAACAGACACTCACACACACACACTCAGATCTACTCAGACACTCATTCACTCACTCACAGACCCACTCAGGCACTCACACACTCACTCACAGACCCACTCAGAAACTAATGCAGTCACACACAGACCCACTCAGACACTCAGCACATACTCATAAACCCACTCAGACACTCACACACACACTCACAGAGACACTCACACCCACACACTCAGATCTACTCAGACACTCATGCCCCCACTCAGAGACCCACTCAGACACTCATTCACAGACCCACTCAGAAACTCATGCACTAACTCACAGACCCACTCAGACACTCATGCACACACTCAGAAATTCATGATTCCACTCACAGACCCACTCAGACACTCACACACGCACTCACAGGCCCACTCAGACACTCATACACAGACCCACTCAGACACGTATGCACACACTCAGAAACTCATGAATCCACTCACAGACCGACTCAGACACTCATGGTACTGCTCACAGACCCACTTACACACTCATGCACCCACTCACAGATCCACTCAGACACTCATGCACCCACTCACAGACCCACTCAGACTCACACTCACAGACCCACTCAGACACTCATGCACCCACTGGCAGACCCAAACAGACACTCACCACACACACACACACTCAGATCTACTCAGACACTCATGCACCCACTCACAGACCCACTCTGGCACTCACACACCCACTCACAGACCCACTCAGAAACTCATGCACTCAGTCACAGACCCACTCAGAGACTCATGCACACACTAATAGATCTACTCAAACACTCATGCACCCACTCACAGACCACTCGGACACTCACACACCCACTCACAGTCCCATTCAGAAACTCAGCAATAACACACAGACTCACTCAGACACTTCACACACACTCATAGACCCACTCATACACTCACACACTCACTCACAGACCCACTCAGAAACTCAGAAACCCATTCACAGACCCACTCAGACACTCATTCTACCACTCACACACCCACTCACTCACGAACACACTCACAGATTTACTCAGACGCTCATGCACCCACTCACAGACCCACTGAGACACTCATGCAACACTTCGACACCCACTGAGACACTCACACAATCACTCACAGACACAATCAGATGCTCATGCATGTACTCACAGATCCACTCAGACTCTCACACACACTCACAGACCCAGTCAGACACTCATGCACCCACTCATAGACCCACTCAGGTACACATACTCCTACTCACAGACCCACTGAGGCACTCATGCACACACTCACAGACCCACTCATTGTATTGCATTGTAATAGTATTTATATAGCGCTTACTACCCCTGACGAGGTATCAAAGCGCTTTTCGGCGAGTAGCAAGCTACTTCGGACTTATGCGTGCACTCACAGACTCATAGACTCATGCACCTACTCACCGATCCACTTAGACACATGCACCCACTCACAGACCCCCTTAGACAGTCATGCACCCACTCACAGACTCACTCAGGTAGACATGTGCCTACTTACACAACCACTGAGTCACTCATGCACACACTCACAGACCCACTTTTAGACTCATGCCTGCACTTAATCAACTCAGAGATTCATGCAGCAACTCAAAGACCCAGTGAGAGACTCATGGTCTCACTCAGACAACCACTGAGGTACTCATGCAGACACTGAAGTGCCCATTCAGAGACTCATTTGTGCACCCAATGAATCAGACATTCATGCACTCACTCTCTGATTCACCCAGATACTCATGCACCCACTGAGAGACCTACTGAAGCACTCATGCAGACATTCACATACCCACAAGGAAACTCATGCTTGCTCTCATGGACTCAGAGACTGATGCTCCGACTCAAGGAGCCAGTCGAGGAGTCATGTACTCACTCAGACAATCACTGAAGTATTCATGCAGACCCTCATAGAGCCACTCAGACACTCACTGATGCACTCTTAGACTCAGTGACTCATGCAGTCACTTACAAATTCACTCACGTACTTATGCACTCACTGATAGACCCACTGAAGCACTCATGCAGACACTCACCTTCCCAGTCAGAGACTCATGCACGCACTCATTGTAGGAGGCTGGCCTGGCTTATAGTGGGTACCTTGTGGTACTTACACCCTGTGCCAGGTCCAGTTATCCCTTATTAGTAGAATAGAGGTGTTTCTAACAGCTTAGGCTGATAGAAGGTAGCTATGGCAAAGCAGCTTAGGCTGAACTAGGAGACCTGCAAATCTCCTACAAGACCACTTATATCATATAGCACAATATCCTAAGAAAACACAATACTCAGAGTTACTAAAAATAAAGGTACTTTATTTTTATGACAATATGCCAAAAGTATCTCAGTGAGTACCCTCAGTTAGAAGGTAAGTAATATACACAAGTTATATGTACACACACCCAAAACAGGTAAGTAAGAAAAGTGGTGCAAACAATGTAGAATCACAATAGGATGCAATAGGTGAACATAGGTCTAGGGGCAACACAAACCATATACTCCAAAAGTGGAATGCGAATCACAAATGGACCCCAGACCTATGGGAGCTTGTAGAGGGTCACTGGGACTGTAAGAAAACAGTAAGGGTGTCCAAAATACCCCACCCCAAGACCCTGAAAAGTAGGAGTAAAGTTACCCTACTACGCCAGAAAGACACAATAGTCGTGATAGGGGGATTCTGCAAGAATCGCAAGCACCAGCATAACACTGAAGATGGATTCCTGGGTGTGAGGACCTGCAAGGCAAGGGGACCAAGTCCAAGAGTCGTCCGGGGGGGGGGGGGTAGGAGCCCAGGAAACCCCAGCTAAAGGTGCAAAAGGGCTGCCTCCGGGTGGAAGAAGCCGAAGATTCTGCAACAACGAAAAGTTCTAGGAACTTCTCCTTTGGATGGAAGATGTCCCACGGTGTGCTGGATGTTGCAGAAGTGTTTCCACTCAGAAATACCACAAACAAGCCTTGCTATCTGCAAGGGTCGCAATAGAGGTTTTTGGATGCTGCTGGAGACCAGGAAGGACCAGGATGTCACCCCTTGGAGGAGGAGACAGAGGGGGCGCTCAGCAACTCAGAGAGCCCCCGCAGAAGCAGGCAGCACCCGCAGAAATACCGGAGCAGGCACTTAGAAGATTGGTGTAACCGGAGTCACAAAAGGAGGTTCCCACGATGTTGGAGTCCAACTCAGAGGGTTGAGCACTGCAGGACGGAGTGTTGGGGACCCAGGTTAGGCTGTGCATGAAGGAATCCTTGGAGAAGTGCACAGAAGCCATAGCAGCTGCAAATCACGCAGCACACAGGTTTGCAGTCTAGCGTGGGGAGACAAGGGCTTACCTCCCCCAAACTTGGACTGAAGGATCACTGGACTGTGGGGGTCACTTGGATCTAGCTCCACGCTCATCAGGATGAGAGGAGGCCCAGAGGACCGGTGATGCAGTCTTTTGGTGCCTGCGTTAGCAGGGGAAGATTCCGTCGACCCACAGGAGATTTCTTCTTGGCTTCCAGTGCAGTGTTAAGGCAGACAGCCCTCATTGCATGCACCACCAGCAAACAGTCGAGAAAGCCTGCAGGATGAGGCGCTACAATGTTGCTGGTAGTCATCTTGCTACTTTGTTGCGGTTTTGCAGGCGTCCTGGAGCAGTCGGTGGATGATCCTTGGCAGAAGTCGAAGAGGGAAGTGCAGAGGAACTCTGGTGAGCTCTTTAATTCGTTATCTGAAGAATACCCCAGAGGAGAGACCCTAAATAGCCAGAAAAGGAGGTTTGGCTACCAAGGAAGGAGGTTTGGCTACCAAGAGAGGTAAGAGCCTATCAGAGGGGGGTCTCTGATGTCACCTGCTGGCTACTCAGAGCAGTCCAGTATGTCCCCAACACCTCTGAATCCAAGATGGCAGAGGTCTGGGACACACTGGAGGAGCTTTGGGCACCTCCCCTGGGGGGGTACTGGTCAGGGGAGTGGTCACTCCCCCTTTCCTTTATCCAGTTTCGTGCCAGAGCAGGGCCAGGGGATCCCTGAACCGGTGTAGACTGGCTTATGCAGAGATGGGCACCATCTGTGCCCATCAAAGCATTTCCAGAGGCTGGGGGAGGCTACTCCTCCCCAGCCCTTCACACCTATTTCCAAAAGGAGAGGGTGTAACACCCTCTCTCAGAGGAAATCCTTTCTTCTACCTTCCTGGGCCGGGGCTGCCCAGACCCCAGGAGGGCAGAATCCTGTCTGAGGGGTTGGCAGCAGCTGCAGTGGAAACCTCAGAAAGGCAGTTTGGCAGTACCCGGGTTCTGTGCCAGAGACCCGGGGGATCATGAAATTGTCCCCCCAATACCAGAATGGTATTGGGGTGATAATTCCATGATCTTAGACATGTTACATGGCCATGTTCAGAGTTACCATTGTAACGCTACACATAGGTAGTGACCTATGTGTAGTGCACGCGTGTAATGGTGTCCCGGCACTCACAAAGTTCAGGGAGTTTGGCCTGAATGATGTGGGGGCACCTTGGCTAGTGCCAGGGTGCCCACACACTAAGTAACTTGGCACCTAACCTTCACCAAGTGAGGGTTAGACATATAGGTGACTTATAAGTTACTTATGTGCAGTGAAAAATGGCTGTGAAATAACGTGGACATTATTTCACTCAGGCTGCAGTGGCAGGCCTGTGTAAGAATTGTCTGAGCTCCCTATGGGTGGCAAAAGAAATGCTGCAGCCCATAGGGATCTCCTGTAACCCCAATACCCTGGGTACCTAGGTACCATATACAAGGGAATTATATGGGTGTACCAGTGTGCCAATGAGAATTGGTAAAATTAGTCACTAGCCTGCAGTGACAATTTTAGAAAGCAGAGAGAGCATAAACACTGAGGTTCTAGTTAGCAGAGCCTCAGTGATACAGTTAGGCACCACACAGGGAACACATACAGGCCACAAACGTATGAGCACTGTGGTCTTGTCTAGCAGGATCCCAGTGACACATATCAAACACACTGACAACATAGGGTTTTCACTATGAGTACTGGGCCCTGGCTAGCAGGATCCCAGTGAGACAGTAAAAAACCCCTGACATATACTCACAAACAGGCTGAAAGTGGGGGTAACAAGGCTAGAAAGAGGCTACCTTCCTACACTCATGGACTCAGAGCCTCATGCATCGACTCAAGGTCCCATTGAGAGAGTCATGCAGTCACTCAGACAACCGCTGAGGTACTCATGCAGACACTCATAGAACCACTCAGGCACTCATGGAAACACTCACAGACTCACTCATCTACTCATGCACTCACTGACAGACCCACTGAGGCACTCATGCACACACAGTCACATACCCACTCAGAGACTCATGCATGCAGAGATAGAGTCAGAGACTCCTGCACTCTGTCAGAGACCCAGAGAGGCACTCATGCACCTAATCACACACCTAGTGAGGCACTCATGCACCCAGTCACACACCCAATCAGAGAATTTGAAATGGGGTGATGTCTATTGAATGTCTGCTTTTGTTTTGTGTATTTGCTACAGATTCGCAAATTAAAAAATATATATATATATATTTCTAAAGAAGATTTACCAATTTTGGGGCAATAGTCTGGCTTTGACAAGGGCATTTCTGCAGTGTTTCAATTTGGGGGGAAAATTCTATGTTGCCTTTGTCTGTGAAGTGAACTCCATCACTTCTATAGATTCCATCCATATCAAAATGCTGGCTATTATTGCAGATCGAGCCCATGGTTGGTCTCTGAGGAATGCGGAAACAGTTTTATTAACATGTTTCCTGGCTTTGTCTATCTGTGGTCAGAATTTGGTTGACAATTTCAGTTTCTGCTTTTGACATATGGTAGAGAATACCAAAGCAGTGTGAGGAAAAAGTGCCATTCATTGTGCAAAGGTATCCATCATTAGGATGTCCAGTCCTACCCCACTAAGAGTGCCCAGGTCATTACCACCACAGTGGATAATCAAGAGGTGAGAGGGTTGACAATCCCTAATGCCTTCTACCAAAGGCAGCAATTGATGCAACTTTAATTATTTTGGGCCAATCCAAGTAATTTCCACATTTGGCAAACCCAGGCCCCTGTCAATGCCACTCTTTGTGGAATTCTCCATAGCACAATATACAACATTGTGATCTACAAATCACACTCTGAGCATTGTAACGGCAAGCAGAAATACCTCACAGGAGAAGGCTGGAGGAGAATGAGGTGTTTTAAAAATGAAAGGCAGTTAAAATGGAGGAAAGGAGCTGTTTGGAAAAAAAGAATACATTTCCTTGGATGGTTTTAATATTTCTGATACTTACAATTACGTTGCGCTTTTTAACAGTAAGTAAGTATGTCTGCGATTAGCTGTGCTTTAAATAACAAAATGTGATGTAGTCTTGGATATGGTTACATTTGCAAACAGTCAAGTCAAGTGCTGCACTTTAGTTGCTGAGGTGCTGAGGTGCAGTAGGTAGAATGTGTTGTGAACTTGTGACCCTTCTGGCTGTAGTGAGTTGCTATGGAAACTGTGCTAAGAATATGTTGGGGTGGTTGTTAAGGAGACTGTCATGTATTTTAATCAAATTAAAGTTGTTTACTCTAATAATACTACAGTGTCAATGTGATTTCCTAATTAGCACATAGTATTGAACAGTTACATTACTGTAGACTATATAAAATAGAAAGTTTAATATGCTTTGGACCTCCGTAAATGTTCACAAATCGGTCACGAAATTACATGGGTGCCCGCACTGAGCGTTGCGACAAATATGCAAATATTTGTAAATATCCAAGTATATTGGGCTTCTTTCCACAAAATTCACAGAGGGTTAATACACAATAACCAGTGACAAGTACAGAGGCAAAAATGTAATATGAAAGGGACGTTTTGATTTGCTGGCTCCAGCAGTATGAATGAGTGTAAAGTTGAAAAGGTTGCCATTTGTGGTTGCTTTGTATGAGTGTGGTGTGCCATTCTTATGCGTAGTTTTCTGAACTTGTGAAATATTTTAATCTAACCAAAAACTGCTACTACTACTATTGCTGAGTCTCACTGTGCAGCTTTACTGTCACCACGACTTGACATTATAAAACCTGCCTGACAAGTGTTAAATTGTATTTTTTCAAAAGAAAAATCACCCCTCACCTAGGCTCTATGTAGGCCACAGAGCAGAGTCTGTTGTGAATAAAAAGTGAAACATGTCCATTTAAGTTTTACTGACTTGGATGTCCACTTCCAATCATATATGCTGAGGTTTAGATGCAATCTCTAAACCACACTGCAACTCACATACCTGTTTACATAACCATGAAGACATTCACACACCTAGTCAGAGAGCAAAACAGGCAGGTATACATTCAAGCACACACTCAGAGAGTAGTTATGTATCCAGAAGTATCAGCCAGTTGAACACACAGTTACATACCCCTGCACTGACCAAGACAGCCATAAAGCTATTCATATACTCACTTACATGCAGATTTAGTACCCTATATGCTTACTAAAAGAGTCACTGATATACTGGCATATTGACTTCAACATCTTTGGCACACCG
The DNA here is from genome assembly GCF_031143425.1 of Pleurodeles waltl. NCBI lineage: Eukaryota > Metazoa > Chordata > Amphibia > Caudata > Salamandridae > Pleurodeles > Pleurodeles waltl. The sequence goes on along the minus strand of NC_090449.1, from coordinate 1,008,721,441 downwards.
ATAGAGGGACTCATACACACACTCAGGTATGCAGCGAAATACTGACACAATATAGTCACCCATCGAGGGTATTAGTTCTTTAAACATGATTCCAGCCAATTACTTATGAGCCTCACTGCAATTTTACTGTCACCTCCACTTGGCATTAAGGGGGTGCACATTGGTTTATTGCAAGAATCAGACCTCACCCTAATGGAGGCAGAACGCCTACGCAGGTGATGGTGTGACAATTCACATTGGCACGGCTGGCACAGTCTCCAGGTGGCCCATATCTCATAGGTGGAGACTTCAATGGTGTTCTTGACCCTGCTCTAGACCACTCCTTTCCACCACTGTGGGGGACTGCAACACATAAAATAGCAACAGGCCTCACAGTTTGGGATTCCCAATGGGACATGGAAGACCCCTAGTGTACTCACACACAGTGGATAGGGACTATTCTTATTACTCACACCTTTACGAAGTACCCACTAGAATGTATCTATTTGTCTGCTCCAAGTCCCTTAGTGGCTCTATCAAGCACACCGAATATCTCGGTCAAACAGTGTCAGACCATGGCCCACTAATACTGTCACTCCAAATAAAAGGAACGTTCACGCCTATACTAACCTGGCTCCTGTATCCCAAGGCCTTGGAAAAGGGGGTGTTTTAGGGACTTCTTGGCTTCCAAGAAAACAGACTATCTCGCCCTCAATCAATGGACAGCATCCAACCAGAGCACTGAATGGGAGACACTCAAAGGGGAGGTAAAGGGCCACTGCCTGGGACAAATGGTAGGCATCAGGCGTTACCTGGAGCATGACCTTAAGCGACTCAAAACTGATTAACACAACTGTAATAATGCACTAGGCAGCAGCCAGAATGTCCAACAATAGTTACTAGAGATGAAAGAGCTGTATAGTACAGCACTGGAATGGCTGTTCTATCATGATTGTAAAGTCTATGTGAATAAAACACACAAGGAGGAGGGGAAAGCGGGGAGACTATTGGCCTGGCTGATCCAACTGGAGTCCAGGGGTACCCTAATTACACTATTGATGGCTACAGAGGGGACGGTGTTGTTCTCTCCAAAGATTATTAATACTGAATTTAAGAACTACTATATAGAGTTATATAGCCCCCTCGGGGCACCTTCCGGAGTCCATGAGTGATTTCTTGGGTGACCTGCCACTGAGAGTGCTGCCTGAGACAGATCAGGAACTGCTGTAGTCGCAGGTGACAGGACATTTCAGAATCTTAGCAAAACTATCAAACAGTATAAAAGGAGAAGAGAAGCAATCAAACAAAAAGAACATGTTGAGGTAATAGTAGATAAGGCATTTGCTCTTAACAGGAAGCTATTTATTTTGGTCCTGTGCAGAATGAGGACACTGGATAGAATAGTGTTGTCTATGAGGAAAAGAAGCCAAAGAAAAAAACTTGTGAATAGAAGTAACTTTTGTAAAACTTTCAGTGGCGAATGGAAGCATACTTCCAGTACTGCGCCTTTCTTTAATGAAGAAAGCTACTTGCAAGAGAACATATTTGTGCATGCAGTTGAAACATCTGGATGATATTATGAGATGAAGGATGGTACTCCCATTCCAAAAGAGGCGATGGTAACTAGGAATGTTGAAGTGATAGATGAAGAATTCCAGGTAAGGCATAGGCAGGCGTCTGTGTACAAATGGAACTGTAGCAGTATTTGCAGTGCATGACAGGAATTAATTGATATATTAAGAAATGTCCTTCATATATTTCCCTGCAAAACTCAGAAAAAGAAAATAGGTATATTGCAAGGATTAGATCCATTCAAAGTGAGAAATTACACAAATTTACATGGACATTCACTAGCATGTCTATCAAAGAAAGTGTACCAAAGCCCCTTTCATTATTTTAGAATATTAGCGGTACACCAGTCAAAAAGGTGGACTTTAGTGAGGAGGCTTTACTATGTTAAAACTGCTGCTCTGTGTTTGGGAGAAATAAATAGAGCACTTTTACACGGTACCATAGCAGATGTGGAAAGAGTTTGTGAAGATGTTGAATTTCGTTTCTTTGGTGCCAAAGACAGGTGTAAGAAAAAATGAAGAGTTGGTATGTGCAGCTTTAGAGGAATAGGATACAGCTATTAGTGTTGATAATTTTACAGAAGACATTTGAAAGTTTAACGCAGTTTCATCAGAGGAACCAAACTGTATTTGTGTATGTTGTTGATGCATTCATTCCAAATTCAAACTCAAAATGTTGTTCCGTACTTTAAAACTGAAGAAGAGGGCAGAGATGAGTGGCAGGAATTTGGTGCCTATTTATTTGTAGAGGGATGTTTGATTTGTCTATATAACAAATTATGCATAAATACTGCTGAGATAAGTTAGAAGATAATAAAATGCCAACTAGAGCACTACATAACAAGTTAGAAATAGTTCAATTCCACATGAACGTAAATATTTAAATGTTTATGAATCAATTCTTATAGAATGTGTACATCCTTTCCAAGCTATAGTTCATATGGAACCCAAAACAGGGGAATTACCTCCAACAGAGTTACAGAAAGGTCTTAAGGGAAGGGTTGCGCACTTGCCATTAGTTTTAAAAAATAATATTGAAACTATAGGGGTACAGAAAGATGTTGAAGATGCACTTATTTTAGTAAATGTTGTCCATACAAAGAGCAAAAAGATATGGCAAGAATTAGTAGATGTCAATAAGGTAAAAAAGCATGGTCATACCTGGTAAAAAATAACATTTATTATAAAATTGTTGATGTTCTTCGAGATATAACACATCTAGAAGATAAAATATTATTGTCAAGTGGTCAAATAGAAAATTGGGTTGATCATGATCAAAAGAAATTAATGAACACTACAGAATCCATCCTCTTTATTCAAAATACATTATTGGCGATGCAATTGACCTTTTTCAAATAAAGCATGCTAAAGGAGACCCCATGAGTGTCTGTGAGAAAACTTTAGAGGCTCGCTGCTTTCCACAACTGTCCCTGAGTGGAGAAGGTGAACGCTATGATGACCGCCCCTTACAGATGCCAGCAGCTGAACACCGCTCAACGAGAGTATATTAAGAAGCTCCTAGATTTAGCCATTGCATTCCATATATATATATATATATATATAAATATATATATATATATTTCATCTTCTATTTGCGAGTGAGTTTTCTTGACTTGCATATACTGTAATCCATAGACAGGAATAAATCTTCAAAACTTTTCTACTAAGGAGTTTGTTGAAAAAGTTAATGAACATTTGAAGTACAGCCTAATTGATTTGATGGCTTGTCAACATGGTACCAACAAGTATTGGTACCTTTGCCATGGTGAGCTGAAATGTATGTTAAGAAACCTCAGTGCACCTACTTGGTTCCTGACACTCAGTTGTGCTGAGTATGAATGGTATGATTTCCTTGAATTTTTTTAGAGAACCAAACTCTAGTGTCAAATACACTGAACTGAAGATAGCAGGCAAACTCTGTTCCTTGGATCCTACTAATGTTTGCGGATACGTTAACCACAGTTTTCAAGGTATGATGTATTTCGTCTGCAAGAAGACAAAGCCTCCTCCTGGTGAAGTAACTGATTTCTTTTGGCGTAAAGAGTATCAAGTAAGAGATGCTCCTCATATTCACATGCTGTTATGGATAAAACATGCACCAAAATTTGGAACAGGCAGTGATGAGCCTGTCCTATCTTTCATTCATCATTATGTGACATGCGCTATTCTAAAAGATACTGATGCAAAAGGTTTGAGACAACAGGTTCTGTGCTTCAAAAATCACAGATGTGAAAAGTACTACAGATGAAAATATAGAACTAACGGTCCATTTTTTACACAATGCATTTCAGATTCCGTCTGCCTGTCATTTAATAAGGAAGAGTAAACAGCTTTCCATCTGCAGTCACACATACGTTGACACAAAAGTCACAAAAACTACTTACAACCTCACAAGAACAGTGGGATCAAAGAACATTAATGATTATAATTCAGTTATTTTAAAGATGTAGAATGCAAGCATGGTCACACATTTTGTTGCAGATAACTCTATAGCTGTTGCTCGGTATGTTACGTCATATATCACAAAATCTGAGAAGACAGAAATGGAGGAAAAGTGGGAGGGCAGATTTCTGCAGAAAAGAGACTTACTAAGAAATTGGACAATTTTAGCTTGAAAATACTCTCTCACAGAGAAATTGGATCTTATGAGTGCGCAGACAGGTTGAGCTTATATAATTTGTACTCCAAGTCTAGGGGAATTGTTTAGGTAAGTCTAAGGCTTGTGGAGAAATTCAGTATCTATCAGACTTTGATCCGGAAAGTAAAGAGATTGTAATATCTGATATGTGAGACACATACTATCCAAAAAGGAGTCCACATCTAGAAGACGTGTTCCTTTACAAAGTACTTCAGTACTACAGATAGAGAAGCAATGTAGTGGAAAGCACTGAAGAAGTTAAACATGCAGTTGTTGAAAGTGATGATTGTTGGGTCAGACACACCAAAGGACATCTAATTAACCACAGAAAACTTTGTTGCCAAACTATAGAGAAAAGGGTGTTGTTCTACTTGGCACTTCTACAGCTGTTCAAGCCTTTGCGTGCTGTATCAGAACTACTTGGAGACTATGGAGGTCATTACGACCCTGGCGGAAGGCAGAGAAGCGGCGGTAAGACCGCAAACAGGCTGGCGGTCTTGTTTTTTGGATTATGACCATGGCGGTTACCGCCATGGTCATCCGCTGGTTCTCTATTCCGCCCGCTAGGGCGGAGACCTGGGTCTCTAGCCTGGCGGCCGTCACTATACTGCCGGCGGTATTTGGACCCAGCTGACCGCCATGGATTTCATGCGGTTTGAAACCCCCATGAAATCCATGGCGGAAAGCACTATCAGTGCCAGGGAATTCCTTCTGTGGCACTGATAGGGGTCTCCCCCACTACCTCCCACCCCGACTCCCTCCCCTACACCCCCCACCACCCCTGCCACCCCCAAAGGTGGCAGGGCCCCCCTCCCCACCCCGACCCCCAACTTCACATCACTCACTCACACATGACACGCACGCAGGCACCACCAACACACATACATGCACACACACCAACATACATGCCAACATCCACACACACAGTCAGACACGCACACCCACATTCAAACATACATGCACACATCCATACAGACATACCCACAGACATACACGTACTCATTCCCAAACACGCAACACCCCCGCAAGCATACACGCACTCACACACCCCCTCTACATACACACACACACGCACACCCCCATGCACGCACACAACACCCCCCATCCCCCTCCCCTAACGGACGATTGACTTACCTGGTCCGTCGATCCTCCGGGAGGTGACGGGAGCCATGGGGGCTGCTCCACCGACACCACACCGCCAACAGAACACCGCCACGCCGAATCACAGGACGTGATTCGGTGGGCGGTGTTCTGTTGGCGTGGCGGTCGAGGTGGAGCAACCTCCACTCCCCCGCCGCCCGCCAGTATGGCTGTTGGTGGCTCTCCGTCCGAAAAAGGACGGAGAGCTGCCAACAGTCATAATACGCCGAGCGGAAAACCGCCACCACTGGCGGTCTTCAGCACGGCGGTCCCTCTGCGGTCTTTTTAAAAGACCGCTGAGGTCATAATGACCCCCTATGACTGTAATGAAGAGTCCTTCAATGCTGTAAAAGACGGCATTGAGTGTTCAGTCTTTCCACACTACTTGCAAATGTTGAAAGATGAGATTGAACAGGAAGACACTATTGTGGCTGAGATAGCAAAGGACAGTTCACAAAGCAGTCAAGGTTCTGGGTCATTAAGTCAAGATCCTCTTGGTGAACCAGTTATTCAAAAGCAGCCATAACTATGAATGAGGTGGAGACTGCAATGCAGCAAGCAAGAGAGGAAATTGTTGATTTTGAATAGTTAGTATAACACCTAAAAACAAACAGAAACAAATCTATGATGAGGTAAAATGTAAAATAGAGCATGGATTTCTGCATGAAATAAAACAATGTGAATGTTCTTTGTTTTAAACCACTAAGACTATACATCAGTGGTCAAGCTGGCACCCAAAAAATCTTCCTAATTAAAATTCTTACTGCTTACCTATACAATACCACAGAGTTAAATTTATCATCTGTAGTAACAGCACCAACAGGATTAGCTGCCTACAACATTAAAGGAACTACTTTACATCGGCTACTTATGCTTCCTGTTGAACATGATAATAAACGGGAATACCAGAAATTATCGGGTAAAGGTTGTCACCAAGTTTCCAGAGTTTTGAAGAAACTGAAGCTTTTAATTATCGATGAGATGAGGATGGTCTCAAACTTAATGCTTGCCTTCATACAGTTGTGAATAAAGCACATTTTTAAAACAGTATGATGTAATCTTTCGAAGTAGGCATATAATTGCCTTCGGTGATTTACTACAACTCACCCCTGTGAAAGGACAACCTGTTTTCAAGACACTTTTCCATGGTGAAATAACAACTTCTTTGGGGAGTATTGGGAATATAAATATTTGGTTAGACTTTGAATACAAGGAACTAGTGAAGAATATGCGCCAAGTATCCGACATAGAAATGGAAATATCCTGAAGAATATTAGAGTAGAAGTTTTGACAAACAATGGAAAATATGCTTTGCAGAGTCATCTCATAAAGAAATTATTTTCATCAAAGGATAAAGCAGCCCACCTAAATTTATAAAGAAGAGAAATCTGTACTCTGTTTAATGCCTACACTTCAAGAGTGTTGCAACTTCAGCAAAAAATTATTGAAACTGGAGAAAGAAAATGTTTTGGAAATTACAGCCATTATAACATGGAACATCAGGACATCTCAGAACTACTAACAGAAAAACCACAATAAAATCTGAATTCTTTAGTCTGTATTGAAGACTGCAGGATTAGAAAAGTGTTTCTGAATCTTCAAAAAACATGGATTAATTTTGCAGCGTAATTTAAGTGTTGAGGAAGATTTAGTAAATGGTGCAATGGACAAAGTTACTGGTTATGTTAATTTTCCAAATAGAGATGAGATTGAATATTTGGCCGTAAAGTTTTAGCAGATTGATGATGTGAAGCAGAATGTCTGATGTATTGTATGTTTCTTGCTTTTAAAGGATTTATATATTTCCGGCGGAAACAGTTTCCATTCTCTCTAGCATATGCTAACACTATCTATAAATCATATGGTTTAAGTGTAGATAAAGCTTTTTTTTAAATTGGAAGTACGGTATTCAAAGAAGGTATGTTATATGCAACATTATCACATGTTAGAACATAGTCTGGTTTGTTCTTGGTTGAATTTGATGAAAGCAAAGTTAGTGCTGATGTAAGCTGTGTGAGAGAGTGTAATAGTTTAAGACGTGTATACACTCCTCACTTAGGTGAATATACTTTTTATGAGAAATGGATAATCTGTATGAAAAGAAAACTTGCAAAAGAGTCAACGGGTGTTGAAAGAGAAGAAAAAAAAGAAAGACACTCTAGAAAGTGAAAGAAAAGGAAATTGGAAAATAAGGGTGATATTGTAGGTTACCAGTTGGAAAAAAGTTGGGCTGTTAACTGCTATGCAAATCAAATGGAATTGAACAAAAAACAGATAAGAAGTTTTGTTCCGCACTGTATAATTGTTTACAACGCTGAGAGAAAAAACAATAATACATTCTGCTTTGGCCATTCGAGAACTTGTAGTTACATGCAGTGGATTGGCAGTGTTTACTCTCAACAGTCAACAAGATGCACAGTAATTAATAACGGTCATCCTGGGAGTATTAGAAGAAGAAGTACATTTTGATGAGTTATTTGGAATGAGATACAAATGGGACCATTGGTGCGATGATTGATCTTTTACATCCTGTACTCAAATAAATTCTGAGAGATTTCTGTACTTAACACTACCGGACTCAAAAACTCTGTCTTTTGACAGATTAATTAAAAACACGAACCAAAACATGACCTGCCCAAATTATAGATCAGAAGTTATGTATACTTTGTATCTTCAAAGAACAGGAAAATACCTTATACTTATGTTACAATGATTGAGAGCAGATGGATCTAAATTGGAAACTGAAATTACAAACTGCAAAGTTGAACAAATTTCAATTTCTGGAAAAACATACACAACTTTAAATATTATTTTTCACAAAGGTGCTAATATAACGTGGATACTACACTGTTGTTTTAAAGACTGAAACCTTATGGACTGAATGCAATGACAGTAGCCCTATACGCAAAGCAAAATTACCTTTCAAACTACAAACCTCTTACCTTCTTATTTTCAACCAAAACTCTAGCATGTATTTCTGCAAAACTAAGTAACATACAACTATTCCTTTACAGACATTCAGAGTGTTTTAGACATAATTCGGCCTACCAGGGTTGATGTCTTTAAAATGTTCTGCAAAATGTCAAAAACAATGTATCTTCCACAAAGAGTTTAATATAACATCTGGGCACATTCAAGCAAAAATTACCTTACAAACTACCAATTTTTAACTTCTCTTTTTTGAACCAAAAATCTAAGGATTTCTGCTAGAAAAATGGAATAGTTCACTTCTGGGGCTTCTAATACAGTACGTTAAGACATTATACAGGCTACCAAGGGATTCCAAATATTGAAACGGGCTTACTCCTGGAACAAAACAACAGAGATAACACTAAACTGGAAAAAGAGATCAGAAAGTACAAACTAGTACAAACAACCATTTTGTACAAAAGCAAAAACTAATAAAGGTATTAAAGTTAAACATGTTATTGGATATCCAAATAGTTTTTAAAAAGTACAAACATATGGACAGAATACCATAAGACGACCGTCACAATCCTACAGATGTTAAAAGATCAGCTGAAGTATATTAAAAAAGAATTATAATTATAACACTAATATACTCTACACCTTGTTAATGTATAACCAGAGTCTACAGCAAATGGCCTATCTAGGTTGGTGTTTCCATAAGGCTTTTTATCTACTGCTACCCTTCATACATAATAATTTCATTATAACACTCTTAATATAGAAAAATACTTAAATTAAACTTACATTTATTACACTGCTAAATACGTGGAGGTAAAATTGTTGGTTCATTATTTGTAGTGAGTGTGATGCATAATAATGTTAATTTAAAATAATGCACTATGCACTTATAGGGTTTTTATGCAGTCTATATGATTGTTTTCCCCCTCTGTTCAGTGATGAATATCTATACTCCACTTAATTTATGGTGTAAAAATGCAGAAGGTGAGAATAGTGAACAAGGGAAAATTAGATGCTTAAATAAAATGTGCAAATGTTATACAGTGATTTAAATTTCTTGTGTTTTATTATTAACAATACTTTTTTATTACAGATTGTGAAACTTTAATAGACAAATGTATAATATGAAACTTTAAATTCTATTTATCTTTTCTTTCTTTTTAAGCCCATTAATGGGCTGATTTATTGCAGTAATGTTGGTAACTAATTACATCATTCTCCATTCATACACCGTCTTTACATGCACCTACCTGTGTATAGGTAATTAGAGTGATACACTAATACACACTAATGAAAACACTGATATATCCACATGTAAATTAATATATATACTAACTCACCAAGGGACACATTCATCCATACACTGACACAACCAGCCATACAATGATGCAGGCACTGACAGAGCCAAACACACACTTATGCACACACTAACACACCCATCAAGACACTGATGCATACACTAAAACACCAAGACGCACACTGATACATACACTAATACACCCGGGCACATACTGACACATATGCTGACACATCCAGGTGCACACTGATGCTTACACTACCACACCCAAACACACACTCATGCATATATTAACATGACTCGGGTACCCACTGACGCATACAGTAAGATACGCAGACACACAATTATGCATAGACTGACACACCACTCAAGCACACATTAACATATATGCTGATACACCCAGAAAGCCACTGATGCATACACTGACACACCCAGACAAACACTGATGCATAGACTAACACACCCAGGTACACACTAATCCATACACTTATACACACAGGCATACACTAATGGACACGCTTACACATCCGGATAAGCACTCAGTGATAAACTGACATATTTAGACACCCACTGATACATACACTAACACACCCAAGCACACATTGGTGCATAGACTGGCATACCCATGCACATACTAATCAATATGCTGATACACCGGGGCAAACACTGATCTATACACTGATACATGCAAGTGCATACTGATACAAACACTTACACACCCTGGTGTATGCACTGATACAAACACTTACACACCCTGGTGTATGCACGGATATACCCAGATACACACTGATGCATACACTGATATACACATGCACACACTCATCCATGATCTGATATACCCAGACATACGTTAATGGACATGTTGACACATCCAGGTAAACACTCATATACACTTATACATAGACTAACACACCCAGGCACACAACTGACATATATGCTGATACACCCAGGCAGACACTGATGCATACAGTGAGATACCAAGGCACACGCTGATACATACACTGACACACCCAGAAAGAAACTGATGCATATACTAACATACCCAGGCAAACACTGATGCATTCACGAACACACCCATGCACACACTCATTCAATGATTAATATTCCTAGGCAAACCCTGATGCATACACTAATACACCCATGCACACATTCATTCATAAAGTAAGATACCTAGATATATGCTAATGCAATGCTGACCCACTGATACATTCAGGCACACATTGACAGATACACTAACACACCCAGGCACACACTTATGCATGGCCTGACACTCCCAGGCACACACTGACACACACAGTAACACATACACTGACACACCCAAGTACACACTCATCCGTACACTGATACTCCCAAGCACACCTTGACGCATACACTAACACACCCAGGCACACACTGATGCATACACTAACACACACTGAGGCAAACTCTGACATACCCAGGAAGACACTGATGCATACACTGACATACCCAGGTGAGCACTGAAGCATACACTAACACACCCAGAGACACACTCATTCATAGAGTAATATACCCAGGCATACGCTAATGCATACACTGACACATCCAGGTATACACTCATACACACTTAAACATAGACTGACACACCAAGGCACACGAACGGACATTTATGCTGATACACCGAGACAGACACTGATGCATACACTAAGACACCATGGCACACACTGATACATACACTGACACACAAAGAAAGAAACTGTTGCATACACTGACATGCCCAGGCAAACTGTGGTGCATACACTAGCACACCCACGCACACACTCTGATACATCCAGACACACACTGACACAAACACTAACACAGCCAGGTACACACTTATATATAGACGGACACTCCCAGGCACATTCTGACATGCACACTGACACAACCAGAGAGGCACTGATGAATACACTGACATACCCAGGCAAACACTAAAGCATACACTAACACACCAAGGCACACACTCATTCATAGCGTGATATAGCCAGGCATATGCTAATGCGGACGCTGACACATCCATGTAAACACTCATCTACACACTGATACACTGAAGCACACAGTAATGTATACACTAACACACCTAAGCACACACTTATGCACAGACTGACACACCCAAACAGACACTAATGCATACAGTGAGAAACCCAAGCAAACACTAATGCATATGCTGACACACCCAGGTACACACTCATCTCTACACTGAGACATTCCGGCAGACACTGATGCATACACTATCACACCCAGGCCAACACTGATGCATACACTGAGACATCTAGGCACACACTGAGATATACACTGACACACCCAGAAACACACAGATGCATACACTAATATACCTAGGCAAACCCTGATGCATACACTAAAGCACCCTTGCACACACTTATTTGTAAAGTGATATACCCATATGTATGCTAATGCAATGCTCACCCATCCACGTACAAACTCATCTATTCACTGATACATCCAGGGACAAACTGACACATACACTAACACACCCAAGCACACACTTATGCATAGGTTGACACTCCCAGGCACATACTGACACACACACTAACACAATCAGACAGACACTGATGCATACATTGATACACCCCAGTTCACACCCATCCATACACTGATACAACCAAGCACACACTGACGCACACACTAACACACCCAGGCACACACTGATGCATACACTAACACACACTCTGAGGCAAACACTGACATGCGCAGACACTGATGCATACACTGACACTCCCGGGTGAGCACTGAAGCATACACTAACACAAACAGAGACACACTCATTCATAGAGGGATATACCCAGGCATATGCTAATGCATACACTGACACATCCAGGTATATACTCATATATGTACTGATACACCCAAGCACACACTGATGTATACACTAATACACCCAAACACACACTTATGCATAAACTGACACACCCAGGCACATACTGACATATATGCTGACACACCCAGACAGACATTGATGCACACACTGATATACCCAGGCAAACACTAATGCATGCACTCACATACCCAAGTACACACTCATTCATACACTGATACACCCAAGCTCACACTGAAGCATACACTAACACACTCAGGCACACCCTGATGCATACAATAACACAAATAGTCACATTGTTATGCACACACTGACACACCCAGACACTGACGCACACACTGACACACCCAGACACACACTAATGCACACACTGACACAACCAGACAGACACTGATGAATACACTGACACACCAAAGTACACACTCATCCATACATTGATACACCCAAGAACACACTGACACATACACGAACAAACCCAGATACATACTGATGCATAAACTAACACAGACACACACTGACGTACACACTGACACACCCAGACACTGATTCACACACTGACATACCCAGGCAAACACTAATGCATACACACACTTATTCATTCATAGATTGATATACTCAGGCAAACGCTAATGCATGCGCCGACACATCCAGGCAAACACTTATCCATACACTAATACATCCAGGTACACACTGACACATACACTAATACACTCAAGCACACACCTATGCATAGACTGACACTCCAGGGCACACACTGACACAACCAGACAGACACTGATGCATATGCTGACACACCTAAGTTCACACTCATCCATATACTGATACCCAAGCACACACGGATGCATACACAAACACACCCAGGCACACACTGATTCACACACTAATACACACAGACAGACACTGATGCATACACTGACATACCCAGGCAAGCACTGAATCATACACTAACACACCCAGGCACAAAATAATTCATAGTGATATAGCCAAACATATGCAAATACATATGCTGGCACATCCAGGTAAACACTCATCCATACACTGAACATCCAGTCGCACACTGACACATACATTAACAGATGCAGGCACACACTTATACAGGGAGTGCAGAATTATTAGGCAAGTTGTATTTTTGAGGATTAATTTTATTATTGAACAACAACCATGTTCTCAATGAACCCAAAAAACTCATCAATAACAAAGCTGAATATTTTTGGAAGTAGTTTTTAGTTTGTTTTTAGTTTTAGCTATGTTAGGGGGATATCTGTGTGTGCAGGTGACTATTACTGTGCATAATTATTAGGCAACTTAACAAAAAAAAATATATACCCATTTCAATTATTTATTATTACCAGTGAAACCAATATAACATCTCAACATTCACAAATATACATGTCTGACATTCAAAAACAAAACAAAAACAAATCAGTGACCAATATAGCCACCTTTCTTTGCAAGGACACTCAAAAGCCTGCCATCCATGGATTCTGTCAGTGTTTTGATCTGTTCACCATCAACATTGCGTGCAGCAGCAACCACAGCCTCCCAGACACTGTTCAGAGAGGTGTACTGTTTTCCCTCCTTGTAAATCTCACATTTGATGATGGACCACAGGTTCTCAATGGGGTTCAGATCAGGTGAACAAGGAGGCCATGTCATTAGATTTCCTTCCTTTATACCCTTTCTTGCCAGCCACGCTGTGGAGTACTTGGACGCGTGTGATGGAGCATTGTCCTGCATGAAAATCATGTTTTTCTTGAAGGATGCAGACTTCTTCCTGTACCACTGCTTGAAGAAGGTGTCTACCAGGAACTGGCAGTAGGACTGGGAGTTGAGCTTGACTCCATCCTCAACCCGAAAAGGCCCCACAAGCTCATCTTTGATGATACCAGCCCAAACCAGTACTCCACCTCCACCTTGCTGGCATCTGAGTCGGACTGGAGCTCTCTGCCCTTTACCAATCCAGCCACGGGCCCATCCATCTGGCCCATCAAGACTCACTCTCATTTCATCAGTCCATAAAACCTTAGAAAATCAGTTTTGAGATATTTCTTGGCCCAGTCTTGACGTTTCAGCTTGTGTGTCTTGTTCAGTGGTGGTCGTCTTTCAGCCTTTCTTACCTTGGCCATGTCTCTGAGTATTGCACACCTTGTGCTTTTGGGCACTCCAGTGATGTTGCAGCTCTGAAATATGGCCAAACTGGTGGCAAGTGGCATCGTGGCAGCTGCACGCTTGACTTTTCTCAGTTCATGGGCAGTTATTTTGCGCCTTGGTTTTTCCACATGCTTCTTGCGACCCTGTTGACTATTTTGAATGAAACGCTTGATTGTTCGATGATCACGCTTCAGAAGCTTTGCAATTTTAAGAGTGCTGCATCCCTCTGCAAGATATCTCACTATTTTTGACTTTTCTGAGCCTGTCAAGTCCTTCTTTTGACCCATTTTGCCAAAGGAAAGGAAGCTGCCTAATAATTATGCACACCTGATATAGGGTGGTGATGTCATTAGACCACACCCCTTCTCATTACAGAGATGCACATCACCTAATATGCTTAATTGGTAGTAGGCTTTCGAGCCTATACAGCTTGGAGTAAGACAACATGCAAAAAGAGGATGATGTGGTCAAAATACTCATTTGCCTAATAATTCTGCACTCCCTGTACATAGACTGACACACCCAGGCACACACTGACATATATGCTTGGCACACTCAGGCAGACACTGATGCCTACTTTGACATACCCAGCCAAACACTGATGCATAAACTAACACTTCCAGGTACATTCTCATCCATACACTGATACACCCAGCCACAGACTGATGCATACATTGCCACACCGAGGCACACACTCATCCATACACTGACATACTCAGACACCCACTTATGCATACATTAACACACCCAGGCACACACTGATGCATAGACTGACATACCCAGACACATGCTAATGCATACGCTGATATACCCAGGTACACACTCATCCATACACTGATACATCCAGGCACACACTGATGCATACTCTAACACACCCAAGCAGACACTAATGAATGCACTAAGTCACCCAGGCACACGCTGAAACATACACTAATACACTCAGGCACACACTGACACATATTCTGACATACTGATCCATACACTACAACACCTTGGCACACACTGATGCGAACACTAACAGAATGTATACAATCATTCACAGTGCTACTTACTCACTTACATATCCTCCAACACATGCATAAATATTAAACAACATATTTTGACCAGACACAACACATTTAACTTTTCTTTCTTAGACCAAAAGAGGTGGCTCTAAGAAGAACCATTTTTTTCTTCTTTTTCTGGAACTGTGTGTTTATGATTTATGTGTTTGAAATTACTCGCAAGCAACCGTAGAAATTCAGCAGTTATAGTTGCCAGCCCTAACTAATACTTACGTCCCCGCAATGCACTGCATATGACCTCACATATTACATCTCCCATGACATGGTCAGTGACATCATATACATATTTATAAAAAAAGAGAGGGAGAGATAGAGAACGCCTTTTGAGAATGCACTTTATACCTACTTGTAGAACCTCAAGTGGAATGGTTTTCACACCCACTTACAGTACTACAAACAACTTTGCATTATTGCACCTTAACACTCATTCTAAACAAACAGCATTTTTATATTTCACGTCTGTACATTGCTTATTTAGCCAGATTGTTCAAGAAACTGTATCCACATTTTGAAGCTGGAATAGGCAAGCGAGAGCCACAGATTTAGTATAGTCAGATCTCTTCCATTCCTTACAATATCCTCCTCCCAAGGCCTTCTCGCGTTCTTCCCACAAGAAGAGCTGGGTGCCCACTCATTAGCCTCTATCTTGAGTTTCGGTTGAAACACATGTTCCTTCCTCCCCTTGCAACATTGTGCAAAATGTTTAAAAGTAGGGAGACAATGTATAGGATTTAGCATTATGTGCCCCAGTGGTTCACACGGCGAAGCACTGCTCCGTTGCCATTACAAATTGCACTCAGAATATTTGTGCTGCTAGCTATATTATTGAATTAAACATGAGTTAGACTTCTATGAGCTTTCCAGAGTGTCCGCTTTCTTTCACGTCTTTAACAAACACATCGCAGGAGGTTTAGAAATCCATAGTTACTTTTTATGCTGTACCACGTCATTAAGGACCATACTCCTCCCACGCTCCCATGCTATGCTCTGTAGGTGGGTAGGAAAGCAAGTAATGAAGGGGGGACCGCCACAGAAAAGAACCAGAGACTGTCAGCACCCCAAGTCTGTCTTCTCAGGAGGACAGGGATCTTCTTCTCCCCTGCCTGATGAAGAACACAACTAATTCAGGTGTAGTGTTTCCCAGATAGTGAAGGGAAAGCCAATTTGTTTTACAAGGATGCTTTATTTCAATGTACAATCACATATTCATAAATACAAGCTCTATTAGAGCTCCAATAAATAAAATAAATTAGTTATAATATGTATATTTAGAGGTTGAAGCTCTTATTTGTGATAGACGGATCTTCTCGCAATTGGTTGGCCTGCACCATCCTGGGGAGTCAATAGGTTTGGCCATAACAAGGGGGACGATTGATTCTAACAGTACTCTGTAACACCAGTCTGTTAAAGTCTAAACATGGCTAAACATGCTATGTGTACCAAAATCGATCAAATCCATCACCAACGTCAGCCTCAGCAATGAACTAGGAGCTTGAAAATGTGATATTCAAGTAAAAAACGCAACACAAGGTGAAAAGGTATAAATATGTGACGTGATATGTACCGTTACCCCTGCATCTTGAGGGGCGTGGAATGGAGGATCTTTCAATGGACACATGGCCAAGCGATGACTCTGAGAAGTGCCTGACAGTAATGTCCTGTTGCGCCGCAAAGGGCAGAAAATGACTTTGTATTAATCCAACTGAAGCTTCCTTACAAAAAAAATATTTTCAACTATCTGTAAGAATGTCTGAATGCACAGTCACCGGTAACAGTCTGTTCTGGCAATGTCTTCCCTCCGGCTCAGGTTCTATGCAGATATCTGGCCTCAGATTGTGATGTTTCCGTTTCTGGTTAATAAAGTGCAAATCAGAGATGGGTCTGGTCATATGCGGAGGATGCTGTGGTCAGTAGAACAAGACTGGTCTTCAGGGAATGCGGTTGGTAACCTCAGACCTGCGCGTTCTTCACCCGCTCGAACGTGTGCATGACGCGGGAGGTGGGGACGCAGCCCTCCCTCACGATGCTCAGGATCCCTGGAAAAGGAAGAAACACAACACCATGAGGTTGAGAGAGCTTGGACATGTCTGATGTGAGAAGCAGCAGGAGGGAAAAGAGACAACCAAAATGAGCAGCGTGGGGATTGGCCCCTCAGGGATAAGCGGGTGATGGGGCGCAGGTGGGAACCACCCTGTCACGTGGAATATGTTGACTGGGGAAAGGGTGGGTCACGAGGCATCAGATGAGTGGAGCTAGAAGGAGGCTATCAAGTAAACAAAACAGACTTGAAATCTTTGACTGACAAAATATCTACCACACTTAACTATCTCCCTGGAAAAAATTTAAACTGCAGTAAACCCACTATCAAGCACTTGGCCAATACACTCAGACAGGAGATAGAATAGTAAATTACCTCAGTAAACCAATTCACATATTCATAAATAGAAACTCTATTAGAGCTCCAATAAATAAAATAAATTATTGGAAGAGACTGGAATTAGGAACTTTTAACGGGTAAAATGCTTCTTAAAGAGATATTTGTTTACATGTGTGCATGGTCTATATTTAATAAATATGCAAGTTAGACTCTGTGATTCTGAGGTCTCTATTTTTAAATGGGACTAAGCCACGGACCTCCAGGCATTGGGTTGCTTGGACAGGGTGGGATTGTCCCTGAGAAAGAAGGATGACTGGGGGAAAAATAAAAGATCTTACATTGGGGGTTGTTGTCTTATTGAGGGAAGCTCTGGGTCCATGTGTGAACTGAGTCGGGTGAATTTTGTAATTACTATTGTAAAATTCGCCAGCTTTGCAAAATGCAATTTGCCTAATTTCTTGCTCACTGGAGACAGCTTTGAGCAGAAAATGTCTTTGTAAGAGACATTTTTCGTTAAGTCCTCTGCCAATATCTAATGTAACTCTTTTAATGTGCGGTATGCACTACCATAAAAATTTTCACACAAGATAAAGGCAAACCACATTTCACAACATTCATGTAATTTTTGAGAAATATTCTGAAAATAAATTATGCAATATTGTACACCAATAGTGCAGACTAATGATAAAGAGAAAGACGAGTTAAGTGGAAAGTGGTTGGGGGGGTCGAGATCCGGCACAGGTATGAAACCTCTGGTGCCATCCCTGCATACTTAGAACAAGCTTGATAAAATTAAACTTTTAGTTACACATTCATGTGGGCCCCTTTGATGCTTCAAATGTCCATTTATTTTGGGTTTTGTAGGTCTCTATGCCCTGGACACCAAGAATACACTGAACCAGGACTGGTGTTTCCCAAACCTTTGGTAGCTGTTTGGTGGACATGATGGGATGGTGGGAAGCAGAGGTCCTTGTTCACATCTACGGATGTTATTGAGTCTAGTGTGGGAATAGCGAGGGCAAGATGAAACAGAAACGAGCATTGGCTGACACCCACCTTCATCTATCCTCAGACAGTTCACCACTGTGGAGCCCACCATTTCGTAGGAGTCCCCATCGCACAGCACCCCCTCCAGCTTGTGCCACAGACGCCTGGAACAGAGCAAGGAAATACAAAGTCACTCATTTAAAGTAATCATAGACAAAGGCTCAGGTGCTGGGGTTTGAAAGGGAGCTGCAAACAGGAAAACATCCACCTGACCTCAACTGGTCAAACACACCTGTGTTAATGACCCCTCATATAGGCTTAAGCCAAGCATCTCCAATACCCCAACCTATGGCTGTGATATCACAAACACCTTTCGCCCCTCCCTTCAACTTTCATTAGCACCTTTAAACCACTGGTTTCTCAGAAGCCCCCACTAACTGCTCAAGTCTAATCTGATCCTAAAAAAACAAACCTCATTCAAGGTGGCCACCACCCATCAATACTCCTGCTCTTCTACTCTCAGCATCCTCACCTCATGTCCTTCAACAGCCCTTGCCCCTGCCCTCATGTCCTGGCAGCATCTGGTAAGTCTCAAACCCCAGGCACCATCTTTTTCACGGAAGGCCCACTCACAAACCGTTCCTGGTTTCAGCCCCTGTTCTGAGTGAGTACTCACGAGATGACCATGTCGTGGTGGGTGCTATCACTCTCCCCGCTGGGATTAGCCGAGGTGATTGCCAGAGGGCCGGTCATGTCAGTCAGGTGGGCGGAGATAGTGTGGTCTGGCACTCGGATCATGATGGAGTCTCTGGTGCCCACAATGTCATACGCTGGTCCAACTCCTGCAGGAGGAGAAAATAACAAAATTAATCAGCAACATGTCAGGCGTGAGTGAGCATTTGTGTTTGACTGTATTTATTTGCTCTGCAGCCTGAGGTGCTGTACAGCAATTCCATCAGTTGCAGACCTGCACTAAAACATTTTTTATGGTGTGAGAAGGGGGTGATGCCTTGAGGGGCGCTCACGCATAGAAGTAACTTAGAGGCACTTCTGCCCCTGCCCAGCCCCCAAAGCTGCTGCTTCTAAAAAAAAAAAGAAAGTTTGCTCTTGAGGCTGTTGCCGATGTCCTGTGGTGTTTTCATACCCATAAACGGACGTCGGTGGGTCAAATCCTCAGATAATGACCTGGGGATCCACAGTCGAAGTGGTTTTCAGCCCGTTTTCTCTACCCCCATGTGAAATCGCGTCCTCATCGTGTGACTATGTGAAGGGAGCCGATATCGTGTGTCACACGGCTGCACCGTGTGAGTTGGCAGGTCTGCAAATGGCAGTGCTTAATCTGAGCAGATGTTTGAATTGTTTAGCTTCAGAACACCTAGACTAAATTGAGGTTCTTGGAAACGTTATTACACCGGTTGTGCAGAGGGCAGACTTGTGTACATGTGAAACTGGAGAGGCATTAACTTATTTGTTTGTTCTTTCTTTGCAGTCCAGCTGTCAGCAAGACATACTATTGCCAATTCTTCACAATAGGCTCCAACCAGAAGTATTTATCCCTCATCTAATCCTAACTCTATGGCTTTTTGATGTATCATACAGCTTGCACTGGGGACTATTAACAGAAAAGTGCACTGACATCACACAAATTATGTATTTCATACATGCATTGTTTACATAAAGCAACCCTTCTTTGTATTGGTTTGTCATTGCTGCATGGTTTATTTAATGTTGTAGTCGGGGACTGTTCGAGAGTCACATATATGTTGACATAAACACACACACACACACAATGTATAAGGAGGCACAATAAAACTGTTTGAAACAGGATATGTATTGGTAAAGCCAATAGGGCTAGCTTTAAAATGGCAATACATGGAGAGAAAGGAATGCACAAATGCAGTTTGCTTGCATTAGCGCATTAAAGTCAGACCTGTTGATGGTGCCAGTGCTTGTTATTTCAACGTCACTGTTACCACAGAAAAGGGATGTTTATAAAGCCACAAGAGATCTCATCTAGGTCCTGCCACACCCCCAACATGGGCAGTATCTGGCTTTCCTCTCATTGATGATTAGGCCTGATTGGGCAGGAGCTTTGCTTCCGTCCTGCCTCCTGCTGTACTATTCATTGATGGAAGGCTGCCTGGCTAGCGGCGTGACGCAGGCCTCTGCTGTGGGCGGACTTCCTACCACTTCAGGGCCCCCAAAAGCTTCAGTGGGGCCACTTAGCCAACAGCCAATGAATAGATGTGAGATATGGGAGACTACGGAAACCCTCTTTGCATTTTGCGGGGGTGGGGGGAGCGTCATTTTGCGTTAGCCACTGAGTCTGGCTGATCGAGCACTGACATGGACACATTTATTTATTTATATTTATAGATGAAACTACAGTCAAAACAAACAGGAGCTCCTATGTCCTCTGTGGAAGAAAGGCAGTCTGTCCGACCGTTTTCTAATGAATTCTGATTCTAGCAGTTTGTTTTCAGTCATAAATGGTGGACTACAAACACCAGAATGCAAAGCAAAAGAGCATCTGAGAAGCTAAGGACATGAACATGAAATGTCTCAGCACTGATGTGCTGCTGTATAAATGTGACATGCTGCTTATTTGAAACTAATGGCAATATGCAATGCACGTACTGGTATTTTTAAAGAGCTGTACAAATGGAGCTGATGATCAGTGGAGCGTTTTACGTAGCAATAGGGCTGACATAGGAGCTATGTCGGAGAAAAGGGAGAGGGTTGGGGGTGACACTGCCAGAGAGGGCGGTGTAGGTGGCGCATGCAGAGAAACCTGCTATGCCCGGTCAATAAGCTTTTTTTTTTCTTTTTTAAAGGATGCTGTTATATGTTAAATAGAAACTCAGCTGTGAATGGAACCAAAAGCCTGTACTTGTGAGAGAGGGTGGAGACTGAGACATTACAGAGTGGGGTGCACGAACCCGGATTTGTAAATACAATAGTGATATGAGATGGTGGCCTGTACGTAGAATGAGGGGGTGGGGGTGGGGGGGTGAGTGGACACTGATATGGACATGCAACAGATACATGAGATGGGGTCTGTAGACATTGAGGGGGGGTGAATGTGCATGCAATACCTGCATGAGATGGGGTGTGCACATGTTGGGGGGGTTGAATGGATCCTGGAATATACATACAATAGCTACATGAGATGGAGGTGTGGAGACATTAGGGGGTGAACACACCCTGATATGTACATGCAATAGCTACATGAGATGGGGGGTCTGTAGACATTGGGGGTAAATGGAGTGTGATACATGAATTCAATCCCTGCATAAGGTAGAGGTCTGTAGACATTAGGGTGGTGAATGCAATGATAGGTGCATGTAATACCTGAATGGGAAGGGGGTCAGTCACATTAGAGGTTAAATGAAGCATGATATGGACAAGCACCACATACATGAAGTGGGCACATCCTGAATTGTCCCATGCACAGCTTCTGGCATCTGTACCCCTCATCCTTCTACCTTCCCCCAACCCACCCCTCCCTGGAGAAGGAAACAACCCCTGAACTGGCCCTGGCAGGCTGAAGAGGTCAGACTCACCCAGGCTCCTCAGCCACTCCCCCTTCTGGACAATGCAGCTGACGCCCCCAGGGTAGACGCTCTCCATGAAGTCCCACAGCAGGGGGCTGAAGGGGGGTCTCGCGGCCCGCAGCTGGTCCAGGTGGGAGATGCAGATACAGATGGGCTTCTCCAGGGGTCGGTCCTGAGGAGGAGAGGAGAGAGGGCGAATGAATGGTGGAGACAGAGAAGGGGGAGTGCAGGGGCTTCAGACATTATGTGCAGGATCACATGATGATACCCATAGAGCTTAGACCCAGTCACAACACCTCTGTAAATAAACCAAATGTCTCTAGTGCTAGCCGACAGACTGAACACGTTAGATGCCTGTATGAGCTTCTAGTTACCTACAGCAGACAGACACTGATCACAGAATCCAATCGAAGGCCCCCCTCAGAGAGGTTGGTGGGTCTGAGAAGGCAGACTCATTGTGTGCTCTGGGTCATTAGTAACCTTCTTGAGATGTGATGTGATAGATTCTCAATAGGCTCCTTTGGCCCTGAAGCAGGATTCTCTCCTGAGACCCTGTGGGGGCCGGGAGCACACAACTCCCTGATTGCCCCCACCCCTCACTCTTTGGACAGTATGACATTATCATATGAAAGCTGGCTGCTGCACATAATACATTAAGGTTCGGCGCTGGAACTTGCTATGCAGACATTGTCATGGTAATCCCACACCAGCAGAAGGGTTTTACCCGGTCACTTCCATGACAGTCTCTCCACCCCCGGGGTGATTTATAGCCGTCCTAGTAAAAGTTATCCCTTATTCTTGGATGACTGCGCATCTGTTTCCGCATCAGGTAAATTCTGCCGGAAGTCCGCTGCTCGGTGCTCACCTTGATGGTGTAAATCTTCTGGATGGCCTCGGGGTGCTTGCAGGAGGCCGCCAGGGCGTAGACTGTGTCTGTGGGGACCCCGCACACCCCACCCTCGTCCAGCAGGGCGGCGATGGTCCTTAGACTGCTGGTGCGATAGGAATCGGGGCACACGCAGGAGTCGGACGCCTCAACTTTCTCCTCAGGCTTCGTTTCCTAAAAGGACACAGAGCAGACAAGGAGTGAGACAGCGCCACCTACAGCTGCCCTTGAGCAGCACGTGCACATCCCCAGTGCTCTAGTTACTTGAGGGTCATATAGGAACTGTGTTAACTTAGAATAATACTAGTAAGAACGCATGTACTTTTCACTGTACCTTGAAGAGAGGGGGGCCCATGGGAATCAGGTCCTTGCTGAAAATGCAGTTTCCAAGAGATGCAGCCGCGCCGTAGACACAGACGACACTGAAGACGGACAAAACCGTGACTGAAAAAAACACAAAGACGGGAAAGTGAGACTTTAAGTTCAACAGTATCAGCAAAAGAGACGCGTGTGCTGTTCAAGTTGTTGTAAAACCAAGACAGGGATTCCGTCAGGAGGTTTACAAGAAGGTAAATGTCACTCAAGGCAATAAAATGCAAAGAAAAGACACAGGTTACCTTTTCACTCTACCGCTGTCTGTATGAAATTAAGTGTGGTAGACCATATAAATAGACCAAGGAACCCCTGTCTTGGTTTCTGCTTAATTACCCCGGTCCTTACAGTTACTGGGCTCACCCCGTTTCCTCGCATTAAAACAAGGCGATGTTAAGGCAGGAGCAGAGAGACAAATACAGAAACCAGGACAGCTGGGGGTCTGGCGCGGAGTCAGACACATTTCAGGTTTGTGACTGACTCCATTCCAGCCCTCCTTGCTTTGGAGAGGCCATTCATGATATGTAGCCAGCTCTGGCAGAACGAGGCATGTGACCGACTCTATCTCACCCTCGCAGCCTTCAAGAAGCCCAGGGTTCGTCAGACACACGCCAGCCCTTTCTACAGACCACTTCCTTTTAGCCCCCACCACAATACAGATGGGCTCAGGGTGGCACTTGATAGTAATTGCCTGTTTATCACGTATTAACCCTTTAGAGGCCACCGACATGCAGTAACACACAAGAGGACCCCACAGTGCAAGGATGCCACTTACTCTCGAGTGGGAGCGGCAGACATCCCAAGGTGAAGAGCAGGAAACAGACTATCACGGCCTCCATCAGCAGGGCGAACAGCATCAGCACCACATTGGCGCAGGCGACTGTGGAACAAGCAGAGCAAGATGGCGTCAGAGATCGCAAATTACATTTTAGAGGTAAATGTGGGTCGCAGTTGCTTAGGTCTTTACGTGAAGCCCGTACAATGCCCAAGAACTGTGCAGATGGACCATAAAGTGGTAGACACTGGCCGGTACCCATCACAGCTGGAAGCAGCTGCCGCCTATCAGGACCGCTGGTCCTCAAGTATTCAACAGAGGGATGAGTGGGCATCGTTATCCGGAGAGACTTACCCAAGGACATCAGGAAGACATTGATGACCAGGAAGGTGACGGCACCAACAGTGAATGCACCATAACTAGTGGCTTCAATATTCAACAGGGTACCTGTAGAGGGAAGGTGAAGGGGGCAGAGTTTTAGTAATGGATGAAACAGAACACAGTAGCGCTTTCTTTAAAGGACTTTAAAGGCAGGGCCAAGAGATGGCCACGAGCAGAGGTAGGAGATGTAGGGGTACCACCCACTCATCTAACAGCCAATCATGGGGCTATACATTGGTGATGATGCCTAAAAGTGTACTTTCCACTTCAACCTGAACAGCTGTGCCCTGATTTGGTGATTTGCACTTCTTGACATACCTGATCCCAGTACAAGTTGTTTTCTTGCATGTGACAGACGACAAATAGAAAAATAAATGTTGGTAAATACGCCCCTGGGTATCAGAAATGACCGGTTATTTGAACAAAGGCATCAGTACCTTCTGTTTTTTCCCGAAACTGGATAATCAACAATAGTTTAACCAAATTCATTAGTGGTCCCATAAGTTTTTAGCCCCCTTATAGTGACCACCAGGTACGCTCCTCCTCAACCCTTTACCCTACACCTGACAACCATCACATATGACCCCTCCCAGGTACTTCTGCAGATCACTGGTTAGCAAGAGCCCCCCAGCCAGATAAAGGCCTAGTTACGATGTCTTCAAGAACCAATCCAGCATGTATGGCTACTCTAAATTATTCCAATAAACACAAATATAAAACAGTGAACTTCCTGCAGCCAATCAGAATAGCATGTCCCAGCACAGTAGTTCTACCCCACCCAACATCGCCTGTAGGTATAAGACACATTATAACTGAGACACAAAGTCAAGATGAGAAATCAGTGGATACCTGCAAGCCGAAGCCAGGCCCATGTGGCCCATACAGCTGCATAACAGAATGGTAGGACCGACCCAAATCTTCGACCTCTCTGGACCACGATCCTGCAAATGTACAACTGGAATAGAGCGCCGGGGATCAGCACCCAAGGGATGGAGAGGTGGGCTCTGGTGGGGTCATCAAAGGATCCCTTGATGGCAGAGAGTGAAGCCAAGCCATTGCAGATGAAGAAGAGGGCATCAGGGAGCTGGCAGCTGGTACTGTTGACCTCTTGACCCTCCTTAGACCTGCTGGTGACGCGCTTCAGGCACAGCAGCAAGTCCTGGAAAGTAGCTGATGACATCACTTGTGGTCCAGTAGAAATCAAAGACTTATCAGCAATGGAATTAAGGAGGCTGGCAAAACTGGCGTAGAGGGAGGTGGCTGTGTAAAAGCTGCAGACCACTCCAAAGAAGATGTGGGATCCCTTGAGGGGAATCTGATGGATGGTGGAGACAGTGAGGAGAAGAAAGCAGGAATTCTGCAGCAGCTCCAGGAGGTCCCTGTTGAGGGACATCAGGCAGAGGATGGAAGCGGTGACCAGAAAGAACCAGCCCCCCACCATGCCTGCTCGGCTCTCGTCTACGTTGTCCACCGAGAGGAGCACCGTGAGAATGAACTCTTCCCAGGACATCACCAACCAGTACAGGCTGTGCAGTCCAAGCTTGGTGGTCTGGTAGACATCTTCTCTCAAGTAACTGTAGTAGCTCGCGCAGAGCTGGGACAGCGCATTGATGCTGACCCAAATGGCACCAATGCAGAAAGTCTTCATGTAGCCAAAGCAATAAAAGGCAAAGATGAACGAGGCCACTGCGTCGCCGATGTGTCCCAAGGCCATGGGCTCCGCGTACTTGGAATTCTTCTTCTTCTCTTCGCCGATGCTGCTGGAAGAGGTGCTGTTGGCCAAGCCCAAAAGCAGGACGCTGAACATGGGATTCCCGAAGCCTGGAAGGACGTTCCTCTGGGTCAAGCACTTCAGGAGCAGGGCTGTGGCACCATAGAACCCAAACAACACAATGAGCAGCTCTAAGGTCCCGGAGACCACCAGCGCCCACTGTCCGAAGAGCCCCACTGCCTCAAAGACCAGCGTGAGGGTGATGGAGCCAAACACGAAGGGCATGACGTAGTTAACGGTGGCTGAGCAGAAGGAGAGGATGAAGGCGATGGCGGTATATGCCACCAGCCCTGCTACTGCGCTCTCACTGACCGGAAGAGAGGAGGCGGCCATGAAGGCGTGGCTGTCAGAAATGTTCATGGTTTGTGTTGTGTTGCTGATGGTGGGATAAGCTCCCAGGACGACACGTGTAGCCCCGTAGCTGCTCCAGAGGGCGGCGAATGTCACAAAGGCGGTGCTTCCAAGGTGGTCATACTTCCTGAAGCACATGAAGCCTGCAATGAGTTGTGTCAGTCCTCCAATCAGGATGAGGTGGACTCCTGTAAAAGATAACACAAGCATTAAGCAACACATGCATGTATGTGTGTGTGCGTGCGTGTATGTGCATGTGTGTGTGTTGGTGTGTCTGCGCCCACGTGTATGTGCATGTGTGCAACCCGCTTGTGTGCAACCCCTCCCTCTAAGTATCTTGTACATGACATCTCAGCGCCACCAGTAACTCTTTGTGTGATCTGTGACTGCTACCAACTGCCCCGCTCACCTGCCAGGATGTTCTCCACCCCTTCAGCGTTCACCTTGGTGTGGAAGGAAAAGAAGTTCTGTAGCGCCACCAGGAAGGCGCTGATGACGTTGGCGAGGAAGCCCATGACGGATGGTTCACTGTAGTACACAGAGGCGAAGCCTTCCATGGTGAGGGGCAAACCTGGGGGAGGTGAGAAGAGACAATGAGTACGAAATTTGCCACAGGTGAGAGGGAAGAAGAGATGAGACTGGGATAGGAGTTGAGGGGGAGAAGAGGTAGGAATGAGATGGAAGCCCAGTAATTGGGTGGAAGGCCCAGATTAGATCAGTGCATGAGGTTAGATGTGGAACAGGAGGTAAAACGGGAGACAGAGGCCTAATATCAGACAGAGGTGAGATGGGAACAGAGGGGGGCAGTAGGCGAGATGGAAGACACATGTGAGAGTGGGACAGTGGGACATGGGAGACACGTGAGAGTGAGACAGTGGGAAATGGAAGACACATATGAGAGTGGGACAGTGGGAGATGGAAGACATGTGAGTGGGACAGTGGGAGATGGAAGACACATATGAGAGCGGGACAGTGGGCGAGATGGACGCACATGTGAGAGCGTGACAGTGGGAGATGGAAAACACATTTGAGAGTGGGACAGTAGGAGATGGAAGACACATATGAGAGTGGGACAGTGGGAGATGAAAGACGTGAGAGTGGGACAGTGGGAGATGGAAGACATATGAGAGTGGGACAATGGGAGATGGCAGACACACATGAGAGGAGGCAATGGACGAGATGAAAGACATGAGAGTTGTACACTGGAAGACGGAACACAAATATGAGAGTGGGACATTGATCTATGGAAGACACGTGTGAGAAGTGGACAGTATGTGAGATTCGAGCCAGATTTGAGATAGAAACCCAGGGTGGGAAGGGAACAGGAAGTGAAATGTGAACAGTCAATGAAAGAGATGCAGAGGATGAGATGGGGGTGGACAGTGAAAATTAGACTAGGACAGGGCGTAAAATGAACTTAAAGGTAAGAACATTAGTTGAAATCTGGCATAAGTTTGCGAGGTGAGTTAAGAAGTTAAATGTGAGCCAAAGGTGATATCTAGGGCAGGTGTGAAATAGGACAGGAGATGAGAGGTGGGCAGGAGGGAGGAGGGGGTGGTCATAGACTGAGAAAGGGAGAGAGGTGAGAGGTGAGAGGTGAGACAAAGAAATGCAGATGGTGACCTGGGGAAAGCACGTGACATGAGACGAGGATAGTCGATGTAATGAAAGGTGAGACGAACTCTGCCCAAACTCTTATAACAGTTGAATATATATATAGGAGTCAGAGATATGCATATTAGCTGATGTTATATGCGATGAATGTCCATGTAGACAGTATAGGGGAGACATTAAACGACGATGGGCGAGCCCCATGGTGACGTGGGCAGGCGACTGCACAGCAGTGGGACAGCACTTCTCACTAAGGGTGAGACCACCTTTCTGTCTGTACTTTTACACAGGTGAAAACAGAAGGTTCTCTCCCCCCCTTAACACATGTGACTCTTTCCCTTGCACCAATGTCCATCTCCCCCAGTCCCACCGCCCCTCCCCTCATGTCATCTTGAGCGCCGTTACCATGGCAACGCAGATGCCCTGAACGGAAGCTCGGGTCAGTTTATCGCAGAGGCAGGTACTGGGGGACAACCTGTGGGACAGTGACAAGGAAGGGAGAGGTACAGAGATAGGAAGAGAGGGAGGGAGGGAGGGAGGGAGGGAGAAAGACTCGGGAGTGGAGGGTGGGTGGAGTGGAGGCGGCACGCGAGAGGGCGTCACCGGATAGTGAGGAAGAGAGAGAAGGAGAGAGCGGAGAGTGCAGGGGCTGAAAGTAGAGGCAAGACGGCAGCGTACAGACTGACAGGCCCTGACTGTACACATCAGGACAATAGTTAAAGAGGGACAGACTGCACACATCAGGTCAGAAGTGGAAAGAGAGACAGACAGTGCACGCCAGGACAGTAGTGTAAAGCGGGACTGACTGTAGGACAGTACTGTAAAGAGAGACAGACTGGACAGACCAGGAAGCAGTCTAAGAAGGAATACAACCAGACTGTACACACCAGGACAGCAGGGTAAACAAATACACAGGAAGAGTGTACTCACCAGGACAGTGGTGTAACGAGAGACAGACTGTACTCACCAGGACGTTGGTGTAAAGGGAGTTAGGGGCGGACAGTGCAGACAAGGACAGTCGTGTACAGAGAGACAGTCAGATTCAGCACACTAGCAGAAGAGTGCAGAGAGACGGGCTAACGCAGTGTAAAGGGGGCAGACCGTACAGTGCAGAGACAGGGGCAGGCGTGGGTGGGTTGTTCACAAGAGGACAGCACCGCAGACACGGAAGCTGGTACATACCAAGGAACGGGAGCTCTGTTCTCCCTCAGGGGCCGCGCCTCCGTTTCCTGTGAGGGTCGGTGCTGTCTCTCCTGTTTTTGAGGGCTGCTCTGTGAGGGCCGGTGCTGTCCCTCCTGTTTCTGAGGGCTGCTATGGTACGGGCCGGTGCTGTCCCTCCTGTATCCGGGGGCTGCTCTGTGAGCGTCGGTGCTGTCTCTCCTGTATCCGGGGGCTGCTCTGTGAGGGTCGGTGTGTCTCTCCTGTATCCGGGGGCTGCTCCGATGAGGGTCGGTGCTGTCTCTCCTGTATCCAGGGGCTGCTCTGTGAGGGCCGGTGCTGTCCCTCCTGTTTCTGAGGGCTGCTCTGGTGAGGGGCGGTGCTGTTTCTTCTGTATCCGGGGGCTGCTCTGGTGAGGTCTAGCCTCCTGTGTCCGTGGAACTCTTTTGAGGGTCTGTCCTGTTATCGAGTGATGATCTCTGAGGGCCGGTGTTGGGCCTCTTGTACGCCGAGGGGTGCTCTGTGAGGGCCGGTGCGCGTACTCTGTGAGCGCTGCTCTTCCCTCAACACCGGTCTTGTTGTCTCTGAGGGCTGGTCCTTCCTCCGGGGAGTCCTCTGTGAGGGCCTGCCCTGGGCTCTGAGGAATGCTCTGTGAGGGCCTGTCCTGGGCTCTGAGGGGTGCTCTCCGAGGGCCGATCTTGTCTCTGAGGAGTGCTCTGTGAGGGCCGTTGTGAGGGCCGATCTTGTCTCTGAGGAGTGCTCTGTGTTGTCTCTGAGGAGTGCTCTGTGAGGGCCGTTGTGAGGGCCGATCTTGTCTCTGAGGAGTGCTCTGTGAGGGCCGTTGTGAGGGCCGATCTTGTCTCTGAGGAGTGCTCTGTGAGGGCCGTTGTGAGGGCCGATCTTGTCTCTGAGGAGTGCTCTGTGTTGTCTCTGAGGAGTCTGTGAGGGTCGGTCTTGCACACCTCAGTAGTCCTCTGTGAGGGTTGGTCTTGTTGGGGGTACTCTGTGAGGGCTTTCTGTGAGGGCCAGTCTTGTCTCTGAGGGTCTTTTTTGTCTCTGAGAGGTGCTCTGTGAGGGTCGTTGTTCTTTGGGGTGCTCTGTGAGGGTCGTTCTTCTTGGGGGGTGCTCTGTGAAGCCCTCACCCCTCAGCAGCAGGTGCTCCTCTTCTTCGGCCTGTCCTCTCCTCGGCAGGTTTTATACACAGTCTGTAGGTGGGAGGGGCCGGAGGGCGGGGTGGGTGAGCCTCAGCCCTGCAGGGTGTGTGGAATTTCCCCCTCGTTCCCCATCCGTCTCCTCCGAGCGCCTCTTCAGTGGGGGGTTGGGGTGGGGGTCGTTCGTGAGTGACCCCGTAACGTAACTTTTATTTATCATGGAACATAGTTTAAAACCGAGACACATAGATTTCTCTTCATAGGACACAGGTCACCTGCCTTGTGCCCCCACCTCTGGCGTGGCAGTGACGTCACCGAATAGAGCGCGGAACGCAATAAAACCCGACTAATGACGCGAAGGAAGAGCTCGAAAGATGAAGTAATATTTAGTTTAAGAAATGTATAATTAGAAGTTCATTTTTGTAATAATAATAGCAACAATAATTGCAATGTGTATTTTTCACTGTTATTATGATTATTATTATGATTATTATTATTGTTATTATTATTATTATTATACTCGAGACAGGTCAGGGAGACGCGGCGCAGTCCCCTCAACAGCAGAGTCTGCGCCTGGACTGTCCCTGGCACGCGCTGCCGCGAGCAGGGGCCTCCTCGTTAGTGCTCGCGCCAGCGGGAAGGGAGTGAGTCTGGTAGTGACACATAGTGTGAAAGAGAAGGTAACTGTGCCTTTCAAAAGGAGCTCCCTGTGGTATATTCAGAGCACAAGGAGTGGACCCACGCACGGAGACAGACTCGTACAATATCACGGGGGTGGCAGCAGAGTTGGGGGTGTCGTACAGAGTCAGTGGCCTCGATTACGGGGGTGCAGAACCCTTGGCCTAATCACTCATTCACAAGGAGCTTATTGTGGTGACTTAAGGGTGCTTGGAGCGGACCCTCCCCAGCATCAACCCTTTACAATGAGCTCACAGTGGTTATACCAGGGGTGCAGGGAGTGGGACAGGGCCTGGGTCACATAGTCACATGGTGCCGTCAGGTGTGTGGGAAGTGGTGCCCAGGCATGTCTTTCACAAGAAGCTCACTGTGGTGACTACCGGGGTGAGAAGGGGTGCTGGACCCAGGTATGCCTTTCACAAAGAGTTCTGTGTGGCGAGACCGGGCGTGCAAAGAGAGGTGCAGAATGCAGCTCCGTCTTTCACAAGGAGCTCAGCTCCCTGTGGTGATACCAGGACTATCACCTGGTGGTGCAGGGTCTTGGTATACCCATCTAAGTAGCTCAGATGATTACGCCGAGGTCGAGGTAGTTCTACAGGTCCTAAGCATGTCTTTCACAAGAGGTCTTTATGGTGACACCAGGGTACACAGGAAGTGGTGCAGGGCCCACGAATGTCTTTCACAAGCAGCTCGCTGTAGTGAGACCAGGGGTGCGGGGAGTGGTGCAGGCCCAGGTAAGTACTTGATAAGGAGCTCCATGTGCTGAGAAAAGGGATGTGGGGAGTATTGCTGGACTAGGGTATGTCTTTCACAAGGAGCTCCGTGTGGTGAATTTAAAGGGTGGGGGGATGGTGCATGATCTTGTTTTGCCTTTCACAGAGACCTCCATGAGGCGACATCGGGAGTCACAGTAATGGTGAAGGTCCCACGTGTGCCTTTCACAAGGAGCTCCGTGTGGTGACACAGGGGCTGCTGCAGGTCCTAGGACTTCTTACACAAAGAGCCCAGTATGGTGAAACCAAGGGCCGCACGAGTGGTGCATGGAGCTCCAGGTGCCACACCAG
The DNA here is from genome assembly GCF_031143425.1 of Pleurodeles waltl. Lineage (NCBI taxonomy): Eukaryota > Metazoa > Chordata > Amphibia > Caudata > Salamandridae > Pleurodeles > Pleurodeles waltl. The sequence continues at coordinate 1,008,688,724 of NC_090449.1, read as the reverse complement.
AGCTGGATATGGTGACATCAGGAGTGCAGGGAATGGACCACGGCCAGGTATGAGTTGCACAAGGAGCTCCATGTGGTGACGTCATCTGTGAGGGAGCATGATTTAGGGCCCCGGTATGTCCTTCAGAAAGAGCTCCACGTTCCACACCAGAGCTGTGTATGGTGACGTCAGAAGTGCAAGATCTGAGCCACGGCCAGGTATGTGTTTCACAAGGAGCTCCATGTTGTGACCTCTGGAGTGTAGGTGGATGCATGGCCTCCAGTAATTCTGTATTCCTCAACAATACCCCTCCTTTCACTTCAGGAGCTCCTGATTTTATCACAAACATGCAGTAGATTTATACCGTAAATGGCCCCTTTCCTTGTGAGATCACAGCAGCAGAGGGGCGCATGCAAGAAGATGGGGTCGCTCGGGAGTTCCCCATAATTTCCAGATCCCAAAGGGAAGTTCCATGTCTTCTGGGGCGGAGGGGTGCTGAAGTAGACACCTGCCATCTCGGCCTCACAGGGGAGCCCTACTCAAAGCCTTTGTTTCAGAAGACAAAAAACTCCGGCAATAAACAGCTCATTATTAAATTATTTGAAAAGCGCGGGACAAACCATTGCCGACGTCAGAGTGTTTTAAATAGATGTTAACATGCGCATACAATGTATACTTGCATGCAACATCAATGGCTTTAGGATAAGAAAAGCGCTCCCCCAGTGTGTTATATTCACGGGGGTGTAACGCACCCCTCCTCCCACACAGGGTCATATTATTCTGCCCAGCTTTCCTCCTACGCACCCCCAACCCTCCAGACACGGCCATAGCATCCTGCCCTGCTTTCCTCTTAACCCCCCACTGCCCCAGACAAGGTCATATCATTCTGCCCCTCTTTCCTCCTAAGCCCCCACTCCCCCAGACAAGGTCATATCATTCTACCTCGCTTTCCTCCTAACCCCCCACTCCCCCAGACAAGGACATACCATTCTACCCCGCTTTCTTCCTTACCCCCCACCCCCCCACACAGGGTCATATCATTCTGCCCCGCTTTCCTCTTAACCCCCCACCCCCCCAGACAAGGTCATACCATTCTGCCTCGCTTTCCTCTTAACCCCCCACTGCCCCAGACAAGGACATATCATTCTACCCCGCTTTCTTCCTTACCCCCCACTCCCCCAGACAAGGTCATATCATTCTGCCCCGCTTTCCTCCTAACCTCCCACTCCCCACGACAAGGTCATATCATTCTACCCCGCTTTCCTCCTAACCCCCCACCCCCCACTCCCCCAGACAAGGTCATACCATACAGCCCCGCTTTCCTCCTAACCCCGGGGCTGCAGAAGGGAACAGGTTCAGAGGGGGGATTTGAGTCAAAAGTAATAGCGCTCGAGTCCAATCAGAGACAGTCTGAGATATTCAAGGACAGAAGATAGTTTTTTAAATTTACTTTTTGCAGTTTTATGGGGCGCGAGTTTGGGCCAAGGATATTAAATCGATTTGCATGAGCACCCGATTACATTGGGTCTGTTTCGTTTTTATTTTTTGTGTTTCAAGGCGCGGGAAGAGTAAGTGATTTACCCAGAATCTCAGGTTGGTGAACAGGCGCTGGGATTCAAACCTGGGTCCCCCAGTTTCACAGCAGACAGCAGCGCCCATCAGGCCACATCTTCTCCTTACAGTAGCGAGAGTACACAAACCCAACCCTAATATGGGCTACATTTGGGACTTTTTACACAAACTGCCGTGCTACGCAGTGTGCCATGTGTGCCCCGTATATATGACATTATGTGTGTATGTTGTTGCACTTACAACCCGAGACAGTGCTGCGAAGGTCACAATGAATAATTAGCTAATTTCTTAGATCTGCACTTTCTTCTGAAAATAACTTGGGCCCTTCCACATTTGCTAAGTCAGACCTTAGAGATTGTCACATGTGTGGAAAGGGAAGAAACCACACTTTACATTCTTTTCACAAATGTGTCCTGTCCATCTTCGCATCCCTGACGTCATTCTCAGTGTCTCTCAAGCCTGTATCCGGGAGTCTCATGCAGAGACTGCGAAAGTGCCAACCGATGCACTCTATAGGCAAGAAACTAAATTCCTCTCTCTCGGCCTCCACCCAAAACTAGTATTTTGGGGTGTTTGAAGGTGTTCTTTAAGCGGGCCCCCTGGAACTACTGGTAGATACACACACCTCTGGACCCAGCCCAATCCGCCTTTTTACACAGCCCACCAGTGGCGCTGACATTAATGTTATATCACTGAAGTCATAGGGATTGTGAAAAATCCAAGTGTTACATGAAACAACGACAAGAATGGCGCCCATTCAGCAGGAGAGTAGCGCGGGTGTGGTATGTAGCCGGTGGTGCATTTGGGACCAGAGGTGAGTTAGCACGTTGTCATTTACGGACAGTACATTTTCGGTTGAAATGGCCACTAAATTTGCATAGTTTACTGATAAAACTATACAGCGAGCAAAAGTGACCTAATGAAACACAACGTCATGCGGTAATACTTCATGGGAAAATGCTGACATAACCATCTCCAGTTTTCCCAGGTGTTGTATTAATACATCATCACCAGTTCCCCAAGTATGAATGTGGATGATGTGGATTGCACTGCATTTTCCACCCTTCTAGCCTTCAAAACTCAAAATACTGAGCTTTCTAAAGCACAACTTTTGTCAGCATTTACCTGGAAAATCGTTTGCATGGAAAAATGCCTGGTCTGTGTGGTAATTTTGCACAAGTTGTAAATCTCATTTGGTGCAAACCACATGGTAGGAGAAACCGCTTCCCAAGTGTTTTGTGAAAATAGTAACTTGTCCCAATATGTTTGATCCGTGCATTTGGATATCGGAAAGTATCTTAACCTGTCCACCCTTTCATCTAGAGTTCCTTTCCTTTTCGGAAACCAGTCATCAGTTTATATTGTAATATGTGGCACCCTGAAGGAATATGAGTTGGTTACTTTTTTAGATCTGCATCAATAACCCAATCCCAGACTCTGTCCAGTAGGTTTTCCAGTTGGTGTTTCTAAATATTTGTCTCCACATTTGATTGAGTTGAGTGGGTCACAGAAAAGGTTGGTAAAGTGTGTGTTATATTTAGTGCCCCATTGGGTGACTGTGATCTCTCAGATACTGTTTACGACACCAGATTATGATGACAATGGTGCAATCTGGATGGCCAAAAGCTATTAATATTGCATGTATATGGTAGTCAGATCTAATGACCCCCCCATACAGCACCAGTTCAGGGGTGAACATTCTGGGTGGTGTTTGAGTAGCTGGGCATGTAAGAGAGGATTGTTGGGGCAGGTATGTGGGTTGATGGTGCCCAGAATGCTGAGCTGGAGATGAAAAGTAGTGTTTCATGTGCGGGGTCTCTCTGTGACAGCCTTCATTCTCACAGTTATCAGGCGGTGGCAGCTTTGTAAGTTTGCACCTAAAGTGTCAGCTACTTTCAACATCAAGAATTGCAATAAATGTAGAAGCTTGTTTATATTCAGGCACTTTATTAAACAAATAAATACATAAACATAGAGCACAACAAAATACACATTTTCGCTGACAGTAGGCAACAGACCGGATTAGAAAATACTGGCATCGACATAAATTGTCCGGTGCGTATTAAGAGAAGGGCCCAGGAGAGACTGCTGGACAGAAAGGAATCATCAGCATCTTCATAAAACTGTGACCCGGCTCTCCTTGTCTTGGGCCGAGGAGAATCCCTCAGTGTGAAGCAGGCAAGGGAGAGAAGTACAGATCAATGGGCACCTGAAATAAATACATGTGACATGTTTTAGTCCTTACAAAGTACTGGTAAAGTTATTAAATCTTAATCCTGTTGCTTCTGGCCAGCCAGATGCTGATTGATTTGCTGCACTTCTAAAAGGGACTTTGTTGTCTTGTGAGATATGACTTCATCTTCTATGGATGGTGGGAGAAGACATGACTTTCTCTGATAGATGTGTACAATGTATCTGTAATGTTCCTCTCCTTGAGACGAGTTTCAATCTTGAGTAAAGCACGACACGGTAAACGTGAGTGCACCTGGTTGGTTATTTCAAGTGTAACTCCCAATTTATGAGAGGGATGTATTTTGATTGAACAAGTTTACTGCAGAGAGGATGCCAGGTGTGAGCTGTCAACTTGTTTATTGCAGAGAGGATGCCAGATGTGAGCTGTGAACACCTTTGCTACAGAGAGGATGCCAGGTGTGAGCTGTCTACTTGTTTACTGCATCAAGTCCATGGAGTGAGTCTGTTTGAAGAGGAGAAGAGGGTTAGGAAGTCCTCAAATATGGGGGTGAGGAAGTGATGATAACCAGGGTGATTGTGTCATTGACCTAAGGAAACAGTTTTAAAAAGGAGAAGATCCAGAAACCCCGAGGTTTGAGTGAGTTGTCCTAGAAGGGTTTTAAATGGATGTGTGTTGCTTGGTGTGTTCCATGTCACCTCTTGTTGTAATTTAGTAGCGATTAGATTAAGCATTAGCAGAAGACATCTTGTATTTAGCTACTATTGTGACCATTTCGCGGAATCCATTTGTATTCATGGCAGCCATTTTCTCTGCCACATGCTGCCATGTGCTCGCCATGTGCTCTGCCCTACCTTCCTGTTAACTACTCTTGAAAATCTGTCTAATGACAAGTTATATTTAGCATCTCCCACTTTCGCACATGCCCAGTAAGGTCTGCAGCTGTTAGTAATTAGTAACAGACAGTAATGTGTCTACTAGTCCTCGAAAACTTTTAGCCCCTCCTACCTGTCGACTGTGCATTTCCATATGACCTTATATGTATATAAGTCTTGCTTCTATAATTGTACCACCTTCTTTTTAGCCCCTGCGTGGGTATAAAAGGACCATACTCTCTTAGTTCAGTGTGCTACTTCAAACATTGCCAAAGGGTGCTGTTTGAACTGTAGTACTACCTCTTGAGGTTTAAAAAACTTTGTCTTTTATTTCAGTTTCTGTGCCAACTTCTTCCTATATGGTCTGAGGACTTTGTGCAGAGAAGGGCAAACCCCTTGCACTAGTAGGCCTTGCTGTGGCTTACCTCAACACTCTTACCAGGCAGTATGCCTGGGGGATGGTCACATTGTTGTCCTAGAAGGATTTTTAATGCATGTGTGTTGCATAGTGTGTGTTGCTTGGTGTGTCCATGTTCCTCTTGGCCGGCAGTATCCCAGGTGATGTTGAACACATGGGTTGTGCTTCCCACCAGTCCAATCCCGATGCTGTCCAGGTTCATATGCTTGCTTCGGTGCCGCACAGCTTGGGACAGGTGATCTGCCTGGACTCCATGTATGAAGGAACCAAGCTGTTGAGATACTGAGCATCCTCAGAACAGGGTCAGAAGCCCCACACCCTGTAACTGGTCTGAGGAGAGAGTGGTCACAGACCAGGAGGAATGAATAAAGAGCGGGTATCTGAGTCCAGGGGTCACAGGTAGTCCTCAGTCTGGGGGAGGGGGGGGATCGACACCCCCCACACTGAGGGTACGGATGGGTCTCAGGCCAGGGGACTGTGAGTGCAGAGACACCTACCTTCCACTGCCACCGTGTGCACAGGCCTGGAAACCCTGAGGATGGCCAGTGGCTTCTTGAAGAAGAAAGAGTGACATTGACAGTGTTGTTGCAGTGAATCAGAACACAGAAAATAGGGTAAAGGGGTAGAAGAGCAGAAGGCGAGAAGGTCGAGGAAGAGAAGTGGACAGAGAAGGGGAAATAACAGAAGAAAGATCTGAGGGTGGTGACTGTTCACATCCCCAGTCTGTCAAACTGCTGCCCTAGATTGTCACATGAGTAACTTCAGCCTGGCACATGAGAACCTCCTGCCTGGCACATGAACATTCACAGCATCACATAGAAGCAATCCCAGCATGGCACATGAACTGCCCCAGCATGGCACATGGGTAGCCAATGCCTGGCATAGAAGCAATCCCAACATGACACATGAACCTCCCCAGCATGGCAGATGGGTAGCCAATGCCTGGCATATGATCAGTCCAAGTCTTACATATTAGAAGCCCTCCTCCTGCATATTAGGAGCACGACTGGCACCTAAGCCAACATGTCAAAAGGAGTATACCTGGCATATGTAATGGGTATAGCTGCCACCCTGGGCACCACCCTGGCACTACTGGCAGCACTGTGACATATGATAGCAGCACCTTGACTTATGATGCCAGAATCTTGACATACGGTGCCAGCACCTTGATATATGACACCAGCACCTTGACATATGACACCAGCACCTTGGTGTATATCGACATATACTGCGAACACCCGGGCACAAATAAAGACCCTAACATATGCTGTTAACACCCTGGTATTAAAGGCCCACCCTGACATACGGTATCTTCAACCCTCGACATATGACACCAGCACCTTGACATATGATGCGAGTACCAGGTTAGCACACTTACATTGTAGGTGCCACCCTGATGTATGATACCAGCACCTGGGTGGTCTCTGTTCTGGTTCAGGCACTATGGTGGGCTGTTGGCACAGGACCAGTGCGGGGCATGAGAACAGCAGGGCACTGTAAAACTGTTTTTCTGTCTCCTGGTGTAGGTTTCTGATGGACTATGGCTCCGTTGGGGCACCATGTCCCAGAAAGGCAACTATTTATCCTATGGCCAAACAAACAAATGCCGTCAGGCCACTCCCTTTTATCCTGAGCACATAATTTTTTTATCAGTCCCAGGGTCCTTTGGAAGATTTTTGACTTAAAGTGTTATTAGTAGAATTCAACTTCAGAACTGTCTCTAAAACAGATGGATATTCGAAAACGTACCTTAAATGCCCTATTTACACCCGCTTTGTGAAACAAATACTGGGGAGCAGATGCTGTGTCTCTCTCCTGCCAGAGGTTACGTACCCTTAAGACGGGAGTGTCCCATCCTCACCTGAGTGAGCTCTATGATGAGTGACATCCACTGGTTAATTTGTAAATAAAAATATGCCGGTGTCCAAAGCTCGCCTCTGAAACACGGGGCTGCTGCATTTAAATGTGCCAGCACAAAATACAGACGCAGCATAATCCTAAAGCCATCTCGGGCCTCTTTAATCAATTTACAGCCACTCACTGCCCTTCAGCTCCCTCTTGCAGCTTTCTCAGTTTGTGACACTTTACCGTCCTTCTCTTCCGTCTTTCCCATATGTGTCTTTGCTCACAGTAAATGCCTGATGCAAAAAAATAAAAAATAAGAGCTGGCACTCAAAAATAAGCGCCGGTGCCGCGCACTGGAAACCACCAGCTCAAATTAAGCTCTGGTGACATCACTAAAAGGGGCGGGACAACGCATGTCCAGGGCCATTCGTCGTCCAATGGGAAAGACCAGGAAGAGTTCTGGAGAAAACACAGAAGATCAAAGAAAAAGAGGCCCTTGACAAGCCCCGGAAGAAATCCCAGACTGAGGCTAAGTGTCCGGGGAGCCTTCCTGTGGCATCTTACAATGGATTTACATAATTAATCATCTACACATTTGTATAGCTATGAGGAAGAGATGTTTAATTTACAATTAGAATTTTACAATCAGAAATTTGAATCTGTTTTAAAAAACTCCCAGCATCGCTCACGTTCATACTTTGACTTCTTTAAAATTACACAGGTGACACTTAGGTTCGTACTTATACTTTTTCAGCGCCGTGTTTGCGTCGCAAAAGCAGCGAAAACTTGCAAAATACAATTGTATTTTGTGTTTGCGCCGCTTTTGCGTCAAAAAAATGACGCAAATGCGACGCTAAAAGTTTAAATATGGGCCTTAGTCCTTCGTCATGCGGCGTATCATACTATCGCTATCTATTGTCTTCTTACTAATGCGTTTGTTTATTCCAGACCCCCCTCCCCAGGTGTAAGGAGAGACCGGTTCAAGTGGACTCGCTGTATTTAATGCAATAATTGTCAGGTTTTCTCTGAGACATGAGAGAACCGTTTATCATTTTTAGGAGGAAAACCAAAGCAGAGTAGGTTGTCCACCATGTATTAAACTCTTCTAATAATAATAATTTAATCGGTAAAAGAAAATAACACCTATTTAGGTACTTGTGAAGTTATGTTTCAGAAAACTCGGAGAGAGGGAGGCAGCGTGGGAGGGTGCAGACTGGAAGATGGGGTCCTAAGGGAATACCTCAAAATGACGATACACGGAATATCGAAATAAAGCGATATTTCCAGTGTGCGTCTAATTTGTGAAATATCGCCTCAATAATAAGATGTTATTTCTTAGGCGCACGTTCACCGAGGCTTCGCAGCGCTGACTTAAACAGTAAAATAGCTGCAGGACGTCTTTTCGGGTGCTGTGACGTCATAATACAGATGCAGGCAGGTGGGGGAGCCCTGGAAGTTGGAGGGGTGGGGCTTATGGGAATTCACCACAACCTGCAGAGCCCAATAGGATGTTCTTTCGCTCCTGGGGCTTTGTGGGGCGGTGGGCGGATTCTCCGGGCAGCACCCCTCCTGGTTCCTGCAAGGGGTTCCACTCATTGCCTTTGTTTCAGAAGTCAGGACAAGTTACTGAGAATAAGCACCTCATAGAGGTCAGTCTCTGTTTGGGCCAGTCCATAATGACCGCGGCCCTGCACCTCCACCCTACAGAGCAGCACCCCCGGGTCCAGGGAGAACACCTCCGTTTATGCTGGGACTGCACACACATAGAGCAGTTTACTAGCACGGAAGGTGCCGTTAATTGACATGATGTGGCGGTCCGAGGTGAAGTGTCGAGTTATAGAACTGAAGAACCAGGTTCGCGTCTCGGCGGCGCCAGAACATCCTGTGATTGTGGACAAATCACGAAGTGCCCCCGTTCCTGAAATGAACTTCATTTTGTGTAACTCATGTAAAGCTTTAACACACCTTTGGGTCCAGTTAGTGCTGTGTCAAAAAACATAGGATTTGGAGAAGTGCATATACCGGATTAAGGCTGTCTCGGAGCGCTATGAGATAACATGTACAAGGAGAGGTGTTCGGAGCGGATAAGGCACAAGTCCGAGGGTAATTAGTGAACCAAAGGTTTAGAATGCTTGTGAGATGAGAAGCCTTGAGCGAGGCACCCAGACCTTTCAGGCCAATCTGATGCTATGACTGGCGGGAAGGCGTGTAAAGAGGTTGTAATGATGAGACTATCTCCAAGCGGACACAATCCGTCAGAGGCGCAGATGTGGAGCCGGGAGTCCAGAAATGACAACAGGAATCACGCAGTGACGTAACGAAACTTAATGGGGAGGAGGGGACTGCAAAGTACACGGAGCACCCTCCGCCACATCGGACTTATCAGGAGCTCTCATGCCCGATTACTGGGCTGAGGGCCGCCACGCGGGGGCTGTGGGGACCTTTGTTACGCCACTGGAATCACGGGTACTTGAAGATCAGGGTTATTTCTTACTACGTCACCAACAGTTAGCTCCGACAAGCCTCATGTGAGAAAAAATAACACACCAGGGCCAGAACCAGGGCACGGGAGGGAGGGAGACACCAAAAAGGGACCACAAGGAAAGAAACCGATGTTGATTGTTTTAATGTACAACAAATGCCGTTTTTGATACAACAGAACATCACTTCTCAAGATTACAACACACATTTTGCTTTAGGGAAGAATTGCCCAGTTATATGATCTCTTTGCCAAAATGTGCCTTTTTTGCCCTCATCACAACTGGAAGTGGTCCTGAATATAACCAAACACAGGTCCTGCCTAGCAAAGGAATAGTTAGTGATATTATTGCTTGTAAATGGGTGTGCAGGCGCAGAGGTGCACTTAGCAATTCTATCCATGATCCTTGTTTGTCCATTCTCTAGTTCAGTGGTTTCCAACCTGTGGTCCGGGCACCCATGGGGGTCTACAAAGCCTCCTCAGAGGTCAGCAACTGCTAAGAAAATTAAATAATATTAAGAGATTTAGGTCCCAGCAGTCAGTGGAGGGGTCCCCGGATTCTAATAATGATTCAAAGGGGTCCCCCAGTTCCAGTAATGATAAAGTGGGGGTCAACACAAGTCAAAGGGTTGGGAACCACAGCTCTAGTTCTATCACATTTTTCTGAACCTTGGAAATTATCAAGAACGTAGAATAGGAATTGTAGGTCCCACTTTGTCAGGTTTTTGACCTAAACCCAATCCCCTACATGCCACGTTTGAAATTGAACTCCATGTTATTAATCACATCTCAGTTTGTATTCTTGTTGGTCTGATGTGACTCTGCCCATGACTTCTTTTCTGTCAACTTCAGAGTACCCCCCCACCCCTTGTTATCCACAGTGGTGATAATGTAGAGGCAAATGTACAAAACCATTGCAAATCGATAGTTGCAAACTGAATACCAGTCTCAAAACAAAGCAAATGGAATGTAAGAGACACATTTCAGACCCAAATTTAAGGTTGGGAATGATTTACGATTTAGAAATTTACAGACTCCAATAGTGAATTGCAAATAAGAAATCAGCATTGCGATTCGCTATTCATATGTTCATCACAGTCAAAAAAAGTGAACATTTGCAAAAACACCACTTTGATTTGTCCCCACCTCAACCTAAGTGGTAATCATGTACAAACTATAGAAACAGCCCCAGAATGCATTGATTTTTCCAAAATACGGCTCTGTGTTATGGCGAGGAAAATGAGGATTTTGGATTTTAGCTGGTTTCCAGAGAAGGCAGAGAAGACAAGAGAGAATCTTCAGACTGAGGGTCATACTTTATCAATAACAGAGGAAAAGATAAACACCTAGGGCCTCATTTATGAGTCCCCAGCAGCACACTGCACCACCAGAGAGTAATTTCTTTTACGTTCCGATGGCACAGTGTGCCAGCCCATATTTACAAGGCCAGGAAAAGCCACCTTGCATGGCTTTTAACAGCCTTGTATATAAGGACCCCGTAAATGCATAACACTGCATGAAAGGGGGTTCTGTGGGTGTTGCTTGGGGTGTTCCCACGCAACACCCATGGAACCCGAAGGCCCGAAGGAATCTGACGCATTACCAGATTTACAATAGTTTTACACTTAGTTTTTAAAGGAAAGGGGACCCTGTGATGCGATCAGAAACCATTACCAGTGCATCATATATTGCTATCATAGTGTCATGCTTTTATAGCTCTCACTCTATTAGCTACAGTGAACTGAACACCTTCAAAATAGGCAGTGGGATATTATCAATATTATCCACTAATCACATAGAAGGACTTTCTAAAAAAAAAGATAAACACAAGAGGCTTTATTCAACTTGTCTGTCTTAAAAACAACCACATTTTGCAACAAACTTATTTATAGTCATATAATGAATTAACGGCTTATAGATACAATTGATTGCCATGCTATAAATAACTCAATATATGGGAAATATGGCCAGCTTGGTACCCCCTTCAAATCTGCATCTGCACTGTAATCAAAATAATAGTTCTTAGTCTATTACAGGTTTTTGGGAAGCAGGGATTACAGAGCCAGTCGATCCATAAACCAAAGGTTACTGCCTCCTTGTATTAGAAGCAAACATTGAATGTAGATTAAATGATTGAACCGTTCCGCTTACTAAAATAAAGAGGATCACAAGTATTCCCTCAGCACTTTGAACCCAATGGTGCCTTCAAACACATACACTATCTAGGTGTAAATACTTCTTTATAAACTAGGGATTAATGCATCAGGTTTAGCTCCTATGCCATTTCATTATCCCACTGTCTCCAAGTAGTCTGGGCTCCATATGTCGTCAATCCAAAGTGTCTTTATCCTAACCAGTTACTCAACTATACAAAAACGTTAACATGAGACCCACAAATTCATAAAGCCGAACATATTAACAAAGGTTTACCAGGTAAATATCACCCTTACCATGCACCCTCCATGATTCCATTGATGGCATTCTCCCACCACAGTCCACTTCTCATTATGTTTACTTCTCTCTTGTATGCAAGCTTTTAGAAACTCGCCAAATATTAAACCTTGGCCCAGATTCTGAAAGGTTTTAGGCAGTGCAGTGCTGTGCTGCGTGACAAGGAGAGAGCAGGAGAGCACCATATTCACATAGAAATGGCAATCTTCTTCCCTCTCCCTAGCACCAGCGTTGATTTCAGCTGCTGTGCACCACACACACACCTTAGCGCCATAGTGCTAGGGTGTGTGCATGAGTCTAGCATAGGTTTTGTACAGGAAGGGTACCCTTCCTATAGAAATAGTAAGCCTAGAAAAGTGGAAATGTTTTTCCTACTTTGTATATGTGCTGTACAGTGCAGCACACATGCAAAGATGGAAAAACAGGGAGAAATAAAAACATTACTCCGCTTAACGCCTGCTTTTAAGCAGGATTAATTTTTGGCACTAAACACTTTCTTCTCATGTTTCAGAATAGGGCTTAACACCAAAGAGCATGGGTGGTAGCACAGGTACACCCAGGTACCACCCATGTAACGCCCCCTACATGCAAAGTAATGCAAAGCAGCGTTTTGCTGCTTTGCATTACTTTGCCACATTAACCAACACAATTACCAATTTTGCGTTGGTTTGTGAATCCCCAAAATTTTTTAGCATTTGTTTAGCATTACAAAAGTAACACTAACCAGATGCTAAACCTTTGAAAAATTGGGCTCTAGTGTCATCAAATCCACTAGTTAAATACTCCACACTGCTTGAGGATAATAAACAGGTGGAGGCCTATTCAAAGATCAGATGACCAATACAGGAAAAATGGTCGCAATCTCAGACTTATGCTCTTCTATTGTATACCAATCAGTGACCTACTGATTTACCATCAGAGAACCAAACTAAGTATGCATATTCAGCTAATATCTCTTAACACTTATTTCCCTCAACTGAATCGGCCATCATAGCCTCAGCTTCAATTCTTCCAAACCAAAGTGAACTAGTGCACTGTCCTGGTGACACCACAACCGCATGACCTACTAAATGGCATGCCATATTGGAATAGTGGTTTTATTGGTGTATGTTAGAAATGGGGTTTTTGGTTGGCAGTCAGGTTACCCTCTGTCCAAGCAAGAACCCTCACTCTAGTCAGGGTAAGTCACACACAATCCAAATTATCCTGTGCCCACCCTCTGGCAGCTTGGCACGAGCATTCAGGCTTAACTTTGAAGGCAATGTGTAAAGCGTCTGTGCAATAAATCATACAATAACACAATATAGCACCACAAAAATACACCACACAGTGTTTAGAAAAATATATAATATTTGTCTGGGTATTTGCAGGTCAAAACGATCAAAGATGCAATATGAATTTGTAAAGATATCACTAAAAAGTGATATGAAGTGTCTTAAGTCTTTAAAAAGTAAACAAAGTCTCTTTCAAGCACAAAGTACCAGGTTTAAAGTGGAAAATCTCCGCAGAGGGCCGCAGAAGAGGAGATGCGTGGAAAAATGGTGTGTGCGTCGGTTAGGCCCCTTCACACACAGACCTGTGTCGTTATTTTTCATGCGGGGAGACGTGCGTCGTTCTACGGGAAGAAAAATGGTGTGTGCGTTGGTTGCGCCCATTCACACATGGCCTTGCGTCGTTGTTTTTCACTCGGGGAAGACATGCGTCGTTTACCAGCACACGGACCGTCTCCTTCTATGGATCGCAGGATTACCAGATGTCCCAGGGTCTGTGCGTGGATTCCTCGGCTTGTTACCCGGCTGCGCGTCGTTCCGGGAGGCTGTGCGTGGAATTTTCTTTCTCACGGCAGGCGTTGCGTCGATTTCCTCTCTGGAAGTCGGGCAGCGTTGTTCATGCGAGGCCGTGCGACGAAGTTTCTGGTCGCACTGCAGGCGTCACGTCGAGCGGCGTCTTTCTGGATCGGCGTGCGGTGAATTTCTCAATGCGGAACAAGCTGTGCGTCAAAATTTTCGACGCATGAGGAGTCCAAATGAAAAAGAGAAGTCTTTTTGGTCCTGAGACTTCAGGGAACAGGAGGCAAGCTCTATCCAAGCCCTTGGAGAGCACTTTTACAGCCAGACAAGAGTTCAGCAAGGCAGCAGGCCAACAGCAAGGCAGCAGTCCTTTGTAGAAAGCAGACAGGTGAGTCCTTTGAGCAGCCAGGCAGTTCTTCTTGGCAGGATGTAGGTTCTGGTTCAGGTTTCTTCTCCAGCAAGTGTCTGATGAGGTAGGGCAGAAGCCCTGTTTTATACTAAATTGTGCCTTTGAAGTGGGGGTTACTTCAAAGAGTGGCTAAGAAGTGCACCAGGTCCCCTTTCAGTTCAATCCTGTCTGCCAGGGTCCCAGTAGGGGGTGTGGCAGTCCTTTGTGTGAGGGCAGGCCCTCCACCCTCCCAGCCCAGGAAGACCCATTCAAAATGCAGATGTATGCAAGTGAGGCTGAGTACCCAGTGTTTGGGGTGTGTCTGAGTGAATGCACAAGGAGCTGTCAACTAAACCTAGCCAGACGTGGATTGTAAGGCACAGAAAGATTTAAGTGCAAAGAAATGCTCACTTTCTAAAAGTGGCATTTCTAGAATAGTAATATTAAATCCGACTTCACCAGTCAGCAGGATTTTGTATTACCATTCTGGCCATACTAAATATGACCTTCCTGCTCCTTTCAGATCAGCAGCTGACACTTCAACAATGTATGAGGGCAGCCCCAATGTTAGCCCATGAAGGGAGCAGGCCTCACAGTAGTGTAAAAACGAATTTAGGAGTTTTACACTACCAGGACATATAAACTACACAGGTACATGTTCTGCCTTTTACCCACACAGCGCCCTGCTCTAGAGGTTACCTAGGGCACACATTAGGGGTGACTTATATGTAGAGAAAGGGGAGTTTTAGGCTTGGCAAGTACTTTTAAATGCCAAGTCGAAGTGGCAGTGAAACTGCACACACAGGCCTTGCAATGGCAGGCCTGAGACAAGGTGAAGTGGCTACTTAAGTGGGTGGTACAACCAGTGCTGCAGGCCCACTAGTAGTATTTAATCTACAGGCCCTAGGCACATATAGTGCACTCTACTGGGTTCTTACAAGTAAATCAAATAGCCAATCATGGATAAACCAATCAACAGTACAATTTACACAGAGAGCATATGCACTTTAGCACTGGTTAGCAGTGGTAAAGTGCCCAGAGTTCAAAAGCCAACAACAGCAGGTCAGAAAAAATAGGAGGAAGGAGGCAAAAAGTTTGGGGATGACCCTGTCAAAAAGCCAGGTCCAACAGTGTACATAAACTGTATTAAGGTATTGTTGGTAAGAAAGGAACTTCCATCTAGGCATTGCAGGTTGGGGCTCGCACATCATGAGAGCTTTAACTGTAAACACCTTTCCTTGGTGAAGGTTGAAGAGGAAACTCAAGTCCTTCAACAGGCTTAAATGCCTGAGGACAATACAACTGCTGTGGCACAGACATCCAACAGCAGTCTCCTTATTGAACACTTCTTCAGTGTACTAAAAGGGTTTGCAGGTGTGAGCAACGACAAGTAAAAGATTTGTGAAAGGTCGGTTTTGGTGCTAAGAAAAGTTTATTTACCTAAAGGGATGAGAGAGGAGTTCAGAAACCAATGCAGAAAAATCCTACATTAACGTCAGAATATTATAATATTTGCTACTGTTCTATCTAGTTAGAAATACAATTGCCACTATCTTGTTTATTGTCATAGTAACTAATACCCCTACTGTAAATGTTAGACCTGGCATCCTTGGTGTGGTTCTCCCTGTCTTTTTGCCTTTGCTTCCTGTTTTTTTTATTGTGTGCTGGGTTTTGTGTTGCTGGCTTTTTGGTACTCTGGGCACTTTACCACTGCTGAAGAGTGCTAAAGGGCAAGTGCTCCCTGTGTAAAGTGTGTTTATGATTAGTTAGCCCTGATTGGCCTATTTGATTTACTGGTAAGTCCCTAGTAAAGTGCACTAGAGGTGTCCAGGGCCTGTAAATCAAATGCTACTAGTGGGCCTGCAGCACTGATTGTGCCGCCACCCTCATTAGTAGCCCTGTAAACATGTCTCAGACCTGCCACTGCAATGTCTGTGTGTGCAGTGTTGCACTGCAAATTTGACCTGGCAAGAGTACTCACTTTCAAGCCCCTAACCTTACTTTTTTCTCTATACAACTCACCCCTATGGTAGGCCCTAGGTAGCCCCATGGGCAGGGTGCAGTGTATTTAAAGGGCAGGGCATATACTGGTGTGTTTTACATCTCCTGATAGTGAAAAAGGGCCAAATTTGTTTTTCACTATTGCAAGGCCTATCTCTCCCATGGGTTAGCACGGGGACTGCCTTTAAATATCTTTTAAGTGCAGTTTACTATTGGGAGCAGGTAGAGATATAGAGTTTGGGGTCGGTCTCTGAAAATACATCTTTTGATAGAGTTGGTTTTTAGAAAGTCTGTTTGAAAATGCCACTTTTAGAAAGTGGGCATTTTCTTGCTTAACCATTCTGTGACTCTGCCTGCCTGGGTCAGACTGACAGTTGGGATGTTTGTGAATTCCTTCTACACAGTGACACAAAGGGAACAGAGCATATCCTGATGAGTCTCCTGGGCTAGAGCGGGGCAGGAGGAGCTGACACTTACACCTGAAAAGGCTGTGCCTGTCCTCACACAATGCAGATTTCAACCCCCTGGAGTGTGTGTGAGGCCAGGCCTGGGCAAAGGATCTTGTGAACAACAAGGACTTTCCTTTGAAGTTTGCCTACTTCAAAGGCAGAAATAAGTATAAGTAGTGGACCTAAAACCCCAGACTTTTAAAATACTCTGGATTAAGTGGAACCCCTGCCAAAGAGAAGGGCTGAAGAGCTGGAGAAGGATTACTGCCCCTTTGCTGTGTGTGCTTTGCTGGGTTGGCCTGTAGTTGCTGCTTCTGCCTTAAAGAGGACATAAACTGGGCTTCGCTGTGTATCATGCTTGGGAAGATTCTCCAAGGGCTTGGACTGAGCTTGCCCCCTGTTTTGAAGTCTCAGGGCCATCAAAGACTTCATCTGCCAGCGCCTGGGATCTCTGGCTGAGACCTATACCCTGCCAAGTTGTGCCACATCCAGTCCAAGGGCCCTTGAAATGAGAAGCTGGTGAACCCAAGGTGAAAATCGCCACACCGGACAAGAGCAGCAGAAAAATCGATGCAGTGCCTGCACAGCAGCTGAAAAATTGACGCATCACCTGTATAATTGATGCATCGCCAGCTTAGTGCAGATTTATCGCTGTCGTGCGTCTGGATTTTCCACGCATTGTCCCTGTGTGTCAAAACCTGCATTATAACTGCGCAGACCTGAGGCAGGTTGTCTCGAAATCGACGCATCTCTTCCATGCGAGGAAAGAATTGACGCATTGCTTGCCTGGCGGAGAAAGAATTGACACACTACCTCACTTGCGAGTAAGGAATCAGTGCATCACTTGCTCTTCTGACGCACGCTCGCCTGTGCAGCCTTATTTTGTGACGCATACCAGGTCCTTTGTGCTAAAATAACGCATCCATTGATTTCTATGGAATAAGACTCATTTTACTTTAAAAATTAATATCTTTGCTTGAGTATGTTGGATTTGTGTCGTTTTGGATAAATATTGGCTATTTTTAGGGTCGAGCCTGCGTTGCATGCGTTCGCGCATGCCTATCGCAGCAAGACGATTTAGGGTTTAGAAAAGGGCTCGGAGCCCTGTCGACGTCACGTCAGTGTTTTTCATTGGTTCGTGGGCTTGCCTAATAAAACCTGCTTGCTTTCATTAGTCGAAGGCATGCATACGTCATGCCTTTTCCGGTGGCTAGCCCTCCTCAAGCGCATCGACCAAGTACAGAAAACATGCGAGGCTCGCTGTTTTCTGTCCGGCTCGTGGACTACTTTTTCTCTAATTTATGAGCACGATTTTGCTTGGCAGAAGTTGAGCGCTTTACATAGTTAATTGCACTTTTTGGGTTACGCACATAAATGCACTTTTGCCGATATGTGAAAAGTCGGGTTAGGACTGTACAACGCTATCAGCTCTAACATGAGCAAACGCGAGACCCGTTGCATTGCAAATGCTTGTTTAAAACTGGCGTGGAGTCCTTTTGTGGTGCTTTCACTGTGTTACTGTGTGTGTTGGTACAAATACTTTTTACATTGCCTCTGAGACAAGCCTGACTGCTAGTGCAAAGCTATCTTGTGCCAAGCTACCAGGGTATGAAAAGGGGTTATCCTAAGTGTGTATCTCCCTACTCTGACTATAGTGAGGGCCCCTGCTTGGACAGAGTGTAAAATGACTGCCAACTAGAGACCCAATTTCTAACAGTAAGCAGTTGGACAAGTTTTTGATTTTAATGAAACATACAAACATATTCCTAGTGTGAATTATTTAGTTTGGTTCTTCATGATAGAAGAGGCTTTGGAGCCTACATTTACTACTCCTGTGAGTCGTAAAGGACTAATTGTTATCTAATACAAACCTTACTCAAGTAATTCTCAGTGGGTTGGGGGTCCACTGGTTTCTCTGTCTCATGATGGTCATAGTATCAGAGGTTCTAGAGAATACTTTCTCAGGCCAGGTTCTAGAGTAGATATCTACAGAACATACCATTGCTGCTCGTACACCAGGCCCTATTTTTAAGTAATGAAGATTTTGCCAATTATTACTAACAGCAGAGACGTCCATTGTAATATTTATCTCCTCCCTCAGTTTAGACAGGTGCTCCCTCTCACTGTGGGTTTGTTATGCACTTGAATAATAAAAGGTACTGATTTCAGTTTTGAATGTCATGTTTTGAATCTGGCAAAGGCACAGCAATCTATCCTGATAGGAGTAAATTTTACAGCACCACTTACACAACACCTCTTAGATCAGGGATTTCCTAATACAGGGATTGGAGTAAATCTAAT
Organism: Pleurodeles waltl; assembly: GCF_031143425.1. Classification (NCBI taxonomy): domain Eukaryota; kingdom Metazoa; phylum Chordata; class Amphibia; order Caudata; family Salamandridae; genus Pleurodeles; species Pleurodeles waltl. The sequence continues at coordinate 1,008,669,985 of NC_090449.1, read as the reverse complement.
GGTAAATGCACATGCTGCATGCCCCTTTGACATTTTTCACTCATCTGTGGACTTTGATGCCGTGGATCTCAATACTAAGAGCTTTCATACATAGAGAGCTACTGCATTACCTGCTAATTATAATCCCTATCATGACATAGAAGTCTCGCTAGTATATCAAAAGCACTAACCCTGGTTTGGTGGACATCTACCTCATCTAGGGCCAGATGTAGCAAAGGGTTTGCGCCTCGCAAACGGCGAAAAACGCAGTTTGTGAGGCGCAAAAGCCTCTCTGCTATGCAGAAATGCATTTTGCGAGTCGGATCCGACTCGCAAAATGCATATCCTACTCGCAAATAGGAAGGGGTGTTCCCTTCCTATTTGCGACTCGCAATGCTATTCAATTTCATGGTTGCAAATGAAATCGCAGTTACCATCCACTTGAAGTGGATGGTAACCCAGTCGCAAATGGGAAGGGGTCCCCAGGGGACCCCTTCCCCTTTGTGAATGGAAAAAAAAAAAAAAAAATCAGAGCAGGCAGTGGTCCAATGGACCACTGCCTGCCCTGAAAAAAACCGAAACTAAAGGTTTCCGTTTTTTTTTCCAAGTGCAGCTCGTTTTCCTTTAAGGAAAACGGGCTGCAGATGGGAAAAAAAAAAACTGCTTTATTAAAAATCAGTCACGGACATGGTGGTCTGCTGACTCCAGCAGGCCACCATCCCCGTGAGTGCCCATACTCGCAATGGGGTCGCATACTGCGACCCACCTCATTAATATTAATGAGGTGGGGCTTTGCGACCCCATTGCGAGTTGCAGAAGGTGTCTGAGACACCTTTCTGCATAGCAAATTGCGACTTGCAATTTGCGAGTCGCACAGACTTGCAAATTGCAAGTCGCAATTTGCTTTGTTGCTACATCTGGCCCCACGTTCATAATATCAGAACAGGTCTTCCAATTCCAGGTTTACGACATTTGCGACATTTACTAATACAGTTAGTAACCATCTTTAGGCAACTTTCACAGTCTGTTTTACAATCAACTCTGATGGGGGCATTCTTTGTTCCTGGCCCTGTACAACAAGGGCATCCCTGGGTGCAGGAAATTATTCCACAGACTATTAATACTTTCATGGGCAAAGCGACTTCAAAATGAGACAATATTGCTTGTTGGATTGTTTGTAAAACTAGTCAGCTGGAAGCAGTCTATCTTCTTGCAACACCCCAGGATAAGCATAGGATGTAACCGTGTGTGTTCCACTTGGTAAGGTACCACCCGTACAAGATCAAATGAAAATCCAAGGCACTCGTGCAAATAAAGAGAACATTAGTGCCCATGTCTAGTGTAATCAAACATCTTCTTCTTGTTATTGGAATGAATGCAAAAAAAAACATATAATCACTAGACAGCAGCTTGAATCCAATTTCTTGTTTATTTTCTCTGAAATGTTCCCCTTGACCATAGTCCAAACCAAGAGCCAACACGTGTTACTTCATGCGAGGGATATTCGCATCGACTTCTTCAGGGCTATGGAGGATACAATTGCCCATATTTACAAATATAGAATTCAAATCAATATGTACCAAACATATTAAGTGATCTAACTATTCTATCACCAAAAGTGAGTACTACAGAGGGAAGTTTTTTTGTGAGTATTTATACTATTACGTGCGATACACTGCCATGGATACTGTTACCAGAGGTGCTAAAACAAATTCAGAACAGGTACGGAGCTGCATTTACTCTTGATTTAGGATTGAAATTAATGGGTAATTTTGGAATGGTTTCCTCAATAGCTCTGCATAATGTTCATGAAGAAGCCACAGCTCTGGCAGTGAGTAAGCGCTTGGCAGCAGTTCCTGTTCAAGACTATGAAAGGGAGCTTCCTAAAATGATTCCAGAATGTTACACCTCTGTAGGCTTTGAAACTTTAGGTTCTCATGTCATAAAATGCAACCCAAAGCAAAAAAACTCTGAGGGCACCCAGAACAGAGAAAGCTGCAAAAGAGATAATGAAAAATAGAAAGCAAAACTGAAAAACAGAACTGGATCTCCTGCACCTTGAGTGTCCAGCACTGTTGGATATAATTTGAGATTTTGTGGTAAAATCAGAAAACTGGATTGGTATTAATATTATAGTCGTTTTTTGCAAGACTCTGAGGACAGTTAAAGGACAGAAAGTGAGGACAGACTGAGGATGGCAGAAAGGACAAATACATCAGACTGAAAGGTGAGCCAGCGTATAAGGTTGGAATTGGTGTGAAGAAAGAAGAGAATAATTCAGACTCAAACACTCATTTTAAGGAAAAGAAAGTGGCTGTTTCAGTGATGAAGCATGCCTCATGGATTGCGAGAAGTGCTGCAGCTCAGGAGGTATTCTGGACGGTAGCGTTTCTGGACAGCCAGCAGAAGTGACAACAGATAGCTAGACTCTCAGAAAAGCATTTTGTAGAGATTCCAATTAATAAATATGAACCAGTGGAGATGCATAAACTCTCTAGAGAAATGCAAATCGGGAGGGATATATTGGGAAAAATAAAGCAATATTCTGGTCTCATTTAGTAGATAGTTATGACATAATTCTTGCATAAGATGATTAGCCTCCATCTTTTATAAGAGATGTACCTCAGGTTCAGACATAATGGGCCTCATTCTGAGGCCGGCGGGCGGAGGTCGCCGCCCGCGTGGAGGGAGCCGCCATATGGCCGCTCCGCGGTCGAAAGACCGCGGAGGCCATTCTGGCTTTCCCGCTGGGCTGGCGGGCGACCGCCAGAAGGCCGCCCGCCAGCCCAGCGGGAAACCCCTCCCCACGAGGAAGCCGGCTCCGAATGGAGCAGGCGGAGTGGGTATGTGCGACGGGTGCAGTTGCACCCGTCGCGTATTTCAGTGTCTGCATAGCAGACACTGAAATACCAAGTGGGGCCCTCTTACGGGGGCCCCTGCAGTGCCCATGCCATTGGCATGGGCACTGCAGGGGCCCCAGGGGCCCCGTGGCACCCCCTACCGCCATCCTGTTCCTGGCGGGAGACCCGCCAGGAACAGGATGGCGGTAGGGGGTGTCAGAATCCCCATGGCGGCGGAGCGCGCTCCGCCGCCATGGAGGATTCGCATGGGCAGCGGAAAACCGGCGGGAGACCGCCGGTTTTCCGCATCTGACCGCGGCCGAACCGCCGCGGTCAGAATGCCCTGCGGGGCACCGCCGGCCTGTTGGCGGTGCTCCCGCCGACCCTGGCCCCGGCGGTCTGAGACCGCCGGGGTCAGAATGACCCCCAATATCCTTTAAATACAGAAGCTAAATGTCATGCAAAACCTATATTAGATCAATTACAATATCAAGCTGTAACAGTGCCTAGTCATTCAATGATAAATACTCCCCTTTTTCAGTGTTAAAACATGATAAGCCATATGGAATAACTTTAGATTATAAGAATTTAAATTAACGCACAAGCAAACATGCAGTGCAAAATGTTCATAATACTGGGCTGATGACAAATGTAGTCAGGATAGCGCTAGATAAATTGAATGGATTCTACAGCTAGACTAAAGCATCTGAATCACAATATCTAACCACATATTCATTCTGTGGTTTCCAGTTTGCTTGCACAAGATTACTTCAGGGGTATAAGAATAGCCCAGGTCTCTTTGCAGCAACGATTATGGAGATCTTACAAGAAGACCCAGAGCCATCTACAGTAATTGAAGACATATACAATACAGGTGACAACTTGAATGAACACCTATATACGAACAGATTAGTGACACCTTTAGCCCAACATGGGTATAAAAAAACTTTTAAAAACCTTAGATTATGTACCTTAGTGTTATTTTACTTGGATATGAAATATCCAGTGAGGGTAAAGGATTGGCACCTGACTTCCTACAAAAGTGTGCTTTTTCAACATCCAACTAGCTTACTTACTACATTTTAGTAGCACGGGTAAGCCCGTATAAAAATTGGTCACTCAATATTTTCTGAGAAAAAAATGGACAAAAACACACAGATATTTTAGAGATTAAATATTAACAGACACACAACAACAAGCAAAACCTATTAATTAGGGTTGTTCTCAGCACATTTGGCTACACATATGTAATTAATAATGATGGACAGATAACTCTAATAGTATACTGATCACGTTATATTCCACTTCAGAGGAGTGATTTACTCCTACTGAGTAAGTTCTTACTGCTGTACAAATGACGATATTGAAAGAGTGTCCTCTTGCATATGGAAAATTAATCCTTTGTCTTTGGCTTAGCAACTGCAGGTGCAGGTGATGGGGAGATGCACTGGAATAGATCATTCAGATCCAGGGATTCTAGTGATGGTGAAATTCCTTGTAGATTGTCCCCGTGGGAATAGATGACCCATTGTACTGAACAAACTTGACTACTGGCAATTGCAGTGCTTGACAATATGCCTGGTGCAACTTTAGCAGCTAAAGCAATTGTTTCACATTTATGGATGCAAGTGAGGGCATCTCTAAACAAGGTTTCAGGATGGTTTCTTGTAACCAGTTCATACACTAATAGACTGGTCTTACTTGTGGAGTATCCCGTATACCAACTGATATAGTCCAATGCTCCCTCAAGGCAGTCTGTCATTCATATTCAAGGTAAAATGCAAAGCTTTCACAGCACTGCCTTTCAGTTGGATAACTGAAATTCATGATGTCGGTTGAATCCGTTTTTATTTATTTTCTATAAGAAACTTGAGAATGTCACAGCCAATGAACAGAAGAAGCCACGTGCTGTATGAGTCTTCTGCTATTGTAAATGGGACATCATCTGTGCATATGAGAATATAGGTGGCTTCTATCTTAGGCATGGTTTTAGGTGTGATGGTTAAATTGTAAAGTTCAAATATGGCACATTTGTTTATGAGCTGCAAAGTCACTTTCTTAGATTTTAGTGTTTCTAGAACCCAATTTACCTATATAATAGCTCACAACTGAGCCTGTCCATGCTTAAAAGATGTACAGCTTCTTTCAGTAGGTCACAGCCCAATGACAATACAGTGCTGTTAGTGTGCACTTGTTTGTAGAGTATTTGCACACCATTGCCAATTACTTTAAAGATTGCTTGCATTATTTTTTTGTCAACCTCTCTAAGCCTTTCATCAGTTTCGTTCTGTGAATATTTGTGCATTTCATTAGTAATAGCATGAGCTTCAGCAAACATGAAGCGTTTCACTTTAGCTGGGTGGGGACCCAGACGAAAATCATTCAAACCCATATTTTCACCAATTATGGACTTGTGCTCCTTCATAACCACAAGGCTGGAATGTGGTAGCCAACATATAGGTGGCTTCTTTCTTAGACATGGTTTTAGGTGTGGTGGTTAAATTGTAAAGTTCAAATATGGCACATTTGTTTATGAGCTGCAAAGTCACTTTCTTAGATTTTAGTGTTTCCAGCACCCAATTTACCTATATAATAGCTCACAACTGAGCCTGTCGATGCTTAAAAGATGTACATCTTCTTTCAGTTGGTCACAGGCCAATGACAATACAGTGCTCATAGCGTGCACTTGTTTGTGGAGTATTTGCATGCCTCTGCCAATTACTTTAAAGATTGCTTGCATTATTTATTTGTCAACCTCTCTAAGCCTTTCATCAGTTTCGTTCTGTGAATATTTGTGCCTTTCATTAGAAATAGCATGAGCTGCAGCAAACATGAAGTGTCTCGCTTTAGCTGGGTGGGGACCCAGAAGAAAATCATTAAAACCAATATTTTCACCAATTGTGGAATTGTGCTCCTTCATAACCACAAGGCTGGAATGTGCTAGTCAGCATTGGCACAACTTTCCCACACTGTATGTGGCAAATGTTACAAATGCATATTTGATGTACCTGGGATCTGGATGGTCCCGGGTATGAGTACCAAGAGTTTCAGAATGAAATTTGTGCATGCATATTCCAGTATCAATTGGCCTTAGGGCTTTCCCTTCGGGGTGTAACATTGTCAAATTATAAGTACCATTCTGATTTATGTCATTTATTTCAGCATCTCTGATATTTTCTTTCCTTTGCCAGTTTGGAAATGGTGTTGAATTGACTTCTGAAATCAACAGTAGTGCCTTTAAATCTCCAGTGGTTCCAATTAATTCTTAGGCATTTTGTCTGCTGGACAGTCTTTATACAAAAAATAATTTATTTGGGAAATATGCATGCTACCAACAAGACTTCTTTACTCCCAGTTTGCCAACGTTTTGTACTTTTTTTCATAAACACTTTCTTTCCAATACTCAAAGCCTTGTGCTACAAGGTTTTCAATAGATTTATGGGGGCATATTAGTTTGTGATTAGTGATCAGGTTTTTCTGCGGTTTTTCATCTTCTTTTATATAATAAAAAGCTGAAAACATTGTTGAAATACAGGAATTTCCTTTGAAAATTTGGATGGCTATTTGTGTGTGGAACGCCCCAATGCTCCCACTGTGTATGATTATGTACTTCACCAGGAATGCTGGCTCTGTGTATGTAGTAATGACCGAAGCAGTGGAAACAATACCTTTCTGTCTGATTATCACTATTCAAATGCAGCCTTCATTGTCTTCTGTAGCATATTGTTATAAGTATTTTACCATTCTTTTAACAGTTTTAATGTCTCTTTGATCTAAAAAGGGACCAGGTATTACTACATCATCTAGTGAGATCTTTAAAACCTAGGGGAGCTATAATAGCTAAGTAAGCTGAATGATCTGATAGGGAACCTTTTGCGCAACCACACCATCCTGCACACCGTATGGGATGATATTCACTGCATGATGATCTTGGCGTGCGCTGTGAGAAGAAGGATGCACTAGCAATTCCTGAACCACAGGGACAGGCACAGTATTATCCACAATGTAATGTACATTTATTAACAGCAACGCTGTAATGAGCGTGATGATCACCATTAGGGGGTAGAATACTCCAGTAACACTCCAGAAGACCACTGAGACATAAAATACTAGTCATGAGATCAGCAGCAAACAGCAAGCCGTCAGTGATGGTGAGTAATTGTTGAGTGTGTTGTTATGTCATCTTACCCAGAGTCCGACTCCGTTTTTTAAAGCATTACGTCTTTACATGGCAACACTTCAATGTATTGTATATTGGCTCAGAGCGTTAATTGAGACAGTTCGAATTGTTGAAATTGCAGCATCAGGATCCTCAGTGGAATCTGGCACTTGGTGTAAATTTGGAGACACAGCAGGCTCTGGAGTGCCCTGAGTGCGATGAGGATTTCAGCACGACTGTTCTCTTCTTGATGTAGTTTCTTCAGAGTAGGGAGAGGCTGTGAGGTTCTGCTCTGAAAGCACAGTGGCATCGGGGGGGGGGAGGGGGTCTGCAGAACAGAATTGGCCACATGCTTTTAAACATGATCAGAAGGATTACAGTTGGTGTGGCTTCAACCACAAAAACTGGAACAGGTGGGCTTGGATTACCCTTGTGCCATGCAACGAGGTGCAAGAGCAACATAACTCTTACGTTAGATTTATCAAGCAAGGCAAGGCCATTGTGCGTGGCGTTGCTTGGCTTGATATATGTAGAGTAACACAACGCAGCGCAAATCGGTGCATTGCTTTACTCTGTCCTGGAAAGATGTTCCTTAGGAGGAACATGGGAGTTCTCACGCATCCACCCATGGGTTTGGCGCATTACCAGATTTATTATTACTGGTAGACCTGAGAATGTGTCAAAATGCTATGCCTCCCCAGGTGAGACGTAACGAGCAGAAATATCTTTATTTCTCCTCGTTACTCTTCTTTCTATGCATGCTACAGACTGCAGCACACATGGAAAGAGTAAAATGCCTCTCAGGATTGTTTTCGTGCAGGAAAGTGCCCCTTTAATCTTCCACAACAATAAACACATGCTTAAAAAAATAGCACTTATTATGAGGGCTGCAATTGTTTAAGGTATGAAAACACTGTCCATGTTCTCCTCTCGTGCCACATATTCTAGAATTTAAAATAAAAATGTGTCATGAGCATGTGTTATTGTTATACAAATGAAAACCAGTATAAAAAACAAAAAAATGTGTTAAAATACTTTGATTACTACCCACTCCCTCATTTCCATTCTGGGTCTCAAGCAGCACACATTCTTTTGTACGGTGAGTCCCTGGGTGGCCGCCCAACTGTGACACCACCCCTCTCGGAGGCCATTATAGCTTCCCTGGGACCTGCCGCTCCTTCGTTTGTCTAGGCCTTAGCTCTTCCATCTCAATAGCACCACTATCCGAGATCTTGCAAGAGCACATATGTCTTTGTGTGTTCTCCTGAGTTCTCAGATGTTACACATCCCTTGGCCGTGATTTGAGGGCATGGGTATAGATATTGTACCCACAATACATGGCCCTGCTTGGTTTTGGGATTCACCTTCTACTGACCATATTTGCCGTTTCCTGGAAAAAACAGAGGTGCCAGGTAACATCAAGGTAAAAGAGAATCTCCGGGTTCGGTCGTCCATGTCCTGAAGGATCCCCATTTCACAGCATCCTTGTCCTGGTACTGGACCCCAACCTGAAAGAAATGGACAAGAGAAATCTAGGGTGGCTCCTCCGTTTGGGTGGAGAAGCGTCGCCCCCCGCAAGCAGCAGCAGCTGCCAAACTTCTACAATGCAACAATAATAAACTATGTCTATCGCTGCTGTCATGGAGCCTGTGCCTGCGGCAAAGGAAAGAGGAGCTGCGCAGTGGTGGTGGCGTTGATGGCGCATCCAGGTAAGTTTATTATTTTTTTAATTATTAATTTGTTTTCAACCGCCCCCCCCATGCGCCACCCCGCCACGCACCGTGAGCCGCTACTGGAGAAATCATGTGAAGCTTAAAGGTTCACCATCATGCAAACAGCAGAGCAGAACACAGAAGACACGTCAGTGAACTAAACATTACAAAAAATGTAGACCTAAGGAATACTGTGATATTTAGCAGAGAAGCAATCTGCTCTAGGCCAAGATTTATGAGAGAATTGTGAACTTTCCTAAGCTAAACTCACCAAAAGAATTGAGACAATTCAAATATCCTTCAGCCCGTCATCAGGAAGAAGATTAAAGTCTGCCGAACTAGAACTGCTGGTTTTACTAATCTTTGAACATGTTATATACAGGTATGCTCAGTGGTGATAATGAAGTAGTATGAGTGAAGTAATCAAATTGCATATTGACAGATTCAGTGCACATATTTGTTAATAATCCTTCAGGTAAAAGCTCATAAGTGGTTAGCATGTGTTGTGAGAGGTATTGTCTGAGGACTAAACAAACCCCGCTAGAGAAAGCAGCCAGTAAGGAGAAGCTAGTGATTCCGAATACCCTACAAAGTATGTTAGTCTTATCTCTTTCCCACTCCCCCTTTCTTCAGGAATGCCTGCCACCTCACTGTGTATCATCCCTGGGTTTAAGAGCTGAGTGGGTGGACCAGCATCACCCCTGCAGTAACCCACGGATTCCAGGTGAGTGTGTTTTTCCTTCAAACGTTAGAGAATTTAAGGTGTGCAAGGACTGCATTCATTCAGCACAATACAGCAAGTATGTCCTTCTGAAGTTAAGATATTTAATTAAGACTTGTAACTTACTTAACGTGTTGGAAGGTTGGAAGGTGGCACACATCTGCATGATGTCTGGTGACACACACTTACCCTACACGTATGGTTTGTTTCAGAGGAAAATCACATTTGTGTAAGCCATTCTGATTTTTTTTTTAATTAATTGTGTAACTGTGTGTGTGGTAGTATTGTCAGATCTGATCCACTATAGTCAGGTGTTGATATACGTCATTGTCTGTACTGTAAATGTCGTCAATTTGGGATAGCTCCTCTGGATCTTTCTATAAGATTTCCATGATGTGTGCCACAAATAACCAGGACTATTCTCGTGGCCCACAGGCAAGAGTGACGAAGAGACCTGAAATACGTTACATGAGAAAACGAATAAATACCCACCCATTGGAGATATCCAGGGTCGTTTTGTCTTTTCAGCACCAGATAGGTCATGATTCCTGTGCTAAGAGCATTTTGTACAGCATAAGGAAAGATGTGTGAGTTCAAATTACTGTAGTCCAATATTTTTTTTTATGATCCATTAGATTTTCATACCAGGCAAAGCGAGGTTTTCATTGTTGACTACAAGGCACCATAATATCTGGATATTGTAGCTGATCTAGGATGGCTTTTATGTTGCACTTTCTTTCTGGCTTCAGTGGATATTGAGTCTGTCTTTCTGGCTTACTCCATAAAGGAATGGCATGTGGAAAATAATTTTTATCCCATCGCAATTGGTTTCTATACCACACTGAAGCTTGCTGTAAAACCCTCCTGTATATATTTCCTTGAGATTTTCAGACACTAAAAAAGAAAATACTATTATTTCCTCCTAGCCTCAAGGCACATCCCTCATGCTAAACTAGAGGCCAGTCGTCCTCTGCAAAAGATTGTCATAAACATATGATAAATGCAGTCATACTATTGGTTTAATTATTTGTGGTATAGCCCCCTCGATGTGTATTTTTACATTGCCTCCTTGCCCATCTGATTGCATCTTTTACTTGTCATCCTTTGTAGATGTGTATGACACTCAAATAATATTCAAGGTGCAAGGTTTTCTCATTCTGAGGCTGAGACCCAATCCTGTATCGATTCTTTAGTCCTCTGGGAGAAGAATAATGTATTATACCTCAAAACCTCAACAGCTGAAATCCTCACATTTGGTAAACCAGATGTGTGGTCCTTTCACTGGTGTCATTGCTCCTTTGACAGCCCACCAAATCCAGTAGAATCAGCCCACAATGTGGGAGATGTTTTTGACTCCAATTTATCTTTTAGTTGTAAAATTTCAAAACTTATATCCACTTGCTATTTATGTCCAAAATACTGAGAAAGATTTACCCCTTCTGCCTTTTTCACTCCTGGAAGATCTTGATCCAGTTGTTAATATTAAGTAGGCTGGATTATTGTAACTCACTCTATATTGATCTACTTGCATTTCTGATCCATAAATTACAACTTGCGCAAAACACGGCTACACGATTGATTCGCTTCGCACCTAAATGAGCCTCTGCCTAGTCGGTGATGTCTTCCTTACACTGGTTGCCTGTCCACAAATGTATAATTTTTAAAGCATTATGTTTATGCCACAAAGCGTTGTTGCCCTCACCCTCTCTTTCCTACATGACCACATTATTTGCATTTTACAGTCCTAGACGCCTGATGAGATCCTCCCACTCTTGGGCTGTCACGTCCCCTGTTTAAAAAATCCTGCATTAGGGGACGTGCCTTTCTACAGTCAATGCTTCTTCATGGAACGTTCTCTCCCTCAATCTACACTGCGCATCTTATTTACTCCAGTTTCATAAAACTCCTAAGATTTCTCTTTTTTTGATATAATACCTTCCAACTGGAACTAAGCTTAAGGTGATCCAAGCGTCAAGATACTCTAGGGTAATCACATGCTTTACAAACTTATAGCATAACATTATAAACCCTGTCTGGAGGGTTTACATATCCATCTGGAGGATCACCCTGTATAAATGTATTAGTCAGATTCACCATCAAAAGCTCTTGGAGAGTCTCATGCACAATTGTCACATCTGCTGAGGTGTCCAGAAGCCACTATCACCCATGTCTTGCTCCATAGAAGTATCTGTAGTCTGCAGTCCATGATTTTTCATTAGTCCTGACACTTTTTTCTTTTTCAAGTGAATCTTAGAGTCAGGATATTGCTCTTCCTTCTTTACACTTACCTCAACTTTATGTCCTGGTTCAATTTTATGCTTGGAATTCTCGTCCTTTCTGTGGTAATCGATCTGACCAATACTTTTTGCCCTTTTACTATCAGATTCCTGAAAGGAACGGGAAGAACTGCTATCATTCTGTTCCGGCTTTTTCATTTTATTACAGTCCCTCAAATTGTAATCACCCCGACTGGACTCTTGAGTTGACAGAGATCCTATCCTTATCTTCTATTTTTTCTCTATTTTTCTTTTAGTTTCTGGAATTATTTTTTGCCTTCCCGCACACTCGGTCTGACATTTTCAGTTAATGTGTAGTTTGACGACACAGATGTGTCACACCTACAGATGTGTCACACCAATGTGCCACACCCCACAGATGTGTATATTTTAGAAATTATTTTTGGTGGCTCCCATTCACAAACTTGAACTGGGACCACAGTAAGTGTCTGATATATTTGCCAAGGCTGCAGCTTCTCTGTGATTGTTGCTCAGAACGTTTGAGGAAATTGATTTCATTTTTTCTATTAATGTCATTCCCTCAAGTAGACGCCAGGCGGCTACATAGGCAGATCTTTCTTCTAGAGCACCTCACTGCAACAGTGCTGTTTTTCAAGGTGACTTAGTCACACACAGAGAAAGTGTTGTTGGGTGGTACCATACTATAAGATATTAAAGATTATCTGACTTGCACTGGATGATATTGTTTTCAAGAAAACTTATTTCTAACATTCTGAGACAAACAATACTGGGGTGAAATGAGGTACAAAATGATTTGTTTAAGTGATAACCCAAAAATAATTTTAAAAAGCATTTAATTTGCACAACTACTGTATAAAAAAGATGTTGTTTATAAATGGAATTGCAAAGAAAATGGAAATTGGCAGTCAAATAATTTCATGAAAGACGAGTGATGGCTAACAAAAAAGGACAAATATTGAATCATGGTGGAAAAAGGTAAAACGACATGCTACCAAACGTTGACTCAAATTTTGCCTACTCCACAAACCTGGCATGTTTTCCTTGTTTTAGTTGTAAAATTGTTAACAATAGTTTCATATGAAGTGTAGTTTTTCTTCCCACATGGAAACTTATATATTACTTTTTAGGAGACACTAGGCGAAAGGCAAAATAAAATGAATCGAAATAAACCTGATATATATAATGATAGCGTTAAATCCTGAGCTGCTAAGACATTTTTAGAAAAATTTGATTCAATCAGTTGCATAATTTTCCTGATAGTGGAAGAAATGAGACACCATCATGTGAAGAAGACATTAAAACATGTTTTTAAAAAGAGAAAGATTGTGGCTGAGCAGACTAATAGCACTGCATCTGCATGATTTAATTGAATGTCGGAATGTATGCAGCTTTATATGAGTGAAAAAGATGAGGAATTTTTAGTGCATATATTCATGAATCTATGTGAATTCCTAAAATGATGCTTTAACTCTAACAAATAGTTATAAGTTCTAGGTGAAGATGAATTACTTAATACCATATGTCCAAAAGCACAGCATGTGAATGCCATCATGTAAGCGCTTCTAAGGAAGGGTACACCATTTCCAATCACAGGAATCATTAAATAATTACCAATGGACTTGCATTAAGGACGATAATATGAAGGATTAAACATGGACAGTCTAACACTAATTTTAAATTATTTACATTGGAGATATTCATTGTATAAATAATTAATATGCAGTTTAAGTCATGCACACATTTGTTAGTGTTCTTTTGAAATTAAAAATTAGACATTTTAGAAATATTTTTTTGGTTCTTGCAAAGAAAGGGGAGTTATAACCAAGTAATGCATTGTGTGTGAAACACAAATTTGATTTATAATAATGAATACAATTCCAAAGGAAAATAAAAGAAATGACAAGGATTGAGAACTTTCAACATGAGTAATGTGTCCAATTTTAATGAATTGTAAGAAAGGTTTCCGTCAATTTAATATGTGTGTAATTGTTGAGAAGAGAGAGTATCCCTGAGACTAATTTATTGTGTGAAGGTGAAGGGACCCACTAGAATCAGAATTCTCTATTGACTATCCTGAAAGAGATCAATGCATCATTTAAATCTGATGGGAGAGAAATGGAGCTCATATTTACAAAACCTAGGGCCTGGTTGGATAAATGTGATACTTGAGCCTTTCTGCTTCTGCTTTTGATAGAATAAGGTGAACATGAATTAACCAAAAAAAAAAAAAAAAAACTCTGGGTTTATATCTAAGTGAGACCGCACCCTCATTGTGATAAAAGCATGGGGGTCTCTTTACGAGGTGGTTTGTGTCGCTCTTGCACCACGCACAGTGGTGCAAGTGCGACGCAAATCATAAACGCAATTAATGAAGCCACGCAAGGCCACGTTGTGTGGCACTCAGTGGCTCCATAAATCTGGAATACGGCAACGCAGTGCAAATTGCTGCGTTGCCTTACTCTGCCCTGGGAAGGCATTCCATTGGTGCTGCGTAGGTGTTCCCATGCAGCTCCCATAGTTTTTGACGCATTTCCAGATTTACCAAAACTGGTAAATCTGGGAACACTCCAAAAAGATACGCCACCACAGGAGAGGCGTAATGAGGAGGGGTATCTTATTTGTCCTCGTTACTTCCTCTTTCTGTGTGTGCTGTAATATGCCTCTAAGGATTGTTTCTGTGCACCTTCCTGCACAGAAACAATCCTGCACTCAACGAAGGCAGCGTTGCACCATGGTGCCTGCATTGGTGCTAGGCTGCCAAAAGGTCACCAGCGCAAGGAAAAGGCAGAAATGTGCCGTGTTGCCTTAATACCCCGCGTTCTTGCCCCTTTGCGTGTCATGCAGAACAGCGCAGGAAGGTGACTTGCTGCACTGCATGACGTCTTTGTAAATAGGCCCCATTGTTTGTTCTCATTCAGCTGTGGGAAGTCATTTATTTAACTCCACACCACAGTAGAGCTATTCTTCTAGGATGCATCTTAAACTCCTGAAAATTCTGAGCAACATCTTCAAGTGTAAACAGTTTCTAGATCCTACATACCTTAATGAAAACACCAAGGTACACAACCAAGAAACCTTAGGCCAACTAGTCCCTCGACCTTTCTTTAAACTCCAGATATAGGAGATGGCCCTTATACTCCCTCGGAGCACAGCTGTGGAATATTATCTTATCCTGTGTTGTGAAACCATAATATCAAACATTTATTAAATGATTAAGTGTTTTTCTACAGCGCCTAGAAACAATGACTTCTTGTGGCATATACTATACTAATGTTCCATCCAGCTATGACCTATGTTCAATGTGCACAGTTGTGATGAAGGGACTGTCTAGCACGAGATGATGAAGGTGCAGTGTGTAAGGCAGGAGGGAGCACACTTACTGGCCTGGAACAGGTGGATGAGGCTCCTGCAGAGGAGGGAAGGGCAGTGTCCCATCCTCTGCTTCTTTAGGGATAACTACCTGGCATCCAGGATGGACCTCTGTAGCACGAATGTCAGTGTCATGCAACATTTAGCAGATGTCTTTTAGTTCTAAATGGGCCAACCAAGTCACCCAAGCGCCTAAATTGGAGTCTCTAACACACACTTCATTGGGGGTGAGATTGTGCCTCACTCAACAAACTTGTGAAGTAGGAGCTAGATTTAGTTGATTAGATAGTGAGTGAGAAACAAAGAGATGTGTTTGCTCCGTAATCCTATTTTTATTGTTCTTGTTTTAGTTTTAGTTTTCTCTTGTACAGTTTTGTACAGTGCTCCCTTCCCCCTTGTTGGTTTTGTTGTTGCAGTTCAGTTAATTTGTGATTGGTGTGAGAGGGAGATGGATCCTGAGTGAGGATTAGTAGATTATGTAAGCAGCATGAGGTTTGTGTTGAGTTGAGAGAGAGACCCATCATGAAGGACAAGCGACGGGACCAATGGACCTAATTCACAACCCAGTTCGTGCCCACGGGTCTAATTTACGTCTGCAAATAGTGTAATTTACAGGTGCAATCAGTTCACGCAGAGCAAACTTGCGCTCCTACATCCATTTACTCATACGTCTGTTACCATCAAACAATGTCACGTTGCAGGGAATGGAAGGGATTACGCACAAGATAAATGAAAATTTGTTGTGGAAAGAGAAGAGGGATCTCGACTCGAAAAAATGTTGGAAAATAAGTTCAATTGCACAAATGGGATGTTTTTCCTCCATGTGTGATGTTACACCGCCTACAACTAAGCATGCACAAATGACTTTGTGTAGACAGAATTCAACAATTCATAAAAGTTTGCAAAGACTTGTAACTTTTGTAAGTTTCAACAGTTTGTAAACCTGCTCACAGGGAAGGTTGGAACCTGCAGTCAGTGATTTACAAATTGTTTTGAGAATCGGCTCTTCATAGGCTACATTCAGAAGGATATGTTAAGTTGTGACATATTTTTACACTGTAGTGACTGTGTGACTGTCGTGCGCAGTCCTCATTTAAAGATTCGGGCGGAGCGCTGTGTGCTTTGTGTTTAGTGAGGGCCTAGAGACGGTGCCAGCACTGCACTCCGATCCCACTGAAGGGACCCAGGGGCACATTTAAGAGCCCCTCGTGCCACCTTAGTGACAACATAGCGTCCTTTTTCAATGCTGAGGCAGCGCTAAGGTGGGTTTTGTGCCATGCCACATTATGCCTGCACCAGGCATAATGTATGCAAGGGGGCCGCTCCGGCGTTAGGAGGCCTGCAAAAAAGCACAGTGAAACTTAAAAGACTTCACTGCGTCATTTTTAGCATCGCTTTTAACGCCTGATCGGAGCAGGCGTGAAAATGACGCTCTCATAGTACCCGCGAGCCTCCTTGCACCACGCAGCAGTAGCGGCAATATTTTCGATGCTAGTGTTGCAAAGCACCACAATAGCGTCAAGAAATTTGATGCTATTGTGCTGCTAACGACTGCCATGATGCACCGTATTATAAATACTGTGCAACCATGGTATTGTAAGGGGGCGGGGCAAGAAAAGTAGCACATCATAGCTGATGCACCACTTTTTCTTAAATATGGGCCCCAGAGTGTTAGCAAATAAGAACCGATCTGAATGAGAGTGAGAGGGTAGAACCAATCAAACGGTACAGCGCCAAGGTACAATTAAGTGAGATAAGTGTGTAAAATAAATCCTCAGGGGTGGTTGCAATCTGTCATCTAATGAACCAGAATCAATTCCCTGCCTTTAGCGGGATTGGCCGGGCAACCACTCCACACTTCTTCAAGTATACCGCCTAGTCGGTGAAGTACTCTGAAGAGCCGTATGGCTTTAAAGTACTTTATGAACTGGAATCAAGATTGAATTGATGGGCTGATATTAAAAAAATGGTGAACGACATAGGATCAAAACTGAGTTTATTCATAGATAAAGTACCAAATATAAATAAATACATTGATATATAAACATATTTTCAAAATTTCACTAATAGAATAATGTACCCATTGACACAATCTCAACAATGCGGTATGGAACAGACTAAAGAGTTTTTGTATGTGCGCAACATCACACACAAGTGATGCGGTGAACCCTCTCAAGCCGGGTGAGGTCCCTCCTGTCAATGTCTTTGTAAAGATCTATGACTTTGGGATTCCAAGATGGTAAAGTCTTTTTTTCATTGTAATTAATAGTACCTGCCTTTTCGGGTTCCGCGAGATCCCAGTGCTGACAGAGTTTTACTACCCAGTCAAAGAGTAGGGGGTCCCTTGCACCGACTAGAGTCACTAGCACTCCTGCTGCGCCACTAGGTGACGCTCTCCTCACGCATATGGATCACAACTTCTCATGTTCCATGCTGAATCCTCCATTGACGTAAGACTGCTGGGAAGCGTCCCCAGAGCTATTGGAGAGCGCGTCCTCCGTGAAGGCACTGGACCAGTATGGAGGCTCCAAGGGTACCTCGGTGAAGGTGCTGGACACGTGACCGGAGCTGTGATTCTTCTGGACCTGCTCGAAGAGCTGGAGCACCTGTAAAGAGAGACACCGGCGCCATTACTGAATGAGCAATGTCATGACTTCCCCTCCAGGGGTTTGGGCTGTAGGCCTCCCCCTGAAGAGAGAGGTACAATGGAATCCTCCACTCTCTGGCCTATCCGTTCAGGCTCTAGTGAGGGCTGTTTAATTGTCTACTCTTGAAGGTTAACTAATGTTGTACTTCTGTGTGCCTGTGGAGAATGTGTTCTATTGTAAAGTAATTGGTTTTATTTCCGCTCCATATGTCTCAGGTACCTCTGTGTTATAATAGTTTCATGGTGTACATTTTAGAGAATGCACCCTGTGCACTCACAATATCCCATCTCCAATCTCTACTCACTGGTGCCTGTTGTCTCTCATTACAGACGGCCATTATCGTCCCTGCCTAAAACTCCTTTCACCAGCCCTAAGGTTCAGTAAACTTTCATCCAGCCTCTTCCTCTGCCTCCTCCTTCTCATGTCCAAACCTCACATAAGGCAGCTCTTCAGCAGTCTCACCATTCCCTCCACCAGTCTGCCCACAGACCACCCGTAGTCATGATTTCACTAAATGCACCGGATGGAGTTAGAACTTACCCACGTCTTAAGCGCCCTCACCACAACTTACCACAGCCATCTCCACACTAAAGTCACCGTCTCTGTACTTACTACCTTCTTGGATGTGCTCAATCAGACTCTACTGACAAACACCTACTCTTGGCATCTCAGGCTCATCCAGGGAGCATTCTATCAATCCTGCTGACATGTTTACTTTAATTTCTTCTCCTACATTTAACTGGCCAGCAACATTGTATGTGACTCCAAACTGAAGTTGGCCCTGGGCAACGCCAAATCATCAGGTTTGCCTCCGACCTAGATATTCAAACCCCTCTTTTTCGGATGGCACCCCTCTAACTCCACACACAGCCCTCTACCCGAGGACATCTGACAACAAGTCTTTTAGACTCCACTCTATCCTCTCGCTGCACTACTTTGAGTTTCCTCTACCACACATTTTCTGATTACATCTAATGTTCTTTCAACTCTCTTCTTCCAATTTCCAAGAGTAAGTGACCAGTTGTTTTCCTGGCATTTACCGCTGGATGACGCTACTTGCCTTAAATTAAACTAACAAGTACACATGATCTACTTCCCATTAACCACACCATCCAATGCCTTATCCTATCTCCCTCTCACTATATTATAGTCCAAATATCTTCCAGTGAAATAAATGGCAACACAATCTCTCTCTCTTACACACACACACACACACACACACACACACATTCACACGTAAACAGGTGGACCGACACACACACACATACACACACAGGCACACACACAAATTGACACACAGACACAGAGTACTTACGTGAGATTTGGGCACCGTTCCTATCCTGAAAAACCCAATGGTCCCAGTGTCGATCTTGGTGCAGTTGACGATGGTGGAGGCGATGTTCTCTGGAGAAGGTCCATTGCAGAGGACTCCGTCCACCTGAGGAACAAAGCCACGTGTGAGATCACAGAGCAACAGGTTGTCCCATATTGCAGACAGCTATGGTCCTTCCATGGATAGTAAAGAAATTGGATCATTGTATTCATTTCAGGGTCCAACTGGGCCTTCTTCTCACCAAAGACACGGTTGACACCACAAAGGGAGTTCACTGCTCTACTGATTCATTCAGTTTTATCATTATCCAATCATTACTTTCTGGAGTGTTTGAGAATTACACAAAACCTCTTATTAAATTTAAGTTTACCCTGCCCCCTGTCTATCAGGATTCCTCCACTAGAGTGTCTTCACTTTCACTGCCGTCTGAGTACCATCACACTACTGCACCCTTATCCACAATCTTTCCATTCTACAAATACGGGTCACAACTGTCTGCCGCTTTGCATAGAAAAAAATCTCACTCTGTGGTCCTCTCCGGTCTTCACCATCCTGCTCTAGGATCAGAACTGATGATCCAGTACTTTAGATAAGCATTGCCCAATCGTGGAACTCTCAGGATACAACATGGTTGTTCACCATCCTGTTATGGGATCAACTACAGGCACAGCACACCCCTTAACCATGCTCCACTAGCGCTTCCCTCTCCATCATCCTAATCAACGGACCACCCTCAGACACTGTGTGCATCATCCTCGCCCTGTTGTGAGTATCCCCTATGCATTACTGCACACACCTTCAACATCCTACTCTGGGATCCCCCCACACATACCACCTAGATTTTCATTGTCGTACTGAGAGGACTTTCTTCAGACTCCACGTGTACTTTTACCATCCTACCCTTGGATTTTCTTTACACATAGAGTAAGCAACCATCACACTATTTGGAAATGCTATGCTGTCTGTAAACAAAGTTGTCAAAGTTCACCTACTCCCATTTAACAATTTTATGTTTTTAAACTGAGCCATATTTGTAAACTTTATGAATTTATATTTGGTAACACAAGCTACTAAAGGTTAGTTACTGAGTCAGAAATATCTAGCAAAACCTATTATCACCAGGACAAGTAACAATTGAAATAGACAGTCCCCAGTAAATGTTGTCTTCTCAAGGCTGTGCACGCAGAGACTCCTTGACCTACTAGGTCTCTAAGTTCTAAACACAGTGTCCTCAGATTTGTTTCTAGTGTTTGTAATAGTAATTTACCTTGTCTCCCAACTTGGCGTACACTTGGTTGTGATGAGTGGTGTCGGCTTCTCCGCTCGGATTGGCTGATGAGACCACAATGGGCCCAACCTGGAGAGAAACAACAAAGAGACATAGTTGGTGACTTCTCATTTCACAGTCGGGATGGGAAGTAGTGAGCGCGCACAGCAGGGTCATCCTGTTACCTAGCGGAAGGAACAAAACACATTTGCTGCTCCTTATAAACATTTTGTCTAAACTATGCTGTATTCAAGTAGAAAAAATGATTATCTGCTGAGAAATAAAATAAAAGTAATGTGATTTCCCTGATTATAGGTGTACGGTAGTAAATGACCATTTTAAAGCACATATATCTAATGACCCTCAGCGATGGAGGTTTGTCAGACACATGAGTTGCTATGGCACCGAGATCTTTGTTTAAAAGGAAGTGATGAATGGAGTGCTTAAATTAATGAATTATTTTCAGACACTGCTAATTACTCTCGATCTGTATTCTAAAAGGATCCTGTGGTGCACAACCATGGCACAGTAAATTGACGAAACAAATTGGGATTATAGAGAAAACAACTAGGTGTTTAAATGTGTCAACACGCCCACCTTCTTGAGGTTTAGGAACATTTCTCTACCCTCTTTGGTCTCCTTAAGGCATGCAGATGTCACATACATCCACACCTTCTTATGGAGATGCACTACATGCTCTTGTGTTATCAGTGAGATTAAAGATGTGCTCAGGCGTCTCCAGGCTCCTACCTACTCTTAGGCATGAAGTCGTGAACACTTTATCCTTTACATCACGGAGGTTGGTGTGTCCCTTGAACTACCTATAGGTGATGCAAGTGTCCAAACCTACACTTTCAGACTAAAATGGACCTGTGTCTACCCCCCTACTCAGAGACAAGAGAGCAATATTTCTACTTGCCCTTTTTGTTGATGGACATGTAGGATACCCAGTGACACTCTATGGGGTACGGACGTGTGTCACAGACTACATTTTCAAAGATGGCAAAACAGAAGGCAGAGCATTCAGTGGGAGATGAGCCCAAACTCCAAACTTTTTAAGGCTTCTGTCTGTGTCAGCCATTCTGCCTTCTCTAAGACACAGAGAAGGGCTCTTACTCCTTCCATCTCTAATTCCCTCCCTGTCCTCGTGGAACATATTGATATTTCTACTTTCCAACTCACTTTTGATTGGCAGATAGAGGAAAACTCCATACACTCTCCAAGATATCGAGAGATTTGTTTACATATCACCCACTTAAGGGTCTGCAGATCTACACACAGCCCTTGCTTGTGTAGTGTTAGCAGCCCAATGCCAGTGCTGCCCCTGCAGAGGGTGCAGCAGGCTGGCACACATGCACATCACTGGTGGCAGAATATCGCCATCCCTTCCCCTGCAGCGCTGGCAGCTCACTATCACCAGACAACTCACCAGGTCAATCAGGGATGTGGTTACAGAACAGTCTGGGATCCTGATGGCGATGCTCTCTGCGGTACCAATGTACTTCGCGGAGTCCTTTAGTCCGAAGCACTGCAGCCACTCGCCTGTGGATGAGAGAGGAGACAGAAGGGAGTGAGCGGTCCTCCATTTGGACTGCTGTTTGCTGTCGCTAAGCCTCAGCGCTCAGTTTTGGCAACCAAGGCTTATGTTTCATCGTTCCACTTGGATCCACAGCAAGAGTTAAAAAGGGAGAACCAGATAATTACGGAAGAAGTGAAAGAAAGGAAAACAACAGCAAGTAAAGCAAGGATGAAGAATCTGTAAAAGTGAAATAAAGAGACAAGAAGTGTAAGGTGGTAGAAGAAAGAGGCGTGAGGTGGAACAAGGTGAGGCAGCCTTGGCATTTGCTAAAGCCCAGCATTCGGTGATGCCAGCAGTGGACTCCTAAGAAAAGCTATGGGCCCCTCTACTTGTAAACTAACCACTAGGTGTGAGAGTCACTGATGCCCCTCTACTTGTAAACTAACCACTAGGCGTGAGAGTCACTAATGCCCCTCTAGTTGTAAACTAACCACTAGGTGTGAGAGTCACTGATGCCCCTCTACTTGTAAACTAACCACTAGGCGTGAGAGTCACTAATGCCCCTCTACTTGTAAACTAACCACTAGGTGTGAGAGTCACTGATGCCCCTCTACTGTAAACTAACCACTAGGTGTGAGAGTCATTGATGCCCCTCTACTTGTAAACTAACGACTAGGTGTGAGAGTCACTGATGATGGAGGAAGCTCCAAGCAACTCTGGTCTTAGAAATACACTAAACTCATGCATTGTGGCTGACAGTGCAGCATCCAACGTGGCCCCTTACTGAGAGACCACGAGAGCACCCTCTCCTCCCAAGCAGCCGGAGGATCCTATGATGTGCACTAAACGCGTAACATGGCCTGCTGCTGTTCAGCGCATCCCTGGAAGCCAACATTCAATGCACCTACGGCTTGGAGCCTCTCTATAACCAGCATTCAAGATCCACAGGTGCTCGCACTATAGGTTGGAAGGGTCAGATGATGGAATAACCTCTCCATACAGAAACACAGCATGCAAAGGACAATATACATGCTGTAGACGGGACTCACACAATAGAGAGGTTCCCTATAGAGAGATGTCAGGCAGTATGCAGGTGTCACCTTAAAGGCGCGGGTCAAATGATGAAGAGAACCTTGTCTATATATGGTACAGACAGCAAAGTGTGCTCATCCCAGAGGGCTGGGTCTGATAATGGAGAGATTCACTCCCTGTAGACAGAGATACAGGACAGTGAGCGGACAGTGCACATCCTGTGGGCGGAGTCAGATAATGGAGAGATTCACTCCCTGTAGACAGAGATACAGGACAGTGAGCGGACAGTGCACATCCTGTGGGTGGAGTCAGATAATGGAGAGATTCACTCCCTGTAGACAGAGATACAGGACAGTGAGCGGACAGTGCACATCCTGTGGGTGGAGTCAGATAATGGAGAGATTCACTCCCTGTAGACACAGATACAGGACAGTGAGCGGACAGTGCACATCCTATGACTGGGGTCACATACTGGAGAGGCTCTCTGCAGTCACAGACCGGGATATTTACAAGAGCTCACAAGGTATAAATAATCATTGAAGTTCCTTGCTACAGTCAGAGGTCGGACAGTACATAGGGGCTCGTCCTACATGCATGAATCAAGCAATGAAGGGGCTTCCTCCATAAAGGCATGTGATGGATAAAGCACATGGGTTTGCCGGACATGTGGCGATGATGTAATGCTTCAGCTCACACTCAGAACTGGCAGTGCATGTATGCAGCAGGAGTGGCAACAGCAACAGTACATGAGGGAACAGGGGAGCAACCCCACAGAGAGGCTGGAGAGCATGAGTGGTCTGTGTGTACAGATGAAGCAGTGAAGCATGGGTGTAGGCGGGAGATGGGTCTGCAATCACACTTCATGTTTGTGGTTGGTTTGCATCCAGATGATGGGTGTTATTTGTCCCATCAGTCCCCTCTGTTGGAGGCCCTGTGCTGGGATCTGCTGGTCTTCATGTGCACCCACAGATACAGACTCCGCTACTCACCTCGTGGAATGACCAGGCTCATCTGCGAAGGCCAGGCCACCTGCATGAAGTCCCAGAGCAGAGGGCTGAAGAGGTGCCTAGCCGGCTCCAGCTGCTTCAGGCTCGAGATCCAGATGGACATGGGGGCGTCCTTGGGCTTCAGCTTTGTCCTGGAGAAGAAACAAGGCTGAGGTCAGCTGAGCGAAGGGAAGAGATCCATCTTACCGGGATTGGAGGATCCATGGTTGAGATCCTGCCCAACCCCAGACCACCAGCACCCCAGCATTAACATGATGACAGAACGAGGGACATTTAGGATCACATCTACTTTCCATCTTGGGCCTGAACAATTTAAAAAGTCGTACGTCGTCTTCATGTTCTGGTTGCTGTAGACTTGTGTTTTTTGGGAATTGTTTTACTACAACTTCTAGCATCAACAGACACAGACAGAACCAGCTGAGCTGCTCACACCTGACATTGAACAATCTGCAGTCTGTCCTTCCTAAGCCTGACTCAAACCACAGCCCTGAAGAAGCCATCACACACCCAGCACAAATTTATAGAGCACGACTCTGGTCCTTTTTGCTTGCCAAAAAGAAATCCTGTTTTTTTATTGGCTTTTCATGTGCCTAAAAAGATGCAGAGCGAGGGATAGGCCTACTAACCTGTTACCCAATTGTTAAAGGATACTTGCTTTATTCTTTACAAAATGTCTAATGTTACTGGCTTTTGGTTGCTTCATTTCCAAGGGTGCTCTGTGCTGTTGTTATATAGTTGTTTCTTCTTCGGGTTTCCTCAGTGTAATTGCTGTCTGGTTGTTTCATTTCCATTTTTCTCATTGTCATATGAAGCCATCAATCTAAAATATCTACTATTGATTGAAAATAAGGCTTGTGTTGATGACACCCACCTGTACACCTTCTCCACGGCCGCAGGGCGGTTACAGGCTCCCACCACCACATACACTGTGTCTGTGGGGACACCACAGACTCCTCCGTTTTTCATGATTTCTGCAACAGAAAAGTGAGAACCCCATGAATATAAGAATACTGAGCTTACTAAAGCAGGTTCAGTCCTGAAATTAGTGAATGGTGTGATTTACTCTGGGCTTTCACGTATCACTAGTACCTACCCTCTGGGGCTTCCCATCTTGTGGCCAAAGACTCAGAGGCATGGCTTCAGAGCTGCTAGCTGACTCCATGTCACGAGGATCACCCTCATCCATGCCTGGCTTTTTAGCCAGCAGCACTTTGCATCCTCGGGCTGGTAGGCATCTGGAGCAGGAGAAACTATGAGTCCCAGAATGCAAAGTACTGTTGGTTAAACAACAGGAGTGGATGACAGTGGGCCTCATGACATGGGGCAGGTGGCATATACTTGGTATCAGAGTCAAGCATGTAGACATAGTTGTGACTCAGAAAGTAACATATACCCAACATTCCAGAAGTCATAGGGGGATTCTAATACAAAAGCATTCCTTTGCATGCTGGGCATTGTAGTCCTCCGAAACCACGCAGCTGTAGGAGCAGCACACATTGCCAGGGTAGGTAGCCAGACAAAAGTAGATAAAAAATGTGCGGGTTGGATTGGGAACAGCTAGAATAAACAAGCACCTCCCTTATCCTATTAAAATAAATTAAATAGTTCTAAATGGTTTTAAGTGGTAAAACAAAGAAGAAAGAACTAAAATGTGGCTAATATTATTTAGTGTTCAATATCAGGGACTTGGAGGTAAAAGCGAAGTCATATTTTTACCAAGGAGAAATTATTTTGCTGGAAAAATCATGCTTTCACTAACTCTTTTATGCCAAATGTTAGCAGCAAACAAGGCACAGCTCTGTTAAACTAAGAATGGAAACGTTTGACAATTTCAGACATTACTATCAGCAGATTAGAAGAGTTTTAAATTCCCCAACATGCAACACAAAAAAGGATTTCACCCCAAAATCTCCTTACCTGCGATCTGTATGACGGATGTGGCTCTCCTGGCAGGAAGGTGGGGGCACTTGGAGGATCCACCCCCATATCCCTGGAGCTGAAGAAGTGGGCAGCCCATGGGCAGCTGGGGTTCTTCAAAGGTGTTACTGACCAGTCCAGACAGGAAGCAGTAGAAGCTGACCACGCCAAAGATGATGGTGACAGCAATGTCATACCCAGCTGGGAGGGCTCCGATGGCGTCCAATAGAAAACTGATGAGGATGAGTTCAAAGGTGAGGCAATAAAGAAACCAGGCTTTGCTTAGGAACAGTGTGCAGAAAATAATGAACCCATTCAAGAGCATGAAGCAGATGATGCCCACAGCCATGTGGAAGCCTCTTGTGGGGCCGTAGAGGCCACCGTACCTGGTGAGACCCCAGATGATCCACATAAATCCATAGAGAATGAAGGTGCTGCTCTCAAGGGTCTTACCACGGGAGAAGGCCACTGAGCCACAGACAAGTTTCAGAAGCCCTCCAGCTACCACCACCCATGGTAGGACAACAGTGGCACGTGGGTCTGTTGGGTCCACAGACATGGTGATGGCAAAGGCAGACAAAATGCTGCCTGCGTGGCCCAGCACCTCCGCATCAGCAAACTTAGAATAACCAAGGTAAGGAACATGCAGGTCTTTTTCTTGACGTAACTTGAAAATGCTACTGGATGTGAACAGGTTCTTAACAATCCCCTCCCCTGTTGGGATCTTGGTGGATGCTTTCATGTTGTAAAGTTTAACAAGTGTCATAAGTGCTGAAGCCACGTAAATAGCCACATTGACTCCTTGGGATCCACCATGGAAGAAACCAGTGGGACGTGAAGCCGAAGCGATGCAGTAGGTCACATAAAACAACAGGTACAGGCCGTCTACTAGGCTCCTGCCAGCCATAAATACGGCCAAGACCATAAACAGGAGCAGAAAGACCACCTGTAATGGGACAGGGAAAATGGGTTCAATTGACTGCCAGACCTGGTAGAGCAAGGAATACCCTTCAGCGAACCGTAGGATGGAGGTGAAGCCAAAGAAGGTGGCCACCAGGGTATCCAAAGATCGATACGACAGGATGCAGACCCCAATCTGGATGAGCCCCGCCATCCAAAGCCAAGGCACCTGCCCCACAAAGAGACTGGTGGTCACTCCCAGGACCCTGCATCCGAAGACGCTGGCAGACACCATATTCAAGATCAGCCCAATGATGACCAGGTCGTTGGTGCCAGAGCCCATGGGTGAGCCCTGTGTGTTGGCTTTCGCCTTAGCCAGGTCAGTGCCAGGGAGGGTGACCCACTTCCTAGTAAGTATATAAAGGAGCCTCCCTCCACCAAAGTAAGCCCCAACAAGACAGACGATGAGGTGGTTAGAAGCCACAGCCGAGGCACCAAAGCTACTGTCATAGTATGTGGCGGTTTCATGGGCAGTGGAGAGCCAGATGGCCAACGCCATCATGGCGAGGGCAGCTTCCTTCTGAAGGACGCCCACCACACTGATGATGAGCAGTCCCAGGGTGAAGGCTGCAAGACCTGGGACCATGGCATTACGGAGATCAAGGGACCCTCTCAGGACCCCCTGCCCCTCCATGATATGGATCACTCCCTTAGAGCACCATAGCGCTGAGACAGCCAGGCAGAAGGACACAAACAAGGGGACAGGACCTCGGCTCCTCCGGACTCCTACGGGAGAGAAGAAGGGAGAAGTAAATATAGGCAGGAAGAAAATAAAAGGCACAAATGGGTGACGAGGTAGAGATGGGAAAGAGAGTGAAAGATATAGAAGGTACAAGTTAGTATAGGAAAGATGGCATTGGAGAGAGAAAGACAAAAGGAGAGAATTAGAGGAATTAAAGAGATTGGGTGAGAGGGGGTGAGAAGATAAAGGAAGATGGGAGAAATACATTTAAGGAAAAAAGAGAACTAGACAAAGAAACAAGTGACAAGGTGCTCATGAGAGGACTGAGAAAGGAAAAGAAAAAATAGGTAGGGAAACAGAAAGGGGGCGGTAAATGTAGGAAGAAAGAAAATAAAATAAAAAGGAGAGAATGGAAAAAGAGCGAGTAGGAGTGAGGACAAGAAGAGAAAGAGGAAAACAAAGAGGAGAGAAATAAAGAGAGAATGGAAAAGTACATTTAAAAATTAAAAAAAACGAAACAATGAAAAAGTGTGACAAAGGGATTAAAAAGAGGGATGGCGGAGAGGAGAGACAGAAAGAAAAGCAGAGAGGCAGAGAAAATGAAAAGATAAATGTAAGGGAAAGGGTGGTTAAAGAAAGAGTCGGGGGGGTAAATGTAGAAAACAAATAGGCAATGAGAAACGAGAGAAAGGGATATAAAACAGGGGTGGCAAAGAGGAGAGAGAGAGATAAAGGGTGACAGAAAAAGGGGCCAAGTAAATATAGAGAAAGGGAGCAAGTGTGGGAATGGGTAGTATGTGGAATGAGGGAGATAGTAGTGAGAGACAGGAAAAGAAACAGAAGGGAGAAGTGGCTACAGAGGAAAAGAAAATCATTAAAAGAAAGGAATGCTAAAAGTAGTCGGAGTGAGAGGAATGAAAGAGTGGAATGGTTATTCGAGGGGGAAAGAAAAGGTGGAAACAAGAAAGAGAAAATGTAAAAAG
The DNA here is from genome assembly GCF_031143425.1 of Pleurodeles waltl. Lineage (NCBI taxonomy): Eukaryota > Metazoa > Chordata > Amphibia > Caudata > Salamandridae > Pleurodeles > Pleurodeles waltl. The sequence goes on along the minus strand of NC_090449.1, from coordinate 1,008,641,599 downwards.
AAAAGGGGTCGGATCAGCATCAATTTCACTTCCTGTCTTCCCAGCTGATAGTTTTACCAACTCATCAGTATCTCGGCCAGAGCCGGTGTCAGGTTGTATTAGTTCATGGACTGCGCTTTATTTGCCCCCAGTAACCCGGAGAACCGGCTCCAGGCTGTTCTACAAGTTTTCTTTCATTAATCCGAAAGAACGAGTCTCTCTCACCCACAGGGTGAGCGAGGGAAGACTTTCTCTCTCCGCATCTCCGCCTGGCATTCGTTTCAAGCACTCAGTTCCCATATTGCTTTGTCAAAAGCGCATTGAAGCAATGATGAGGTCTTTAGGCGCTATGTCGCACAAAGTCTCGCCTGTGTGCCTCCCTCCCCGATCCCCCTGCACCGCCACAGATGTGATCTCTCACCTGTATATCCCAGCAGAGCTGCCACTATGATCAGCAGGACCCCCAGGGATGTGCTGGGGATGAGGGGCGGGGCTCTGGAGGAGCTATAGGACGTCACTGCCAGCAGGAGGGAGCCTGGAAGAACAGCAAACACAACCATGATGCAATGATACACGAGATACACTCCTGCCAGAGTCCCACCTTAGGAGGACATCTGGAAACACAACAGCCATGAAATGATGACGTACACTCAGACCGGAGGTACCCGGATACACACCAAAGACGCCCGTGACATAAACACGCACCTATTCCTTTCAGATCTCCGCAGCATGCGCGTTAACTCAGGAATCCGCGTTCACAGTATTATTCCAATATTCAGTAATGATTGGCTACAGGTGAGGTAGTGGGGGAAGGCGCCCTATGTGGCTGTATTCAGACATGAGCTGAGCTACAGGGGCCGAGACCTCCTGAGAGGCTCCTGCATCCGAAGGCCGGTAGAGCTGAGACTGTCAGTCGCAGTGGATTGTGAAGGAAGCAAGTCACTGACTCTCCCCAGCTCTACCTGCACCCGGTCCCTGTAATCCCATCGTCTCTTAGGCCTCAGAAAATAACTCAGCACAATAGGATCCCTCAACAACACCTCGTCTAAACAAGGGTCATGACTCTCCATTCACAAAGCGCCTGCCTGCCTCAAACGGATTTTAGCGCTATAGAAACTCACTAAACATGACCTAAGTGGCAGTATGGGTCCTACCTGCTGAGATGGACAGGATCCCTACGGAATAGTGAAGGGGCTCTGGTGCCTTCCCTGGCTCCGGCATCCTGCGGCTGGAGTAAATCCGTTGTGAGTCTGGAGTATGGGCTGAATCCGGGCTGAGTATGGGCTGAATCCGGGATGAGTCTGGGCTGAATCCGGGATGAGTCTGGAGTATGGGCGGAATCCGGGATGAGGCTGGAGTATGGGCTGAATCCGGGATGAGTCTGGAGTGTGAGTCTGGAGTATGGGCTGAATCCGGGATGAGCCTGGAGTATGGGCTGAATCCGGGATGAGTCTCGGCTGAATTCGGAGTGAGTTCGAAGTGTGGTTGAATTTAAATCCCGTCTCAGCTGAAGAGCCCCTGGTCAGACAGTGCTGGTGTCTCACTCCACATCCGCGCGCATCAGCACTTTATGTACAGTGCCCCCGAGGGGGGAGTGTCTAGTCGCTGTCACTCAAGCTGCAGTGGGATTTTCCCAAAGGGCAGCCCCTTGTTTCCTTCTCCAGCCGTCACCCTCCCTGTGGGGTGGGACACATTTGAGGGGGTGGGGAAGGTGTCACACCTGGAGCTGCTTCTACGGCACCAGTAGCCAGTGCCGGCTTTAATGAGGCGCGACTGGTGCGGCCGCACTGGGCACTAACCTGGAGGGGGGGCGCTGACCTCAGGGGAGGGGGCACTGTGGTTGGCAATAACTTACAATTTAAAAGCACTGAACCAAAGTTCCATATGACCAGCTATCAGGCAACACTAAAAATGTCAAGACAACATTTGTGATCCATGTTCCTGACAGAGAGAGAGCGGAGTTTTGTCCAGTGTCAGTTTTGACTCATAAAGTAGCGCAGAGGGATAATATGCCTGTTGCAAAGAACAAATCTCTATTTTATGTGTATAGTTGAGTGGGTGCTGTAAAGCCAGCCTTTACCAGAGCTTGAAAAAAAATGAAATGTATGTGAAAGAGGGGCTATGGAGATATGAGGGGCACTTTTGTCAGTGGTAGTGCGGGAATCAGAAGAAACGGTCATGGGTGGTGGGGGGCACCAGGAAAGATTGTCGCACAGGGCACCACCAATGCTAAAGCCATCCCTGCCAGTAGCAGCAGGGGTCACACCTGGAGCTGCTTCTACGGGCAGCAGTAGCAAAGGGGCTCACACCTGGTGCTGCTTCTACAGGTAGCAGCAGGGGTCACACCTGGAGCTGCTTCTACTGGCAGCAGTAGCAACAGGGGTCACACCTGGAGCTGCTTCTACGGGCAGCAGTAGCAACAGGTGTCACACCTGGAGCTGCTTCTACGGGCAGCAGTAGCAGCAGGGTCACACCAGGAGCTGCTTCTGCGGGAACCAGTAGCAGCAGGGGTCACACGAGAGCTGCTTCTACAGTTGTAGAAGGGGTCGCACCTGGAGCTGCTTCTACAGGCACCAGTAGCAGCAGGGGTCACACTTGGAGCTGCTTCTACGGGCAGCAGTAGCAATAGGGGTCACACCTGGAGGTGCTTCTACGGGTAGCAGCAGGGGTCACTCCTGGAGCTGCTTCCACAGGCACCAGTAGCAGTAGGGGTCACACCTGGAGCTGCTTCTGCGGGCGCCAGTAGCAGCAGGGGTCACACAAGAGCTGCTTCTACAGCTGCAGAAAGGGTCGCACCTGCAGCTACTTCTACGGGCACCAGTAGCCCATTTTACCATTTTTTTTACCATTTATTTAATTGTTATTAGCCTATCCGGCCTTAACAATAATCACACCATAAATATCAATCCATCAAACTCAATAAAAATCACATTGAATAAAACATCTCAATAAAAAGGAAACTATGCTTGAATTTTTGATTTAACATGTGCCAAAATGTATCCAAATTACCATGCATTATCGTAAAACCTGATTTGGCCGTAATTTACATAAAAACGTAACTTATTCTAGAAAAACATTATAAGTCTAATATTTAAAATGTCTTATTATGGGACGAATCGTTTGGGGCCTTACATTGCCTTCCAACCATTTAATGATTTAATGATAAAAGCCCGAGGCCTGACCCAGTTTTACACTACCCTGCACCGATTTCCCAAGCTAAATAGCTACGGGATACCATAGGCTGTTGTGCCTATGCCAACTGTGGGTGCATTGATAGACGTAATTTCCATGCTTCCAAGATATAAGTTGAGACCTTTGTCACAATGTGTTTCTCATCTGAACGCATACATAGCGCTTCCGCCTCCTTGCACTTCCTAACTCCGTAAGATCTGAAAAGTGGACGAAGGTACAGTTTACGGAGTTTGAGCGTAAAGTGGCATAATAAAAGGAAGTGGGAAAGTGTTTCCGGACCACCATGAAGGCATGGACAACATTCTGATCTACCCGGAGGAGCGGATTGCCATCTGTTGACCACCGCTGTCACTGGTAGTGTGCCCATACGGAATTTAAAGTAGAGAGCCCTTTTTCCTCCGGATAAATACTGTCTATGAATATTGCTGGTTTAAGCTCTTGGTTAAACAAAATATACCGCTTGAATAAAGGGCTAAATGACTCGCACATAATCTCTGTCTTTCGCTCCCAATATGCCTTTTTTATAACAGCTAGACTAGGCCTTCCGATTTTTTCTGGATGGAGCCAAAAGTCATCCTGGCCGATAGCAGCCAGGATAGTTGAGATATGTTTGAACCAGGGCAGTTTCCAATGGTTTTGCAGCTTCATGATATCCTTAAGTACGTCTCTAAATGGTTTGAGAGCCTCTTTTGTCCAAATACGGATCCAGTATCTTACTGGAGCCAGAGCGATGTAGTCCTCAACCTTTCTCATCTGCAGATCAATTCTTATTGCATTCATTGGTGTAGCATTACCTAGACAAAGTAATCGGCGTAAAAATTTGTTCTCTTCTACGGGCACCAGTAGCAGCAGGGATCACACCTGGAGCTGCTTCTACGGGTAGCAGCAGGGGTCACACCTGGAGCTGCTTCTACGGGCACCAGCAGCAGGGGGTCACACCTGGAGCTGCTTCTACCGGCACCAGTAGCAGCAGGGGTCACACCTGGAGCTGCTTCTACAGTAGCAGGAGGGTCACACCTGGAGCTGCTTCTGCTGGCACCTGTAGCAGCAGGGTCACACTTTACATACAGGCCTGTGTCCAGGACAGGCTGGCACAACTTTCCATAGGGCAGAAATTGGTCAGGTAGGGGGAAGGTGGTCATGATTTCTCCAGAAATTACACCGGTTTAAAGAGGGAAGGATGTGCATCTCTCAAACCAAGAGCAGATAAAATAAAACGTATTTAATGTGTGTGGTTATTCATTGCAATATAGCGCCGACTAGCCCCCCTGAGGCACCATAGCACCTGTACTGTGGAATTGTGAACAGACTACACATAAAGCGCATCTAATCAGAAACAATTAAAGATTAGATTAATGTAATAATTACACAACAGGGATGTACAGCAAGTGGCCGATATTAGAAAGAGAGAGAGGACTTACCTACCGAGAGGACGCTCTGGTGTGCAAAGAACAGAGGTGTAAAGAGAAATAATTCTTTGCAACAATTAGTGAGGATATTGTGAGAGGTTTGTGAGAGTTACTGATTGATTGACGGTGACAGATGAGTGTGTATAGCTGTAGATGTGGCTCCGGGACAGTCTATGGTCGTTTACTTTAAGCAGTGCTTAATTTGAAAATAAAAAGGTGCTGGTGCCAAAGGCCTTCTCTTAAACATGCGGCTCGTGCAATTAAATGTGTGAACACGGAATATTGAGGCGACGTAATCCTGAAGCTATCCCGGGCCTCTTCAATCCATATAAAGCCACTCCCTGCCCCTTCTGCTCACTCTTGCAGATTTGTACTTTCTCCCCTTGTGACGCTTTTTCGTTTTTCCCTTCATCCGTCTTTCCCATATGTGTCTTTTGCTCGCAGCAAATGCTTGAGGCAGAAGAATAAGTCCCGGCCCTCAAAAATAAGTGCCGGTGCTCAGCACCGGAAACAACAAGCACAAATTAAGCACTGACTTTAAGTAAAGTATGTATATAGCGATAGTATTTTAAGTTCTATTTTAAAGAGCAACGTGTCTGGGACGAGGCCAAGGAAAGATGTTGTTCCAGATACAAAGAGTAAACGTCGAGAAGGACGGGGCCTTCTGTTTATGGATTTCCTTCAACCCTTCCAGTGTACACAAGTGTGTACAAGTCTCATGTGTGCAGTAGAAGGCATCTGAGCAGTATTACCCCCGGTGGAAGACATGCACCTTCTTCAAGGCAGATCATTCTATCTGGTGTTCACGTCTTTTCCTTCACATTAATAAGTACATACCTATGAAGACTGTATCATTACATATGTATAAATAGTTCCTTATTGCCCACACCAGGCATCCATTCCGAGTTACTTGCATGACAATGGTGCTTTACATGCAGGACCGTGTAAGTGACTGGCATAGGAATGCGCATTTCACACTTTTGGGCATCATTGCATTACCAACATGATATCAGTAATGCGTCCATTACTTACCAGTTATTGGCATTACACCTAGTCCTACTCCTTTGCCTTCCTTTAAAACCAATGAGGCTCCTTGCCTCCCCTAGATCCCTCACTTCCCCTTTAAAAAAGCCCCCCACCCGACTCCTCCTTTACAGAAACAAGCCCAAAAAAGAAACTCAGGCATCCCTGTCTCAGGCGAAAGGAAGGCCATGGAGCAGGACTAGGAGTAATGCCATTACCAGTGAGTAATGGACGCATTACCTCGCGTCCCTCCCTCGCCTTCCTTTAAAACCAATGAGATGTAGCAAGAGAAAAACAAGACACGAAGACTCTGAGTTGCAACAGAAAACATATTTAATCACAACAAAGCAGGACATCAGAAAAGAACACCTCTGTTACAACATAGAGGACAATACCCTGTGTCCTAACACCGACTCCAAACACCCCAGTTCCGCAATTCTGTAATGAACAAAGGTGGTGGGACAGGCTCAAGTAGCCGCCCTACAAATTTCCACCACAGAGGCACCCTGCAACTCAGCCACCATAGCAGCCATACCCCAAGTAGAACACCCCTGAATGCCTAGAGGAGGCACAGCCCCCTTCAAAGAATAGGCCAGCAAAACCAATGAGCGGACCCAGTGACTCAAAGAAGCAGTAGACGGTTTCTCCCCAAGGAATCACCCTTCCAGAATGGAGCAACGACCTTCAGGTACCCCAAAAAGGCCCGACGCACATCCAAGGAATGCAACCGGACCTCCTCATCTGAGGAAGGGTCAGGACAAAAAGCAGGGAGAATCACCTCCTGACGAGCATAGAAAGCCAAATTCACCTTCGGAACAAAAGAGGGAACTGGAAAGAAGAACAACCCGATCCGGAAAAATCTTGCAAAAAGGAAAAGTGCAGGCCAACGCCTCCAACTCCCCCAAATGCCGGGCCGAAGTGATGGCAACCAGAAAAAAGGTTTTCAACGTCAGATGACGCAAATCACAGGCCTCCAGAGGCTCAAAAGGAGGGCCCGACAAGACCTCCAACACCAACAGAAGATCCCAGGTGGGAAAGGAATGCACTGGACGAGGAAACAAGTTCAGAAGGCCTTGAAAAAATGTAGGCATCAAATGCCCCTCATCAGACAGATTACACCAAGGACCCCTGTAGGAGGCTGGCCTGGTTTGTAGTGGTACAAAGGGGTACTTACACTCTGCACCAGGTCCAGTTATCCCTTATTAGTGTAGAAAAGGTGTCTAGCAGCTTAGGCTGATAGAAATGGTAGCTTAGCAGAGCAGCTTAGGCTGAACTAGGAGACGTGTGAAGCTCCTACTGTACCACTGGTGACATATGCACAATATCATAAGAAAACACAATACACAGATATACTAAAAATAAAGGTACTTTATTTTTATGACAATATGCCAAAGTATCTCAGTGAGTACCCTCAGTATGAGGATAGAAAATATACACAAGATATATGTACACAATACCAAAATATGCAGTAATAGCAATAGAAAACAGTGCAAGCAATGTATAGTCACAATAGAATGCAATGGGAGCACATAGGTATAGGGGCAACACAAACCATATACTCTACAAGTGGAATGCAAACCACGAATGGACCCCAAACCTATGTGAGCTTGTAGAGGGTCGCTGGGACTGTAAGAAAACAGTGAGGGTTAGAAAAATAGCCCACCCCAAGACCCTGAAAAGTGGGTGCAAAGTACACCTAAGTTCCCCAGGGAGCACAGAAGTCGTGATAGGGGAATTCTGCAAGGAAGACCAACACCAGCAATGCAACAACGATGGATTTCCAGACGAGAGTACCTGTGGAACAAGGGGACCAAGTCCAAGAGTCACGATCAAGTCGGGAGTGGGCAGATACCCAGGAAATGCCAGCTGTTGGTGCAAAGAAGCTACCACCGGATGGTTGAAGCTGTGGATTCTGCAAGAACGAAGAGGGATAGAAACTTCTTCTTTGGAGGATGGATGTGCCACGTCGTGAAGAAGCTTGCAGAGGTGTTTCCGTGCAGAAAGACTGCAAACAAGCCTTGCTAGCTGCAAGGGTTGCGATTAGGGTTTTTGGATGCTGCTGTGGCCCAGGAGGGGCCAGGATGTCGCCAATTGCATGAGGAGACAGAGGGGGTGTCCAGCAAGACAAAGAGCCCACTCAGAAGCAAGCAGCACCCGCAGAAGTGCCAAAACAGGCACTACGAAGAAGAGTGAACCGGAGCTCACCTGAAGTCACAAAAGAAGGTCCCACAACGCCGGAGGACAACTCAGGAGGTCGTGCACTGCAGGTTAGAGTGCCGGGGACCCAGGCTTGGCTGTGCACAAAGGATATCCTGGAAGAGTGCACAGGAGCCGAAGCAGCTGCAAATCACGAAGTACCCAGCAATGCAGTCTAGCGTGGGGAGGCAAGGACTTACCTCCACCAAACTTGGACTGAAGAGTCACTGGACTGTGGGAGTCACTTGGACAGAGTTGCTGAGTTCCAGGGACCACGCTCATTGTGCTGAGAGGGGACCCAGAGGACCGGTGATGCAGTCTTTTGGTGCCTGCGGTTGCAGGGGGAAGATTCCGTCGACCCACTGGAGATTTCTTCGGAGCTTCTAGTGCAGAGAGGAGACAGACTACCCCCACAGCATGCACCACCAGGAAAACAGTCGAGAAGGCGGCCTGATCAGCGTTACAACGTCGCAGTAGTTGTCTTTGCTACTTTGTTGCAGTTTTGCAGGCGTCCAGAGCAGTCAGCACTCGATTCCTTGCCAAAAGGTGAAGAGAGAGATGCAGAGGAACTCTGATGAGCTCTTGCATTCGTTATCTAAAGAATTCCCCAAAGCAGAGACCCTAAATAGCCAGAAAAGGAGGTTTGGCTACCTAGGAAGGAGGATAGGCTAGCAACACAGGTAAGAGCCTATCAGAAGGAGTCTCTGACGTCACCTGCTGGCCCTGGCCACTCAGAGCAGTCCAGTGTGCCAGCAGCACCTTTGTTTCCAAGATGGCAGAGGTCTGGAGCACACTGGAGGAGCTCTGGGCACCTCCCAGGGGAGGTGCAGGTCAGGGGAGTGGTCACTCCCCTTTCCTTTGTCCAGTTTCGCGCCAGAGCAGGGCTGGGGGATCCCTGAACCGGTGTAGACTGGCTTATGCAGAGATGGCCACCATCTGTGCCCATCAAAGCATTTCCAGAGGCTGGGGGAGGCTACTCCTCCCCAGCCCTGACACCTTTTTCCAAAGGGAGAGGTTGTAACACCCTCTCTCTGAGGAAGTCCTTTGTTCTGCCTTCCTGGGCCGAGCCTGGCTGGACCCCAGGAGGGCAGAAACCTGTCTGAGGGTTTGGCAGCAGAAGCAGCTGCAGTGAAACCCCGGGAAAGGTAGTTTGGCAGTACTCGGGTCTGTGCTAGAGACTCAGGGGATCATGGAATTGTCTCCCCAATTCCATGATCCTAGACATGTTACATGGCCATGTTCGGAGTTACCATTGTGACGCTATACATATGTCGTGACATATGTATAGTGCACGCGTGTAATGGTGTCCCCGCACTCACAAAGTCCGGGGTATTTGCCCTGAACAATGTGGGGGCACCTTGGCTAGTGCCAGGGTGCCCACACACTAAGTAACTTAGCACCCAACCTTTACCAGGTAAAGGTTAGACATATAGGTGACTTATAAGTTACTTAAGTGCAGTGGTAAATGGCTGTGAAATAACGTGGACGTTATTTCACTCAGGCTGCAATGGCAGGCCTGTGAAAGAATTGTCAGAGCTCCCTATGGGTGGCAAAAGAAATGCTGCAGCCCAAACGGATCTCCTTTAACCCCAATACCCTGGGTACCTCAGTACCATATACTAGGGAATTATAAGGGTGTTCCAGTATGCCAATGTAAATTGGTGAAATTGGTCACTAGCCTGTTAGTGACAATTTGGAAAGAAATGAGAGAGCATAACCACTGAGGTTCTGGTTAGCAGAGCCTCAGTGAGACAGTTAGTCATAACACAGGTAACACATACAGGGCACACCTATGAGCACTGGGGCCCTGGCTGGCAGGGTCCCAGTGACACATACAACTAAAACAACATATATACAGTGAAATATGGGGGTAACATGCCAGGCAAGATGGTACTTTCCTACACACACACCCCCCAAACGAAGGGCAATAAGACTAGCCATGATCTGATGAGTCTTCATTGTCTAAGTGAAAATATCTGGAGAGTCCATCTGCATTGGAGTGGGTACTCCCAGGTCTGTGTTCCACTGTATAGTCCATTCCTTGTAGGGATATGGACCACCTCAACAATTTAGGGTTTTCACCTTTCATTTGTTTTAGCCAAAGTAGAGGTTTGTGGTCTGTCTGAACAATGAAGTGAGTGCCAAACAGGTATGGCCTCAACTTCTTCAGTGCCCAGACCACAGCAAAGGCCTCCCTCTCTATGGCAGACCAACGCTTTTCTCTAGGGGTCAACCTCCTGCTGATAAAAGCAACAGGTTGATCCTGGCCCTTAGAATTAAGTTGTGATAAGAGTGCCACTAGCCCTAATTCAGATGCATCAGTTTGGACAATGAATTTTTTGGAGTAACAGGGGCTTTTCAGGACAGGTGCAGAGCACATGGCCTGCTTCAGCTCCTCAAAAGCTTTCTGACAGTTTGCTGTCCATAATACCTTTTTAGGCATTTTCTTTGAAGTGAGGTCATTAAGAGGGGCTGCTATGGAGCCATAGTTCTTTATGAACCTCCTGTAGTACCCAGTGATGCCTAAAAAGGCTCTCACCTGAGACTGAGTTGTAGGGGGAACCCAATCTATAATAGTTTGGACTTTCCCCTGAAGTGGTGCAATCTGTTCTCCACCTACCAGGTGTCCCAGATAAACCACTTTCCCCTGCCCTATCTGGCATTTTGAAGCCTTGATAGTGAGGCCTGCCTTTTGCAGGGCCTCCAAAACTTTCCATAGGTGGACCAGGTGATCATCCCAGCTGAAGCTAAAGACAGCTATATCATCTAGATATGCTGCACTAAAAGCCTCCAGCCCTTGCAGGACTGTATTCACCAACCTCTGAAAAGTGGCAGTTGCATCTTTCAAACCAAAGGGCATTACTGTGAATTGGTAGTGCCCTCCAATGGTAGAAAATGCAGTTTTTGCTTTAGCATCCTCTGATAACTTGATCTGCCAATACCCTGCAGTCAAATCAAAGGTGCTTACATACTTGGCAGATGCCAGTGTATCTATTAGCTCATCTGCCCTGGGTATAGGGTGAGCATCAGTTTTAGTTACCTGGTTGAGACCTCTGTAGTCAACACAAAATCTCATTTCCCTTTTCCCATCTTTGGAATGAGGCTTTGGTACAAGTACCACAGGAGAGGCCCATGGACTTTCAGAGTGCCCAACACTACCAGTTCAAGCATTTTCTGAACCTCTTGTTTTATGCAGTCCCTGACATGGTCAGGCTGCCTATAGATCTTACTTTTGACAGGCAAGCTATCTCCAGTATCTATAGTGCGCTCACACCAAGAAGTGGTGCCTGGCACAGTAGAAAAGAGTTCAGAAAACTGACCCAGGAGATTTATGCAGTGGTCTTTCTGCTCAGCAGTAAGACAATCTGCCAAAACGACACCTTCCACTAGAGCATCTTGTTCTGTGGAAGAGAAAAGATCAGGGAGAGGGTCACTCTCTTCTTCCTGTCCTTCATCTGTTGCTATGAGCAGGGTGAGATCAGCCCTCTCATAGTAGGGTTTCAGGTGATTGACATGGAGCACCCTAAGGGGACTCCTGGCAGTGCCCAAGTCAACTAAGTAGGTGACTTCTCCCTTTTTTTCAACAATAATGTGGGGGCCACTCCATTTGTCTTGGAGTGCTCTTGGGGCCACAGGCTCCAAGACCCACACTTTCTGCCCTGGTTGGTACTGAATCAGAACAGCCTTCTGGTCATGCCATTGCTTTTGGAGCTCTTGGCTGGCCTGAAGGTTTTTACTGGCCTTTTTCATGTACTCAGCCATCCTAGATCTTAGGCCAAGTACATAGTCCACTATGTCTTGCTTGCGAGCTTTTAAAGGTTGTTCCCAACCCTCCTTCACAAGTGTTAGAGGACCTCTTACAGGGTGTCCAAATAGGGGTTCAAAGGGGCTGAAGCCCACTCCTTTTTGGGGTACCTCCCTGTAAGCAAAAAGGAGGCAAGGTAACAGGACATCCCATCTCCTCCAGAGTTTTTCAGGGAGTCCCATTATCATTCCTTTGAGAGTTTTATTAAACCTCTCAACCATCCCATTTGTTTGTGGATGATAGGGTGTGGTGAACTTGTATGTAACACCACATTCCTTCCACATGGCCTTTAAGTAAGCAGACATGAAATTGCTTGCCCTGTCTGATACCACCTCTTTTGGGAAGCCCACCCTGGAAAAGATACCCAGGAGGGCCTTTGCCACTGCAGGAGCTGTAGTGGTCCTTAGAGGAATTGCTTCAGGATATCTGGTGGCATGGTCCACTACCACCAAGATAAACCTATTGCCTGAAGCAGTAGGAGGGTCAAGGGGGCCAACTATGTCAACCCCTACCCTTTCAAAGGGAACCCCAACCACAAGTAGTGGAATAAGGGGTGCCTTTGGGGTGCCACCTGTTTTGCCATTGGCTTGACAGGTTTCACAGGACTTACAAAATTCCTTTGTGTCCTCTGACATTCTAGGCCAATGAAACAAGGGAACAAGCCTGTCCCATGTTTTCATTTGTCCCAAATGTCCAGCCAAGGGAATGTCGTGGGCTACAGTTAAGAGGAACTCTCTGTTTTGCTGAGGAATCACCAATCTCCTGGCAGCTCCAGGTTTTAGATCCCTTGCTTCAGTATACACGAGGTTGTCCTCCCAGTAAACTCTGTGAGAGTCACTGACATCCCCATTTTGCTGTTTGACAGCTTGCTGTCTTAGACCCTCTAGTGTGGGACAGGTCTGCTGTGCCACACTCAGCTCCTCCCTGGCAGGCCCCCCTCCACCCAAAAGCTCAGCAGTGTCTGCTTCCAGCTCCTCTGGTGTAGGTTCTGCACAGGGTGGACATTCTTCTTCCTCAGAAGTTGAATCCACTGTAGAGGGAGGGATAGTAGGTAGTGTCTTACCTTTACTAACCCTAGCTTTAGGGAGCACTTGGTCCATTGTTCCAGGATCCAAGTCACCCTGTCCTTTTTGCATTTTGGCCTGAGCCCTGGTTAAAGCAAAAATATGCCCTGGAATGCCCAGCATTGCTGCATGGGCCTCCAACTTCACTTCTGCCCAAGCTGATGTCTCTAAATCGTTCCCTAGTAGACAGTCTACAGGTAAATCTGAGGCAACCACAACTTTCTTTGGACCAGTACCCCCCCCCCACCCCCAGTTGAGATGCACAACAGCCATGGGGTGGCTAAGAGTGTTGTTATGAGCATCAGTCACTTGGTATTGGTGACCAAGTAGGTGTTGTTCAGGGTGGACCAGTTTCTCTATTACCATGGTAACACTGGCACCTGTGTCCCTGTAGGCCTGAACCTCAACACCATTTATTAGGGGAATTTGCTCGTACTTATCCATATTAAGGGGACAAGCAACCAAGGTGGCCAAATCAATGGCACCTTCAGAGACTAACACAGCCTCTGTGGTCTCCCTAACAAGACCAACCCCAACTAAATTACCAAAAGTGAGCCCAGCTACTCCCTTGGATTGGCTATTAGTAGGTTTGCTCCCACCACCACTGCTATTACTAGGGGCACTAGGTGTAGCAGCAGGGGTTGTAGTGGTAGGAGGCTTGGTGCTTTTCTTTGGACAACTGGGATCAGTTGTCCAATGGCCTTTTACTTTACATAAATAGCACCATGGTTTCTTTACTTGATTTGAAGAGGATTTGGGCCCACCACCCCCACCAGAGTGTTTTTGTGGGCCTGATAAAGACTCATTTTTAGATTTGTCCCCACCCTTGTCTGAAGACTTACCATCCTTCTTCTTGCCATCCTTGTCACCCAATGTATGAACTTTTCTGTTCACCCTTGTTCTGACCCATTTGTCTGCCTTCTTTCCCAATTCTTGGGGAGAGGTCAGATCAGAGTCCACTAGGTACTGGTGCAACAAATCAGACACACAATTATTAAGAATATGCTCTCTCAGGATTAAGTTATACAGGCTTTCATAGTCAGAAACGTTACTGCCATGTAACCACCCCTCCAAGGCCTTCACTGAATGGTCAACAAGGTTTGGTTTCTCTGAACTTGATCCTGTACTGTTCAGTGGTTAAGCCATAACCATCTAGCAGTGCATTCTTAAGAACTGTAAAATCATTGGCATCACATTCCTTAACAGTAAGGAGCCTATCCCTACCCTTTCCACTGAAAGATAGCCATAGGATAGCAGCCCACTGCCTTTGAGGGACCCCCTGTACATTACAGGCCCTCTCAAGTGCAGCAAACCACTTGTTAATGTCATCCCCCTCCTTGTAAGGGGGAACTATCTTGTGCAGATTCCTAGAATCATGCTCTTTTACAGGATTACTATCTGTAATACTGCTGCTGCCACCATGGGGTCCAAACCCCAACCTCTGTCTTTCGTTTTCTAAGTCAAATGCTTGTCTGTCTAGGTCCAGCTGTTGCTTCTTGAGCTTCAGTCTGGATTCTCCCACTCTCAATCTATTGAGTTCCCTTTCTAACATTCTGTCTTCATGGAGGGTGGGTTGGGCATGCTTTGACACAGAAGAATGGTGTGAATGAACAGAGGGAGACCTGTCCCTAACAGATGGCACTCTAACAACCTGGCCTAAAGGAGTAACCTCTATACTATGATGAGAACTCACATCAGTACCAACCCTGCTAGGTGGTCTGCTAATGGGCAGGTTAGGGAGATTCCCTTCTAATCCTCTTACTGGGGTGCCCCAGAATCAGAGTGTGAACAATCAGCTAATTTCTCACCAGATGTGCCAACTATGGTCTTATCCTGTTCAATGAGCATATTAACTAACAATTCTCTTGAGGGATTCTTCCCTACCCTAAAACCTCTTTCAATGCAGAGACTCCTTGCTCCTTTCCAGCTAAGGTGGTCATAAGCGATTCTGGACAGATCCAGTGTTTGATCTGTACCAGACATAATAGAAAAGGTTTAAGGGACAGAAAAAGAAAGAAAAAGTTTCAGAACTTTTTAAGGAACAGAAAAAAAACTTTTAAAACTTTTTAAAGAACTTTTTGAAAGTTTTATAGGTACTTTTCAGCACTTAGCAAAAGAGTAAGAGAAGAAAAGCAAAACTTTTTGGTTAGGTGTACATACACTGAACTTGTTTTGTATATTTTTCTCTTATGAAAAGTACAAAATGACAAAGTGGTAAGTAGTTGCAAGTACTTATCCCACCGCTGCACAACCAATGTAGGAGGCTGGCCTGGTTTGTAGTGGTACCAAGGGGTACTTACACTCTGCACCAGGTCCAGTTATCCCTTATTAGTGTAGAAGAGGTGTCTAGCAGCTTAGGCTGATAGAAAAGGTAGCTTAGCAGAGCAGCTTAGGCTAAACTAGGAGACATGTGAAGCTCCTACTGTACCACTGGTGTCATATGCACAATATCATAAGAAAACACAATACACAGATATACTAAAAATAAAGGTACTTTATTTTTATGACAATATGCCAAAGTATCTCAGTGAGTACCCTCAGTATGAGGATAGCAAATATACACAAGATATATGTACACAATACCAAAACATGCATTAATAGCAATAGAAAACAGTGCAAGCAATGTATAGTCACAATAGAATGCAATGGGAGCACATAGGTATAGGGGCAACACAAACCATATACTCTAGAAGAGGAATGCGAACCACGAATGGACCCCAAACCTATGTGAGCTTGTAGAGGGTCGCTGGGACTGTAAGAAAACAGTGAGGGTTAGAAAAATAGCCCAACCCAAGACCCTGAAAAGTGGGTGCAAAGTACACCTAAGTTCCTCAGAGAGCACAGAAGTCGTGATAGGGGAATTCTGCAAGGAAGACCAACACCAGCAATGCAACAACGATGGATTTCCAGACGAGAGTACCTGTGGAACAAGGGGACCAAGTCCAAGAGTCACGATCAAGTCGGGAGTGGGCAGA
The DNA here is from genome assembly GCF_031143425.1 of Pleurodeles waltl. Taxonomy (NCBI): domain Eukaryota; kingdom Metazoa; phylum Chordata; class Amphibia; order Caudata; family Salamandridae; genus Pleurodeles; species Pleurodeles waltl. The sequence continues at coordinate 1,008,625,956 of NC_090449.1, read as the reverse complement.
TGCCCAGGAAATGCCAGCTGTTGGTGCAAAGAAGCTGCCACCAGATGGTAGAAGCTGTGGATTCTGCAAGAACGAAGAGGGCTAGAAACTTCCCCTTTAGAGGATGGATGTCCCACGTTGTGAAGAAGCTTGCAGAGGTGTTTCTGTGCAGAAAGACTGCAAACAAGCCTTGCTAGCTGCAAGGGTTGCAGTTAGCGTTTTTGGATGCTGCTGTGGCCCAGGAGGGATCAGGAAGTTGCCAATCGCGTGACGAGACAGAGGGGGCGTCCAGCAAGACAAAGAGCCCACTCAGAAGCAAGCAGCACCCGCAGAAGTGCCAGAACAGGAACTACAAAGAAGAGTGAACCGGAGATCACCCGAAGTCACAAAAGAAGGTCCCACGACGCCGGAGGACAACTCAGGAGGTCGTGCACTGCAGGTTAGAGTCCTGGGGACACAGGCTTGGCTGCGCACAAAGGAAATCCTGGAAGAGTGCACAGGAGCCGGAGCAGCTTCAAATCATGGGGTACCCAGCAATGCAGTCTAGCGTAGGGAGGCAAGGACTTACCTCTACCAAACTTGGAATGAAGAGTCACTGGACTGTGGGAGTCACTTGGACAGAGTTGCTGAGTTCCAGGGACCACGCTCGTCGTGCTGAGAGGAGACCCAGAGGACCAGTGATGCAGTCTTTTGGTGCCTGCGGTTGCAGGGGGAAGATTCCGTCGACCCACAGGAGATTTCTTCGGAGCTTCTAGTGCAGAGAGGAGGCAGACTACCCCCACAGCATGCACCACCAGGAAAACAGGCGAGAAGGCAGCCGGATCAGCGTTACAAGGTCGCAGTAGTCGTCTTTGCTACTTTGTTGCAGTTTTGCAGGCGTCCAGAGCAGTCAGCGGTCGATTCCTTGGCAGAAGGTGAAGAAAGAGATGCAGAGGAACTCTGATGAGCTCTTGCATTCGTTATGCGTAAGAATTCCCCAAAGCAGAGACCCTAAATAGCCAGAAAAGGAGGTTTGGCTACCTAGGAAGGAGGATAGGCTAGCAACACAGGTAAGAGCCTATCAGAAGGAGTCTCTGACGTCACCTGCTGGCCCTGGCCATTCAGAGCAGTCCAGTGTGCCAGCAGCACCTCTGTTTCCAAGATGGCAGAGGTCTGGAGCACACTGGAGGAGCTTTGGGCACCTCCCAGGGGAGGTGCAGGTCAGGAGAGTGGTCACTCCCCTTTCCTTTGTCCAGTTTCGCTCCAGAGCAGGGCTGGGGGATCCCTGAACCGGTGTAGACTGGCTTATGCAGAGATGGGCAGCATCTGTGCCCATCAAAGCATTTCCAGAGGCTGGGGGAGGCTACTCCTCCCCAGCCCTGACACGTTTTTCCAAAGGGAGAGGGTGTAACACCCTCTCTCTGAGGGAGTCCTTTGTTCTGCCTTCCTGGGCCAAGCCTGGCTGGACCCCAGGAGGGCAGAAACCTGTCTGAGGGGTTGGCAGCAGCTGCAGTGAAACCCCGGGAAAGGTAGTTTGGCAGTACCCGGGTCTGTGCTAGAGACTCGGGGATCATGGATCATGGAATTGTCTCCCCAATGCCAGAATGGCATTGGGGTGACAATTCAATGATCTTAGACATGTTACATGGCCATGTTCGGAGTTACCATTGTGACACTATACATATGTCGTGACATATGTATAGTGCACGCGTGTAATGGTGTCCCCGCACTCACAAAGTCCAGGGAATTTGCCCTGAACAATGTGGGGGCACCTTGGCTAGTGCCAAGGTGCCCACACACTAAGTAACTTAGCACCCAACCTTTACGAGGTAAAGGTTAGACATATAGGTGACTTATAAGTTACTTAAGTGCAGTGGTAAATGGCTGTGAAATAACGTGGACGTTATTTCACTCAGGCTGCAATGGCAGGCCTGTGTAAGAATTGTCAGAGCTCCCTATGGGTGGCAAAAGAAATGCTGCAGCCCATAGGGATCTCCTGGAACCCCAATACCCTGGGTACCTCAGTACCATATACTAGGGAATTATAAGGGTGTTCCAGTATGCCAATGTAAATTGGTGAAATTGGTCACTAGCCTGTTAGTGACAATTTGGAAAGAAATGAGAGAGCATAACCACTGAGGTTCTGGTTAGCAGAGCCTTAGTGAGACAGTTAGTCACAGGTAACACATACAGGGCACACTGGCAGGGTCCCAGTGACACATACAACTAAAACAACATGTATACAGTGAATTAAGGGGGTAACATGCCAGGCAAGATGGTACTTTCCTACAACCCCTAAAGCCTGAATAGCCACCCACTGCACCCACAGAGTAGCAACAATCAACTCCATGTAAGCCCCATCCCGCAAAAACAACATCACCACAAACAGAGACGCCACCGTAGGATCTACCTGGTGACGCAAACACCAAGCCGAAAACACCTTTCCACTGATGACCATAGGAAAGCAATGTGGAATGGCGTCTGGAGGCCAAAAAAGTCCCAGTCAACGGACCAGGAACCCCCAACTCCGTCAACCCCCACCGTTCAACCTCAAAGCCGTCAAGTGCAGCCTCCACCACGACCCCCGGGACAGGCAAGGAAACGCTAGAGGAGAGGGATGGAGAGGAAGAGTCCACTACTGACCAGAGGCCAGCAACCCAAGCAACGGAAAACAATTCGCCCGAGGCCAACGAGGAGTGATCAAAACAACCCTTGTCCCCAGCAGGCAGACCCGCACCAGAAAGGCACGGAGCAACTGAAAAGGGGGAAATGCATAAAGAAGACCCCGTGGCCATTGACAAGACATTGCGTCCATTGCCCATGCCTGAGGGCACCGAAACAGGAACAGAAGCTCATCACCTTTTCATTCTCTGGGGAGGGAAACAAATCCAGCACCGGACGACCCCACGTCCATACCAGACGATGGAACAGAGACAACCAGGGAAAAAACCTGGGAGGAAGGAATGACCCTGCTCAACTGATCCGTCTGAACATTGACCACCCCTTGAATGTATGTGGCCTGAAGAGACAAAACAAAGCCCTGAGCCAAGACGAAAATGTCCCTCGCAATCCGAAAAAGAGGCCGGGCCTGGTTCCCACCCTGCCTGGCAATGTAAGACTGGATGACCAAGTTGTCCATCTGGACAAGCCCACCCTTGTCCCGCAGGAGCACCTGCAAATGCACCAGAGAAAGAAGAGCGACCTTCAATTCCTGCCAATTCGAGGACTTGACCGACTCTTGGAGAGACCAAAACCCTTGTACCTGCCCAACCCCATCCAGGCGCCCCAACTGGAGAGACTGGCATCGGTCGTCACCACCACAGGCACCGAAGGGGCCAAAGACACCCCCAACTAAAGATGAGCTGGCACCAGCCTCCTACCCAAGTCCCTGCGAATGAACCCTAATACAGGAATCCTCGTCTGAAGATCGCACGGATCCGGAGACCAATGGGAGAAAAACCAGTTGACCAGGCAAACAAGATGAAACCGTGCCCAAGGCACCAGAAAAATCACAGAATTCAAGTGACCCTGCAGGCACAACCACTGGAGAGCCCTGGGAGCCCCCTGTAACAAAACAGCAATCACCTGCGCTCGGAGGCCTAGCAGCCTCCTTTCCGACACAGTCACCAAACCCTGCAGACTCAGAAACTGGGCCGATGAACACCAGGGCCTGGGAAGGAGCCAAATCTGACTTCCCCCAATTTACCAAAAACCTGTCACCCTGGAGGATCAGCAAAACTCTCAACACATGAACCCCCAACAGTTCCCTGCTGGGAGCCTGAATCAAAATATCGTCCAAATATGGATGGACAAACACCCCCTCGGAATGAAGAAAGGCCACCAGGGGAGCCAGCACCTTGGTGAAAATCCTGGGAGAGGACTCAAGGCCAAACGGAAGAACACAGAACTGAAAATGCTCCAGGCCTTTTGCAGAGCAGAGGAACCTCTGAAAGGAAAAGGTGACAGGGATGTGCAGGTAAGCATCCTGCAGATCCAGAGAACTCAGGAACTCCCCCGGACTGATCAGAGGAAAAATTGCCTGAATGGACAACATCCGGAAGTGCACAGTCTTGATCCAGGAATTTACCCACTTTAGATTCAGGACCGGACGAAAACCCCCGACACCTTCTGGACAAGGAACAAGAGGGAATAAGCACCCTGGCCCCGTTCTCCGACAGGAATCCAGGAGATGGCCCATTTCAACAGCAAGTCTCAGACACCCTCCAGCAAAGCTGCTCTCCTGGTACCGGCTGCAGGCAAGGGTGTCGGACGAACCCCAGTATCTGGAGGAACCAGATCGAAGTTGATGGCGTAGCCATTCTCCACAATGTCCAGGACACAGCGATCGTTGACATCCCCCTGCCAATCTGGAAGAAAGTATCTAAGCCGACCCTCAACCAGCCAACCTCCAGTCCAACAGTGATTGTCAGGATCCCTTCTTGAGGCCACCCCGAACAGAAGGACCTGATCTCTTAGGAGAAAACCGGGGCTGAAAACAACGTTTCCTGGAAGAAAAAGACTTGGAATCAAACTTGGGAGAAGGCCGAGAATGCCTCCGCCAACCTTTACCCAACGAGGAACCACCCTTATATGGCAAGGCGTGCTTCCTGTCATTAAAAGCTTTGGAAATCATGGAGGGGCTATTGATCCCCAAACAGTGCCTGACCTTCAAAGGGAAGCCACAGGAGAGCAGTCTTCTCCCCCGAGTTAAGCCTCCCATATATACAACCAGACCCCAATCAAGGCCCCTGATTCCAGAGCCGAACTGCGGACCACATCAGAAGACATATCAGCCAGCAACCTGGCCTGCTGTCCCATAACAGCTAGCAGCTCCGAGCATTCAGAGCCCTCCTGCACTGCCACCGTACATTTGTCAAAGTCCTGAACCAAAGATTGTGCAGAATATGCAGAGAAAAAACCAATCCTAAGAGCCAAATTTTCAGCAGCAAAGGCCCTCTTCAGACCAGAATCCACTTTCCCGTCAGTGGCATCAGCAGGAATACAGTCCTCCGGATTGACCACAGTTTTGCCAGTTAAAGGAACCAACATGGAATCCAGTTTAATGGAAGGTGGTAAATCCTCATCCCCCTGCAGCAAGTATAACTTCTGAAGAAAACAAGGAACCTGGGCCTTGTCAACCTACTTCCACTAACGGAAAACCATATCCTTAACCGGGCCCTGGAAAGGTATGGCAAACCGAGAAGGAGTAACATATTGCAGAAACAAGCGGGAGTCAGCCCAAGGAGGGAAAAAAACAGGAAAGCCCAAATTGTCACGAACATGAGCCAGAACATCCTCCATCTCCTCCCTGGAGACATACTTCCTACCAGAAGACGTAGAAGGAGCATCATCCTCTGAGGAAGAGGACCCCTCTGCCGCCACTAGGGCGAGAGGTAGGACGCCCAGGGCGGGTCACCCCAGCCTGAAGAGCCTTGGACACAGCCACCTCAATCATGTCCTGAACCTCCTCCCTAGACATGAGAGGGGCAAGAGTCCCCACCGCAACCTGGTGCCCACCAGGCGGCTGAACGTGAACCGCAACAGCCTCCCCCTCCGAGGAGGAGGAGGAGGAAGATACAATCCGGCGTCTCTTTCCTAGTCCCTGCACCGACATGACCAAATAGCCACTGCTACTCCAAACAGAAGCCAGCTAAATAGGGAAGAGAAACTCCCCCCCCCCCCCCCAACCATCAGCAAATAAAAATGTGGCACAGACCCAGCACCAATCAACCAAAAATAAGAAAAACGCGAGTATAAACCACCCGCTTTACCAGGAGAGAGAAGACGAAACCAACCGGCAAACTCGTCCAGCAACACGAGGCTAAGATCTGGAAGCGCAGCCCCAGCCACCATAGAGCTGACCGACTCCATCAGCCGACTCGGAAACAGCCTCCAGCAAGGCAGCCCTGCACACCTCCAGGAAGAAGCTCCGGCCGGGACCCCACTGCGAGGAGCTCAGCACCCGCCATGCGGCAACACAATGCCCCTCCAGGCCCTGCTGTAGAGGAGAAAGAAAAGGTAAGTCTAGTTAGGCTAGAAAAGAAAAAACAGGTGGAGTCGGGTGGGGGGACTTTTTAAAAGGGAAGGGTCTAGGGGAGGCAAGGAGCTTCATTGGTCTTAAAGGAAGGTGAGGGAGGCACGGGAGGTAATGAGTAGTAGACCCCCTGGCACTGTGAGCAGACCTCTGGCATAGTGAGCAGAGACCCCTGGCACTGTGAGCAGACCTCTGGCACAGTGAGCAGACTCCTGGCACTGTGAGCAGATACCACTGGTGCTGTGAGCAGACATCTGGCACTGTGAGCAGACCCCTAACACTGTGAACGGACCTCTGGCATAGTGAACAGAGACCCCTGGTGCTGTGAGCAGAGACCCCTGGCTCTGTGAGCAGAGACCCCGGGCTCTGTGAGCAGACCTCTGGCATAGTGAGCAGACCCCTGGCATTGTGTGCAGAGACCCCTGGTGCTGTGAGCAGACCTCTGCACAGTGAGCAGAGACCCTTGATGCTATGAGCAGACCTCTGGCACATTGCCACTGTTATGTTATGTTATGTGTAACTTCTAAAGCGCTGGTTCACCGAAAGGTTTCTTGGTGCTGGGAGCACTAGAAGCAGGGCGGAGAGGCATATCATAGGCTTGTCTAAAAAGCCATGATTTTAGGGGAGTTCTAAATTTCTCATGAGAGGTGGCTGCTCTTATGTTGTCTGGGAGAGAGTTCCAGGAGCCAATGCCGCAACCCTGGTACCCCCCCCCAGCCTTTTCTTCTTGTACTTAGGGACCTCTAAAAGACTGAGGTGTGCTGCTCTGAGGTTACGCCTGGAGATGTAGGGCCAGATGTATGAAAAGTTTTTTCACTCGCAAACGGTGCGAATCGCAAAAACCGGCCGTTTGCGAGTGCAAAAACGTGGTCTGCGATGCATGAAAGGCATTCGCAGACCAAAAATAAGAAATTGCTAAATTTGCGATTTCTTGCGTTGCGACCTGGTTTTGCGAGTCGCATTTTGCAATTCAGTATTTCCAGTAGGAAATTGCGAGAAGCAAAATGCGAATCGCAAAATCCGAATCCCAAAGAGATGCATCAAAAAATCGCAATTAGCGATTTTTTGCAGAATGGCATTTTGCACATGCAAAATACCACTAAGTGAAAGCAGGTGGTAACCAGGTGCAACCTATATGAAGTGGCCCAGAATGCCTCAGACCCCCCACCACAATGGCTGCACTCTACGTCATGGCGAGGAGGATGAGGATCCTGGCAGGTTTGAGGAGAGGGAGGAGGAGACAGGAGCGCATTTCTAGGGAGCATTACACTATTTGACGTGACAGAGGAGAACATATGTGAGAGGTATAGGGTGAACTCAGCCATGATTCATGATCTCATAGCTGAGCTACAACCCATACTGCAGCGCAGAACACTAAGGACACATAGCATGGGCAGGTATCATGCACCCTCCACCTACTTACCTCAGGGAGCTATCAAGGGGTCATAGCAGCGGCTGGGGGGGTCACACAGAACACCCTCTTCTGATTTGTCAATGCATGTATCAACGCCATGCTAAGCAAACTCCAACAGTACATCCGATTCCCCCACACCCCACAGGAAATACAGCAGACAAAAATTAACGTTTATCAAATTGCACACTTCCCCCACGTCCTAGGTGCCATAGATGGCACACATGTGGCAATGTGTCCACCATCAGTCACAGAGTATGTGTACCGAAACCGTAAACACCAACATCCCATGAATAAACAGGAGATATGCAATGCCACCTACATCATAACTGATCTTGTGGCCAGGTATAATAGTGGCTACTTGTGCAATCTTGCACAATATAGCTACAACCAGGGGCATACCTATAGAAATCAGTGACACCGAATCAGTTGAGGATGACGATCCCATACCACCTCTACAGCCAGCAGACAGGACCAGTGCAGCAGAGGGACGGCAAAGGCCTGCTGACATCACACACAACCATTCCAGATGTGAGTATGCACAATCAAACTCTACTGACTACTGTAGCTATAGTGAGAAATAAAATGTATTCCTTTACGGCAGGTTCAGAATTGTGATGTGTAAAATAAAAGGGGGATTGTCAAAACGAAAATTAACAAATGAACAGAGTCCCATACTATTACTCCATAGTGGGGACACCAGAGTCAATGAGGCAGAAGTCACTTCCTCCTCCCTCGCACACCACTGGGGTGCCCAGTTGCATCACTGGCACCCTGAATGTCAGGCTCTGTGGCAGTGCTGCGCCTGGCACTGCGCCGTCTGTGGTCTGGAGCTGGTAGGTGCACACTGCTGAGGCTTGAGGTATCCTCCGTGTCACCCAAGGCAACCTCACTCGGAGTGGCCGACCTCTGTCCCAATACCTGTTCGATCACAGTGGTGATCTGCACAAGGGCCTGGACCACATCCCTACTGGTGTGTGAAGCCTCAACCTGGGCCGCCACAGCACGATCGGCAATGAGGGCGGTGGAGTTGGCCATGCGATTGGATGACCGGCAGTATGTTGCAAACATGGTGCGGAATCGGTGCTCATGTCTGCGTTTACTCAGGCGTTCTTGTCGCAGCTCCTCGCACAGGTCACGCACAGCAGTTGTCAACTCACGAGTGTCCTGGGAGGCCTGTACCTGTCCCTCACGCAGCTGGTTTATGTTCTCATTGAGGCTGTCCAGTCTCCGATGCAGTCCGACCGTGTTCCGATTGTGGACTCTGAGGCTCCTGTCCAAACTTTGGATCCTTCTATTTTGCTGCCGTTGTTGCTGCAACATTGCAGCCTCCAGTCCACCGAACAGGGATGTACCCTCAGCTGCCTCCTGCAATTGCTGTAGTGACACTGGGGCACGTGGACGACGCGCTGCAGGACACCTGTCCTCCGGTACCTGGCTGCGCATCCCAGATGCGGATGGTGTGCCGGAACTTTCCTGCTGCACATCTGAGTCACCACTGAGGTCCGGTAGTGGTAACGGCCTATGCCTGCGGCGCACAGTAGGAAGATTGCTGGACCCACTGGTGTTGTTGTCTAAGGGCAGCTGCGTGTCCGTGTCCACTACACCCGTCTCTGCTGTGGCTGCTGTGCCAGGCCCACCTGCAACAACAATATGGAGCATGTCAGTTCTGTATGTTACATTATCTGTCCAGAAATGGCAATAATACTATACATACTGCTGTACATGATTGTGTTACCTTGGGTGTCCCTATGCTTGCTAACATTATCATGCCGCTGTCTGTTCTAGTTTGTGGACCGCGACTCCCATAATGCATGTTTTGGCTGCTAATGAGATGTGGAGTGGACTACTGCACACACTACTTCACATTGCATGCTAATTCCTACGTGGCTTTTATGCATGCACATACAGTGTTCACACAACAGATTTGGCACTTACCTTGGCTGGTACTTGGTTGGGCCGAGGTGTCTATGTCAGTGACCACAGTCACTGCTTCTGGTAGGAGGGTTGATTCCACTAGGTCCTCCAGTGGTGTGGCAGGTGGCTCTGTTGGTGGTCCACCTCCTGTGCTCCTGGCCTCTGCAAGTTGCCTTGCCACCCTCTCCTTGGCCCGGGACCGCAGGTCATACCAGTGCTTCTTGATTTCATCTAAGGAGCGCTGGGCCACTCCAATGGCGCAAATCTTCGTTTGAATGTCCAGCCAGAGTCTCCTCTTCTCGCTCGCTGGCACCTGGAGGGAGGATTTGCCAAACAGGCAGTCATGGCTCCTCACCACCTCCTCTGTTAGGAGCTCCAGCTCCTGCTCACTAAATTTGAGCTTGCGCTTCCTCTCCTGCTTCTCTGCTCCAGGACCTTGGGGCTCCATGGTGGCTCAGATGATTCTACTCCTTCACAGTGCTCCTCACAGTGGCTGGGCTGCTCTCCCTCTGGATGCTGGCTTGGGTGTGGCTTTTGTACCTGCCTGGGATGACTCATTTCCTGCTGATGAGTCATCAATCACCTCCAGGTGTGCATTCTCGAACTTTCTCGCTTCTTGAAAATTGCGATTAGGAAAATGGGCCTCGCAAAGCACAGATAGCGATTTTTAAGAAATCGCTAATTCCGAATCGCAATTTTGTTACATGGCCAATTGCGACTCATTTCTTAAAATTCGCATTTTGCGATTAGCAGACCCCTGTTTTCATCCATCTGGCCCGTAGTTCTGTGGTTTGGAAGACACACAGGAGGTGCTTTTGCTCTGACAGATTTTAAAAATCATGCAGCCTGTTTTAAACAGTGCTCTTTGTGCAACTGGAAGCCAGCGCAGTTTCTTTAACAATGGTTTAGTGTGACAGTATCTAGGTTGCTGAAATACCAATCTAGCTTCTTGATTTTGCACAAGCTGCAATCTTTGACTCAGACCTTTAGGGAGACCTAAGTAGGGAGCATTATCATAATCAATGCGGGACATCACGTGTGCAAGAACAATCTGAATGATCGCCTCAGTAGAGAAGAAAATCCTGATATTTTTAATCTTGCGGAGCCGAAACAACTGGAAGAAGGCACTGCTGCAATCTGGGGGTTCGTTGATCTTCGTCAACAAGAATCACAAGGCTCTTCGTCACTTTTTTTGGAGTAGGAGCAGGGCACAGGTGAGGGGTACATGCAAGTGGGCGGCGGCCACCCACTATTTTCACAGTCCACTGTGCCAAGTTCAGCACCCAGAAAAATATAGTGATTTCGTCCAATGCACCAGGACACTTTCAGCAGGGTCTGCACACGCGTTAACAGTGTCTGCACGTTGTATGCTTTCCTTTGTTCTGAGCAGCAACATGCAGGACCAGAGAGGGCTTTCTTATTTTAAATTCCTGTTGGCCCAGGACACAAGGCTGAAATTAAGAGGCCATCAGCCCTTCCTTTGTTTGATTAGCCTGGCTGGAAGCAGTCTGGAGCCTCACACCTAGCTGCAGTGGAGGAAACAAAGGCCCACAGCTTGTTATCACTTCATATGTACTTAAGAGATGCATGTTTTTTATTTTGTTCAGTCTCTCTATACAAGAGATAGGCATGCACTCTAAGAATCTCTGATGTGTTGGTCTGTCCCAGTATTTACACAAATACCAATTTAATACTTTGTTTTATTGCTTTTATAGCACTTCTCATGCCAATGTAGGATGTCTGACAATACATTGACAAATGATATGTGTGTTAATAAGGATGTGTTACATAATAAACTAAGGTTTATAAGTAATAAGAGTCTCAAGTCCTTCGCAGCTCCCTGTCTTTTATTAAAAGGATTACAAGTTCTGAACTGCAAGCTATCAAAAAAATATTTGTGTTAAAAGTGGTAACCCAGTTACCGATCTACATAAATACAAATCTATCATCTGCATATTACATGATGTGCTTTGAAGGAGACACGTTCAAATCTGGGACCAGGCAAAGCACAGATTTATCCAGCACATGCATGAGCCTCCAGAGTTATCTTACCATTATTATTCTTCCCTGAGATTTACTGGGCCACAAAGATCTCTGCAGCAGGTGCCTTAACCATATGCGATATTTCAAAATTCAAATGCAGAATTTGCAACCAATTAAGCAGAACTGATTTACTGCCACGTTTCTCCTTGCTGCCAATATCTTTGTGGCAGAGCTTTAAAAAAATCAGGCCCATGTTTATGGGTTTGTGGTGCGGGCAGCGAAAGAAGTCACCTTGCTGCGCTGCCCTGCGTCAGCGTGAAATAGTTGGTATGTGGCATATCTGTGGCATACGCCGCATTCCTGTCCTTTCCCACTGCCCTGGTGCACAATGGGCTTCCGAGCACCAACGCAGGCAGCCTTGCACCATGGTTCAAGGGTGCCTGCGTTGTAGGTATGATTGTTTTTGTGCAGGAAGGGACACCTTCCTGCACACAAACAATCCTAGGAGGCCTTTTCCTCTTTCTATGGGTGCTGCAGTACGCAGCACACATAGCAAGAGGAAAAAATGAGGAGAAGTAAATGTTTTGGCACATCACTAGTTTTACAAGGTCTTGTAAATATGCGGATGTGTCAAAATCCATGGGTGTTGCGTGGGAACACTCGTGGAATGCCTCCCTTGCGCAGAGTAAGACAACACAGCGATTTGCAATGCTTTGCCTTACCCCATATCTATGAGTCCATTCTAAGCCACGCAAAGTGACTTTGTGTGGTCTCATAGATATTAATTTAAGGTTTGCGCTGCTGTTGCATCACAAAATGTAACACAACAGCGATGCAAGGGGGCTCGTAAATCTGCCCTGAAATGTGTAAATTGAGACCCAGATTTTGTTTCAGGGGTGCACAACTTTTTTGACACAACCCCAATGCAAAATTTAACTTGTTAAATCTTGCAATGCACTCAAATGTAGTCATAATAAAACTGCTCAACATATGTCTGAGGTGTTAATATCTGATGCAACTTCCTGTTAGGTCATTGGTTGTGATGCCAAGGGCGATGTCATGCGCCGTGATGTCATGCACCATGATGTCACTTGCATACTGCCTAACTTGTTAAGTCCTCCCACTTCTTTTTTTAGGACTTGTCCACTTAGTAGGAGTGGGGGCAAGCTCCAGTGGCCAAAAGGAAGGGTGCCAGCAATGCAGTGAGTTTTTAACCATCTGTGAGGAGATCCCTGGCACTGTGGCAGACTGTTGGATTTGGAGAAAGACTCAGCCTTTCTGAGCATCTGTGCCCCTCCCTGGCACAATCATACCATGAGCATAGTTAGCGCAGATGGGCACCATAGCCAGCAGGCTGGCACATTGAACATCATATGAGCAGTGCCTAGAACTGTGAGTAGACCTCGGGCACTGTGAGCAGACCCCTAGTACTGTGAATACACCTCTAGCACTGTAAGCAGACCCCTATCACAGTGAGTAGACTTCTGGCACTGTGAGCAGACCCCTGGCACTGTGACCAGACCGATAGAACTAAGAGCACACCTCGGGCAGACCTTTGGCACTGTGAGTAGACCACTGGCACTGTGACCAGACCCCTAATACTGTGAGTATGTCTCTGGCTGTGTGAGCTGTTTTCTGACACCTGTGAACAACACCCTAGCACTGTTACCAGACCTATAGTACTGTGAGCAGACCCCTGTCACTGTGAGCTGATCGCTGGCACTGTGAACAGACCTCTGGTACTGTGAGCAGACATCAAGCACTGTGAGCGACCTCTGGCACTGTGAGCAGACCCTAGCATGGTGAACAGCACCATAGCACTGTGAGAAGACCACTGGCACTGGGAGCAGACCCTGGCAATGTGAGCTTATCCCCCAGAAGTCTGATCATAATCCTGGCACTCTGAGCAGACATCTGCTCTGTGAGCAGACATCTAGCACCGTGAGCAGGCCTGTAGCACTGTGAGCAGACCCCTCGCCCAGTGAGCACACCCATGGCACTGTGAGTAGGCCCCTGGGATTGTGGACAGACCCCTGGCAGTCTGAGAGGATTATTGGCACTGTGGGCAGACCCCTGGCACTGTGAGCAGACACCTGACACTGTGAGGGGACCTCTGGCACTGGGAGCAGACCCTAGTAATGTGAGCATATCCCCTTAGCATTCTGATCGTAATCCTGACACAGTGAACAGACATCTGCTCTGTGAGCAGACCTGAAGCACTGTGAGCAGACCCCAGGCACTGTGAGGAGACCTCTGGCACAGTGAGGAGACCTCTGGCACTGTGAGCAGCATCCTAAGTCTGGCACAGCTGAGAAGAACAAGGGACAGACTGGCACCCTGAGCATCATATTAAGAACACTCTTAACTGAGAAAACTTTGGAATATTTGTACAACCCTTAGATTTGTATTGGACTAGCACATGACGGCAGAGCCCTGGCATATCATAGAGTCATGTCTAATAGAATTTGTGAAGAGTTGTTAACTGGCAGAGGGATGCTAAAGGGCGCCAGCGCAGGGGAGAGGACAGAATTGCACTGTATTTTGTAAATACGGTGCATTTCTGCCCTTTCCCTGTGGCGCAGGGCAGTGAGCCAAGGTGACTTGCTGCACTGCCCTCCTCCACTTCCTTGTAAATAGGCCCCAAGGTTTCTACATCTCACGACCATTCTGAGGCCTTGGATCACTGATCACCGTCAGACTCTGCACCACCATCACTCCTACCGTTCTCCGTGCACCTTTATCTCATAGCGCTGTGAGGCTGCATTAAAGCGCTATGTGCGCTCCTCAAAAAGCCAAACATCTCTATTGTGAATGCTGTGTAATGTCCCCACCTTTGTACAATGTTAATCACTAGTCTCGGTGTGAATCGACGTGTTCTACTTGCGGGTCCTGGACCTGTGGAACGTGCTCTGTGTGGGGGGGGCGGGGGTCTAGTATGGACTGTCCCAAAGAGCGGCCGCCCCTGCGAGGGGTTATAGTCCTAAACTTCCGGGGTTTCCTGACTTCGGAAACAAAGGCAGTGAGTGGAGCCCCCTGCAGGCTCCGGGTAGGTGTTACTTAGAGAGACCCCCCCTCCCCCCAACCCGATGCATAAAAGAAACTTAACTTATTGGAATGTTCATGTTTATTGTGGGGAATTCCAGCAGGAGCTTCACCTCGCAGTCTCCCATCCCCAGCTCCTGAGATATGACATCACAGGTTTTCAAAGGTTTCCAAAGAGAAATAATTTCGTTTCACTATTTGAAGCCCGTTATTTTAAAACGGTATTCCAAAAATAAAAACCACAGTAAAATATCATTTTTCATACATTCCTTATAAAACAATGATGTATTATTCCCTCGAATTACGACAGTGAGGTTTGCAAAAATCATTTAAAGTGGGCTCATATGTGTAAATGTAAATGTTCTATTGTAAACTAAATTTGCGGTTTCATTCATACTTATATACATGCTCAGATTTAGAACCATACAGAGAAAGAACTATATGCCTGAGCGCGCGCACATACCACGGTCACTATTATCTAAGTCCATTCTCCATCTTAGGAAGCCAGGGGAGGGCTCCATGGACACTTAGAATCCGTCTGGGATGCCTTCCTGGGATTTCCCCCCGGCCCCTCCTGCCTTTGGTCTTTTCTGTAGTATTTGCCCTACAGGAATTCCCAAGACTTCTTCCTGGTCTTTCCCAGAGGGTGATGCCCGGCCCGGGATATATCTCGCCCCGCCCCTTTCAGTGATGTCACTCTGCATAGGGCTTTTTTGGGGGGAGATCACTTCCCTTTTAAGCGTATATAACCCCTGGAAAGAGACACAGCATCTGCCAACACCAGAGGCCCAACCTGCCCCTTCCTGTCAGCACCACAGAGAGAGAGAGAGAAGGGCTGGGCTGTCCCAGGACAGGAGCGGAAAAGACCCCTCTAAGAAGGACAGAAATAGACTGCGAGGCAGAGAACGTCTATCTGGAAACCAGCAACTGATTGCAGAGACCTCTCTTGGGGCGGACACTGACTGCAGAGACCGAGGAAACGTCTCTTGTGACTAGGACTGACTGTAGAGGCAGAGAAGACCTCCCCCAGAGACTGACTGCAGGGACAGATACAACCTCTCTCAGGACAGAGGCAGACATCAGTGCACAAGATGCTACAATGTTCCTTCCAGGTGAGCCCTGCCACGGACATCAGGTTTCCGGAGCTTTAATGGCTGGATTTGTATATTTTGCGTCAGTTTGGGAGACATCATTTGTTTCCATAACACACTTTAGATTGGCTGAAAACCTATCTCCCGATCTCGAAAATCAATTCGTTTTTACAGATGGATTTATTATAAAATACACCAGATGGTGCACTTACTTCTTAGAAAATGCACATGATCATAATATTCCTTTTACACGTGTATTCGTTTTTTATTTCACTGTAACATTCTCGTACTTTCTTAATATACTTTTCAAACTCCCATACTTTTTTTTATGTTGTTTTCTGTTTTTATTTTTAAATGTACGTTGGTTCTCATACTTTTAATGTGTTTTTCTGTTTTTAAATGTACGTTGGTGAATAAAAGGGTAGCACCTTTTATTCTTACCTCATCACGTGTCCTAATATCGTCAGCTCTAGTCCATTTGTCCTGTATTTCTCTGCTGTTCATACTGCGGAGGTGCATGTTTGCCGTGAACATTATAGAAGCATCTAAGGTAATTAAGGTCTGTTGTAAAAGGAGTTTGGGTCTGGATTGTAGGTACTTGTTTCACAAAGTATGTGTAGTAATGCACGTTACACAACGTTTTCAGATAGCAGTAGGCTTTAGGGGCAGCCCTGGGGGGGATTTTCAAAATGACTTTACTTTAGCGATCATAAACCTGTGCCATGATGAATACGGTGTCCCAGATGAAATGCTTGTGCCTTTTGGTAAATAGTGCCAGTGTGGCAGACTGTGCCCCCAGGAACCAGTGCCCATCTCACGTCTACGTCAGGAGTAAGATAAACCGTTTCATACTGTGCTAAATGACATCATACCCAGACTGTTTCTCTGCCAACATCCCATCAGAATGCCTGCACCAGAACAGAGACCACCTCAAGTGCCGACATGATGTGCCAGGATGCTGGCATCATAGCCCTATGTGCTGGCGGCAAAGGCCGATCGACCAGCGTCATTTGCCAGTATGCCAACCTAAGGTGCGGGCATAACATTCCAGGGTGGGTCCTATGTTGCCGGGGTTCTTTCATGATATGTCAGTGTGCTGACTTCATTTGCCAAGGTGCTGGCATCAAATATCAGAGTGCTGACATCATATTTGTGTCCAGAGGCTGGCATCATATGCCAGGGTGGTGCCAGTGCATCCTGGGGACTGTTCAGTGCGTTAGCGGTGCTGATCACGTGTACCAGGTTGATCCTTTTGACAGAGTGGCAACGGTGCCAGTCCTGCAGCCGATGTACAAGCCTTGGGCTGTTTACAAACCAGACTTTAACTGCTGACATTCCAGGCAGTGACTACTTATGTGTCATGCTGGGGGAGGTCATGTGCCATCCTAGGATTGCTCGTAGGAAAGGCTGGGACTGGCCATGGGCCATGAACTTTCTCGTTTACCACTCTTGGACAGCAGTTTGACAAACCAGGGGCTCTAAGAGTGACCACCCTCAAATCTCTCCTCTGTTATTTCTCCTTCTCTATCCTCTTCCCCATCTCGGCCCTGTTGCCCACTCCCCTTCTCTTCTACCCCTTTGCTCTCCTTTCCATGCTCCAATACACTGCAACAACTCTGCTAATATTGCTCTCTCTCTCTTTCTTCTTCCAGAAACCACAGGCCATCCTCAGGATGTCCAGGCAGGTGCACTCGGCAGTGGTGGAAGGTAAGTCTCTCTTCACTCACTCTCTGGTCTGAGGTCGCTCTGTAGCTTCTGTGTCCAGTTACTGGTTCTGGTATCACTCCCCTTGGTCTAAGACCACTCTCTATCACTAGGGCCCAGTAACAGGTTCTGGTGTCACTCACCTTGACTTGGGTCCCTTATGCCATGGTCCCAGTTACTAGATCTGGTGCTGCTCGCCCCGGCTGGAGTCTGCTATCAGTCTACACTCCAAGGGTCCTGCGTAATGATTGTCCCATGTAAACAAGCACTGGTGCTGGTCTGGATCAGCTGGACTCTGGTCTCATGCCAACCCAGTGCGCCAGTAGTTCTGATCCTGTTTCTTCTCCTCACCCAGCACTGGAGGAGAGGCCCCTTGAGAAGGCAGTCACCAGCAGCTTTGCTTCCTTCATACATGGAGTCCAGGCAGATCACCTGTCCCAAGCTGTGCGGCACCGAAGCAAGCGTATGATCCTGGACAGCATCGGGGTTGGACTGGTGGGAAGCACGACCCATGTGTTCAACATCGCCCTGGGATACTGCCAGGTAAGAGGAAACATTGACACACTAAGCAACACCCATCCATTAAAACATCCTCTTGCCCAAAAGTGTGGCCACCGCCCTCTCCATACTGCCAGGTAAGATGTGACATGGAACACACCAAGCAACACACCACGCCACACACATTCGTTAAAACACCCGCTTGGCCAACAGTGTGGCCACCGCCCTCTACATACTGCCAGGTAAAATGCGACATGGAACACACCAAGAAACACACCATGCCATGCCATCCATTACAAACCCTTATAGGACAACAGTGTGCATCATCTCCCTGTGATCCTGCAGGTGAGAGGAGACATGGAACACAACATGTAACACACCATGCAACATGCATCCATTAAAAACCCTTCTAGGACAACAGTGTGACCATTGGCCTGTGATACTGCCATGTACAGTGTAACTGTCTCCCTGGGATCTTGCCAGGTGAGAAGAGACATAGAACATTCTCTACAAACCCCTTTTAGACCAAAGAGTGTGACCATGTTCTCGTGATCTTGCCAAGTAAAAGGCGACAGGCGCTGCACCACCAAATACGCCATTGAACTCCAATGAAGCATACACCCATTAAACCCCTCTACACCTGCCCTGATCACCATCTCCTTGTGATCCAGCCTGAGAAATGGGCCACAACAAGCAGACCATTCACCACCCAGCAATTAAAAAGCGCCTATGTCATAATCTCGTCGAGACCCCATGTTTTAAAAGGAGGCAAGGCCCAAATCAGAAAGCATACCATGGAGTACACGTCCACTAAAACATAACACACAACCATTAAAACATCCTACCAGGATCCAGACCTCACATCTCCTTGAGATACTCAAAAGAAAAATAAGACATTCATTAAAAAAGCAAGGTTTCATGAATCATACCATTCTTTAATGAAAACCCATTTTGGAATTTAGTTGTTTATTATCATCATAAGATTTTACCAGCTTATCAGAGTCTGGGATCTACTCAAGCATCACACCATGGACTACCCACACATTAATTAACCCTCTAGACAAACAGCGTGACCGTCTACCTGAAATCATCGGTAAGAAGCGAGAAAGACCAAGTCACCAAATCCACATGAATTATTCATCCACTAGCCACACCACGGACTCACTGTCTCGAAACACTACTAGGAGAGCAAGCATCAACTAGGGTAAGCAACTAAACTTGGGACCTCTGATCATCTAAACAGCTGTCCTTCAGAAACACTACCTCTACTCATGGAGATCCCCACCTCACCTCCTGTCTTTCTCCTAATAGCCCCCATCAGGTATGAGGTGACTCTCAAGGCCAAGGTGTTGAGTAATCCATACTTCCACAAGCTCCCATGCTTTCTCCACTAGGTGTCTATGTGCACTATTCATTCCTAACTTAATTCTTTCTCTAACAGGACATGTTCTCCTTGTCTGCAATCAGCTCTGTGTATGGAAGAAAAGGACTGCGACTACCTCCCACACTGGCTGCATATGTCAATGGAGTAGCGGTGAGGAATTTAACAGCTATCAATTTATCCATCAATCCTAGACGAAGAGCGATGAGTTTATGAACATTTTATAAATGCTGTCTCCTTCAATATTTAATATTGTCTGTTTCCACTTCTGTAAAGAGTCTGTATTGGGCAACTGTGCAGCAACTCAACAAACTCTCCACATCTGTAAATTGTTTCCATAGGTCGATGACACAATCTCTCTGTTTAACCTCACTTCCTGATCCCCCTATTTGAGGACCTCCTAACCCTCTTCTCCTCTACTAACAGACACACTCCATGGACTTCGATGACACTTGGCACCCTGCCACTCACCCCTCGGGCGCTGTGCTGCCAGCTCTAATAGCTGCTTCCCAGGTGCTCCCCGGGGGCTCACGACCCACCAGCTCAGACTTCCTCTTGGCATTCAACTTGGGCATCGAGGTGCAAGGAAGACTCATGCATTTCTCCAAAGAAGCCAGCAATATTCCCAAGAGGTATGTGTGATGTCCACAAAGGACATAAATATCCCATGACCAACACACAATGCCTATAGGTGGCTGCAGTATCTCCAGGTCACGGTTATGATGCTCAAAGAGGGTACACATAGCCCATACGTTATGTGTGAGATCCCTAAAGGGGGGTAATGTTATGATGTGTGCCTGATGTGCAAAAAAGGGCAAAAATACCACCAGGAGGAAACTATGATGGACACAAAATCATGTATGTGTATACCACACAATACAAGAAAAATATGGTAAAGTGTATGTTTCTGTTCACTATAACGGGATTCTTTTTTGTATTAAATGCTTAATTAGTTAGATCGTAGCATATTTTCAATTCCTTCTCATAGTTCATGCTAACAATAATGTTGCATGTCTGACATGCTTTAAGTATATTTCCTTAGTTTACACTAATTTTTAGCTTTGTCCTTCTTTATGTTGGTATTGTCATTATTTCCTCTCTGACACTGTTGTTTGTATTTCCTTCAGGTTCCATCCACCTTCTGTTGTTGGCACCATAGGCAGTGCTGCTGCCACAGCAAAACTTCTTTCCCTAAATGCAGACCAATGTGCCCATGCTCTGGCGATCGCTGCCTCTCTGGCAGGGGCACCTATGGCCAATGCAGCAACTCTTGCCAAGCCTCTCCATATTGGCAACGCCACCCGCCTTGGCATGGAAGCAGCACTTCTAGCTGCCTGCGGGATGGAAGCCAACCCACTCATCTTGGATGATGTGCCCGGCTGCTCAGGGTTCAGTGCTTTCTATGGTGACTACCAGCCCTCACCACTGGCAGTGCCAGATCTAGATTACAGCTTCCTCTTGGAGAAGCAAGACATTGCCTTCAAGAGGTTCCCAGCTCACTTGGGCATGCACTGGGTCGCAGACGCTGCCCTGTCAGTCAGAAACCGAGTCATCAACATGATGGGATTCTTCAACCCCGCTGCCATCTGCTCTGTACTTCTGAGGGTTCCGGTCTCGAAGTACATCAACAGGTCCTTCCCAGAGTCTGAACATGAGGCCCGACACTCATTCCAGTTCAACGCATGCACAGCCCTCCTGGATGGCAAGGTGGGCATTTCTTCCTTCAGTGAGGACAGCCTCAGGAGACCTGAGCTCATCAACCTGTTGAAGAAGGTGGTGGTGGAGCACCCTGAGGACAATGTGGCTAACTTCGACAAGATGTACGGAGAAGTAGTGCTACTCCTGGAGAGCGGAGAGATCGTGACGGGCAGATGTGACACCTTCTATGGACACTGGAGGAAGCCCCTCAGCCAAGAATCGCTCTATGAGAAGTTCCGCTCCAACACTGCCCATGTGCTCCACCAAGTCCAGGCGGAGGCCATTATTGAGGTGGTGGAGGAGATCGAGAACCTCGAAGACAGCTCACACCTGGCATCCTCTCTGCAGTAAACATGTAGACAGCTCACACCTGGCATCCTCCCTGCAGTAGAGGTGTTGACAGCTCACACCTGGCATCCTTTCTGCAGTAAAAGTGTAGAGAGATCACACCTGGCATCCTCCCTGCAGTAGAGGTGTTGACAGCTCACACCTGGCATCCTCCCTGCAGTAAACATGTAGACAGCTCACACCTGGCATCCTCCCTGCAGTAAAAGTGTAGAGAGCTCACACCTGGCATCCTCCCTGCAGTAAACATGTTGACAGCTCCCAACTGGCATCCTCTCTGCAGTAAACGTGTTCAATGAAAATTCATCCCTCTCACAAAGTAGGGGTTCAACCTAAAACCTCCCACGCTATACATTCATCATTACCAGAACTTGTTCTACACAAGACTGAAAATCGGCCTAAGGTGAGGAACAATCCCAACACATTGCATCAGACACCGAGAGACTGTTCTCCTCTCCTCTCATGAAAGATGCTGTCAGGTCCAACATTACAACGAGGTCCCTTTTACTCACTACAAATACGGAAGCATCTGTCTGGCCATAAACAAGAGGATTAAGATTCGTCGAACATCATCAGTACTTTGTAAGGACTGTAAAATGCAATTTGTATTTATTGTTATTTAATTTATATTTATTATTTAATAAAATTGGTCCTCATCCCACAGAAATATCATGTCTGTTTTGCAATCAGTTATT
Source organism: Pleurodeles waltl (assembly GCF_031143425.1). NCBI lineage: Eukaryota > Metazoa > Chordata > Amphibia > Caudata > Salamandridae > Pleurodeles > Pleurodeles waltl. Next base: position 1,008,604,199 of record NC_090449.1, on the reverse strand, counting down.
CTTCCCCAGTGGCCTCAGAAAGGAAGAGCTGGATCTTCAATTGTATTCTAGTATTGAATTCTCCATGTCCTGCTCTCTCGTGTGTACTTTTCTAAAAACACAGGATACCTTAGGTAAAGCAAGGACTTACTATACCGGCCTCTCATATTTTGTCAGTGAAACAAGTTTTGTGCTTCTGTGGTTGTTTATTTAATTTTGAATGAACTTCTTGAAGTTATTGTACAATGAATGTATTATTGATCTGTAAAGCACCTCACATTTTAGATAGTAACTCACAAGGCAGCCAGAGTTTGGCACAGTGAGAGTTTAGACTCTCACACACAGACCTTACTTATCAAGATCTCTTTTTCAGTCTTTCCTCAGCATGCTGCCCCCAGCTAGAGTTTTAAATCTTTATCAATGAAGCTTCTCTGTTTTAGCAGCTCCCCTCAATGCAGTAGTACTCAAATTGCCGCTGTAATAGACACATCTGAACAAGTACTTCAGATCATGGCACAAACTCAAAATGTTAACCCTGTTCTGCTGTTGTCATCCAGTTTGCGCCACTTTGGAAGTTCTCAATCCCCAGTTCTCATCTTCTGGAAGCATGTACAGTGGAAAGAAGAGCATATTGTGACTTAAGTACACATTTAAATTTCCTAATATCATGGATTTTACCAACCAATTATGTGACCTGCTTCGCCCAGTCAAATGTGCTGACCAACATTTAGAGACACCATATGGTAAACCAACTTAGTAGAGTTTTTGATATTGGATATTAATGAAGATCAGTAAAAGCGACCATCCCATGTCCTTCAGGAAGCCATTTATTCTCAAGTAAACAGCTGATTGCAAAGGGGACACTACCCACCCGCTTTACTCCGGCTTCAGGATGAGTGCACAGTAGTTTAATCCATCGGATTACTTCCCATTCAAAGTTCATCTGTCTCAGTACCTTGAATAAGGGATCCCATCCCACTCTATCAAAAGCTTTCTCAATATCAAATCAGCCACTGCAGTGTCCCTCATCTCCTCGTGAGGAGTGTTCCACCTGTGCCAGTCAACAGAGATTAAATACTATACTCCTTCGTGGGATAAATCCCATTTGGTCTTCTTTGATTATTAATCACATTACTCCCACCTGACCACGTGCCGAGAGATTACTGATTATTTTGGTGTTTGTGTTGACCATGAACAGCGGGTGATACAAGCCCAGCAAGGTGGGGTACTTACCAGGTTTGGGGATCACTGACGCCTCTCTCATCGATGAGGGTAGGAGCCCCTCTTCAGAAATCTCCTCCACCGCCTCCCTCAGCTTTTTCAGTGGCAGCCTGGGCGCAAGTTTATTAAATTCAAGGAGCAAACCGCCTGTCCAGGCTGTCTTCCCATTCTGCATGACACTGGGGGCTGCGCAAAGTTCGTTACTAGTTATCGGTGATCTAGATCCTCCCGCACGTCCCTCAATAGGAGGGAAAGCTACACCGATTGCAACTAGGCAGTTATCTGGTACCGCCCTTTATGTGTGTGTACATGTTGCAAGTGTAACCAATCGGTCTCATTAATGTCTGCTTGAGTATGGTGTACCCGGCCTGCAGCATCAATTACTGTGGCATTGCAGGGTCTATTGGTTTCTCCACCAAGGAGCCAGGCCAGCAGAGATCCAGTCTTGTCTCCCTCTCTGTGTAATCGCTGTTAGAACCTTGTATATGTGTATTTATCTAGCCTATGATATGCTGCATTTAGCTGACATTTTACGTCTACCAGAGCCTTCGCGTCCCACCTGCCAAGTACAGGTAGTGATGTATTTAAGTCCACCAACCGATGGTCTAACTCACGGATCTTCTGGTCGAATTGTCTGGCATCTACCACTGTGTCCGCATACCACCACCTTCATAGCCTCCCCCTCTGCAGCTCTGTGGGCGGCTGACACCCCGTTTCCCTCAAAATGCCTCGGCAAGGTCTGACGGAGACAGTTGGTTAACTCCATATTTGTAAGGGTCTGTACCCTCCGTCTCTTGGTGGGTGAGCGTGCCCATATCCTCCTGTGCTGGAGCTTCAGGATCAAAGGGGAGTGGTCTGAGGAGTCTACCCAGATAGGTCACTTCATTACACTCAGAGCATTACCTCTGGCTGATATAAAAGTAATCCAGTCTGCTGTTGAGCCGTGCAGTGGCGAGTGGTAGGAGTAAATCCTAGCCTATGGGTTTCGAAGTCATCACAGTCCTAGTAACAGCATCTGAGTGGTGGCATCTATAAGTTGCATAGTCATTTTGGATGGAGGTTGTCCTTTGCTGGGTGCCTGCCAATTATCAGGATACCAAACAATTAAAGTTGCCCGCCTCGATCAAGGGAGTTCCTAGTTGTGGCAGCATCAACTCCTAGAGTTTATGTATAAAGGTGGCATTGTCAGTGGTGGGGTTATAACCATCAAGGAGACAAACAGGTGCCACACCCAGGGCCCTGACTAACATGAGATATCTACTCCCAATCCCTGATCACCTCCCCTGCCACAAAGGGCACTCGTCCATCCACCCAAAATGATACCCCCTGGCATGTGAGCAGTATACCGCAGTGCACAGCTGTCCTGTCCATTTCACAGCCAATGTGCCATGTTCCTGCAGTGTTAGGTGTGTCTCCCCGGAGAAGCACTATACTTGTGTGGTGTCACCTCATGTAGGAAAAGACCCTATGGTGCTTAGTACAATCCTTCAATCCCTGGAGTTTTCAGGTAAGTTGAGTATTCTCCAGGGGCACTGCATTGTACCACACCCAGATCCCGCTCTTCTACCCAGCCCAGTGATGAAGGAGAGATGCAATGGAAAGTCAGTCCTTCACCTTGAGGGTGCACAGAGTGCCGTGGATCCCTGTGTAGGCGCTATGCAAAGGAAATAGACAACAAACACCCAACCCCCGACCATGGACCCTAAAAGGGACTATCATCCCAAGAATATTAGTACATGGACTTGTCCACCACATTCTGCATAGTTCTGGTCCTGATACCCAGCCTTCCTTCCAACCTCAGGCCCACATTACACAAAACCAAATAAGCTATCAGTCCCCAACCATCAAGGATGAACCCACAGACAACACACGTGAGCACCAAGTCCCCAGTCCCGAAGGACATATAGGTATTGTAGTGCTCAGCAAGTCTTTATCCGTGGCAGCCAGGGTTCCATCGGCAGCCGCTTCAATACACTGTGGAGGTGCCTCCAATGATGGTGTTATGTGGTGTCATAGTGGGCTTGTTCCGGTGTTAGTCGATCCCTGATAGCCAGTGTGGCTCCCGCGTGATCATAACCGTCTGACCAATCCAATGCGATTTCAGGAATAGAGAAGAAGGGGTCGTGCTGTCCTGGATTATGAAGGGACCCGCGGAGAGAGAGACGCAGTCTAGTCTCTCCACGGGTGGATTCGGGACGGGGGAAGTGGCACGCAAGGCACCCGATTGGTTAGATGGTAAGTGGGGGCGGGGATTAGGTTAGGCTTATAAGAGGGGTGGTGGGTGGGGTCGGCCCTTTTGCGCGCCGACTTAGGAGGGAAGGAGTTTAATTTAGTGAGAGGTAAGGAGGTTCCCCAGTTAGGTCAGCTAGGCCTTATAGCAGCGTGGGGCTACTCGGTTGCCAGGGCACCGGGACGCGGCTTATAGAGAGAGGAGGGCACCGGAGGAAAGGGGGGGGCGGCCCGAGGGTAATTTTCAGTTCGGTTTCGAAGTCGGGAGGCGGGGGAAACCATCCCCTTGGGCCCATAAGAGCAGCGCCGCTTCAGAGGGAGCCGGCCCCTCTGGCACTTTAATTTCCAACGCGCGGAGAGCGCGCGCGGCGGCACGAGGCGGCCCCCTGGACCGTGGGCAACACCAGGAGGCCGCATATTGAAGGCCAACTACTGCAGGCCCAGCGGCACAAGCGGCGACCCCGCACCCTTGCGGAGGGCCCCCAGAACAGGCAGCAAAAGCGCACCGGGTGGCGAGGGCCCCTCGGTAAAAAAAAAAAAACAAAAAAAAAACGTTTTTTGCAGGAATTGGGTAACTACAGCTTTAGACCCCCTTGCCACCCCCCAAGCAGGTGGGCCACTGGGGGAAACATTGAGCACGAGGGCCCGGGCAGGACAGGCACCTTAAAAAAATAATAATAATAATAATAATAATAATAAATACAAATAAATAAATATAAAAAACACACACAAGGATAAAGATATAAGACCATATATACATCTATCCAGAGCCCGGGGAAGTGAGAACAGGACCATATTAGAACGGCAGCTGATAGTGCCGGCTGGCGGTATGGCCACAGGCCACGACGCAGAGGCAGTGAGGGCCGCGCTACGCGTACTGGGCGAAGCAGGCAGGGCAGATTTGCTCAGGCCAGGGGTTTTAGATCAGGCTTGGGTCGGGATGGCACGCCCCACCAGGGCGGCATCTGGCAGGGTCGCGGCCGCCGGGGAAAAAGATGAAGGGCCTATACCCCCCGGACAGGGCACGTCGGCACAATCGCTTCAAGGTGCACAGAGCCCGCTGATGTTCGGCGAAGAGACACAAGCTTCACAGGTCAAGGGCACAGACAGCGCGCAGGCAGGTTTTGACCCCGCAGGCCCGGGTGGGCAGGCGGCGGGGGGGCCGGGTTCGAAGGACAAGGCAGGGAGGCAGAGCAGCACATACCGGGGACCAGCGGGGTTTGCGCCCCCCTAGATTTGTCATACCACAGAGGGGAGGCCCCCAACCCAGGTTGGTTTGGGGCGCCAGTAAAGAAAAGATGCAAGTACGCCGGAAAAAACAGGGGAGGGCCGGGGAGGGCCAAGACGGCGCCCCGCCAGGCATGGGGGGGGAAAGTCAAGACACCACAAGAACCAAGGGCCGTGGTGAGCCAGAGATCGCACACACAAGGGAACTGGGAACAGGCAGATACCTGGGACTTAGAGGCCAGAATCAAGGAACAGCGCAGGGTGGTATTAGAGACGGAGGCCAGGTGGGCACAGCTGTGCAAAGACAGGGAAGAGGCGAGCACCTACAGCGAGACAACTCCTAAAACTAGAGAGGCCAGAGGGCAACCAGGTATGCGGCAGCCAGGGCAAGAGAGCGGAACCTGGGTATGGGTGCAACAGGTAAGAGGAGAACAGGGTCAAGAGGTTAGAGCGGCTGAAGGGTTAGTTGGCGCGGGGAAACCCGGTGACGCAGACAGTCACGGGGACAACAAGGCAGCAATGTCAACGACAGAGGTTGGCAAGAGGCGGTACACGCCGACTGGGCGCAAGACGGCCCAAACTCGTTGGCACGAAGCACTGGAGGGGTCTACGGCGGCCTTCTCCACACCGAGGGACCAAGGACACCGTCACAAGGACACGCCTTCAGCGGGCAGGGAGGCAAACGAGAGTACATCAACCAATGTGAGAGATGTGGGCCAACGCAAGGGCCAGTGGGAAGGAGAGGATGAGTTGGAATTGGATTACGAGGAGGAAGGGGATGAATGGGAGGATGGCGAAATACGTGATTGGGAGGTGAGCGATGTGAAAAAGGGTGGCGGGCGAGGGCGCAAGAGCGGCGCAACCTCTTCTTCGTGCTCTGTTTTACAGGTTACAGCTCCTTTAGAAGGCCCCACTGGGAGTAGGCAAGTCATGCAGCGTGGCAGGAGCTGGAAAGGAGTGCCAAAGAACCTGGGGGACACCGCTGAAGGTAAGAAATGGTGGTCAGTATGGGGTGGGGTGGGACAATAAGGGAGGCTAACACGAGTAGGTCCATCGGAGTAGGTGACGGGTCAGTGTTGGAGGTAACAGGCAATAGCACTACGCAGAAGGCGGGCGAGAACAAAGAGAAAGAGGGTACCGCCACGATAGATACAGCCACAGCAGGAAAGGAGGATAAGGGGGAAAAAACGGTAGAAGATAAGGAGGGGGGAAGTCACAAGAAGAGGCTGCCGTACATGGGTTTAGCCATGCCACTGGGTTCACATGTGGCAGAGAAGACAAAGAGCAAGATATGGAAACACGAATACGTAGATGTGTTTAAACTACTACATAGGGACATACAGGTGAAGGAAGGGTCCAAAGAGGAAGAATGGGAGCTAGCACGCAGGCCCCGGGTACCCATAACAATGGACAACTGGACGTCGGCCTTTTTGATATTCGGAAGTATATACTGCGAGAAATACCCAGACAGGGCTATCGCCCTGTTTAAATACGTGGATATAATTAGAAAGGCTCAAATGCATTTTGGGGGCTTCGCGTGGCTCAGTTACGATGAGGAGTTCAGGGCCCGGGTAAGTGTTAACCCAGAAAAGCCATGGGGTGACGTGGACTCCGAACTGTGGATGCAATGGATGGCATCGGCACAGACAGCGGCGTCCACTCACACGGCGAGCGGACTGCCGGTGACCTACAAGCCCTTTCAAGCGCGCCCCGCCCATGGAGGGGTGGGCAATTCAACTAAGACAGGGGGGGCAACCGCGGGGGCTTGCTGGAACTTTAACAAAGGTTTTTGTTCCAGAGCACAATGTAGGTTCAAGCATGACTGCTCCAAGTGCGGGGGTCGTCATCCAGTCACACAATATTTCTCATTGTCCAGCCCAGCGGAACAGTGGAGGGCTTCTAGGGGGAGAGGGGCACATGGCGCTCCTGCGCCAAAAGGGGCCTACACCAGTTAGACTGGAATTTCTGCGGCCATGGTTGCGCATATACCCAGATAGGGATAAGGCACGACTATTGGAATGGGGCTTTAGGGAAGGTTTTAGATTAGGTTACCAAGGCCCCCATCAAAGGAGATGGGCTGACAATTTGCGGTCAGCCAAGGAGCATCCGCAGATTGTGCGCGACAAAATAGCAAAGGAGGTAGGGTTAGGCAGAATAGCAGGCCCATTTTACAAGTGGCCAAGTGACGCTCTAATGATATCACCATTGGGAGTGGTACCCAAGAAGGCGCAGGGAGAATTTCGTTTGATTCACCATCTGTCATGGCCCGAAGGGACGTCAGTCAATGATTTCATTGCCCAAGAGGACTCTAAGGTAATTTACGCGTCAGTCGATGATGCGATAAAGCTGGTCCTAAAGTGCGGTACGATGGCGGAAATGGCAAAAAGTGATATTCAATCAGCTTTTAGATTGCTTCCTATTCATCCAGCAGACTTTGACCTCTTGGGCATGCAGTTGGATGGCAACATCTACGTGGACAGAGTGTTGCCCATGGGTTGCTCAATATCATGCGCCCTTTTTGAGACGTTCAGCACCTTTTTGCAGTGGGTTTTTGTGAAGACAAGGGGGCATAGGTGGGTGACGCATTACTTGGACGATTTTCTATTCGTAGGAACGCCGGCATCTGGGGTTTGTGGGCGGGCCCTGGACACGTTTCAGAAGCTAACACAACAGGCGGGTGTGCCTTTGGCCCCGGAGAAAACAGAGGGCCCCACGCCGATCCTAACCTTTTTAGGCATTGAACTAGACACGAGGACGTTGGTCGCTAGGTTGCCAGCGACAAAAGTAGGGGAGATACTGGATTTCTTAGCAGTGGTGCGCACTCTGCACAAGATGGATTTGCGGACAGCTCAAAAGCTGTTAGGTTACCTCAATTTTGCATGCAGGGTAGTTAGGGGAGGTAGGACTTTTTGCAGGCGGTTGGGACTTTCCATGTCAGGTGCCGTACTTCCGCACCACAAGATACGAGTGTCATTGACATTACGGGAAGACATTAGAATATGGGAGATTTTTCTGAGAAGGTTCAACGGAGTACCAATGTCTTTTGGTGAGTCAGACACAATATGGCAAGTACAAATTTTCTCGGACGCGGCAGGAGCGTCGGGGTTTGGATTATACTGGGATGGGAGGTGGTGTGCGGAGTCTTGGCCGACATCCTGGAGGCAGCAAGGGAGAAGCATAGCGTTCTTGGAGTTCTTTCCCCTTTTAGTGGCACTAGCAGTGTGGGGACAGGAATTAGCCAGCAGGACAGTGATTTTTCAAATAGACAACATGGCGGTGGTAGAGCTGGTGAATAGACAGAGACCAAGGGATATCAGAGTTTTGCGTTTGTTGCGGCAGTTTATGCTTTTATGCTTATCTTTGAATGTCATATTTAAAGCTGCACATATACCAGGGATTTACAACGAGATTGCAGACTCCCTATCTCGTTCACAGTGGCGGCGTTTTCGCGAATTGGCCCCAGGAGCAGATCAGAACAAGACTGTGGTCCCGGCAGACATCTGGGAATGGGGGGCATGACGATCACGGGGCTGGTGGAGATGTCATTAGCAGTATCCACGCGGCGTAATTACAGACTGGCATGGTTGGAGTTTCAATCTTAGAACAGTTTGGGGGCAATTTTTTGGAGCAAAGCCTGCGGTACTGGAGGCACGGACCAGACGTTTCGTGCTGTTTCTGATCAGGGTGGGTTTATCTCCGGCGACAATTGGTGGGAAACTGGCTGGAGTGTCTTTTTACGGAAAACTGTTTTTTGGATATGACCCAGCACACAGTGATTTATTGGGTAAAATGCTGAAGGGATGGAGCAGGGTTAGAACGAGTGGGGATAGACCAGCAAGAGAGCCCATTACATTCGAAATGTTAGTAGAGATGACACAGGTGTTACCAAGTTGTTGTAGGGACGAAGATGAGGTGGGTTTATTTCGTTTATGCATGTTGTGGATGTTTTTTGGTGCATTTAGAGTATCAGAGTTGTTGGGGGTGGGTAAGGATATTGGAGTAAGGAGAAAAGAGGTATGCATGCACAAAGACAGGTTGGGGATATGGCTAAGACGGTCCAAAACGGATCAGCTGGGTAAGGGCAAGTGGATATGGCTTGAGAAAGGAGGAGTCGAAGCGGCTTGCCCGGTAAAAGAATGGGTCAGTTTCAAAACAAGGTGGCCAGGGGCAGGTGAATCAGGGGTTTTTATGCATGTGTCGGGGAAAAAGCTAACTAGTTATCAATTGTTACAAGTGATGAGAATGACCCTTATAAGGATAGGGCGGCGCGCAGGGGATTATGGAACACACTCATTCAGAATTGGCGCAGCGACGGAGGCAGCACATATTGGCTGGGATTGGGCTAAGATCAAATCCATAGGGAGATGGAAGTCTAGATGCTGTGAGCGGTATGTCAGGCCTTGAAAAGTGCAGAACGAACAGGTTGGGGGGGGGCGTTTGTGGTTAGTTTATCAAGACTGTGGTTACAATGTTTTTTCTTTGCAGGCTTTGTGGCCGGGCCAGAGAAGGAAAAGATGACGACGTGGTTGGTCGGCCATTCGTTCGTTCATTGGGCGGCGAAATTTGCAGAGAAGCAAATTTACGGCAGATCATTGGGACTGCCCAGCAGAAGCCATGAAGTGCGTTGGTGGGGCAAGAGTGGTATGAGGTGGGGGAGTCTGCTCCCATTTATCACGGGTAACTTGCCGCAGTGGGGATGCCCAGATCTTTTATTGATTCACCTGGGTGAGAATGATTTAGTGAAGCTATCGGGGCTCACTTTGATACAATTGATGCAGAGGGATCTGGAGCTCTTGAAATGGAAGCTATGCGGGACAAGCTTGGTTTGGACCGAATTTGTGCCAAGAAGGGCATGGAGAGGGGCGATCAATCATGGAGCCATTGAGCGGGCTCGAAAGAAACTGAACAGAGCCATGAGAGTTTTTTGTTGGGCTCAAGGGATCAAGGTTTTAAGACACGGGACATAAAAGAAGGAGAGCAAGCGTTATTTCGTGATGACAGGGTGCATCTATCACAGATAGGTAACGTGTACTATATCACAGAACTGAGAGTAATGCTGGAAAGCATATGGGGTACAAATATGTGTACCCGAAAATAAAAGGGGGTGGGGCAGCGAAACGCCTCACGGGTTTCCCTGGGTGGCAGGAGATGGGGGAGGGTGGAGAGCCAGGTGCGGGCTTGTCCACCATTCCAGGGGGAAAACAAGGAGGTGAAGCATCAGAGCGGGGAGGGGTAGGCTACAGGCAAGGAAGGCATGGGTGGAATAGGGGAGCATATACAGCAGGAAAATTGAAGGGAGACATTTGAGGAGAAAATGAAGGCGAGGGAGTTGTAAAAGTTAAAGTCTGCTTTAAAAGATATACAGTTAAAGGTTTTGAAATATTGTTTGTGTTTAAATCCTGTTCTAATAAAATGACCTTTTACACCAACAAGAGTGTCACGTATGTATGTCCCGATGAAGGGACCCGCGGAGAGAGAGACGCAGTCTAGTCTCTCCGCGGGTGGATTCGGGACGGGGGAAGTGGCGCGCAAGGCGCCCAATTGGTTAGATGGTAAGTGGGGGCGGGGATTAGGTTAGGCTTATAAGGGGGGTGGAGGGTGGGGTCGGCCCTTTTGCGCGCCGACTTAGGAGGGAAGGAGTTTAATTTAGTGACCACCCACCCACCCAGCTTAGGAAGACAGGGGGAGGAAGGGTTTTTAGTAGGCAGGTTAGTTAGGTCAGGTAGGGGGGGGTCAACAGTCATTTAGGACAGGTGAGTTGTGAAGAGGTAGCAGGAGATGGGGGAGGGTGGAGAGCCAGGTGCGGGCTTGTCCACCCTTCCAGGGGGAAAACAAGGAGGTGAAGCATCAGAGCGGGAAGGGGTAGGCTACAGGCAAGGAAGGCATGGGCGGAATAGGGGAGCATATACGGCAGGAAAATTGAAGGGAGAGATTTGAGGAAAAAATGAAGGCAAGGGAGTTGTAAAAGTTAAAGTCTGCTTTAAAAGATATACAGTTAAAGGTTTTGAAATATTGATTGTGTTTAAATCCTGTTCTAATAAAATGACCTTTTACACCAACAAGAGTGTCATGTATGTATGTCCCGAACCACATTAATTGCTTGCGCTGCGACGTTGTCTATCTATTTAACATCTATCGGTCCCGAAGCAACCTGTTTTATGCGCAGTACCCCTCAGTGTCAGCAGAGGGAGCCCGGGGACCAGACATAAAGCCGGGGCTTCGGCGGGAGAAAAGTTACAGCGAGCTGGGTTAGCTCTAACAGTGCACAGTGTACGAATACTTTGTACATTTTTATTTTCCTATGGCATGCAGGTGTCAGCGGCATATCTTTCCTCAGAAGCCGTTTCCTTTTTTTTTATGGGCAGTCAGCTATTGTAGCAAGCATAACCTTTTCGACGTTTATCGGGAGGATCTGTCCGGCAATTAACTCCGCAGTGCTCTTGGCCAGAGGTGCTGGTTATCTGTGTTGCAGCGGTGAGATGGCCCCGAGTACAAGCGACGAGCCATGACCAGGGTGCGGTAAGGTTTATTGGGGTCTCATACACCTGCCCTCCGAGCGCCGCTTGTCCCTGCTGTGTTCCGCTGGTGCTGCCTTCATATATGCCGCAGCAAAGTCGGGGGTCAAAGGGGCTGATTCATGTATCAGGAGCTCTCTGTACTAAGCCATAGGTGACCCCTCAACGCAGGAAGAACTGCGCTGTTTTGTTGAACTCTGGAAAGCGGCAAAACCCTTGGCATCGATTGGGCCCTGAAGATGGTTTCGGAAGCCCATGAAAGGACCACCAAGCAACCGGGAGCTTCCCCTAATGGCAAAGAAAGGTGCCAGACCACAACAAAGACACCCTCCCAGCCCTAGGGGGTGGAGGTGTGAACCAGCTGCTGGAGGTCTACAGGTGAAAGTCCACTGCTCCCTCCCCCTCCCCCCCCCGGGTGTGGCGGGCCTGTTTATGATGCCAATGTGATAGTGGTGGGACAAGGTAATGTAGTTATACTCCCTACACCGCAGGGTGAAAATAGCACTGCTAAAGTGCCTGCTGTAGAGAACTACCCGGGCTCTCCTATACTTTGTTGCCATTGCCGTGCGCTAAGGCGGTGCCAGGACGAAGGTTATAAATAATAGTTGGGAGCTGCACTAGGCAGCCTCCACTTGTGCAGCAACTTGTGTCCATGTGTTGTTCTTGTAGGTCTCTGCAAAAAGGCCTACCTACACTGGCGACGAGCGGGGACAAACAACGGCGCTCCAGTCGAGACACCCCGAGGAAAGGCGCCCACTCACCCGACAGAGACCGTTGGTGTCTGATCCCCACCCCGCCTCCTCTACCAAGAGCGGTGCGGCGTGCGCTCCGCAACAGCGATGCAGCAAGAGGGCGTGTGGGACCGGCAACACCCTACCGTGAGCTGGCGGCGTCCAGGCTGCATCTGCCGTTTCGCTCGCCAGGTCGGGCGAGGACTGCAGAACCCGCTGCGTGGCGCCGTTGGTCCGATGCCCGCAATCCTGACGAGTCGGCCACGTTGACAACGACTGAAAAGAACAAGCATTTACAATGCAACGGGTCTCGCGTTTGCTCATGTTAAGAGCTGATCGCGTTGTAAACTCTTAACCCGACTTTTCACCTATCGGGCAAAAGTGCATTTATGTACATAACCCGAAAAAGTGAAATCAAGTATGTAAAGCGCTCGACTTCTGCCAAGCGAGATCGCGCTCGTAAATTAGAGAAAAAACAAGTCCACGAGCCCGATGGAAAACAGCGAGCCTCACATGTTTTCTGTACTTGGTCGCTGCGCTCGAGGAGGGCTAGCCACCGGAAAAGGCATGACATATGGGTGCCTTCGACTAATGAATGCAAGCAGATTTTATTAGGGAAGCCCACAAACCAATAAAAAACACTGACGTGAAGTTGACAGGGCTCCGAGCCCTTTTCTAAATACAAAAGAGTCTCACTGCGATATGCATGCGCGATCGCATGCAACGCAGGCTTGACCCTAAAAAGGTCTGAGGAGCGCCTGTAGAAGTGCATGTTGCCTGGATACGGCTACGCGCATCTCAGTGCACTCCGTATAGCAGAGGTGAGAGTACCCCGGGAGCGCCCATCGCATGCCTGCAGGGGGAGGCGTGGCCACGTAGTTAATCCAGCAGCATCCAATAATAAGCTCCAACACGGTGGGGAGAGCTGATTACCCAGAGAAAGGAGAAATACAATACAGAGACCAGCTAACAACACAATCTGCCCACCAACAGCACAAGATAGCCCACCTGACCTGCACCTGGGGCCCAGACACATAAACCCTCCATGAGGTGAGCGCCAAGACAAAGGGAGAGGAACACTCAACACTCAACACTAACATAGCACAGTTCTGCATGTGTCTAATCTCACAACGAATGGCAGCATGAGTGCACTGCAGCAGGAGAATGTACAGCGTCCAGCGCCCGTCCATACCAACGCCCACCCATCGGTCACTGCATTGCCCCCTTTCAGCCAACTGATAGACCCGGCCCCGGCGGTGCCACGATGGCACCTGTGGTTAAATCGCTTGGACAATTATTTCTGCGCCACAAGAGAAACCGACGGAGCGGTGCGCAGGTTCCTGATGTTACTGATGGGTGGCAATGAACTCCAAGAGCTGTTCGATTTACTCCCGGACACTGGTGACAGAATGGATTACGACGCTGCTGTGTCCGCCCTGAACAAACACTTTGACCCTCAACTAAACCCTGATTACGAACGTTTCAAATTACGACAGGCCCAGCAAATGGACGCTGAATCATTTGACATGTTTTATGCCTGACTCAGGAAGCTAGCCAGCACGTGAGTGGGCCTCAACCAACAAGAGGAGATCGGAGCTCAGGTCATCCAGGGGTGCCGGTCCAACATGCTTAGGAAGCTGATTATGAGCCAGCCAGGCATTTCCCTAGACGAGATCCTGATCTTGGCACGCTCCCACAAACTGTCAGCTGTCTGAGCAGATGCCATAGCCACAGCGCGAGGACAATCCATGTCAGCTGCATCCGCAGCGCATCTGACCCAATTGAAGGAGGACGCCATACAACCCCGCCAACCATCAGGGTGTCGACCACCCACCTCCAGACCAGAAGAACGGGTGTGCGGAAGCTGTGGTTATGAGCACAAGTCGGCGATGGGATGCCCGGCAAGAGGTAAAACATGCAACCGGTGTGGTAAAAGCAACCACTTTGCCAAAATGTGCAGGTCAGGAAGGATCCGGCAAGGAGAGTCAAAGGGAAAAGAGGCCAGGATCAAGAATGTAACCACCGACAATGACGCTCCCAGGGAGCAGGCAACCACCAGGGTGTCCACTTTTGAGGAAGACGAAGAAGAGGACATTTTCGTTATCTCGTTTACTGGTTGGAGACAACAAAAGAGGCGACCGCCCCCCAAGTGCACAGTGAGGATCAATGACACGCCAGCAACAGTGCTCATAGACACGGGGCATCAGTCAACGTTATGGATGATGTCATCATTCGACAGCTGTCCCCCACGCCACATCTAACCCCAAGCACCACCAAGATATATACTTATGGAGGACGAGACCCACTTCCCCTCAGGGGCAGAGTGGAGGTGTCTGTGACCAGTGGGGAGCTCTCATCCCGTGCGAGGTTCTACATAGTAATAGGAGACAGTGGCACCCTGCTAGGATGTCACACGGCGAAAGACCTAGAACTGGTGTTCTTCGCACGTCAGGTGCACAACTCTCATATCGAATGCCTCCTCAGCTCTTTGAAGGGCTATGCAGATTGAGAGGAAAGTGCGTCAAGCTACACGTCGACCCGGATGTCACCCCGGTCGCGCTACGACACCGCCGTGTGCCCTTCCACCTCCGACCGGCAGAGGAGAAAGAACTGCAGTTGCTTGAAGTCCAAGGAGTAATAGAAAAGGTGGAAGGGCCCACCCTGTGGGTTTCGCCCTTGGTGGTAGCGCCAAAGCCCAAACAGCCGGGAGCTATTCGTCTATGCGTCGACATGCGCCTGCCAAACAGAGCCATCCAAAGAGAGTGACACATAACGCCCACCAAGGACGATATAATAGCAGACCTCAATGGAGCACAGTGGTTCACAAAGTTAGATCTAAACTCTGGTTATCACCAGATGGAGCTAGACCTCAACAGCAGGAACACCACCACCTTCTCAATGCATGTAGGGCTCAGACGCTACAAAAGACTGAGTTTTGGGGTAACCTCAGCGGCCGAAGTGTTCCAGAACGCCATTAGGGAAACATTGTTGGGGCTGTCAGGGGTCATCAATCTGAGTGATGACATCTTGATATACTCCAAGATGCGAGAGGAGCACCATCGACATCTGAGGGCCACCCTGCAGAGACTAACAGACGCAGGCCTCACGCTCCACAAAAAGAAATGTGCATTCTACCAGACATCCATAGAATTCTTTGGATACATCTTTTCAAAGGACAGTCTGCGCGTGGACCCATGCAAGGCTGATGCCATTCACCATGCTCCACTTCCTCAGAATGCTACCGATGTCAGGAGCTTCTTGGGGATGGCGACGTACTGCGGCAGATTTATACTCCAGCTAGCTACCATGGCAGAGTCTCTCCGACAGCTCACCAAGGCAACACACCGGTGGGAATGGAGCCCAGCTGCGGACAAGGCCTTCTCAGATGTGAAAGCTGCACTTCTGGATAAATCTACCATGGCCTACTTCAACTCCCATAAAAGAATGGAGGGAGTGGTGGACGCTAGCCGGTGGGGCTAGGAGCTGTTCTCCTACAGGAGCAGCGTCATCAAGAGTGGACTCCTGTCGCATATGCCAGCAGAGCATTGTCAGCTGTCGAGACCCACTACGCCCAGATTGAGCGAGAGGCATTGGTGATCCGATGGGCATGCAAGCACTTCCATTTATACATTTATGGGCACGAGTTCCAAGTGGTAACAGACCACAAGCCTTTAGTCTCGTTGTTCGCAGGAAGCCTGCGTTTGGCGCCTCCGAGGATTGAATGATGGGCTGTCCTCCGCCAACCCCACCGGTTCAAAGTCATCTACCGTCTGGGGGTGAACAACCCGGCCGACTATTTGTCCAGACACCCATCAACCAAGACACCCGAAGAATCCCACGAAAGAGACGAGGAGAACACATTAAGTATTCGTGAGAATGGTCATCCAGTCCGCCTGTCCCAGTACCTTAACGGTGGTGGAGATTGTAAAAGCCACAGAAATGGATGCGGTACTGAACCAGGTCAAAGAAACACTTGAAAACAGGCGATGGAAACATTTCCTGGGGAACACAAAGTCGTGTGGCCAGGACGACAAGGCAGCTATGCAAGGGATGTGGAGAGTACGGGATGAACTATCGATGGGAAGTGAAGGCCTAATTCTTCGGGGAAGAAGGATAGTGCTTCCTCAGAGCCTGTGGACTGGAGTGGTGGAGTTCGCCCATCAAGGTCACCAGGGTGCGGCCAAGACAAAGGCAAGACTCCGCGCCAAGGTGTGGTTCCCTAGCATGGACGCCAAGGTTGATGCCAAGATCCAGAGTTGTCACTCATGCATGATCACATCAGGAGAACCGCCTGGTTGCCCGGTAATCACCGAACCTCCCAGCCAGAAGCCATGGTTGAAACTGAGATGGACTTCGGGAGTTTCCCGGATGGAAGGCTGACCGCAGTCTTGATGGATGCTTACACCAAGTTTCCTATTGTGGAGCTCGTAACATCCACCTCTTTTGAGAACGTAAGGCCAGTGCTTGACAAGACTTTCGCGATGTTTTGGCTCCCGGAAGAAGTTAGAACGGACAATGGGCCTCCATTTCACAGTTTCAGTCATATCTGGACAGTCTGGCGATACGCCACTGCAAGATCATGCCGTATTGGCCCCAGGCCAATGATGACATAGAGAGATTTATGAGAACTCTAAATCGAACACTGAGGATTGGTGTGGAGCGAAAAGAAGATGGTGAGCAATGCCTGCATCAGTTCCTAAGCACCTATCGGCAGACGCCCCACAGTACGACGGGGTGCGCCCCAGCGGCGCTGCTGTTCAAGGCTCCCCACAGGACTGTATCCTGGCCGATCCCCACTGTGAGTCCTGGATGTGGAAGCTACCCAACGGCTCTGGCAACAAACCAATCGAAAGGCCAGCGAAAGGAGGCGGGCCCGCTGTTGCGATTTTCAGGAAGGTGATCGGGTGGTTGTGAAGAGTTGGAGGGCAGGATGAAAATTCCAGACGCCGTTTGAACCAGAGGCATGAGAAGTAGTGGCTGTTCGAGGCTCCATGATAACGGCCGCTCAAGGCGAATGGCGAGTGACCAGGAATGCCTGCCATTTTAAAAGAGCTGGTGCTCTGCCCACATCTGAAGATGATGAAGAAGAAGGAGGGGATGCAGGTGCACCGGAAAGCAGAGACGAGGGAGTGGGGGATATTCCTGGAGTGTGTCCCTCTGCTAGAGCCAGCCCATCTGGTGACCGGAAAACTGGGAGCACACTCAGTCGGTGTGAGAGGTATCATCTCCGACCCAACCCAGCACCGACCAGTCAGCTGAAAGACTTTGGGGGTGATTTGCCAGAGTTCCCCGGTCCAGAACACCGCTCCGCGGTCAGGAGACCGCTGCGGTGATTCTGTGTTTCCCGCTGGGCTGGCGGGCGACCGCCAGGAGGCCGCCTGCCAGCCCAGCGGGAAAACCCTTCCCACGAGGAAGCCGGCTCCGAATGGAGCCGGCGGAGTGGGAAGGGTGCGACGGGTGCAGTTGCACCCGTCGCGAATTTCAGTGTCTGCTGAGCAGACACTGAAATTCTTTGTGGGGCCCTCTTACGGAGGCCCCTGCAGTGCCCATGCCATTGGCATGGGCACTGCAGGGGCCCCCAGGGGCCCCACGACACCCCATACCGCCATCCTGTTCCTGGCGGCCGAACCGCCAGGAACAGGATGGCGGTATGGGGTGTCGGAATACCCATGGCGGCGCAGCAAGCTGCGCCGCCATGGAGGATTCCTTTGGGCAGCGGAAAACCGGCGGGGGACCGCCGGTTTTCCCTTTCTGACCGCGGCCAAACCGCCGCGGTCAGAATGCCCTTTGGAGCACCGCCAGCCTGTTGGCGGTGCTCCCGCTGTCCCCTAACCTGGCGGTCTCGGACCGCCAGGGTAGGAATGACCCCCTTTGTCTGTTGAAAACAGCCACTACTTCACTATACTCGTCACTCTCGGACATATACCCCTGATCCAGCGTGGGTGCCGATATGGGGCGACTGCGGCTACAGTCGAGAGCCGGAAGGGCGCAAGGAAGTGCTACTGATATATATGTAGTTTGTCACTCAAGTTAGACAGGTCTCGTATTTTGCTTCGGATTTTCCTTCTCCTTTTTTCTTTCTTCTCTCTCTCTATCCTTTTTACTTCTCTTGTTTCTTTTATTTAAAACATGGGAGGGATGTAGAGAGCCACCCGGGCTCTCCTATACTTTGTTGCCTTTGCTGTGGTGTAAGGCGGTGCCAGGACGAAGGTTATAAATAACGTTGGGAGCTGCACTAGGCAGACTCCACGTGTGCAGCAACTTGTGTCCGTGTGTTGTTCTTGTAGGTCTCCGCAAAAAGGCCTACCTACACCTGCCACTCCTCTCACACGGGTAACGGGGTAGATCCTACACCACAGGGCTCAGGCCCAGTCGGGGGGCTACGGTTTCAGTTCCCTCTCATCCAGCACCCCAAGTAGCGGGTCCGATAGCAGCATCTTCGGGGGTCGGGGTAGTTCCCAATAGCACAGCAGCCCAGGTTTTGTCACAACCAGGGCACAAGTCCTAAAAAAAGAAGTGGGGGACTAACCAAGTTAGGCAGTATGCAAATAACATCTTGGGGCGTGACGTCACACTTGACATCACAACCCATGACCTCACAGGAAGTTGCATCAGATCTTAACACCTCAGACATATATTTAGAAGTTCTGTCACAACTACATTTGAGTGCCTTGTCAGAATTAACAAGTGAGGATTTGCTATGGGGTTTGGCCCAAAAAGTTACATGACCTTGACTCGAAAATCTGGGCCTCAATTTATACATTTTTTTTTTAAAAGCTCTACCACAAAGAAATTGGCAGAAAGTTTAAACATGGTAGTAAATCAATTGCAAAGTCTGCATTTTAAAATATCTTATGGGGATAAGGCACCTGCTGCAGAGAGGTAACTGGGTTACAGTTTTTAACACAAAGATGCTTTTGTAGGCTGCAGTTCACAACCTGTAATCCTCCTAATATAGCATAGTGAGCTATGAAGGACCTGTGACTCCTACACCTTATAACTCTCATTGTATTATGTAAAACATCCTGTACATTGATTTCCACACATAAGTTATTGTCAATGTTAATGTTTACATATGATGTAAAGCACTTGGACACCCTGCTTTGGGATGAGTAGCGCTATAAAAGAAATAAAGCAAAATAGTGGTATTTTGATTGTTATTTGTGTAAATGCTGGGACACACCTACACATCAGACATTTTTACAGTGCATGCATACCTCTTGTATGAAGGGACTGAGCAAAGTGAAATCCATGCAGCACTTAAGTACACGTGAAGTGATAACAAGCTGTGTGCCTTTGTTTCCTCCATTGCAGCTAGGTGTGAGGCTTGAGACTGCTTCCAGTAAGGCCAATCAAACAAAGGAAAGGCTGATGGCCCCTTAATTTCAGCCTATGTCCAGGGCCAACAGGAATTTAAAATAAGAAAGCCCTCTCCTGTCCTGCATGTTGCTGCTCAGAATGACCAAAAGCACACAACGTGCAGGCGATGAAGATAGTGTCCTGCTACACCCCGACAAATTCACCACATTTTACTGGGGCCCAACTTCTTGGCAAGGTGGTAGGCATCCACCCTGTGAAAGTGGTGGGCGGAGGCCATCCACCCAGGTGTACCCCGACTTCTGGCCTGGGCACACCCACAACAAGGACGGCGCTCACTAGCGGGGGTTCAGAGCAGGCCTCCTTTAATCCTAGCCCCAGTTGGTTTGGCACAGCCTCACCCACCCTTGCTCCCCGATCACTTGGCATGTTCCCGCAGAAACCAGGGACAAGATAGAAAAAGAGGAATTCTGTGACGTTTTTGACCTAAGTGCTGGGATAATACCTGGTAAGGGAAAGGTTAGTAAGGAGGGAGAGCATAAACTGAATAAGGTTTGGGTGGAATGATCCTTAAAGAACTGGGTGATAGGTTTCTCCATATATCCAGCAATTCTAACAGAGAAGTTCCCCGTCCTACCCCCTCAGTTATTTGGGTACATGTCCTTGACCCACAGTGCAGCTTCCGAATTCCAGGGCTCAGCTTGGCTACAGAATGGCTTTAAATTTAGGCAGATGAAAGCAATAAGGCCATAGGTTGCTTGCAACCAAAAGGAAATAAATGCCTGTTCCTCTGAGTTTATCGTGGGGACAACACATGGGAAGTACCCGCAGTCCTGTTGGACAGGCAGTGGCATGGGGACAAGAGAGCAGCCTCCGGGCAATACAACAACAAAGAAAGAGTGCCTTACAGGGTCTAACTGCAAATTCAAACATCTGTGCCCATTCTGTGGAACCCAGGGGCACCCAGAAATGGACAGTAATGATCCTCATCCTTGGTCAAAGCCCCCAAGGCCCAAAATGACAAAAATACACCTTCCTCCTTGGTCAAAGCCGCATCAACAATACGGTTACACATTTTGGCACATTCTCTGGGAACATATAGACACGGTCAAGACACACATCTCCTTTAATTCGGTTTCAGGGATGGCTTCACATCCCATCTAGACATCCCATCCAGAGCCTTACCCTCTTCAGTCCCCCCTAGGAGTCAGCAGTCTATTGGGCAGCAGTCAGAGTTAGCCAGGGAAACGTTACAAAAGGAAGTGATGGCTGGGAGAGTAGCAGGTCCTTTTGATCCCCTGCCTCTAGAAGGCCTGGTCTGCTCACCTCTGGGGCTAGTGTCAAAACAAGAGCCAGGCAAGTTTAGGTTAATTCACAATTTGTCCTTCCCAGATGGGCATTAAGTCAATGATGTCCTCCAGCAAGAATGGTGCACCGCCAGCTACACTTCCTTTGAGGCTATTCATAAGCTCCAAAAACGGGGGTGGGGAGCATTGATGGCGAAATCAGATATTGAAGCTGCATTCCGCTTACTGTCGGTGCACGCGGAAGTCACTCGCCTCCTAGGTTTCACATTTGAGGGCCAATACTATGTGGACCTGTGCATGCCCATGGGCTGCCCCACAATATGCTCACATTTTGAGACCTTTGGTGGATTCTTGGAAGGGGCAGTAAAGGTCCTAGTGGGCTCAGATGACATAGTGCACTGTTTGAATGACTTCATGTTCATGGGGCTGCCGGGATCCCTCGCTTGTGGATGGGCCCTTAAAGGTTTTCACGAACTACCGCAGGCTTTTGGGGGGCCTCTGTCAGAGATAAACTCAGTGAAGGGGTTTGTAGGTTACCGCAGAACAAGTTCACAGGATTTCAGACATCCCTGGCTGCATGTCTGGCTGCCAAAAAAGTCACTCCAACAATCGCAGATCTTTGTGGGCCTACTGAATTTTGCCCTCAAAGCCATCCCAATGGGGAGTCATTCTCCAAAAGCATTGTCAGGTCTATGGAAGGCCTTCCAACCCAACATCACCACACACGCCTATCTACAGAGGTCAGAGATGATATGGTCATTTGGAAGGAATTCCTGCAGAAATTTAACATTACACTTGTGTGGCGCCAGCTTGCCAAATCCAACTCTAATTTGGCTTCTACACAGGCACAGAGATCTCGCAGAGGCCACAAGGTCTTCTTCAAACAATCTTAAGGGCTATAGCTGAGGCAACTCAGCAGTCTTAGGGGGAAGGGCGAGTTTGCCAGTAACCTCATTGTCCTGTGGCAGAACTGTTGAGCAGAAGAGAATGGGGGCTACACAAAAATTGGATTGGATTGCAGATTTGTCCCCTTGTTGGGGTGTTTTGATCTTTTGGGGCACGGGGCTGGCGGGAGAGAGGACAGATCTGCTGGTTGTCCTGGACCTTTCCGCCCTACCCTGAGTTGCCTGGAATTGATGATTGGAGGGGACTTCGCCTGGTGCGGGTACCCCAGCATTTGAACAAAACAACACTTTTTCCTCTCATTTCGGAGACAGAAAGTTCTGGAATCTGAGAGGAGCCACAAATTTCCACTTTGACCCAGCGTTCCCCCAAGTCTCCCAATAAAAATGATACCGCACATGTGTGGGTGGCCCAGGTGCTTGCAACAGAAAAATGCCAACAACCAGTACAGATTGAAGGGATAGGACAGCGAGTTGATAAGCACATATTTTAATGTTATATATCTTTTAGGCTGACTCTGCATTGGGGACCGCCACAAGTGAGGTATCATTTTACTTGGGAGACTAAGGGGAATGCTGGGTGGTAGGAAATTTGTGCCGCAACGGTGATCCCACAAAGAAAAGTGAGGACAATATGCTTTTTTAAGCAAATTTTGCGGTTTGCAGAGGAGTCTGGGTAAGAAAATGTTGGGGGATCCAGGCAAGCCACACCTCCTTGGACTCCTTGGGGTGTCTATTTTTAAAACATGTCTGGGTTTGGTAGGTTTCCCTAGATGAAGGCCGCACCCGGGACCAAAAACATAGGTGCCCACCCCCCCAAACACAGATGGTTTTGCAATAGATCATTTTGGTGTGTCCACATACTTATGTGATGTTCCAAACACTAAAATTGTGAAAACAAACGCTCTTAGGTTATGTTAAAAAGACCCCTCACCCACCAACCAAATTGGTGGCATGCTTCATCATCGGGGTCCCACCCGAGACACCTAGTGTGTCACAGGTGTGAGGCAACGCCTGATTACAGCGGAGCAGGTTTTGTCATTTTTACCACACATACTGGTTGGATTTGGCACGAGGGTGAGTGACGGTTCAGTGGACCAAATTTTATTAACAAGAGATTTCACAAAAATTAAATGCACTGTTAATAACGGAAAGGCCAAAAAACTGAACCAATGACTCACAGCTCGAGAGCTGTAAAGCCACGACAAGGCACCAACCGCTTTACAGTCCATTCACACACTTTTCATACATGACATGCACAAGACCATTCACACCGCCAGCCACGGGCCCAGCACATTACAACACTCGCATCAACAGACAGCACCACTGAAGGGCCCATCATTTACAAACGCCCACATGCATGATACAGCAATCACACTAGCTGATGGGAGTGTGTGGACTGGCGTTTGGCTGGCAGTGTGTTGCAGTAGCCAACAGCAAGACAATATGTACACCGTCAGCCAAGCGCCACCCCACACACAATGGCATCGCTTTTTTGTTTGTTTTAAAGACAAAGAAACCACTAACTAATTAGAAATAATTACAAAACTACAAACACAAAAGCTCTAACTAAGTACATGACAGAAATGCCAACCATGAAACTGAACACATGAAAATATAAAACAGGCAGTTTACACTCATGGTAGTTCCCAGTAATTCTTCTGGGTGTGGTAATTCTTGAAACAATCACCTAGGCACAGCCCAGGCTTTGAAGGACAATCTGGGCAGTACATTTGAGTCTCCCTCCGGATACCTCGTCGAGCACAGACTCTACATTTCTTAGTTGGAAAGTCTTTTTTGGGCGTGGGAGCAATGTGCTCAGCAAAGTGGCGAATATTCAATCTAGCCACATCCCCCACCACTGCTTCTCTAGGAGCTCTTGCCTGTTCCACCACAATAAGGCTCCCTATCACCGACTCCTGAAATTTCACAAATGTCATCTTTGACTCTGGAGATCTATCCTTAAACACAATAAAAGCATTAAAAGTCGCCAAGTGGAAGACGTGAATTGCTAACTTCTTATACCAAACGTAAGACTTACGAATAGCATTATAAGGTTCCAACCTCTGATCAACTCTATCTACACCTCCCATGTGCTTAATATAATCTAAAATGCACACAGGTTTGCGCAATTCAGCAATCTGGCCCCAAACAGTCACGAGGGAAGTACTCTCATCATGGATGGTACTTAACATGTAGACATCCCTCCTGTCTGAAAATTTTAAAGCTAGCAGCTCATCATTCCGCAAGGCACTGCACTGTCCCCTCTCAAGTTTTTTACAGACAAGCTCCCTTGGATAGCCTTTCCGGTTACAACGAATTGTGACCCAAGCAACAGTGTCCACTCTAAACAATTCCTTGAACAACTGCACTCCAGTGTAGAATTTATCTACATACAAATGGTGACCTTTTTTGAACAGTCGTGAACCAAGTTCCCACACAATTTTCTCAGTAACTCCAAAAGTGGGAGGACAACCAGGGGGGGTCAATACTGGAATCCCTACCAGTGTAGATACGGAAACTATACACATATCCTGTACTACTTTCAGACAGCATATACAATTTAATTCCATATCGTGCCCTCTTGCTAGGAATGTACTGCCTAAAAATCAAACGACCCTTGAAGAGGACCAAAGACTCATCCACAGCTATTTCTTTGCCTGAAACATAGACCTCTGAAAAACGATCTACAAAATGATCAAGGACAGGCCTAATCTTAAAAAGACAGTCAGAATCAGGGTGATCTTGTGGCAAGGCTAATGCACTGTCAACATAATCCTAAGAAGAAGCAAATACTGATTACGACTCATGGTTGCAGGAAATATAGCTGTTGTCATCAAGAGACTAGTAGACCAATAAGAAGCCAGTGACAGCTTCCTTATCAACCCCATCAAAAGAGTCAAACCCAAAAACCTTTTCATCTACTCCAAATTTGTGGGAATCCACTGGGTAGCTCTAGAGTGTGCCCTAAGTCTAGCAGCGTTGTCGCTCAAATACTGCTCCGCATATAAATTAGTCTGCTCAACAATCTCTTCCAAAAACACATCATCCACAAATAACTCAAAGAAATTGACAGGCAAAAAGTTCTCCCGATTGACTCTGCACCCTGGGAGACCAGTAAAGGCAGGCAACTCTGGCTGCTCCATGTTTTGAGCAACCCATAGTTCAGGTCTTCTAACGGGAAACCTTTCAGCCCCAGGTTGCTCCACTAATGACACATCAGTGTCCTCCTCTAAAGCAGGGCCCTCATCTGCACTGAGAGTGGCTTCCTCATCAGAAGATTCCTCTCCGACAGAAACTTCACTGCCAGAATCTCTCACTTCCTCCTCTGCCTCAGATGCAGAGTCCGTCTCATAATCATGATCAGACAATGACTCAAAAAGCATACCAACCACCTGCTGAGCGGTCATCCTGCGGCTAGCCATGATCTTTCCTACGAAAAGTAACTGGGCAAATGCACCACCAACAACCAGCACTGTGTAAGATAAGTAATAAAGTGTAGCTTTATCAGTAAGAGATATAAACTCAAAAACTATACCTCTCACTTGCCTGAAAAAGCTTGACTCACCAGCAACTACTCTGCACAGACACAGCAATCACCAATGATATCCCACTAAAAAGAAAGAAGTAAAAGCAAATTAAAAATAAGACAACACCAATATCATTGTGCACAAATCTAAGGACAATTTCACACACAATCCTGAATTTAGTACACCACCTACAAACATGTCATTCATGCATGGCAACAATACTCCTTTGGAGTAAATTGTTTTTACTTACCTAAAACATGCAACTATGCAAACCGCAGGTCAGCCACCGCCTAAACCGCAAGGAGCCACAGCAAAGAAAGCAAAAGCTTTGAACTAGAACAAAAAGGAGACTTTTTAAAATCACAAATGCAAATATTTCACCAGTTGACGAACACCCCACCATCAAGCATTTAGAAATTGGTGCCTAAGTGGATTCTGCCTCCCATGGGGCAGATGGACCTACTAAAAATAGGCCTATCTGCCCCAAGCGGGGCAGAAAATACCTGTAGTAGTGTGTCCACATGGGGAACTCCCCTTGCCCAAGGGGCCACCCCCAAACAAAAAATACACACACACATACTATCCCTGGTGCCTAAGTGGCTTCTGCCCCCCATTGAAGGCAATGGGCCTAAAAATAATAGGCCGATCTGCCCCAAATGGCTAACAGTTCTATGCCCCCTTGGGGTGGCGCCCCTTGCCCAATGGGGCACCCCCCACATAAATAAACAAATAAAAAAACATCACTGGCGATCCAGTGGTTTCTGCCCATCAGCCTAAAAATAATAGGCAGATCTTCCCCACAAGGGGGGCAGAAATGTCCATAAAACACATGTCCCCAAAGGGGAGCGACCCTTGCCCAAGGGGCCGCCCCTCCATCCACTAAACACACACACACACACACACACACTATCCATGGTGCCTAAGTGGCTTCAGCCCCCTTGGGGGCAGATGGGCCTAAAAAAAATAGGCCGATCTGTCCCAAAGGGGGGGCAGAAATGGCCAACAGTTCTATGCCCCACTGGGGGGGTGCCCCTTGCCCAAAGGGGCACCCTCCACATAAATAAACAAATAAAAAAACATCCCTGGCGGTCCAGTGGTTTCTGCCCCCTTTGATCAGCCTAAAAATAATAGGCTGATCTGCCCCCAAGGGGGGCAGAAATGGCCCCAGCATTGCGATCGGGCAGCAGGAATGCTCAAAGAGACACCGGGGGAAAGGAAAACCCTTTCTTTTCTTCTGAGGCCTCTCTGATTCAAACCCCCCACCCGGCGGAGGAGAAACTCACCTGTTTCTCCTTCAATTGCGCTGGAAGCAAATGGCTTCCAACGCGACCGGCACCCTGTAATGATGTCAGCACGCGATCGTTTGCTGACATCATTAGGGGGAGGGGAGGCAGGGGTGGAAGGGCTTCCCCTTCCATCCCTGCCTTGGGAGGGATTGGGTGGGAGGGAAGGCCACGAAGGGAGCGCTAGCGCTCCCTCAGAGCTCCAGGCCGAGGACGTAATGGTTACGTCCTCGGCACAGGAGCACTGTGCCGGTGGACGTAACCATTACGTCCCCGGCACAGAAGAGGTTAATATATCTAGACTATACCTTGGAGAATGGGGCATTCTGCATTTCCCTTTTTTTCTATTCTTACTGTGATTAAGACCCATTCGAGGAGCTGTACAGTTCCTGATATCATTTTAGTTCTAACTTTAACTTCATTGCCTAGATTGCTAATGGTGAATGCTGATCCCTTGGAATTTGTTTCCTAAATGGTTCAGTTAGCTTAGAGCCCAACTGTGGCTGAGCCATTCCCTTTCACTGTCCCCTTGCTGAAGCTGACCAGACGGATGTACAACTGACGAAGAGAATCACAGCTTGCTGACCCTTTGAGGAGAGGTGTACGAAACATCAATATGCTTTACAGGTTTTGTTTTTCTTTCTGGGTACCAACCGCTATTTTGGTAGAGCCCTAGTCAGATGTTTTCCAGTTTAACTTTTGACTACATTGTTTTTGAGGTCCAAGCATGCTATTCTAATTCGAGGGTTAGTTAGAAATCTCAGATGTTGATGAAAGGTATTAACTAAGGATTGATTTTGCTCTTGAATTTAGATGTATGTCATTTCTGTTACGCAAATAGTGTTGTTATTAATTTGTACCATAACTCTTGAGTGCTTGATAATCAATGCTTTGATTAGATTGAGATTCTCTCAACAATTTGGTCACCGGGTGTTATTCGTATATGTGTATCATTTGGTGTTGAGATTAATTTGCGTGATACTAGCATTGTTAATATAGGGAAATAAACTTTCTAACTTTACTAAATGGTGTGGTTATTCGTGGCCACCTGGGTCATGGTGGGTGAAGTCTTCTGTTTCAGGGTTTCTGACAAATTGATTGTTGTATATGTTAATGTCACTTAATTTGGTTATGAGCATTGAAGGAAAGGATGGTGGAACCACTCTAAGCGCAGTCGAAAGGTCCATCAGACCTCTAACACATCCCCTTATAAATAGATTATATAAGATCACATAAGGTCAGACTGACTTACAAAATTAAATTCGTTATTATAGAGGCATTTCTTTTAAAATACAGCAGACAGGGCATTTACTAATCAGAGGATGTACATGATCATAATACGTTTATTCGTTTTTTATTTCTCGTCAGCATACTCACACTGTTTACATACTTCTTAAATTCTCATACTTTTTCATTTTCATTTCATATATTTTTCCGTTTTTAAGTTGGTGAATAAAAGGAGGGCACCTTTTATTCGTTCCTCATCGTTTGTTTTCTTATCACCAGCTCTGAGTCCATTAGCATGTGTTTCTGTGCTGTTCGGACTATTGATGTTCTGTCTACTGTGAACACTACAGAGATTCTTGGGTAATTAAGGTCTGTTGTAAGATGTTCACCAACAAGTGCTTTTGTCATGCTGGACTATTCTCGTGAATAACACAGTAATATTTAAAGCGTCTGCGGGTTGTGTTGCAGTTCTATTGTTTGTTGTTCTGTTGCTTTTAGCAAGCACAGGCTGCGAACCAGAAACAGCTCTTTAGAATGTAGTGTTGCCACCACCAGATGGCATTAAAAGGAGTTTGGGACTAGATTGTAAGTACTTCTCTAACAAAGTGTGTGTAGGAATGCACACAAGACAACATTTTCAAATAGCAGTAGGCTCTAGAGACTGCCCTGGATATGAACTTTCGAAACAACCCTTTTGCTAATCACAAGACTGTGCCAATATAAATATAAGCCCCCAGATAACATGTTTATGCAACATGATTACAGGTGCCAGTGCGATGCACTGCTTCCCAAGAAACATTGTCCGCCACCAGTCTTCGACAGAAACAAGATAGATAAACAGCTTCAGACTGTGCCAGCTGATACCATGTCCCACACCATTCCTCCAGTGCCAACATCTCATCAGAGTGCCTGCATCAGAACAGAGATCACGTCATGTGCTGGCATGATGTGCCAAGGTGCTGGCATCACATGCCTGGGTGCTGACATCACAGAACAAAGGACTATCATCATTTGTCAGAGTGGTTTGATCAGATGTATGCCAACTTAAGGTGCTGATATAATATACCAGTATGGTTCCTAAAATATCAGGGTAATTTCATTATATGTCTGTCCTGACTTCATATGCCAAGGTGCTGGCATCATTTATCAGAGTGCTGACATAATATGTGAGTTGAGGTGCGGGCATCATATGCCAGGGTGGCGCATATAAACTCTGAGTGCTGTTGAATGCGCTAGTCAGGTGGTTTACATATACCAGGTTTCACCTTTTTATTAACTAGTGTCTATGGAGCCAGTCATGCAGCTATTATGCAAGCATAGGGCTCTTTGTAAACCGGGCTTTATGTTTATGTGAACTCAAAAAGAGTTTCCCGGCGCTACACGGTAGGTTAAGGAAATCAGGACCCAAGCTTACTGTGAGAGGAGAAAAGTCTTAAGTTTTTTTCTTAAAAGAGCCTTCATCCTGTATCTGCCGGAGGAACAGAATCAGAGAAGTATGGAGGAAGCCATATTGCTTGCGCCCTGTCCTCAAGAAAGGACTTCAGCCAATTCCAGGCATTATCTCTTATCCTGATTTCATTAAGTCGGGTGAGCAGTCTGGCATGTGGAACAGTATCAAATGCTGCTCAAAGGTCCAACAGTACAAGAACCGCTCTGCCACCCGCATCCGTTGTGGCTTTGGTTGCTTCTGCGACTCCCAGCAAGGCAGTTTCCGTACTGTTACCTGGCCTAAAGCCTGATTGGCTAGGATGGAGTAGTATGTTGGTCTCTAAATAATTAGACATCTGCCGATTAACACATTTTTCCAGAATCTTGGCAGGTGCTGGAAGAAGGGTGATGGGTCTACAGTTCCCCGGGACATCAGGATCCGTGTTAGGCTTCTTTAACAGTGGGACCATTTTTGCCTTCTTCCATCATTCAGGGACCTTCACATAAACCAAAGACTTATTTAGCAATGCATTTAATGTAGGGTTAATAGTGTCAATACCCAATGCTAAAGTAGAGGGGGGCTTGGATCATCAGGAGAGCCCGATTTATTGTGCAGAATGGCTTTTCTGGAGTCTTCCAATGAGATAGTATTAAATTCAGACAATGCACAGGGTGGAGTGGCATCCGACTGATTTTGCAGCCACAGCTCAGTACCTTCATTGGCCTCTAAGATTAGGGAAGCAGAAAGACTTAGCTTGATGTCCTGGGAGTGAAAGAAAGCAGCAAGTTCCTCACACCACTCAAGAGACAGGGGCTTCCTTCTGCAGCATGCCACCGGATCCGTGAAATCCTTTACCGTCTAAAAGGTTTCTTATTTGCTTCCTTATCAATCCTTCTTTTGAAATATCCTCTCTTCTTATCAAATTGACATATATTTTAATGCCTTTTTGTGTAGTGCTTTAGCTTCAAGGCTGTAGCGCTTCCTCCAAGCTCTTTCTGCCCTTTTACAAAGTTTTTCTTCCCCAGTTAAAGGTTCTCATTAAACCAGGGGTTGGAAAATGACTTCCTGTTGGGCATCCCATTGGGGAGAGGGGCAACACTCCCCACAGATCTGTGCAGCCAATATTCATATCCCTCACTGCCTGAATCAATGGAACCTAAAAATGTAGACATGTTGCTTTCCAAAGAACACTGCAAACTATGAACTGAAACTATGAATGTTAGTTTTTGACATACAGAGTAGTCAGGGGAAACATGGCGTATGCCCTGTCTACCATTATGTGCAGGGCTGTGACTATTATGCATTTATCGTACTGCAAACTGAATATCTACCATGTTCTGATGGAGGATGAACAAGGCAAGCAGGGCACATGTCACCCATACCTGTAGCTGTGGGGGCAGAGTTCTCCGTATTGCATTGTGAGTATGTAAAGTGCACTATCACTCTGGAGGGTATCCTGTGTCCCATGTAGGAGCAGTCCAGGCAGATCCATGAACTAACCTAGTTGAAGAGCCAAGTGTTCAGCTTCGTGCAGAATACAATCGTTTTAGAGGCGGTGCATATGCGTATGGGCAGGTCATTCCAACCTTTGGAAGCAAGGTAGGAAAAGTCACTACTGCCTCCTCTGGTGCTGCATATGCATGGAATGTATGCAAGTATGAGTCCTGCTGGGCCAAGGTGTCTGGCAGGTATCTGAAATCTTTTGAGGATTGCTGGGCCAGTGCTGGGTAAGGCTTTGAATGTATGTGTCAGGAGTTTGGAAAGAGCTACGGATGGTGAGCCAGTGAAGCTGTTTGAGCTGCAGGGTATGTGCGTGGTGGGGTGTTTAGGGGCAGGCTGGCTACTGCGTCCTGTATGATTTAGAGTCATCTGTTTAGCTGAGTGAGGGAGTTATTCCATATCGTGTTGAGTGTGGCGCGATAGGCTTGAGCCCATTGGTGAAGATTAAGTGATAGCTTGTGTATCTGTACTACTTTGACTACCTCAAAAAAACACAACATCCCACTTGACCTGTACTTCTTCAATTGTGAACTTAATTCACTATGGACTTACCAGAAACAATTCCGACATATAGAGAATGCATTAGCATTACTTTTATTTGCTGATATTTTCACAGAATATTCACAATTTTTTCAAATATTAATTTGATTTCTTTTTTGTCGTATATCAAAACAATTTTATATAGCTCAAATCAATCTTATCATGAGCTCACAATACATTAAAAATATTTAATTTTAGAAAACCAATGCAGTACATCACAACAACTACATATACTTTGATCCACCCCGACTTGTCAGTCCACTCTCACACTTCAACACTCATCCTTATCCATTCACACTATCATACTCTTTACAAGACCCAGCAACAACCTTCATACATAAAAGACAAACTGGAATAGCTCTTCTTTTTCTTACCTGGTGTAGTGTTGTAGGCTGGGTCCACACATAAAAATAGTTGATGCACATTTCGGTGGGTAAAGGTTATTATAATATTTATCCAACTTCTTTATGACCAGAGTTTGGTACAAAATCAATGCTGATTGACTAATGGGGACTTATAGCGATCCCAGAAGGTCTACTCCTAATTTTTTTCAGGGGTGGTGAATGAATACCCTCTATACATAGAAGATCTGTACACTCTTTCCATGAAGAAAAGACTTCCTCAAAATAACTGTACATGATGTCTTTTCAATGTTTTCATCTTCTCATGACAAATGAGCCATCTGCCATTTCTGATCAACAGTCCAAAAGGATCTCTTTATAGATTATAAAGGCTAACCTTTACATTTTTTGTTTAGTGTTCCAAGTTCAGCTGTGGACCTTCTCAGACATCAAAATAAAGCCACCTGCCTTCTACCTATGAAATATACCTGTCAAAGCACATGTAGCCTACGCTTTTCCTACCTGTTTATGTCTCTGTCCCCTTCAAAATCCTGACTACTACTGTATACTTTCCAAGTGAACCTTTACTACTTGAAGCTCAAGAAAAATGTCTTTCATGCATCTTCAGCACACGTACTGTGCTAAATCCAACTCCTTCCAGTTTGTGGATGGAAGCTGGGGGCGTCTAAGACTGCCTTGCTAGGCACACAGTTCCAAAACTGAGTGACCATATCTACCTTTGAAACTAAAGCAAGAATTCTGGAGAAGACTGCCTAAATTCCCTAAGAAGCACTTGAAAAACATCTAAAGACTTTATGTTTTTGCCACACAGGGAGCTCCATGGCAACATGGCTTATGTTCCATCTACTGTCATCAGTGTGGTGACTATAATGCACTTGTCATTTGGTGAACAGAACACCTACCACATTGTGACTGTGGATTAAGGGTGTCCAGCAGGCCCTAAGCAAGCTCATGATTTCCTCAAGTAGAGGAAAAACATTTCTATGGCTGCTTGCCTAGTGAAGTAGTGGCCCATGGAAAGTATGTATTCATGCACAGCGATTGAAAGGTATATGTTAAGGCAGCTCCACTCTAGATAATTTCCCAATACTTCCCTTTCGCATGGTAAAACAAAAAGCAAGTTGGAAAACAGGGCTGGCTGAGATGGGCACTGAGGGAAGTAAAAATGACTCTCCTGCCTCTTTCCTGGCTTAGAGCCGACTCTAAAATGACAACATGGTTGAGTCTTTTTGGCTATTGCAGGAATGAGGTTGGCAAAGTGTAAATACTGCAGCCTTGCCACACCCTCCATAGCAAATGAAGTGGAGGCTGCTGATTCTTCCTGTGGTGGTCTGACGATAAACAACACACGCCTTGTTTGATGCCATCTGGATCAGATAGGTAAACATTTTCTTATACCAAGCGCACGTTTTACAACTCAAATTGTATAGCTGAAGTATCTGGTCATTCTTACTCACTCCACCCATGAACTGGTTGTAATTAGGTATATAGGTGGGATTGTAAACTTTGGCCATTTGTCCTCAAACTGTGAGTGCACTCATCATGAATTGTAATCAGCATGTATACATCATGCATATCAGAGACTGTGAGCAGTTTGATGAAAAGCAACACAATGCTCTGGGAATTTCAGAGCTTCTCACAAACTATCTCCTGCTGCAGTCCTCTGCGTGGACAAAGAACAGTACTGCATGCCACAGTGCCATCTTTGTCCAGCTCGCTGAATAGTCCAACTTCATTATAAAAGTTGTCCGCATTACCTTTGTGAAGGAGTAGCTAGACAAGCTCCCATACAATATACCCCATGATTCTCCGAGTGTTGGAGGGTAACCTACAGGGTTTAGAGTCTTGTCTTTCCATGTATACACTCTCACTGTATACATAGCCAGTCAATCTCTCACACAGCATGTACAACTTTATGCCATAGTAAGCTCTTTTGCTTACAATGTACTGCCTAAACAGCAGCCACCCTTTGTACAAGATCAATGAACTTATCAATGGCTATATTCTTTTCAGGAGAATTAATCTCTGGAAACTTAGCAGACAAATGTTACATAACAGACCGAATTGTGAACAACCTGTTCAATCACTGGAAAACGAGTTGTCAGGTGAAACTCTGTCAACTCAAAATTCACTTCCAGATTCTGTTCCATTGTCCTCCCCCTCACATGCTGTTACAGTATCTGATCCTGACTTAGAGCTGTCCTCCATACCTCATGTTAAAGACTATGCAGCAGTCATCCACCGAAAAACTATCTTTACTGACTGGCTAAAACCTTCCTTCTAAAACACTGTTCTACATAGAATGTAGAAGTATTGTTCTAAATCAGTCAGTTGATGTGTGCATGTGTGAGATGTGTGCAACAGTAAATAAAAAAGACATATTTTTTGCTGAAGCTGCAGGTTCTCCAAAAACACTTTAAAAAAAGACAGTATTACTTCATCTTCCCACGTACCCCATACAACAACATACGTTTGCCATGGTTTATGGAAAACTTTATACTTGGGGAAGATACTGGGCCATTGCCAATATAAAAGTAATTTACCAAATCAAAAAATCTACCTTGGATCTCAAGAAGCACACATTCATATAGTAGTCCCTGCAACTTTGTGCGCAGGCGTGCTCCTTGTAGAAACTCACAGTTCTATATCCCGGGTCACTGGATTATGTGGCAGGAGAGCACCAAATTATGTGATAGGATTCACTAAATCATACATCAAGAAAAAGAAAACTATGCAACTTAATGCAGCTACGTTTTTTTATGGTATTACTTTGTTATTTTGTGATTTGAAAACATACTAATACTACCTGAACAAAGATTTTATCTCATTAGCGCCAGTATAGCAACCAAATGCAGAGATAAGCAACTGAATGATGACCAGTTAACCTTTGTGCATGACCTTTCACTGTGTGCGAACATATGTAGCCACATTTTTAGTATCTTTTGATCGTTTTAAGCTACACATTTTTTTTATATTATAAATCTTCAGATTATGCAGATTTGATAGATTATGTGGCATTTATTTTTCATAAATGATTCACACACCCCCCCCCCCCCCCGGCCCCAATAATTCCCTCCCCCCAGGAAACAAATTCCACATAATCGATAATCCCTTGCATAATCAGAAGATTTATAGACGAGAAATGTAGCTCAAATGGATCATAATTTACTAAAGGAGGCAACCTATATACTGAGGGCTGACCCCTAACTGCATTTTTTTTGTGGGGGTGAATGTGTGCTTTCTGCTGGGGGGTCACGGTTGGCCCCATAGAGAAAACAGACATTTCCGCAACAAACAAAAAAAATGTGGGGTCGGCCTGTATGCCTGAATGACAATTTCATCACTATTTATTTATTCAATTTTAACATCCACCTTTAAAAAAAAAATATATATATATATATATATATATATATATATGTGCCACCAAGGGGAGGGGGCTGGGGTTGGCCCATTTACCACGAGGGATGACCCCTCCACAAACACAGGTCCCTGGTGGCTTAGTGGACTTTCTGGCAGTGTACCATGGTGCTACCACGATCCAAACCCAGGAAACCATTTCAGGAAAACATTGTTGGGGAGGAGAAACCCTTCCTTTTCCAACAATGCCTCCTGGAAAGCTGGGGAGGCATTGTACCCGCACCCAACCTTACTGGGAGGTGGATAAAGAACTAATCTGTTGTCTCCCCTGCCACGCAAGGAGAATTTGAAGTCAGCGTGCATCACAGTGCGCTAACATCACCAATGGGCTGAGAAGGGGACAGGGGCTAACGCAGACCTGATTACATGTTACTCCCGCCCTTTGTGAAAATAAATAAGTACATTAAAAAAAATTAAAAACAAATCTGCAGGTGCAAAGCACCATCATACACAATGGGGGTTAGTCGGGTGGTGGGGAGTTAGTGCAGGTGTCCGCTATTGGCCGACACCCTCACCCAAGGGATTACATTTTACTCTGTTTTTGTAAATAATCTAAAAAATAAAATAAAAAAAGAATACTTACCTGACACGCCGTGCCACCTTGCCTCTGCTGCTGTTGCTGCCTCAGTGCTTCTGCCTTCCTCCCCCCCACCCAATCCAGATACTTCTTTCATGCTGTTATACAGCATGAAAGAGGCGCCAGGATTGGTCTGAGCGTCCAGGGAGGGAGTGGGAGTCTGCACTTGGTCTCCACCCGGCTGTGAAACACAGCTGGGTGGAGAGTTCCAAGTGCGCATGTCAGTTTGGCAGTTTGGCCGGCCTCGGCACTCCTCCCCCCCGTGACACAGAGAGTGCTGGCCCCGCCTCGCCCTACCTAAGCAGCAGAATAAAATGATAATAAAAATGCTTTTATTATCATTTTATTTTTCTGCTTCCTCCTTTCAGCAGGGGGGCGACGTTTCTCCCCCATTGGTTTCAAATTCCAGGTTTAGGGTTTTTTGCTGCTGCCACTAGTCTCTTTTAGGTTTGACAGATGACTTCCTGGCGGCCCTCAAACTGTGGGATGAGGCTACAGTGTTTTCATTTAAAGTTAAGTATTCCTGGAGGTAGCCAAGCAGTGTCTTCTTTTCTTCTGAGAATTTATATTTTTAGTGTGTCAGTCCTTCAGGTCTTACCCTTAGGAACCTCTATTCTGAGATCTAATAACCGTGCAATTGGGGCATGATCCAAAATGCATTGGACGCTTATGTTGCACAATGTGATTTTATTCAATATCACTGCATTTGTCAGAAAGTAATTGGTTCTGGTCTCAGTTCTACAAGGGTATGAAAAAAACATATATTCTGAGTCTCTCTGGATTAGGGCTCTCATTGTGTGCATCTTTGGTGAATTTTAGGTGGCAAGTTTCCACACTACCTTCACGTTTTGAAGTTGCTTTTTGCCAATTTTGATATGGCCAGATATATCGCCCTGCACTAGGCGTAACCCCTTGGTAAGTGTATATAGTCAGGAGTTCTTGTGATGTATAAAAAAGAGAAGGGGAAGGGTTCAGGAGGCTCAGAACAAGTGGGGGGATATGCCTCTGGATACTGTGTGCTGCCTTATATGGGTGAGCAACTTACTGTACACAGTGCGGGTCACTCCTACTTCTAATTGGTTAAGAATGTAATGGACGTCTTGATTGCAGAATCTGGGCTTTAATGGGGGACCATGATTTATCTCTTTTTCTTGAAGTATCCTTCCTGTGATTTGTCCATGATGAGAGGATTCCTGTTCCTGGTGGACACAGAGGCAGGTTCGGCAAATTTTGCAGTGTTACAATCTAACATGTTGGACCATGATGATTCCGCACCTCAGTGAGGGGAATGGTACCACTTCCATCGAAGTTTCCCACAGTGTTTCCAATAGGTCTTTGAGTTCTTGTGGGTCATACTGTCCCTATGTTTTGCCAACTATCATAACCAGCATAGTTACAGGATCTAGTCTGCCATACCTGATATTTTTTAGTTTCAGTGCGTGGCCTTGAGCAAGGATTTTATCCCATTTTAGGTGGGTATCATAGGAGAAGCCCGCAGCAAAGTAGAGTTTCCTATCTTTGTAGACACAGACACAGGGGTGATGCTGCTTGACTGCCTGCAGGATGATTTTGGCATAGTAAGCAAATAATGGTGACTTAGTGAGGTCAGCGAGAGAGGATTTGACACTTTTTCTCAAACTATGAGCTCTCTGGAGCTAAATGGCTGAGCCAAATGCAATGTTCAGATTTTTAGGCAGGAAGTTGGCCAGAAAAGCGAATAGGTTACCTCCCTCGACATACTCAGGCAAGCCATATAAGCAGATGTTGTCCCTCCTACTTCTATCAGCAGTTTTTCCCAAACTGTGGGTTGTGTCCCACAGGTGGGTTGCCAGACATTTTTTGATGGGTTGCAAAAGTTCAAGCAATAAATAAAGATGCCTTTAAATTCTGTATTTATCTTATCACAGACCCTTCACTTTCAGGCTATGTGGTCTGACGAATTGCTGCTTATTTTTTTTACATGGGGATTAGTGTAAAATGTATTTTTTGTAATACAACAAAATGTAAATACCTGTAAATGAACTGCGCGCTTCAGGAGTTAGGGAAGCATAATTTTTTTGTAATCCTGAAGTGTGCTGGAAACAAAGAGTTTAATAGGAACAAAACAAATCAAGAAATTTTTCTTGGTGATACACAAATGAGAAATATTCACTGAAGCCCAATTTCCACAAGTTATTGTTGGTGTGCAATACAGTTTTATCAGTAAAACTGTATGTCTGTGCACATTTAGTGCCCGTTTTAATGAAAAATGTGCTATAAGTAAATGACAGTGCACTGCCACACAATACTTTAGTTGTATTAAAATATTTCCTGCCTCATGCCCATTAAACCTAGGTAGGTCGCAAATGTTTTTTGTTGTGAAAATTGGGTCCTGGTTCTAAAAAGTTTGGGAAGCATTGGTTTGAGGCGCTGTTTCCAGGCATTTGTTGAAAAAATGTATTCTCCTATATAAAATATCTCTATGTTAGGAAATGTATATATGGTGACTATATGATGGCGAATATTGTTGATGTGAACAGAGTAGTTGAACCTAGTCAATTCGCAGTACCCATTCACTGCCACTAGATGGGTGTTTAGGATAGCTTTAATCAAGAGTTCTGTCTCCAGGTACAGTGACAAGTTCTTACACAGCACTAGTGACGTAACATTAGCCCCGCAGTGTGGGGTAGCCCCGAGCTCCAGGGGGCCCACTCAGCAACACACAGTCACGCACTGTGCATTGTCAGGCACTGTGGACAGGCTCCTGACTAGGTCGGTAGAGGCTGGGAAGGACGTGACCCCTCAAGTTTCATTACACCACTGCCCAGTACAAAACTGCAGCCATCAAGATTGAGAGCACAGACTCTCAACAGGTTAGATGGAATATTCTCTTTCAACACCAAGTCAAACAGCTGATCCGCGTCGTTCTCCCCAAATGCTTCTGATTAGAAAAGGTTTTAGAAGAGCAGCAGGGCTTCGGATGTTTTATTTCTTCAGTTGAGAGCTTTGCAGTGTTGTCCCCTCAGGCGGTAGTACCACACCGTGACTCCGGGGAGGGCGGGGGAGAAGAGGAGTGTTTCCCCACATGGGTAGAGTAGAATGGTTTGGCCCAGTGTGTACCTCCATTCATTGTAAAAAAAAGTTGCACCTGAAAAACGGGCGGGGTTATTTGAAATAAAACATACTTCCAGCATTGACGTGTCTGCCTCATCTGTTTTCTAGGCCGCGTTGGACCGCAACACTACACTGGTGACAAAGAGGCCACGCATGCGTCCCTCCGTTGTATCGCGTCGTCCCTCTGTGAGTGCGCCTCAACCTCTTCCCACCTTACGGCCTTCCAGTGAGAGCTGACTTGCCCCGACAGCACCTTAACTGCCCGACCTCATGTGCCTCCGTGCACACACGGCCCATTGCAGCCCTTCTTTAGCTACACAGCTACTGGCGCCCACCCGATTCTAGCGGCCTGCATGCTTATCAGCAACCCTCCTCGGTCACTGGAACGTCCTTCGATGACGTGCCCACAACGTGGAAGGCCCCACCAGTCAGCATCCTGACGGCTTGCCCCAGGGAGCAGCAAGCTACGCACCTTGGCAGCACCTGTTGCACAGCCATTTCTTCATTGGGCCACCCGAGCTTCGGGGAGTGGTAGCCAACTCAAATTCCGGCCTCCTTCCACACCGGACATGCCACACCCACAAGTATTGGCACCTACCTGCCAGTGCCCGTGCCCTGCCTCAGCTGACAAGCCCCTCTGCCTGGGCCCCGTGCCACACCCGGAGGGCTAGAATGCCTGCTGGGACATATAGCTACTTTGAGGAGATCCCTGCATGCTTTGAGGTAGGCCTTACGCCAATCTTGCAACCAGCGCTGCACTACAGGGAAGGGCATCCCATGCACCTGTTAAAGCCTTCATTATGTCAACCATCTCAGCCCTGTAACCATTCGTTGTTACAGGGGCCATGCCCACGCAAGCTGCCAGATAGAAGGCATGGGTAGAACACCTAGAGACCTATTTTGACGCTATTTACGTTGATGCTGAAAGGAAACACACCCAGTGCGTCATTTGGGAGGGGCAGACATCCACAAAATATCTAAGATGTCATCGAAGCGGGACCTCCACACACGTACACAACGCTAAAGAATGCCATAACTGCGCACTTCAAGACTTATGCCAAATCAGATTACGAATGCTTTCTGCTGCAGCAAGCACCCCAAAGACAGATGAATCAGTTGATATTTTCCATAGCTGCTTAAAGGAACTCGTTAGCACCTGTACACTTCCAAATGAGGATGAAACAAGAACACAGTTCATACAAGGGTGCGCATGGTCCAAGCATTGCAAACTCATCCTCCAAGAACCAAACATGGCCAGGACAGACATTTTGACCCTCGGTCAATCTAAAGAATTGTCCAAAGCATGTACCGCCAACATGAGCCCAGGAAAGCCTCCCCCAGTCAAAGTTGAACCAGTCAATGCGGTCCACAAAGACAGTGGCCAGTCCAGACCCAAACTCCCCATGCAAAAACAGGGAACTGGTTGTGCAAATGGTGTGGGGGTTCCCTTCCCCACACGGGACTGCCCAGCATGCTGGAAAACTTGCAGTGTTTGCGGCAAGCTAAACCACTTCTCCAATGTGTGTTTCTTCCATGCCAAAACCATCTGTAACTACCCCCAAAAAAACGGTCAAAGCCATCACCACTCATCCGATGGTGCTGACAGCAGCATGGATGATGATGACCAGGAGGTAGTCCCCATCGTTCAAGCGCTCGACCCTATTGGCAGCACCCACCGGCTCCTCCCCATGTGTCGTTTCAGCCCACTGTAACCTCCATAAACCTCATGGCCGCTGAGGTATACATCAAACTGTCAAACCCACCAGCCCTAAAAACCACAGGAGTTCTTCTATGCCTTTGGCAATCACACGCAACTCCAACTAGTGTGCGTATTCACTGCATAAATCACCCATGACTGTGCAAACCTCAACTCCAAAGTGTATGTCTCCCAAGAAGGGTCCAGCTTCCTCCTTGACTGTCAAACTGCCAGAGACCTCAATCTGCATGCCACTGATCTCGATGAGCTTGTCCAAGAATTAGCATTCCTTTTTGATCGCAAAGGGTGACTTACTGGTCAGTCCGCCTGCCTGCACATCAATGACTCGGGCACCCCTGTAGCACTCCACCACCTGCATGCAGCTTTCCACTTTTGCCCCAAGGTTGAACATGAGCTACAGCTCCTGGAATAAGCTGGCATTATCAAGAGGGTGACTGTCCCTACCACCTGGGTCTCTCCAATTGTAGTTCCCACGAAGCCAAAGCATCTGGACACCAATGTGCATCTGTGTCGGCATGCGGCTACCAAACCTCACCATCAAGGAGAGAATGGCATTTAACTCTAACAATAGATAACATCATTGGCGACCTCTCAGGCTCAAAGTATTTTTCTAAAATGCATCTTCGATCTGCCTACCACAGATGCCACTACATCCAGAAACCTGGCCTATTGCAATCTTTTACAAGCACACCGTGTTCTGGAGATACCCTCAGCTGAACTTCAGAATCACCAGTGTCACCAAAGTATTTTGGCACATAATTAAAGAAGTCCTAAGTAGTCTCTGGGCATACTCAACATGAGTGATGATATTCTAGTACATGCCCCGCCATTGGAGAGCCACCTCACCCGCCTCTGAGCTGTGGTCTCTTAAATGAAAGAACACAGCCTAACTCTTCACAGACGAAATGTGAATTCTTGAGAAGTGACATCTGTTTCTTTGGCTATTGGTTCTCAGCCTGTGGAATAGGTCCCAACCCAGCAAAGGTCTAAGACATCAAGGATGCTCCTGCCCCCTCATCTGTATCTGGTGTCCACAGTTTCCTTGGCATGGTGACATACTGCAGGCGCTTCATGAAGAAGTTGTCAGACTTCACCGGTCCTCTCTGTGAACTGACCAAAAACACCAGACTGTGGGGGTGGGGTGAAGAATACATGTGTGTGTGCGTTCATGAAGACCAAAGAAGCCCTCTCTGCCAACATAATGCTCGTCTACTTCACCCCCAAGCATGAGTCTCAACTAGCAGTGGATGCTAGCACCACTGGCTTAGGAGCAGTGCTGGCCCACCAACACGATTGTGGTGAATGGGGGCCAGTCGCCTATGCCAGTAGAATTCCCACAAACTGAACAAAAGTGCTCCCAGACCCAACGAGAAGCCATCGCAATTCACTGGGGACACCGACACTTTCTCATCTACTTGTACGGACAGTCCTCACAGATCATAAATCACTAATACCACTCTTTATAGGATCATCATCTAAGCCACTCCCACAAATGGAAAAGTGGATCCTGCAGCTGCATGAATTCAACTTCAGTCGAATACCAGACTGGGACGCGCAACCCAGTGAACTTCCTGAAGCGGAATGTCCACCGTGTTACCCCTTCGGAATCCCAAGAAGCCCAAGACACAGAAGAATACGTCGGACTAATACTAGACATTGCAAGAC
Organism: Pleurodeles waltl; assembly: GCF_031143425.1. Classification (NCBI taxonomy): domain Eukaryota; kingdom Metazoa; phylum Chordata; class Amphibia; order Caudata; family Salamandridae; genus Pleurodeles; species Pleurodeles waltl. The sequence goes on along the minus strand of NC_090449.1, from coordinate 1,008,562,431 downwards.
CCATCGCAATGTCACTCATGGATGTTGTAGAAGCAACCAAACATGACGACTGCATACAGCTGGCCATCCAAGCTGTCCTGTCAGGGGATTGGCAACCCCTCCAGTGCCCTGCAGTGTACTCAATCGAGGAAGCCAAAATAACTCTGCAGTCATTCAACCACTTCTGACACAAGTTGTCTGTCACAGAAGAAGGCTGCCTCATGCGTGGCCCACACCTATTCCTTTCCGTAATACTCTATGATGGGTGCAAACTGCACCCATCATAGAGTATTCAAGTCCAAAAACAGGCTCAGGAGCAAAGTGTGGTTTCCCAGCCTTAACCAGCAGGCAGTGGAAGTTGTTAAAGTTCCCCTGCCTGCCAAGCTGGCCACCTGCCTGATCCAGCTGCACCAGTAATCATGGAGGACAGCCCTACAGTCCCCTGTCAATGGGACTGTGTAGACTTTGGGAGCCTTCCCGACAGCTCTCATTTGTTCATTGTAATCAACAACTTCTCTCGATAGCCAGAAGTGGAAATATTCCAGACAACCTGTAGGAAGCTGGCCTGGCTTGTAGTGGGTACCAAGGAGTACTTACACTCTGTACCAGGTCCAGTTATCCCTTATTAGTGTAGAAGAGGTGTTTCTTTCAGCTTAGACTGATAGAAGGTAGCTATGGCAAAGCAGCTTAGGCTGAACTAGGAGACATGCAAATCTCCTACTATACCACTGGTGTCATATGCACAATATCATAAGAAAACACAATACACAGATATACTAAAAATAAAGGTACTTTATTTTTATGACAATATGCCAAAAGTATCTCAGTTAGTACCCTCAGTATGAGGATGCCAAATATACACAAGATATATGTACACAATACCAAAAATATGCAGTAATAGCAAAAGGAAGTAATGCAAGCAATGTAAAGTTACAGTAGATTGCAATAGGAGCACATAGGTATATGGGAAACACAAACCATATACTCCAAAATTGGAATGCGAACCACGAATGGACCCCAAACCTATGTGAGTTTGTAGAGGGTCGCTGGGACTGTAAGAAAACAGTGAGGGTTAGAAAAATAGCCCACCCCAAGACCCTGAAAAGTAGGTGTAAAGTGCACCTATATTCCCCAGAGAGCACAGAAGTCGTGATAGGGGAATTCTGCAAGGAAGACCAACACCAGCAATGCAACCAAAGTGGATTTCCGGACCTGAGTACCTGTGAAACAAGGGGACCAAGTCCAAGAGTCGCGACAATGTCGAAAGAGGGCAGATGCCCAACAAATGCCAGCTGAGGATGCAAAGAAGCTGCCACCGGAGGGTAGAAGCTGTGGATTCTGCAAGAACGAAGAGGACTAGGAACTTCGCCTTTGGAGGATGGATGTCCCACGTCGTGAAGAAGCTTGCAGAGGTGTTCCCAAGCAGAAAGACCGCAAACAAGCCTTGCTAGCTGCAAGGGTCGCGGTTAGGGTTTATGGATGCTGCTGTGGCCCAGGAGGGACCAGGATGTCGCCACTTGGATGAGGAGACAGAGGGGGCGCCCAGCAAGTCAGGGAGTCCTCACATAAGCAGGCAGCACCCGCAGAAGTACCGGAACAGGCACTTAGAAGAGGAGTGAACCGGAGTCCACGTGAAGTCACAAAAGGGAGTCGCACGACGCCGGAGGACAACTCAGAAGGTTGTGCACTGCAGGTTAGAGTGTCAGGGACCCAGGCTTGGCTGTGCACAAAGGAAATCCTGGAAGAGTGCACAGGAGCCGGAGCAGCTGCAAATGACGCGGTACCCAGCAATGCAGTCTAGCGTGGGGAGGCAAGGACTTACCTCCACCAAACTTGGACTGAAGAGTCACTGGACTGTGGGAGTCCCTTGGACAGAGTTGCTGAGTTCCAGGGACCACGCTCGTTGTGCTGAGAGGGGACCCAGAGGACTGGTGAGGCAGTCTTTTGTTGCCCGCGGTTGCAGGAGGAAGATTCCGTCGTCCCACTGGAGATTTCTTCAGAGCTTCTGGTGCAGAAAGGAGGCAGGCTACCCCCAGAGCATGCACCACCAGGAAACAGGCGAGAAAGCAGCAGGATCAGCGATACAAGGTTGCAGTAGTCGTCTTTGCTACTTTGTTGCGGTTTTGCAGGCGTCCTGAGCAGTCAGCGGTCGATCCTTTGGCAGAAGGTGAAGAGAGAGATGCAGAGCTCTGGTGAGCTCTTGCATTTGGTATCTGGTATCTGGTGTAACACCCTCTCTCTGAGGAAGTCCTTTGTTCTGCCTTCCTGGGCCAGGCCTGGCTGGACCCCAGGAGGGCAGAAACCTGTCTGAGGGGTTGGCAGCAGCAGCTGCAGTGAAACCCCGGGAAAGGCAGTTTGGCAGTACCCGGGTCTGTGCTAGAGACTCGAGGGATCATGGAATTGTCTCCCCAATGCCAGATATTGGGGTGACAATTCCATGATCTTAGACATGTTACATGGCCATGTTCGGAGTTACCATTGTGACGCTATACATAGGTAGTGACCTATGTATAGTGCACGTGTGTAATGGTGTCCCCGCACTCACAAAGTCCGGGGAATTTGCCCTGAACAATGTGGGGGCACCTTGGCTAGTGCCAGGGTGCCCACACACTAAGTAACTTAGCACCCAACCTTCACCAGGTGAAGTTTAGACATAGGTGACTTATAAGTTACCTAAGTGCAGTGGTAAATGGCTGTGAAACAACGTGGACGTTATTTCACTCAGGCTGCAGTGGCAGGCCTGTGTAAGAATTGTCAGAGCTCCCTATGGGTGGCAAAAGAAATGCTGCAGCCCATAGGGATCTCCTGGAACCCCAATACCCTGGGTACCTCAGTACCATGTACTAGGGAATTATAAGGGTGTTCCAGTATGCCAATGTGAATTGGTGAAATTGGTCACTAGCCTGTTAGTGACAATTTAGAAAGCAGAGAGAGCATAACCACTGAGGTTCTGGTTAGCAGAGCCTCAGTGAGACAGTTAGTCATCACACAGGGAACACATACAGGGCACACTTATGAGCACCGGGGCCCTGGCTGGCAGGGTCCCAGTGACACATACACTAAAACAACATATATACAGTGAAATATGGGGGTAACATGCCAGGCAAGATGGTACTTTCCTACACAACCCCCCCCCCCCAAACGAAGGACAATAAGACTAGCCATGACCTGATGAGCCTTCATTGTCTAAGTGGAAATATCTGGAGAGTCCATCTGCATTGGAGTGGGTACTCCCAGGTCTATGTTCCACTGTATAGTCCATTCCCTGTAGAGATATGGACCACCTCAACAATTTAGGGTTTTCACCTTTCATTTGTTTTAGCCAAAGTAGAGGTTTGTGGTCTGTCTGAACAATGAAGTGAGTGCCAAACAGGTATGGCCTCAACTTCTTCAGTGCCCAGACCACAGCAAAGGCCTCCCTCTCTATGGCAGACCAACGCTTTTTTCTAGGGGTCAACCTCCTGCTGATAAAAGCAACAGGTTGATCCTGGCCCTCAGAATTGAGTTGTGATAAGACTGCCTCTACCCCTAATTCAGATGCATCAGTTTGAACAATGAATTTCTTGGAGTAACATGGGCTTTTTAGGACAGGTGCAGAACACATGGCCTGTTTGAGCTCCTCAAAAGCTTTCTGACAGCTAGCTGTCCACAATACCTTTTTAGGCATTTTCTTGGAGGTGAGGTTATTAAGTGGGGCTGCAATGGAGCCATAGTTCTTAATGAACCTCCTGTAATACCCAGTGAGGCCTAAGAAGGCTCTCACCTGGGTCTGAGGTGTAGGGGGAACCCAATCTATGATAGTTCGGATTTTCCCCTGAAGTGGTGCAATCTGTTCTCCACCTACCAGGTGTCCCAGATAAACCACTTTCCCCTGCCCTATCTGGCACTTTGGAGCCTTGATAGTGAGGCCTGCCTTTTGCAGGGCCTCCAAAACCTTCCACATGTGGACCAGGTGATCATCCCAGGTGGAGCTAAAGACAGCTATATCATCTAGATATGCTGCACTAAAAGCCTCCAACCCTTGCAGGACTGTATTCACCAACCTCTGAAAAGTGGCAGGTGCATTTTACAAACCAAAGGGCATTACTGTGAATTGGTAGTGCCCTCCAATCGTCAAAAATGCAGTTTTTGCTTTAGCATCCTCTGATAACTTGATCTGCCAATACCCTGCAGTCAAATCAAAGGTGCTTAGATACTTGGCAGATGCCAGTGTATCTATGAGCTCATCTGCCCTGGGTATAGGGTGAGTATCAGTTTTTGTTACCTGGTTGAGACCTCTGTAATCTACACAAAACCTAATTTCCCTTTTTCCATCTTTGGAGTGAGGCTTTGGTACAAGCACCACAGGAGAGGTCCATGGGCTTTCAGAATGTTTAACCACTCCCAGTTCAAGCATTTTCTGAACTTCTTGTTTTATGCAGTCCCTGACATGGTCAGGCTGCCTATAGATCTTACTTTTGACAGGCATGCTGTCTCCAGTATCTATAGTGTGCTCACACCAAGAAGTGGTGCCTGGCACAGTAGAAAAGAGTTCAGAAAACTGACCCAGGAGATTTATGCAGTTGTCTTTTTGCTCAGCAGTGAGACAGTCTGCCAAAACTACACCTTCCACTAGAGCATCCTGCTCTGTGGAAGAGAAGAGATCAGGGAGAGGGTCACTCTCTTCTTCCTGTCCTTCATCTGTTGCCATGAGCAGGGTGAGATCAACCCTGTCATAGTAGGGTTTAAGGCGATTGACATGGAGCACCCTAAGGGGACTACTGGCAGTGCCCAGGTCAACTAAATAGGTGACCTCTCCCTTCTTTTCAACAATGATGTGGGGTTCACTCCATCTGTCTTGGAGTGCTCTTGGGACTATAGACTCCAAAACCCACACCTTCTGTCCTGGTTGGTACTGAATCAGAACAGCCTTCTGGTCATGCCATTGCTTTTGGAGCTCTTGGCCGGCCTGAAGGTTTTAACTGGCCTTTTTCATGTACTCAGCCATTCTGGATCTTAAGCCAAGTACATAGTCCATTATGTCTTGCTTAGGAGCTTTTAAAGGTTGTTCCCAACCCTCCTTTACAAGTGTTAGACCTCTTACAGGGTGTCCAAATAGGAGTTCAAAGGGGCTGAATCCCACTCCTTTCTGGGGTACCTCCCTTTAAGCAAAAAGGTTGCAAGGTAACAGGACATCCCATCTCCTCCTGAGTTTTTTAGGGAGTCCCATTATCATTCCTTTGAGCGTTTTATTAAACCTCTCTACCAGTCCATTTGTTTGTGGATGATAAGGTGTGGTGAATTTGTATGTTACACCACATTCCTTCCACATGGCCTTCAAGTGTGCAGACATAAAGTTGCTACCCCTGTCCGATACAACCTCTTTTGGGAAACCCACTCTGGAAAAGATTCCCAGGAGGGCTTTTGCCACTGCAGGAGCTGTAGTGGTCCTTAGAGGAATTGCTTCAGGATATCTTGTGGCATGGTCCACTACCACCAAGATAAACCTATTGCCTGAAGCAGTAGGAGGGTCAAGGGGGCCAACTATGTCAACCCCTACCCTTTGAAAGGGAACCCCAACCACAGGCAATGGAATAAGGGGAGCCTTTGGGGTGCCACCAGTCTTGCCACTGGCTTAGCAGGTCACACAGGACTTACAAAAGTCTTTTGTGTCCTCTGACATCCTAGGCCAGTGAAACAGGGGGACAAGCCTTTCCCATGTTTTAATCTGACCCAAATGTCCAGCCAAGGGAATGTTGTGTGCCAGAGTTAGGAGGAACTCTCTGTACTGCAGGGGTATGACCAATCTCCTGGCTGATCCAGGTTTTGGGTCCCTTGCCTCTGTGTACAAGAGGTTGTCCTCCCAGTAAACTCTATGTGAGTCACTGACATCCCCATTTTGCTGTTTGACAGCTTGCTGTCTTAGACCCTCTAATGTGGGACAGGATTGCTGTGCCACACTCAGCTCCTCCCTGGCAGGCTCCCCTCCACCCAAAAGCTCAGCAGTGTCTGCTGCCAGCTCCTCTGGTGAAGGTTCTGCACAGGGGGGAAATTCTTCTTCCTCCGAAGTAGAATCATCTGTAGAGGGAGGGATAGTGGGTAGGGATTTACCCTTACTAACCCTAGCTTTAGGGACCACTTGGTCCATTGTTCCAGGATCCAAGTCACCCTGTCTTTTTTGCTTTTTGGCCTGAGCCCTTGTCAAAGCAAAAATATGCCCAGGAATGCCCAGCATTGCTGCATGAGCCTCCAACTCCACTTCTGCCCAAGCTGATGTCTCTAAATCGTTCCCTAGTAGACATTCTGCAGGTAAATGTGAGGCAACCACAACTTTCTTTGGATCAGTAACCCCCCCCCAGTTGAGATTCACAACAGCCATGGGGTGGCTAAGAGTGTTGTTATGAGCGTCTGTCACTTGGTACTGGTGACCAAGGAGGTGTTGTTCAGGGTGTACCAGTTTCTCTATTACCATGGTAACTCTGGCACCTGTGTCCCTGTAGGCCTGAACCTCAACACCATTGATTAGGGGAAGTTGCTTGTACTTATCCATATTAAGGGGACAAGCAACCAAGGTGGCCAAATCAATGGCACCTTCAGAGACTAACACAGCCTCTGTGGTCTCCCTAACAAGACCAACCCCAACTAAATTTCCAAAAGTGAGCCCAGCTACTCTCTTGGTTTGGCTATTAGTAGGTTTGCTCCCACCACCACTGCTATTACTAGGGGCACTAGAGGTTGCAGTAGGGGTTGTGGTAGTGGGAGGCTTGGTGCATTTCTTTGGACAACTGGCATCAGTTGTCCAATGGCCTTTTACTTTACATAAATAGCACCATGGTTTCTTTACTTGATTAGAAGAGGATTTGGACCCACCACCCCCACCAGAGTGTTTTTGTGGGCCCGATGAAGACTCATTTTTAGATTTGTCCCCACCCTTGTCTGAAGACTTACCATCCTTCTTCTTGCCATCCTTGTCACCCCCTGTATGAACTTTTCTGTTCACTCTTGTTCTGACCCATTTGTCTGCCTTCTTTCCCAATTCTTGGGGAGAGGTCAGATCTGAGTCCACGAGATATTGGTGTAACAAATCAGACACACAGTTATTCAGAATATGCTCTCTCAAGATTAGATTGTACAGGCTTTCATAGTCAGAAACTTTACTGCCATGTAACCACCCCTCCAAGGCCTTCATCAAATAGTTAACAAAGTCTATCCAGTCTTGTGAGGACTCTTTTCTGGTTTCTCTGAACTTAATACTGTATTGTTCAGTGGTTAAGACAAATCCATCCAAGAGTGCATTCTTCAAAACTGTAAAATTATTGGCATCACTTTCCTTCACAGTAAGGAACCTATCCCTACCCTTTCCACTGAAAGATAGCCATAGGATAGCAGCCCACTGCCTTTGAGGGTCCCCTGTACCATACAGGCCCTCTCAAGTGCAGCAAACCACTTGTTAATGTCATCCCCCTCCTTGTAAGGGGGAACTATCTTATGCAGATTCCTAGAATCATGTTCTCTCACAGGATTGCTATCTGGAATACTGCTGCTGCCACCATGGGGTCCAAACCCCAACCTCGGCCTCTCTTTTTCTAAGTCTAGGGATTCCCTGTCTAGAGCCAGCTGTTGCTGTTTAAGCTTCAGTCTGGACTCTTCCACTCTCAACTTATTGAGTTCCCTTTCTAACATCTTGTCATCAGGGTGGGTGGGTTGGGAATGTCTTGACACAGAAGAATGATGTGAATGAACAGAGGGAGACCTATCCCTAACAGTTGGAACCCTAACAACCTGGCCTCCAGGAACAAAAACATCCCTACTGTGATGGGAGCTTCCATTACTACCAGCTATGCCAGGTGGTCTGCTAAGGGGCAGGTTAGGAAGGGCACCCTCTAACACTCTTACTGGGGGCTCCCCTGAGTCAGAGTGTGAGCTATCTCCTAACTTCTCAATTGAACTGCCAGCTAAGGCCTTATCATTTTCAATAAGCATGTTAGACAATAATTCTCTAGAGGGGTTCTTTCCTACCACTAAACCTCTATCAATGCAGACACTCTTTAGGCCCTTAAAGTTAATGTGGTCATAAGCTGTGCTGACCAAATTAAGAGGAGTTCCTACATCAGACATGATAGAAAAGGTTTAGGGACAGATAAAAGAGAGAAAAAAGTTTTAAGACTTTTTAAACCACAGGAAAAAAAACTTTTTCAACTTTTTGAAACTTTTAGAAAGTTTAGGAGTACTTTTCAGCACTTAGCAGATAGTGTAAGAGAAGAAAAGCAAAACTTTTTGGTTAGGTGTACATACACTGAACTTGTTTTGTATATTATTCTCTTATGAAAAGTACAAAATGACAAAGTGGTAAGTAGTTGCAAGTACTTATCCCACCGCTGCACAACCAATGTAGGAGGCTGGCCTGGCTTGTAGTGGGTACCAAGGGGTACTTACCCTCTGTACCAGGTCCAGTTATCCCTTATTAGTGTAGAAGAGGTGTTTCTAGCAGCTTAGGCTGCTAGAAGGTAGCTATAGCAGAGCAGCTTAGGCAGAACCAGGAGACATGCAAAGCTCCTACTATACCACTGGTGTCATATGCACAATATCATAAGAAAACACAATACACAGATATACTAAAAATAAAGGTACTTTATGTTTATGACAATATGCCAAAAGTATCTCAGTGTGTACCCTCAGTATGAGGATGCCAAATATACACAAGATATATGTACACAATACCAAAAATATGCAGTAATAGCAAAAGGAAGTAATGCAAGCAATGTAAAGTTACAGTAGATTGCAATAGGAGCACATAGGTATAGGGGCAACACAAACCATATATTCCAAAAGTGGAATGTGAACCACGAATGGACCCCAAACCTATGTGAGTTTGTAGAGGGTCGCTGGGACTGTAAGAAAACAGTGAGGGTTAGAAAAATAGCTCACCCCAAGACCCTGAAAAGTAGGTGTGAAGTGCACCCATATTCCCCAGAGAGCACAGAAGTCGTGATAGGGGAATTCTGCAAGGAAGACCAACACCAGCAATGCAACCAAAGTGGATTTCCGGACCTGAGTACCTGTGAAACAAGGGGACCAAGTCCAAGAGTCGCGACAATGTCGAGAGAGGGCAGATGCCCAGGAAATGCCAGCTGAGGGTGCAAAGAAGCTGCCACCGGAGGGTAGAAGCTGTGGATTCTGCAAGAACGAAGAGGACTAGGAACTTCCCCTTTAGAGGATGGATGTCCCACGTCGTGACGAAGCTTGCAGAGGTGTTCCCACTCAGAAAGACTGCAAACAAGCCTTGCTAGCTGCAAGGGTCGCGGTTAGGGTTTTTAGATGCTGCTGTGGCCCAGGAGGGACCAGGATGTCGCCACTTGGATGAGGAGACAGAGGGGGCGCCCAGCAAGTCAGGGAGTCCTCACACAAGCAGGCAGCACCCGCAGAAGTACCGGACCAGGCACTTAGAAGAGGAGTGAATCAGAGTCCACGTGAAGTCACAAAAGGGAGTCCCACGACGGAGGACAACTCAGAAGGTTGTGCACTGCAGGTTAGAGTGTCGGGGACCCAGGCTTGGCTATGCACAAAGGAAATCCTGGAAGAGTGCACAGGAGCCGGAGCAGCTGCAAATCACACGGTACCCAGCAATGCAGTCTAGCGTGGGGAGGCAAGGACTTACCTCCACCAAACTTGGACTGAAGAGTCACTGGACTGTGGGAGTCACTTGGACAGAGTTGCTGAGTTCCAGGGACCACGCTCGTCGTGCTGAGAGGGGACCCAGAGGACCGGTGAGGCAGTCTTTTGTTGCCTGCGGTTGCAGGGGGAAGATTCCGTCCTCCCATGGGAGATTTCTTCAGAGCTCCTGGTGCAGAAAGGAGGCAGGCTACCCCCAGAGCATGCACCACCAGGAAACAGGCAAGAAAGCGGCAGGATCAGCGATACAAGGTTGCAGTAGTCGTCTTTGCTACTTTGTTGCGGTTTTGCAGGCGTCCTGAGCAGTCAGCAGTCGATCCTTTGACAGAAGGTGAAGAGAGAGATGCAGAGGAACTCTGGTGAGCTCTTGCATTCGGTATCTGAAGAATTCCCCAAAGACGCTAAATAGCCAGAAAAGGAGGTTTGGCTACCTATGAAGGAGGATAGGCTAGTAACACAGGTAAGAGCCTATCAGAAAGAGTCTCTGAAGTCACCTCCTGGTCCTGGCCACTCAGAGCAGTCCAGTGTGCCAGCACACCTCTGAATCCAAGATGGCAGAGTTCTGGGGCATGCTGGAGGAGCTCTGGGCACCTCTCCTGGGAGGTGCAGGTCAGGGGAGTGGCCTTTGTCCAGTTTCGCACCAGAGCAGGGCTGGGGGATCCCTGAACCGGTGTAGATTGGCTTATGCAGAGATGGGCACCATTTGTGCCCATCAAAGCATTTCCAGAGGCTGGGGGAGGCTACTCCTCCCCAGCCCTGACACCTTTTTCCAAAGGGAGAGGGTGAAACACCCTCTCTCTGAGGAAGTCCTTTGTTCTGCCTTCCTGAGCCAGGCCAGGCTGGACCCCAGGAGGGACAGAAACCTGTCTGAGGGGTTGGCAGCAGCAGCAGCTGCACTGAAACCCCGGGAAAGGCAGTTTGGTAGTACCCGGGTCTGTGCTAGAGACTCGGGGATCATGGAATTGCCTTTAGACATGTTACATGACGCTATACATAGGTAGTTACCTATGTATAGTGCACACGTGTAATGGTGTCCCCGCACTCACAAAGTTCGGGGAATTTGCCCTGAACAATGTGGGGACACCTTGGCTAGTGCCAGGGTGCCCACACACTAAGTAACTTAGCACCCAACCTCCACCAGGTGAAGGTTAGACATATAGGTGACTTATAAGTTACTTAAGTGCAGTGGTAAATGGCTGTGAAATAACGTGGACGTTATTTCACTCAGGCTGCAGTGGCAGGCCTGTGTAAGAATTGTCAGAGCTCCCTATGGGTGGCAAAAGAAATGCTGCAGCCAATAGGGATCTCCTGGAACCCCAATACCCTGGGTACCTCAGTACCATATACTAGGGAAGTATGCCAATGTGAATTGGTGAAATTGGTCACTAGCCTGTTAGTGACAATTTAGAAAGCAGAGAGAGCATAACCACTGAGGTTCTGGTTAGCAGAGCCTCAGTGAGACAGTTAGTCATCACACAGGGAACACATACAGGGCACACTTATGAGCACTGGGGCCCTGGCTGGCAGGGTCCCAGTGACACATACACTAAAACAACATATGTACAGTGAAATATGGGGGGTAACATGCCAAGCAAGATGGTACTTTCCTACACAACCTCTGTGTCAGAAGTCGTTCCAAAGATAGAGAATATGATAGCCATGCAAGGTCTGTTTGAGGAGATCCGTACAGACAATATGCCCCCCTTCAATAGCCACAAGTGGGCAGAGTACCTCTGGTCTCAGAACACCAAACATTGTTGCATTACACCCTGGTGGCCCAAAATGAATGGAAAAGTTGAGTGTTTTGCATGAATTCTGACAACAGTCATCTGTATTGTTGTGGCGGAAGCCCACAACCTTGAAAGAGCCATCTATAATTTCTTCTGAGACTATAGACTCACACCTCATTCCACCACTGGCATTGCCCCCTGCCAGTTGTGTTTAGGAAGAGCATTGACTGACTCCATCCCACAAACAACCCCTCTTCTGGGCTGGCCAGCCAACTCCCCCAAACCACTCTGAGTCAAAGAGGGCACATCACAATGAATACGCCTCCTGTCGTCAGAGGGCGATGAAGAGTGCCATACAGATCAGCGACACTGTACTTGTTAGAGATCCCCACCCAGGGGGACATTTTCAAATGCCCTTTCAGAGTGACCCAAGGACGGTCACCACCATTAAAGCCACCATGGTGACAGCAGAGAAAGGAACAGACCTAGTCACCAGGAACATGTCCCAGTTCAAGAGTGCCAAGGAGGTTATCAGAGTACTCAATGGCCGGCGACCTGTTGGGTGACAAGAACTGGACCAGCCGCCCTGAGTGTGAGAACACTCCTAGCCAATCACACCTAGGCCCATATTTATACTTTTTTTTGCACCGCATTTGTGTCACTTTTTGACGCAAAAGTCGCGCAAACTTACAAAACACAATTATATTTTGTAAGTTTGCACCGCTTTTGCATCAAAAAGTGACGCAAATGCGGCACAAAAAAAGTATAAATATGGGCCCTAGTTTCCTGGGATCTGAAAGGAGACTTCCATCCAAACCAGAGATCCTGTCGCCAATCTACATCACCCAGTCCGAAGTGCGTCACCCTACAACAACCAGACCCCTAGAAATAGAAGAGTCCACTGTTTAATCCTCAGCCAGGAGTAGCCAGAGGCAGTACCATCTGTGACCCAACCTCAGCCCATCCAGACACTATGCTGACTTCCTGATTTACTGAATGTGAGTGACCAGTGAGACTAATCTTGTAGCAGACCATTTGACCTGCTTTCGCAATACTCACAAACTGTTCATTTTAATTGACTGTTGAGACATTAAGTTTGGCTCTGAAATTATGTTCTGTATTGTTGTTCAATCATATGGCAAAGGAGGAATGTAGTGCTGCCCCCTCAGGAGGAGGTACCACACCATGACCCAGGGGAGTGTGGGGGAAGAAGAATGTTTCCCCATATGCATAGTATAAATGGTTTGGCCCAATGCGTACGCCCATTCACTGTATAAAAGTTGTGCCCGAGAAACTGGTGGGGTTCTTTGAAATAAAGCATACTTTCACTATTGATGTGTTTGCCTGATCCACTCTCTAGGCAGCACCAGATCAACTCTACAAGCTTTAATGCCTCGTCAGAGGGAGAAAGTGCTATAAAAATACAATGTACAATTACAAGAAGCTCCTTACCGCCGTACATTCCTTGCTGCAGCACCTCTGGCAAATAAAAGCACAAAGAGCCCCCCCCCCTTTGTGTTATTTACGTTGTGTGAAGCCGGTCGGAACTGTGCCCTGCTTCATTCTCTCCTGAGAGCGCCACTTACTGGCATTAATGCAGATAGGGCCCGCATTTATTTAATACTTAATTCATTAAAATAGAAGCAGTTACGGGCAGAGAGAGACAAAATGCAGCTATATTTTTACTGCCAGGCTGTTCCCCAGACTGGTTTTTAGGTTTTGCCTGCACAGTACTTGCACTGTGCTTTCAAAATTTCTTGTATTGAAAAAAATCTTATATGAAGCATAGAACCCACAGATTACTTACCTTTACTTACTGCTTGTTGGAATCAACATTACTTTAATTTCCATGCTTCTGATTGGTCAGTATGTCATCTGATTTCCTTTTGCGTGTCTTCCTGTGGCTGCTGCTTTGCCTTTACATGCTGTGAAGCATGGCCCAAATACAGCTATAATGGCCATTGGCTAGTGACCAGTGTCCTTCCACTGGCTACGCACTTTGGGAGGTACTTTTTTTATTTGGTATCTAGCACTACATATGAGTGCATCTGCAGGCTGTCTCCTCTCTGGCGCTCTTTGCACTCTGAAGGCCATCTCCTCTCCTCCCCGGCACTCTACCCACATAGATGCTAGCACCGTCCCCTACTCATTATTGCATCCTCTTTCCCTCCTCATTGCATGCCCGTCCCCACCGCCACCTGCCTTATATTTAACCTGTCTCATCACTCATTTCTCCCATCTCTGCTAGTTTTTATTTTCTGCCAAGTGCATGGCTCTCTACAGTTTGTCTCCGTCCCTCATGTTACTCCCCCTTCACTCCTCCCACAGACCGTGTTGCTTGGCCATCCATTGTTGCCGCTCCTACAAGCCGAGGTGACCACCTGCCTGCGCAGCATTAATTTCCTTTTGAAGATTGTTTACATAGCTCCCTGTGGAAACACGTCCACATTAAAAATGCAAGGGATGACTAATTAAAATAATTGAATGTGATAAACATCTGCCCTTGGTTTTTCTTTCAGTTTGTCATTATGTAACGTTTAACTGATAACACTAAACATATTGTGTATCTTTTTGGTATGATGCTACTGGGGCATCCTGAAAGTTCCGATTTCAGTATTTCCAAACTCCAAGGGCATGCAAAAGTAAATGCTAGTGAGTGGATGTTTAAGTGTGTGTACATGTTATCTACCTCACAGAGGTGGCTTTTGGAAATACCAAGGCGGAACAAGCATTGGTGAAGCCAATAGGTTTCACCTATGCAAAATCTATTGGCTTTGTCAACGTTTGTTTACAATGTCGCACAGCAGTTGAGCTGCTGTGTTACATGGTTTATAGTTTAAAAAAAAGTCATATGACATAGCCAGCTTTGGGCACGTCATAGCACCTTTTTTACGTTATCATGTTGCACATCAGATCAACTGTTGTGCAACATGTTAAAAAAATTGACATGCTGCAAAGTGGCAGGGGAACTTTGCTATGCAGAAACCTACTATTCCATAGTCACTTCTCCTTACCCATTGGGTCTTTCTTTCCGCAAACTTACATGTTCAGCATTATCAAACATGCTTTGTTCTCTAGTACATGCCGGGAAAGATAGCTAGGTGGGGGGCGGGGAGATAAAAGGACTCAGTGCCCGTGATGCCAATTCTATGTGGCCGATGCAATCCACATGTTCACTGAGTGCCCAGCTCTATCTGGGACTTTAGATGAAAAGCTTAAACTGGGTATTTCCCTCTCTCCCCAGTTAGTTTTACTTGGCATCCAGAACGAAGGGGTCCCTAAAAGAGTGCGCCTGTTTTGGTTTGCTGATATGGTGGCACTTTGGCTGTGTATTGTGTAGAGTGGCCCCTCTCCATGCCTCCTAAGGAAGATTTGCAAAGATCACAAGTTTCCTTGCTCCTTCAGGTCCCAAAATAGAAAACACACCAACCCAAAGATAGAAGCAGTAGGCAGAATGGCACTAACCAAGGACCTGCTTCATACTCTATAGGCAATCAAAAATGAAGTTAGAGAGGAGATTAAAACTGATATGATAAAACGTATGGCTGCCCTCTAGACTGATCTGGCTGCAACACTGATCTCCTTAGAGACAATGTAGACTCGGTGGGCTGTAGGGTGCAGGAGATGATTTCCAAATTTCTTCAACTAAAAAAAAGCAAGTCCACCCTGAGAACTGAGCTTACCCTTCTGAAATCCCAAATGGAGGCAACATATCTTAAATGGGAAGACTTCAAAAATTGAGCGGGGCACAATAAAATCAGTGTTAAACATCTAATAGAAGCTGCAGAAGGAACTGGTACTACCTTGTTAATAGTACTCGTTTCCTCAATCACGGGAGACAGACATTCTTCAATCTGCATGGAGAGAGCACACAGTCGGTGTGAGAAACTGGATTAAAGATGATGGGGGGGGTAAATCTTTCTCAAGCAGCAACCACAATCCTTATCAGTGTGAACCACAAAAGTCACTGAATTATTCTTTGCTTAACCCTCTAGTACAGAGGTCTTCAAACTGCGAGGCGCAACCCCCTTGGGTCCATGGCTGCATCCCCAGAGGCAGTGGAAATGCATCTTGAACAACGTTTTAAACCAAGATGGCCTGGAAGGATGATTTTCTTCATTCAGCCCATTTCCAAGCTGTCTTTATTCACATAGAAAAGTATGTGCACTGCCATCCTGAGTGTCCTAGGGCAGGGTCCGTGATTGGAGTGAGAGGGTTAAAGAAGTGACTAAAATAGCAATATATTCTGTAACTATTTTGTTATGTTTTCACTTTCAAATAGCCACATATATAGCAACAGGTGCATGTTAAATGAAAAATGAATGCAAGTTAAAGTAAAGGATGGGAAATGTACTATTTTAGGTTATGAAACCTCAGTTGGCTAATGTGATCACTGCAGAGTCCCTGTGTCTGACAAGACAGTCACACAAAGTATTCATAGTTGTTTAGTGGGAAATAGTGGCTGCTTATTTATAGTGCTATTAGGTCCCAAACAGAATATTTATATATATATGGAAAATGTCACTTACCCAGTGTACATCTGTTCTTGGCATGAGACGCTGCAGATTTACATGCTGTGCATTATCCTGCCATCTAGTGTTGGTCTCGGAGTGTTACAAGTTTTTTTTCTTCGAAGAAGTCTTTTCGAGTCACCGGACCGAGTGACTCCTCCCTTTCGGCTCCATTGCGCATGGGCGTCGACTCCATCTTAGATTGTTTTCCCCGCAGAGGGTGAGGTAGGAGTTGTGAGTATACTAGAGGTGCCCATGCAATGGAGTAGTAATGTATGTACCTAATGTCTATTAAAATAATATTTATTTACATATTTACAATTTTCATGCAACTAAAAACGGCTACAGGCTACCCGAGGAGGTGGGAGGGCGCATGTGAATCTGCAGCATCTCATGGCACAAACAGATGTACACTGGGTAAGTGACATTTTCCGTTTGGTGGCATGTGTAGCTGCAGATACACATGCTGTGCATAGACTATCAAGCAGTAATCTCCCCCAAAAAGCGGTGGTTTAGCCTGTAGGAGTTGAAGTTGTCTGAAATAATGTTCTTAATACAGCCTGTCCTACTGTGGCTTGTTGTGTTGCTAACACATCTACACAGTAATGCTTAGTAAATGTATGAGGCGTAGACCAGGTGGCTGCCTTACAAATTTCTGTCATAGGTATATTTCCAAGAAAAGCCATTGTGGCGCCTTTCTTTCTAGTGGAATGTGCTCTTGGTGTAATAGGCAATTCTCTTTTTGCTTTAATATAGCAAGTTTGAATACATTTAACTATCCATCTGGCAATGCCTTGCTTGGATATATTACCTGCATGAGGTTTTTGGAAACCTACAAACAATTGTTTTGTTTTACAAAATTGTTTAGTTCTGTCAATGTAATACATTAGTGCTCTTTTTATGTCTAATGTCTGCAAGGCCCTTTCAGCTATTGAGTCTGGTGGCGGAAAGAAGACTGGGAGTTCCACAGTTTGGTTTAGGTGGAATGGTGATATGACCTTTGGTAAGAATTTTGGATTGGTACAGAGAACCATTTTATGTTTATGTATTTGTATAAAGGGTTCTTGAATAGTAAATGCTTGTATTTCACTTACTCTTCTAAGTGATGTGATAGCTATTAGAAAGGCTACTTTCCAAGTCAGATATTGCATTTGACAAGAATGCATGTGTTCGAATGGTGGGCCCATGAGTCGTGTTAATACAATATTAAGGTTCCACGAAGGTACTGGTGGTGCCCTTGGGGGTATGATTCTTTTTAGTCCCTCCATAAATGCTTTAATGACTGGGATTCTAAAAAGTGATGTATGTGTAATCTGCAGCTATTGCAGTGAGATGGATTTTAATGGAAGAGAATGCTAGATTAGACTTTTGTAAGTGTAATAAATAGCTTACAATGTCCTTTGTGGAGGCATGTAGTGGTTGAATTTGATTAGTGTGGCAGTAGCAAACAAATCTTTTCCACTTGTTTGCGTAGCAATGTCTTATTGTAGGTTTTCTCGCTTGTTTGATGACCTCCATACACTCTTGTGTAAGATTTAAATGCCTGAATTCTAAAACTTCCGAAGCCAGATTGCTAGATTGAGTGATGCTGGATTTGGGTGTCTGATTTGTTCTTTTTGTTGTGTTAACAGATCTGGTCTGTTTGATAGTTTGATGTGGGGTACTACTGATAAGTCCAACAGTGTTGTGTACCACGGTTGGCGAGCCCAGGTTGGTGCTATGAGTATTAGTTTGAGTTTGTTTTGACTTAGTTTGTTGACCAGATAAGGAATGAGTGGGAGAGGGGGAAAAGCGTAAGCAAATATCCCTGACCAACTGGTCCATAGTGCATTGCCCTTGGACTGAGGGTGTGGGTACCTGGACGCGAAGTTTTGGTATTTTGTATTTTCTTTTGTTGCGAATAAGTCTATGTTTGGTGTTCCCCAGCGGTGGAAGTGATTTTGTAGGATCTGGGGATGTATTTCCCATTTGTGAGTTTGCTGGTGATCTCGACTGAGATGGTCGGCTAACTGATTCTGAATGCCTGGTATGTATTGTGCTTCTAGGCAAATGTGGTTGTGAATCGCCCAATGCCAAATCTTTTGTGCTAAGAGACACAGTTGTGACAAGTGTGTCCCCCCTTGTTTGTTGAGATAGTACATTGTTGTCATGTTGTCTGTCTTGACAAGAATGTGTTTATCGGCTACTAGTGGTTGAAACGCTTTTAATGCTAGAAAAACCGCTAGCAGTTCCAAGCGATTTATGTGAAGTTGTTTTTGTTGATTGTCCCATTGATCCTGTATGCTGTGATCGTTGAGGTGTGCTCCCCACCCCACCATGGAAGCATCTGTTGGGATACCAGCTTGAGGCACTGGGTCTTAGAATGGCCGCCCTTTGTTTAAATTTATAGTGTTCCACCATTGAAGCGAGGAGTGTGTTTGGCGGTCTATCAACACTAGATCTTGAAGTTGACCCTGTGCTTGTGTCCATTGTTTTGCTAGGCACTGTTGTAAGGGCCACATGTGTAATCTTGCATTTGGGACAATGGCTATGCATGAGGACATCATGCCTAGAAGTTTCATTACAAACCTTACCGTGTAGTGTTGGTTCGGTTGTATGCTTGATCTTACATTTTGGAACGATTGGACTCTTTGTGGACTTGGAGTGGCAATTGCCCTTTGTGTGTTGAGTGTTGCTCCCAAGTATTGTTGTATTTGGGATGGTTGCAGATGTGATTTCTAGTAATTTATAGAGAACCCCAGTTTTTGTAGAGTTTCTATGACGTATTGCGTGTGAAGAAGACACTGTTGTTGAGTGTT
The DNA here is from genome assembly GCF_031143425.1 of Pleurodeles waltl. Taxonomy (NCBI): domain Eukaryota; kingdom Metazoa; phylum Chordata; class Amphibia; order Caudata; family Salamandridae; genus Pleurodeles; species Pleurodeles waltl. The sequence goes on along the minus strand of NC_090449.1, from coordinate 1,008,543,762 downwards.
GGTTTTTATTAGCCAGTCGTCTAAATATGGGAATACGTGCATATGCAGTCTCTTTATGTGAGCGGCTACTACTGCTAGGCATTTTGTGAATACCCTTGGGGCTGTTATACCAAACTGTAGCACTTTGAATTGATAGTGTATGCCGTGTATTACAAACCTTAAGTATTTTCTGTGAGAAGGAAGGAAGGATGGTATGTGGAAATACGCATCCTTGAGATCCAATGTTGTCATGTATTCCTCCTTTTTTAATAAGGGAACTACGTCTTGAAGTGTTTCCATGTGGAAGTGGTCTGATTTGATGAAGAGATTCAGTGTTCTGAGATCTAAGATAGGTCTTAAGGTTTTGTCCTTTTTTGAAATCAGGAAATATAGTGAGTAGATGCCTGTTCCTTTTTGATGATTGGGTACGAGCTCTATTGCTTGTTTTTGTAGAAGTGCTTGGACCTCTATTTGTAATAGGTCTAAGAGTTATTGGGACAGTCTGTGCGTTTTGGGTGGCACATCTGGCGGGAATCTCGTGAATTCTATGCAATAGCCATGTTGGATAATTGATAGGACCCATGCGTCTGTGGTAATATGTGTCCAGTTTTGGTAGTATGTGGTTAGCCTCCCCCCACTGGTGACAAGTGTTGGGGTGTTGTGACATTGAAGTCACTGCTTGGTCTGGCTTGGTTTGGTTGTTTGGAATTTCCCCCTTCCTCTTGGGAATTGTCCTCTATAGGAACCACAAAACCCTCCCCTTTGGTATTGTGCCTGATAGGTGGGTCTGGTTTGAGAGGTGTAAGGCTCAGATGTTTGTTGCCGAAATCCTCCTCTGAATTGTGGTTTTCTAAAGGTGCCTCTGACTTGTGGGGAATATAGCGCGCCCATGGCTTTGGCCGTGCCCGTGTCTTTTTTCAATTTTTCAATGGCTGTATCGACTTCCGGCCCAAACAACTGTTGTTGATTAAACAGCATATTTAACACTGCTTGTTGAATCTCTGGCTTGAATCCAGAATTTCTCAGCCATGCATGTCTGCGAATGGTCACAGCTGTGTTGACAGTCCGTGCTGCCGTGTCTATTGCAGACCTTACCTGTCGTAGCGTGCAAGTAGGGCTTGTGAATTTGCTATTCGCCATTGATTGGCTGCTTGTGCTGCCACTCGCTTGCCCGCTGTGTCGAATTTTCTACTCTCTTTGTCAGGTGGTGGAGCGTCTCCTGACGATTGAGAGTTTGCTCTTTTCCTTGCCACCCCTACAACTACTGAGTCCGGTGTAAGTTGCTGTGTTATGAACACAGGATCTGTTGGGGGAGGTTTGTACTTTTTCTGAACTCTAGGCGTGATAGCTCTTCCCTTAACAGGCTCCTGAAAGACCTATTGCGCATGCTTGAGCATGCCCGGGAGCATCGGCAGACTCTGATAGGAAGCGTGGGTGGATGCCAGAGTGTTAAAAAGGAAGTCATCCTCCACTGGCTCTGTGTGCATTGCTACGTTGTGGAACATAGCTGCCCTGGATCGTACCTGCGTATATGCAGTACTGTCTTCTGGTGGTGACGGCTTTGTTGGAGAACATTCTGGACTGTTATATGATCCACCAGTATCAGATAAGTCCCATGTATCAGTATCGTCCTGTGTCATCTCCATATGTGTGGGTGACTGCATTATAGGTGTTCCCACTGGTGACAATTGTGGTGAGTGAGGTGGGGCCGGTTGTGGTGAGAACATCGGTTGTGGAGATTTGTCTCTAACCACTTTTGCCTTAGGTTGCATTTCTGTCTCATGAAATGCAAGTTTCCTTTTTGATTTGAGTGGAGGTAAAGTTTGTATCTTGCCAGTCTCTTATTGAATGTGTAACCTCTGTTGTGTATGGTCAGGCTCTTCCATACCTAATTCTTGCTCAAATCGATGTCTTTCCTTGAGTTGGCTGGAAAGTCCTTGCTCTTCTGTAAAAGAGCTTTTTTTAGGCTCCGTGGCTGCTTTTTTCAGTACCGAGGTTTCTGTCGTTACAGTCTTTTTCGGTTCCGAGGAGATTTTCCATGGTTTGGTTGATTCGAAATCTCGGTGTCGAAATCGTTCAGTGCCGGATTCTCAACCGGAGTCGGAAGTCTTCGGCAATTCTTTGGACTTTTTCGGTGCCGATGTTTGGTCACCTTCCTTTCGGTGGGTTGAGCCATGACCTGCTGGCGGTGGCGTCCCCATGGCCTTAAATGTTTTGGTGTGACCCTGAGCTTTGGACGGGTCAGGTTTACTCACGGCTCGTTGCACCGTCGAGGGTCGTTCACCTTCGGATTCATCCGAGTCCATCTCTTGGATGGAGATGCTTTCCTCCTCTCCGACGTCAAGCTGTTCTTTCGGTTTCAACGCCATTTGTAGTCTTCTTGCGCGTCGATCCCTCAAGGTCTTTTTCGATCGGAACGCTCGGCAAGCTTCGCAAGTATCCTCTCTGTGTTCGGGTGATAAACACAGATTACAGACCCTGTATTGGTCTGCATAAGGATACTTTGCGTGACACTTAGGGCAGAAATGGAAGGGGGTCCGGTCCATTAGTTTGAGACGAAGGGTGTGGTCGGGCCGACAAGGCCTCGGTGAAGAGTGGAAGCCCCGAAGGGCCGCCGAAGCGGTCTTGATGTCGGTGCCGATTCACTAACACTAACCCGGTACCGAGTGATAACAATACCGTCGAATTTTCAATACTTTTGCTAACTTTCCCCGATTCGAAATACGAAGTGAAGAGGAACATGTCCGAACCCGATGGCGGAAAGAAAACAATCTAAGATGGAGTCAACGCCCATGCGCAATGGAGCTGAAAGGGAGGAGTCACTCGGTCCTGTGACTCGAAAAGACTTCTTCGAAGAAAAACAACTTGTAACACTCCGAGCCCAACACTAGATGGCCGGATAATGCACAGCATGTGTATCTGCAGCTACACATGCCACCGAACATATATATATATATATATCACTTATTTCTCCCAATGAAGAGAAAAACCAGCACTCTAGAATGAGAATAATGTTCTTTATTCACTCCAGCAGTCTCTCACTCAGAACGTTTGTCAACTGAAAAGAGCACAGTGTTAGAGTCAAGATTAATACTTAGCACATGTTAATTAGACCAAGATGGTAGAAATACTTACGTTTTTCATATTCGCCTGAAATAGGCATGATCCCCAGTCACTGTGCAGTGAATGTGTATGATAAACAAAACCAGCATTTCTTGATAGTTATTGCAGTCCTTCAAAGTAAGTAAATAAATCCCAAAGATATAGGCAAGTCAAAAATGCTTTTTCTATGGCAACATGGTCCTAACTATAACTACCTAGTGGCAACAGCCACTAGGTAATTATTATTATATATATATATATATATATATATATATATATATATATATATATATATTTATATTTAGTGTTGGAAATGGCCTCTCTGCCAGGTCAACCCCAAACCTTTTGCCTTTCTCCTCTTCTTTTTTTCTGACCTCATTTTTGCTGGTTTTAGGACTCTGTGCACTTTTCCACTGCTAACCAGCGCTATGCTCTCTCCCTTAAATATTGTGACATTGGTTCATTCCCAATTGGCATATTTTATTTACTTGTAAGTCCCTAGTAAAGTACACTACATGTGGCCAGGGCCTGGAAATTGAATGCTAAAAGTGAGCCTGAAGCACTGGTTGTGCCACCCACATAAGTAGCCCCTTAGCCATGTCTCAGGCCTGCCATTGCAAGGCCTTTGTTTGCAGTTTCACTGCCACTTCGACTTGGCATTTAAAAGTACTTGCCATGCCTTAAACTCCCCCTTTTGTACATATAAGTCACCCCTAAGGTAGGACCTAGGTAACCCATAGGACAGGGTGCTATGCAGGTAAAAGGCAGGACAAGTACATGTGTGTTTTATATGTCCTGGTAGTGGAAAACTCCTAAATTTGTTTTCCACTACTGTGACACTCGCTCCTTTCATAGGATAGCATTAGGACTACCCTCATATACTGTTTGGGTGGTAGATTCTGATCAGAAAGCAGTAACCAGGTCATATTTAGTATGACAATAATAGTAATAGAAAATCCTGCATTTTGGTGAGGTTGGATCTTAAATTACTATTTTAGATATGCCACGTTTGGAAAGTGAACATTTCTCTGCACTTAAAATCCATCTGTACCTTACAGCCTGTCTCCAATCAACGTCTGGGCTGGGCTGGTTGACAGCTTACTTGTGCCATTCACCTAGACAACCACAAACACAGGATACTCAGTCACACCTGCACTCATCTGCATACTGAATGGGTCTTCCTGGGCTGGAAGGGTGTGTGACCTGACACATACATTTCAAAGGCTAGTGGCCTGCCCTCACACAATGGACTGCCAAACCCCGACCGGGACCCTGGCAGACAGACCTTTTACTGAAAGGGGACCTTGTGCACTTCAAAACCACTCTTTGAAGTCTCCACCACTTCAAATGCAGTCTTGGGTATATAAACTGTGACCCTAACCCCACCAAATCAGAGAGTTCTGGACCTAAACCTACAACTGCCTGACTGCCCAAAGGACTAATCTGGACTGCTTTGCTGAGAAGGAGTGCTGACCTCTGACTTTGCTGAGAAGTGCTCTCCAAAGGCTTGGTTTGAGCTTGCCTCCTGTTTTCTGAAGTCTCAGGTCAAAAAAGACTTCATCTCTTGAAGAAACTCCTTGTGCACCAAAAATCGACGCACAGCCTGCCGGAAACGATGCACAAAATGCTTTGCGACAAGAAATGCACAACCGAACCGGAACAACGCAGCCCGACTTCCCAAATGAAGATTAAATGCATTGCCTGCCTTGCAACCGGAAATGTGATGCACAGCCCTACCAGATCGACGCACAGCCGAACCAGAATGACGCAGCCTGACTTCCTGAGTGAAGAATCGACGCAGCGCCTGCCATGCAAAATAAAATTTGATGCATCACCTACTGGATCGACGCAACGCCTGTGACTTCTTCCCGCATGCCCAGGATTTTCCCCGCATCATCCCTGGGCGTCAAAAAGATTCCTGCATCACAGTGAGGAACCAAGACTGTGTGCTGGAAATTGACGCAAAGCCCCTTGCAGCGTGGAAAGAAACTATGCATGGTCTGTCCCATGCCGGAAACTCCGACACACGCCCTATTTTTCCACGCATCTTCTCCTCTGCGGTCTCCATGCATGTTATTTTTGAGCCAAACCAGGTACTTTGTGCAAACAAGAGACAACTGTTGATTTATAATATTTAAGAGTCTTTTTAATCTTGTAAAAATGAGATCTCAACTTGTGCTTATTGAATCATTATCGTTTTGACCTCACTTTAACCAGATAAATATTTTTCTAAACCTGTGTGGTGTTTTTCACTATTACTGTATGATTTATTGTACAAATGCTTTACACATTGCCTTCTAAGTTAAGCCTGACTGCTCAGTGCCAAGCTACCAGAGGGTGAGCATAGGATCATTTGGATTGCGTGTGACTTACCCTGAATAGGATTGCGGTACCTTGGTGAATACCTCTGCCAACTAGAGACTCAATTTCTAATATATATATATTAATTAAAAAGTAATCAGGCTATACCTCAACACATTTTTATAAGTGGCCTTTAAAAGGACACACTGATGTCTTCTTTTTCCAGAAGTAAGGGCAGTCCTTCTTCTGCAGGTCCAGGTGTGTTGAGATTCAAGGTTCCGATGGTGCCATTTTTATACCTAGTGCCAGCCCATATGTGGGAGTCACTCTCTTTGTCTACTTCTCAACTGTTCCTGGTCAGTTCTTCCCCCTCCCTAGAATGGTTCCAGACTGTTTAGAGTCACAAAAGGCAGGGCAGGCAGCTCCAGATGTGGGCTGCATTTGTCAGTGCCAGGGCAGGCAGCTTCACAAGTCAGGAAGGGGTGGGGCAACAGCCCCTAGGTTACCTTTCCAAACTCAAGAAGAGCTGAGTACAACCCCTAGGCCATCCTGCTCCGGAGAAGAACACACTCCCAACACTCAAGGTTCTTCTGTCCCTTGTCTGGAAGGAATACACGCCACACCACTGGGGAGCCGTTAGGAATCTTGGAACAGGAACACTGGCAGAAAGGCACATTTGGTTTACACCTAAAAAAGGCAACTTTCTAAAAGTGTCATTTTCAGAATAATAAATTAAAATCTGACAAATTAGGGTTTTGAGTCACAATTTAAATGAGTGGAAAAGGTATCTATCTATCAGCTTCCAAACTGAAGTTATTAGTTATCAAGTGTTAAAAGGTAACCCAGTGTTAGCCAATGGGAGAGTTAGCCTTGCTACGACCGTGGGAGTTTTTCCATTGCCAGGATATGTTAACCTTAAATACACATGTCCCACTTTTTAAATACCATTCACCCTGCCTTATGAGATTTAAGCACCTGTCTGAGGGATGACCTATAACTATTTAAAAGGAAGGTGTAGGCTTGGGAAAAGGTTCATTTTGCCAGGCCGAAATTGTAGCTAAAAACTGCACTACAGTGGCAGGCCAGAGACATGGTTTAAGGAGCTACTTTAGTGGGTGGCCAATGAGTGCTCCAGCCCACCAGCAGCATTTGAGTTACAGGCCCTGGGTACATGCAGTACAGAACTTACTAGGGACATATACGTAATCTAAAAGGACCAATCAGATGTTTACTAATTTTACTCTCTTTAAAAGGGGGGAGCACAAGCCCTTTAGCACTGGATAACAGGGGTAAAGTCCTAAAAGATAACAAAAACTAGGTTAGCACAGGGAGGCAAAAATCTTGGGGGACCCTGCAGAAAGGGCCAGGTCCAATACTCTTTTATTCTCACAAGTAGAGAGATGCCGGGGGGCTTGAAGGGTACATCCTAAATGAATGATGCAGTATGACGGACCAGCTTAGTTTGGCCCGTGTAATAAACCCTGAAATGGGCAGGCACCAGTCTCTGTATCACATTGCATGGTTAATTTTTTTAATGTGTTTGGTTCAGAATAGTTTAGTTCAAGTTCTAGTTCAGAGAATATTCAGGAAGGACACAATTCACACCATGAGGCTCAAAAAGACTACCCTCTTCTGTCCTGGATGGTTTGCTTTATTTCTAACATCATAGCATTTTCACCTTTTCTAAAGTCACATTAAAGTTAGAATACTTTCACTAAATACAAAAGGGTTACATTCTTAATAAGAGAACTAAACTCCAGCAGCAGATGTGGGGTAAAAATATTACCTCCTAGATCTCCAAGAAACACACATGAAAAGGAAAGAAGAACATCAACTTAAGCAAGCAAGTTACTCACCTTCAGTAATGTCTCTTCTGGTAGAGCTTCCAACTAGCTGCAGATTCATCACAGTGTAAATTTCCAAGCCTCGATCCGAAAACCTTTGAAGCAATTCCATGTTAAGGTAGGAGCATTGTGCAGCTCAGCATGATTGGTTGGTGTTAGATGTGACGTTGCAGTTACTCTAAGGCCACCACCTCTGCATGTTTGTGTCATTTTCCTTCTCATAATCTTCCATGCCTTCTGACCTGGAGCCACTGAAATCAGAAGTGAAGTGTGCAGATGTTTTGAATATGGGATCTTATTAATGGACTACATTAGTCTATTCCACTGAACAGGGAGGAGAGAGCATCAGTGAGGAATCTGCAACTAGATAGTGTCTCTATCTGAAGCTGCGTTACGAAAGGTTGTGGTAGAGACTCGCTGCAGATTTGTCACCTTGAGAAAATATACCAAAGCAGTGTCTTGACCTGTGGTGGGTCTGTGGAATGATTTAGGCCAAGAAATCCTACAGGACAGATCAAGCAAAACGCCCATCCTATGGACCTGGGTGTCCAGGCAATTGTGCTTTGTGAATGTAGGGAGGGACATATAGGTGGCAGCCTGGCAAATGCCCATGATTGGTACCCCATGCAGCAGTACAGTGTTAGTACCCTTCACTCAGATTCCCCAGAAGGGGCTGAATTAGCTGAAGGGCTTACTCTGCGCTCACCCTTTATGTCCTTGTGAGCGTGTTGGTTTACAGCAGCGGCTGCTGGCAAGGGGGGTGGGGGGGAAGAGGCAAATAATGGAGAAAAAAAAAGAACACTTACCTGCCGCGCCGTGCCACCTCGCCTCCGCCGCCTCTGTGTTTCTGCCTTCCTCCCCACCCAATAAAGAAGTAGTGACCTCATGTTAAATATGGATTTGATAATATAACCATACAATATGTTTGTAATGTTGAATTAATATATGCTGACCAGATGGAGGGCAGAGTACTGATTCATGCTTTCTGTATTGTATTCTAAGTGCTTCTTATTTCAATATTTTGTCCTGATGATGACCCACCTGAATTAATTTATTTGATTGGGGTTGAAACGTTGACATTGTATTAGAAATTGCGGATTGACTTTTGAAAAATTCAGCAGGCTCACAGTACCTATGGTTATAGGTGCTTATTTGAGACCTCATGCTTTTCACCACAGTTTGGTTTTAGTTTTCATATAAACAGCACTGCAACACTTATACTAACACATAATTCACTCACACTGCGCTGTTATACAGGAGCACCTCAATTACTTTACTTTAAATTGTTGAATTTAAGTTTCTAATAAATGTGATATATTACTCACAAACCTCACCGGTACAGAAAGTTCTTTATGGTACAACCACAGTCGCAGAGGTTAATTCATATCCTTCCCCCAGAAGGACCAAAACATTTTTTGTCTCTGAATAAACATCTGGGTAGGTGACAGATGGGCTTTGTGCATTTCCTTAAGACAGCCAAACACAAAGGGAGCTGAGGTGTGTCAGTCAAACTCTGATGGTCCATCACCAGGCTGGTTGGTCTTTCTGAGCTAGATGGGACGCTAGGAGCTGAATAGGACTGCGCCTGTCCTCACACAAAGAGCTGAATAAACCCCTCTGGTGTGCCTTGAGCCAAGGAAAGAATGGCAGGGACTTTGTGCACTTCAAAGGCACAACTGGGTATAAGTACTGGACCCCACACCCCACCAAGTCTGTACACTTCTGGACCTGAGGATATTCTGCCAAGAAGGGCTGCTGTGCTGCTGAAAGGACTGTCACTCTTCTGGACTTGCTGGACTCCTACTTTGCTGTGCCTGCCCCGCTGCCCTCCTTGCCTGGTAGTGAGAAGGACTGGACCTAAATCGTTACATCCCCAGGACCAAGTGACTCCAAGGACTTGCTGACTTGTCTCCTGTTCTTCTGCAGTCTCCAGAACATCAAAGACTGCAACTATTCAACAGCACCTGTACTCTACCATCTGTGAATTCTGCCCTACCAAGTTGTGCCAATCCAGTCCTGGGCCCTTGGAAGTGGGTTCTGCAGCTGTGTGCCAATCAGAACCACAACATCTCTCCTCAATGCAGATACATCGCTGCTGAGGATGAGGACTTTGCATCGCTGATAGCTCAGCTCAGGATCGATGCATCATGATCAGCCCCGGCGCATCACCTTTGCATTGCCGGCTGCACGGCTCAATGATGACACATCACGTTCATTATAAGGGGTTCAACGCCACACCTCGAAGACATCGTATTGACTGCACGGCTCGACAACGACACATCTCTCCAACTGTGAGGACTGGAGCTGACTCAACTCCTTCGCATCAGCCCTCCTTGCTTCCAACATCAGCTCTTCAGCAGGACAAGGCTGGTCCCTATAGCTGACCCAAGCTCCATCGCTGTTGGCCTGAACTTTGGATTTATGCCAGTCTAGCGCAACCAGATAGCCCCGGTTGGCACTTAAAGCACTACATTTGCAGCTATTCTTAAAAAAATTCACATCTCGACTTCAACTTATTGGATTTTTGTCATTTTGGTCTTTTTTTTGTTCATTAAATTAAGCTCTACATCCTTCCAACCTGGTGTGGATTATTTTTGTGTGGTGTTTTTACTGTTTTACTGCACAAATACTACACATTGCCCCTTAAGTTAAACCTGACTGCTCTGTGCCAAGCTACTAAGCACAGGTTTATTTAGGGTTTGTATCTGACTTACCCTGACAAGAGTGGTGGTCCCTACTTGGACAGGGTGCATATGTCTGCCAACTACAGACTCCATTTCTAACAGTACACAATAATAAGAAAAAACAAGTCATTGTGAGGTGCTGCTCAATTGTCGACTCTGGATATTGCATATTTTTGGAGAATCTACAAACACTGATATCTTTGCATCCAGACATGTCTATTGGATGTAATGGTATATTGCGTTGGTAAACTGTTCATCATTACAAGAAGCTACGGATGAAAACGTTGCCACAAATAGCTTATTTTTCCTACTCATTTTCATTAATTTTTCATTTCAACACTAAGGGGGTTATTACAACTTTGGAGGAGGTGTTAATCCGTCCCAAATGTGACGGATATACCACCAGCCGTATTACGAGTTCCATAGGATATAATGGACTCGTAATACGGCTGGTGGTATATCCGTCACTTTACCGTCACTTTTGGGACGGATTAACACCTCCTCCAAAGTTGTAATAAGCACCTAAGTTTCTTTAGTAAAACCTAGTGGAATCTACACAAATGACCCTTTGCTGCACTCAGAATCATATCTACTTTTCAGAAATGTGTACCACGACTTTCAAATAGGTTGAAACAACAAAAATGGGCTACTTCTAAGAACAAAAACTGTGGTAAAAAGAGTTTGGTTGATACAGCCCTGCTTGTCCCTGATAGCTAGGAAGATGTGATCTTAGTACAGCGTACCTTTAATGCCATGTTTGGAAAACAAGTTCTTTCTTATACAGTGCTTTTTCTCACTTTTTTGTTTCCAAAAAACATAAACAATGTTGAGTTATATTTTAGCTATTTTCTTGGTTACCCTTAAGGGAGTACATTTAGAATTCCCTGACTTTAGGAAAAAAGGATGCAAATTTGGCATAGACACCTAATGCAAAAAATAAATTATGAAGTCATAAGCACAAAGTACCCCCCGAACAGCAACCAGCACTGGAAAGGCAATAGGTCTCATCTAGGCAAGAGCTATTTACTTTGTTTTAGCCATATTGTACACCAGTGTTGGACCTGGCCCTTTTTACCACCCATAGAAGTAGTCTTTCAAATCTGTGTCAGGCCTTCTGCCGCAGGGTCTGCGTGCACAGTTTACTACCACAGGGACCTGGCATTTAAATTTACTTGCCAAGCCTGGAACTCCCCTTTTACTAAATATAAGTCACCCCTAAGGTAGGCCCTAGCTAGCCCTGTGGGCAGGGTGCTATGTATGTAGAAGGCAGGACATGTGCCCGGCTGTGTGGCCTGTCCTGGTAGTGACAAACAGCCTATTTGTTTCTCACAGCTGTAAGTGCTGCCTTGCTCATAGGACTGCATTGGAAATGCCCTGCCTTATGACTAGGGGGGATTGTCTGATCTAAGAGGGGTAGCGTAGGTATGTTTGGTATGGTTGCAATGGTAGTGAGAAATGCTGCTTACTGATGTAGGTGGATTTTTTTATTCCCATTATAGAAATGACACTTTTGGAAAATGGGCATTTCTCTGTGTTTATGACTGGTGTTTTGCAGTTTGACTCCAATCCACGCCTGGGGCAGAGGAACAACTGGACTTTGTGCATTCTTTTCAAACAGCCTGTACACAGCGAGGGTGGAGGTGTCACAGCGGTGCATCTGCAAATTGAATGGTCTTCCTGTGCTGAAAGGAGAGGTGGGACACACCTGCATTTGTAAAGGCTAGCCTCACACAAAGGGCTCATTCACCCCCTCCACCCCCTCCAGTGATGTCTGGAGCCTGGGCTGGAGCAAAGAGGGGAGACTCTTAGAACCAGTTAGGACTGGTTGAAACCTCTCCCCTCCCCCCCACTTTTGTAATGCTTGTGAAAAATGAGTATAAGTACAGGAGATTTCCCCTTGTAGAAGAGACACTAATGGACTACTAAACTGGACACAGAGGCTGCTGGAGAGACTCACCAGGAACCGCCTTGGACTGCTGCTGTTGTGCTGACTGTGACCTGCTGGGCCACTAGGAGGAACTGACGCAGGCTGCAACTCTTTGTGCTGGCCTGCTTGTTTGGCCCCTACCGCCCTTTGCTGCTCCCTTTGACTGTCTCCAGGGGCTGGATGCTGAGGCCCTTGCTGCCTGCATCGCAGTTCTATAAGAGCCCTTTATTCTCTGCTTTCCCAGCACAAGGGAAGAGTTATGTTTACCTATGGCGCAGGAAGAGCGCTCTGCCTTCTGTACATTTAAGCGCAGGAAGAGCGATTTGCCATTTGTTCTCCTAAAGCGCATGAAGAGTGCTCCCCCTTGTCTTCTTCGGCGCTCGAAAAGCACCCTCTGTGTGTCCGTGCGAGAGGTCCCCCATCATGGGGGAGGTCACGAGGAGCTCTGCAGGACCACGCGGCCAAGCGGGGCACAAGCAGGAGCTGCTTTTCAGAGGATCACCACAGCAGCCCGGCCAAAGAAAGAGGAGCCGGCTAGCCGCAAAGTCCTAGCTGGGATGGGTGAGCTGCCTCGAGGAGAAGAAGGGAAACAGCTATGAGGCCCCCGATGCGCATCCCCAAGAGGGACCCGGGTAGTCAGGTGCCACCAGTCTCTCCCACCCGCCTCAAGAACGTGGTCGGCAGCCGACTGCCGTGCGGCTCTACACAGGAGGCCTAGGAAGGTCTCACAGATGCGAGGAGAGTTGCCCCACGCTGGGGCAGACACCCAGTAGCCTTTCTCCCTGACACAGGAGTCAGGGGTGCCTCGTCTGCCTTGCAGCTCATGGCCGAGTAGGAAGGGAGCCTCACCAGATGCTCTGCCCAGCTGGGGATTACTTGTTAAAGGGACCCCACCGTGTGAGGAGTGGGCCCGTCTCCCGCTGAGGTGCAGACTTTTTCTGTGCCTGTAATATTTTTGTCTTTCTAGTCTCCTACCCAGGTGGTATTACTTGCACAAAGTTGGTGATCAGCATACCTCAATTTTTCATGACCTGATGCCACTGATATGTTGAGCTTCTTCTGATAAGAGCACCAGTACAATCTTCAGGGGCTATAACCATTGTGCAGTAGGAATGATGTGTGACAAGACACCCTGAAGGAAAGGTTTTCCATGCCATATATCTTTATGTTGGTAATAAGGAGGACCTGCCACTTAGGGGTATGTTTTATTACATGGGCATTCATGATAGTGTTTCTGCATTCGGGCTGATGTGTTTTCATGATAACGTGGTACAGTGATAATGATGCCATGAGCTTTTCTGATGTTTCATTTTTGTGGGCAGTCATGATATTGCGTTGGCATTTATGAGGATATGTTTGCCATGACGTGCATTTCTAATAACAATGTTTTCCTGACTACCGCTTAAATTGCAGAATATGTTTTTTATGAGACTACTACTGGCTTTTGCAGAGTAACAGTAACTGAGTACTGCTTTTGTAGCAGGGTATTACGGACATGTGTTTGGTCTAATGATGTTGTGTACAATACAGTTTATTTTCATAAAACTTGTTGTGTTTCCTTTGTGGTGTATTTATTGTGTCACGTGTGTTGTGTCTGCTGTGCAATCGCTTTACACATTGCCTCTGAGATAGGCCTGACTGCTCATGCCAAGCTACCAAGGGGGGGGGTGCGCAGGGGTTTTCTTGGGTGTGTAACTCCCTCACCCTGACTAGAGTGGGTAGGTTCTGCCTGGCTTAGGTGCATACCCTAGCCAACCAGAAACCCCATTTCTAACAACCAGCGAGGCTGCTGTTCAGCATGGCTTAAAGTTAGTGGTGTAGAGGAGAGTTGCGTGGTGTATCATAGAGTGGTATGTCGATGAGTGGGGTAAGGTGTTGTGGAGTGGCAGAGTGTTGTGTATTGAATTAGCATTGTGTGGAGTTGCATAGAGCGGCATGGAGTAGAGTGGACTGGAGTAGCTTCAAAGTGCAGTGGCATGCAATGCAGCATCGTAGAACGCAGTGGTGCAGAGCGGAGCGGCACAGAGTTGAGTGATGCCGATGGCAGTGGCGTGGAGTTGAGTGGCAGAGTGAAGTAGAGTGCAGAGTTGAGTTGAGTGGCATAGACTGGTGCAGAGTAACATAGATTAGAGCATAACATAGTGCCGTAGAGCGCAGTGGCATAGAGGGGCGTAGTACAGAGTAGCTTAGAGTTCAGTGGCAGACAGTGCAGTGTTGCAGGGTAGAGTGTCAGAGTCCAGTGGTGTGGAGTGGTATAGAGCAGTAGCATAAAGTACAGTGATGCAGAGAATGCAGTGACAGTGCAGTGGTGAAGAGTGCAGTGGTGAAGAGTGCAGTGGCGAAGAGTTGCACAGGGTGCTGTGAAGAGGCATAGAGTATACTGTTTCAGAGTAGAGTGAAGTGGCATAGAGTGGAGTGGTGCAGAGTAGAGTGCGGTTGAGTACATAGAGTGTAATGGTGTGAAGTGGTGTAGAGTGCAGTGGTGCAAAGTAGATTAGAATGCCGTAGGGTGGACTGACGCAGAGTGCAGGGGCATAGAGTTGAATGTTAGAGAGTAAAATGCTTTGGCGTAGAGTGTACTAGCATAGAGTGCAGAGTGGAGTTATGCAGTGTAGATTTGTGTGGAGTAGAGTGCAGTGGTGCAGTGTAGATTAGAATGGGGTACTGTGGATTGAGAGAGTGCAGGGGCATAGAGTTGAATTTTACAGAGTAAAGTGCGTTGGCGTAGAGTGTAATGGCAGTGGCTTAGAGTGAAGTGTTGCATTGAGGTGTAAAGTGGAGTTGTGCAGTGTCAATTGGGGTGGCCTAGTGTGGTGTAGAGTGCAGTGGTGTACAGTAGAGTGGCAAAGAGTGCATTGGCGTATAGTGGTACAGGATAGAGTAGAGAGGCGTAGCCTGAAGTGGCATAGAGTGTAGAGTGCAGCAGCGTGGAGTGGTGTAAAGTAGAGTGGTGCAGAGTTGGGGGCAGTGGTTTACAGTGGCACAGAGAAAATATGGTAGCACACTGCCATTACATAGCAACACTTTTTAAATTGAAATGACCATTACATTTGCACAGACATACAGTTTTTCTAATAAACCTATACCGTGCACAAAGGAAAATGTGTGGAATTTGCATTATCTAGTGTAAATGATTTGTTTTGATCATATTAAAGTATCTGTTTTCCCACACACTTCAGAAATAACAAAATTTGGGCTTCATTTATGTTCCTAATGCTAACAGGTTCATTTAAATGTAGTGTGCTAAAAAAACACCTTTCCTACCCCAGTACCCAGCAAGATTGTCACATAAATCCTCTCACTTTGAAGTCAGAAAAAGAAAAGTAAACAAGCACCCTTGGAAGACAGCACCTAACATTTGACCTTGGTCTTTGAATGCACAGCAAGTGTGATGAGATTAAAATAAGATTTAGTGGCCTATTTACAGAAAGGGAGTTAGTGAAAGAGTACAATAAACACGGTTTAGGCAACGGGAGGGACGAATTGAACCTAAAAGAGCCTAGAGCAAATAAAGCCAGCAAATAGATAGTCATAAAATGTGAGTTCCAACCCACAAAGCCAATGGTAATCAACAGGCAGAATGCATTCCTAGGTCAAGTTTCTGAAAGTTCCCAAGATGTATTTAGCAAACCAAAGAGCACAGCTGTCTGGTAGGCTGCAACCCAAAAACAGGGTTCAGCAAGGGATTGGAAAAGCTTAAGCAGTTACAGCAAACACAAGGAATCATTCTCCAACAGTTCATGGCTATGCTAAGGAAGCCTCTAAGAGCCAATCCATACTGATGCTGTATTGGCCCCACTTCTGATGCTGACTTCAATGACAAGACTCAAACAGCTGTGTTATTTCAAAATACATGTACACAAGTTCAGGAATTACTGCTTGTGCTTGTCTTTTTTTTTTTTTTTTTTTAACAGTACCTCAGCAGGCTACAGGAAAGCCATACATTAAACTATAACAGATAGCATAGGTGGAACCCCTCTGAAAATCAAAAGCCAACTTTTACCATACAAACAGTTGCCAAATGAACTTACATTTTTAAAAATGTCAGAAGTTTTGTCAAATATCTTTTTATTTAGAAGCACTGTTGACATATGAAAGACCACCTATCATCGCTGTAAGCTGCAAAACGCTTTTGGAATGAAATAAGTATTGAGCAACATGTTGAGGTCTGATAAAATGGTGTCCTTCCAGACCGTGAAAGCTTACATTTCAGTTATCTGAGTGGACTCCGATCAGATTCAGTCTCTAGAGCAGTGGTTCCCAACCTGTGGTCCGGGGACCCCTGGGGGACCACGACTACTTAGAAAATTAAATAATATTAACAGATTAGCTCCCAGGCTTTCAGCAATGACTCATTGGGGGGGGTCTCCAAATTCCAATAATGATTCAGTGGGGATCCCCAGGATCCAGTAATGATAACGTGAGGGTCCACAGAAGTCAAAAGGTTGGGAACCACTGCTCTAGAGGTTTTGAGCTTCTTCCTGACTTATTCAATAAATCCAAAAACAAGGTTTGTTCAAACGAGGACTTGACAACCTTCATCAGAGTTTATGACTTCTGTATTACATTCAAAGAGAAACAAAACAGACCTCCAGTGACCAATTCTAAATATTTGTTTCAAATTATAAATAATTAAAGTCAAAAAATTGTGTTAGAAACATAATAAATAAAAAACGCAAAGGTTAACTCACCTGTAATAGTTTTTCCGGCTTGAAGACTTTTCTGGATTCACATGCTGTGCATTATTCCACGAACTAGACATTGAGTCCAGAGTTGTACTTTTTTTCATCAGTGGCAACAATTTGGTGGCCATACCTAATCGCTATTGATATCAGATGCATGCTCGTGAAGTCCCTGTGCAAGGTTGCCATCTTACGATGCTTTTTTTCAATTTTTGGTGACCTATCACATCTTTGTGCTTAATTACTCTGTTTGGTACACAACATTCTTACCCTTGTTTATTCAGACTTCTTCTTTCGGGACATGGAAGAATAACATATGAACCCAGAAAAGTCTCCAAGGAAACAGAAGTATACCTACTGGCGAGTTAACTTTTTTGTTTTGCATTGAGAATCTTTTGTGAAATAACATGCAGTAAACAGATTATAAAACGGCATTCCACCCACATGGAAGGATGGCTTGAAGGGAGTGTGAATTCGCAAACAGATGAACTTTCTGTCCTACCAATGTGTCTCGCTAGCCTATATTTCCAAGGCAGTAGTGTCTTGTGAAAGTGTGGACTGATGACCAGGTGGCTGTCATGCAAGTGTAATTTTTGAGTATGTTAACTATTAATGCTAACAGGACTCCATACTTCCTAGGTGAGTGGGATCTTGGTTTTGTCTCCAGTGACACCACTGCCTGTTTTTAATGTTTGGATTGCTTGCACTATCTATCTTGGAAAGTGCCCTTTGGGACTGGTAATACCTAGTTAGTGTGTATGAATGGCAGAAGAAAGTGGTTTTCTTTCCTACATGGTTTGTTCCCTACATGTAATACATCACAGCACCTCCTGATGTCTAATATGTGATGGGGTCTCTTGGCTGTTGGAAGAAAATTGTCTTGCGTGGTTAACATAGAATTGCGAAATGGCTTTGGCTGGGACCGACTCCCACTTAACTAGATGCTTCTGTCCCTTTGCACAGGATAGTGGCTTCTCCATTGCGATATTGGCCATGGTCCCTTCCACAGTAATGCCTCCCCTGTGGTGGTTTTCATTCTTCCACATCCAGTCCACCTACTTTTTCTGATCCCCCATGATGTGTAGGTTGTAGTGTCTCATCTCATGTTACATGAGCCAGCTTTCCTGTCTCATACGCAGTCCGTACTTTCCAGAATCAGAGTCTGCTTTTCAACTTGGCACTCATAACTTCTGTCATCCTGTCAGTAGTTTAAATGCAGCTGTGACTCCTGTCATTCATGCAGAGACTCAGGAAGTCCATCATGCCCAGGAGACTTGGTAGTTCTTGCTGCTGTTTCCATAATAAATACCTTTTTTATGGGGGCAGATTTGTCACCATTGTGCTATACCCCAACCTGGATGACCAATGGATTGTGCTTCATCTGGTCTCCACCCTTTGACCTTTACAATGTGGGCGGCCCTGCCAGGAGACTAAGCTCCCACCAGCATAGCGCTACAAATAACTAAGCTGACTCATGACAGACACATGACATGAAGGAGAGGAAATAGTCATGGGCATATTCTACCAAAAGATGCAGGCTGGACACAAAGCACTGCCGAACCACTAACTGAAGATCATGATGGGAGAATTGAATGCTAAATTGGGATATGACAAACCAAGACAGAGGAATGGTAAAGGAAGGTTGTGGAACAATGAACAACAATGGAGAAAGTGTTGTGATTTTGCACTGTAAATGATCTGGTTGAGGAGACGGTCTTACCCCACCGTGATATTCATAAACTAACTTGGTGCTCACCCAAAGGCAGAGAGAGAAACCAGATTGTCCACCGATGATAACCAGCACCTAAAGATGTGAAATACACCTAGAGATGCGAAATGCAAGATGACAGAATGAGAAGGGGAGTGGATGTCGCCAGTGATCACCATATAGAGATCATTATTGTGAAGCTAAAGCTCAGAAAAACAGGATCCAAAACATCAGGACTGCACTTCGATGTGGCACAGTTACAGGACCCAAGACCAAAGAGGCTTTCATCTCATAAATCAAAAACAGACTCCCAGTCCTGGCAGACAAGGGAGATGAGCCTCAGCCAACTGCAGACGCAGTCATAAAAAATGTGAATAGGTCTCTTCAATATATGTGAATAGTCTCTTCAATATATGTGAAGAGCAGTGAAACATTCCTGGTGACCAAGACAAGGAAGAGGAGAGAATGAATAAGAGTAGACTATTGTTCCCTGTGGCCTGCATGCGTGAGTGCGCATAAAGTCCCTTTCCACAGCGTGCACACACTCGCAAAGCGTGCACTTCACTCCTTCATGTGAGATTGAGACCATTCACCAGCCATGGCCTTTAAAGAGTAAGCACTGTGAAAAGTATGGCCTTTTTCTTGGCGGTGAATTGCAGTGCACATTTACAATGCAGGGTGGACAGAAGTTATGTACCTTCAGGGTAAGCCCTGGGCGTACTACAGCTGTTCGCATTGTAGAATCAGAGCTGCTTTCCATTTCAGAACATGCACTGTACAAATGCCTCGTCTCTCTAGTTCCTCCCCTCCACCCTCTATACATTCAGGCACAGAACAGCCTCTGGTCAGGGCTGCTAAAAATAAACATCAAACAAAAAAACTACTTTGGTTTACCAATGGACTGTGAGCCTGGTTCCTGGACCGGCCTCTGCCCAGCATAAATGAGTTGGTAAATACTGCCATTCTTCCAGAAGTTCACTGCTGCTTTTTAAATCTTTTCTTTGATTCACATGATGGATTCCTGGGATTTTCGTATGCCATTGCTCCATTGCTGTGTGTTCAATCAGTGCTGGCTTTAAAGCGTTGGTGCCGTCGCACCCGCCACTGACCTTTTGGGGTAGGTGGGGGCTGTGTAACAAATAACTTTTGGGCTTAAAAGCAGGTGCTGCAGATTTCCAAGGGCAACAATAAAGATATCAAGATAACTCTGGTGATTAATGCTCCTGCTGGAGAGAGAGCGGAGCAGAATTTTTGTCCAGTGGCAGTTTCGGCTCACCCTAAAGCGGCACAGAGTATTAATGTGCCCGCTGCAAAGAACGTGTGACTGACGTGTACCATGCAGATCACAGAACTGAGTGTGAGTGAACAATGAGTATATCTATGAAAAGGAAACGTCTGTCAGAGACTGACTGTGGATATATAAGGGGCACTGCTGCCGGGTGGTATTGAGAGACTTCAAAGGTGGGGGTGGGGCGCCAAAAAGACTGACGCACTGGGCTCCACCAGCGCTACAGCCGGCCTGGGGTTCAATTAACTTTACAACACAATTATTAATTTTAGGCACTGTCTATCAGTGCAACATTCCTAAACGTGATGATCATTTTGCATCTCTTCTGTTGACCCTGTATCTACTGATGTGTTGCTACCTGTTTTTCCACCTCGTCCGGTAGTCCCTGCTTTACATAACCCACCACCATTTACAGCATAGATAATAGTTTTCAAGGTAGCATACATCATTCCCATACTCTTTCTTTTAATGGAAAACCATGTTGTGATACATTACGTCATCACAAACTAGAAGGCCTGCTTGCCCCTAAGCACTTAGTAAGCCTCTTATTACAGTCTCCAAGAATGAAATCTTGACTCCATGCGTTCACGTGGCCCTGTGCCAAGATTTCCAGGGTTTCTGAATGAAATTATTTCATAGGCCTTTTTTAAACCAGTCTTTCAAGGTAATATTGACTATTTACAGCTAATGCACTGATGCCTTTTTGCTGTAAACCACTTTTTCTAAGAAAAGAAGAGCACATAATGACATCAACATTAGCTTAAACGTAAGTGCTGGTTAAATCTGCCATAGGTTTGCGCTAAGTAAAAATGCCCAAAAATAAATCTGGTTGTCGAACTGCAGTGTGCAACTGGGAAGCTTGGGATCGATCAATCAATCATTCATTCAATCAGTTTTTGTAAAGCGCGGCTACTCACCCTTGAGGGTCTCAAGGTGCTGGGGGCAAGGGGAAGGGGCCACATCTGAAGAGCCTCGCCGGAAGTGCTTCCTGAACATGGTAAGCAACTGGCTTTGTCTGAGGTGCAGATGGAGGTTGTTCCAGCTCTTTGCTGCAGTGTAGGTGAAAGATCGTCCTTCAGGGGTGGTTTTGCAGATGTGAGGTACGGTGGCCAGGGCCATCTCGGCAGAGCAGAGGGATCTGGCAGGGGTGTGGAAGGAGACGCAGTGGTTCAGGTAGGCTGGTCCTGGGTTGTGTATGGCCTTGTACGTGTGGATGAGAAGCTTGAAGGTGATTCGGTTCTTGACTGGTAGCCAGTGGAGGGTCCTCAGGTGTTGAGAGATGTGTTTGAGGTGAAGGAGGTGAAGGAGGTTCAGAATGAGTCTGGCGGTGGCGTTCTGGATGAGTTGAAGTTTTTGATGTTCCTAGTTGAGGTGCAGGTGTGGAGGTCCATGTTTGACCAAATTGTGTGATCCTGTTTAAATAATTCTTCCACTGATTATCCTATTTGTTCTTTATCATATATGAAAGCATTTCCAAAAACTTGCATTCAGAATGTGTGCTGAACAACAACAAAAAAGTCTTGTGTTCACAAACATTTGCCAAGTAAACGTGGTGGATGGGTGGCGTTGATTCCCAAGTTGTCGCTATCACTTCTGTTCCAACACCGTACCTGTCGGGCACTCTACTTTTCCAAAGGAGCTATGAAATATGCGGCTGTCCTGTAAGACTCATAGCATGGACTTCTACTCCTCTATTCTCCTTCATTGAAATCTTATAATGGTGCTACCTTCTGAGTTCTGCCCTTTTCTAAACTGGATGTATAAGTGCAACTAGAGTAAACAATTCGTGTTATGATAGTCTGTATCCACAATGCAAAACTGTCTCAAAACCCTGTTAAATAGAGCTATATCTGTGAAATGTCCTGTTTTTTTTCTCATTGTAAACATAAGTTTTGAATTGTAATTGCCACAGATTTATATGCTCTCATTCCAGGTGCACATAGCCTTGGTTGCAGCTCTTCTGTAGATCGTGCACTGCTGCACACAGGGGAAACAAATTAGAGGGAACATTGGACAATACACATAGCAAGCTATTAAAGACAGGAACACATCAAAAAATAGAAAAGAAACTCATGAAGGCAAAATCTGAGAGGCTGCAGTAGAGGGACAAGCAACAGTACATGGAAGCAAACAGGGAAGTCAAACAAATGACTAGAGCAGACAAGCAAGTGTACATGGATGGACTTGCCAGCCATGCAGAAGAGGCAGTCAGTAGAGGAGAATGTGGAAGTTTTTCAATATTCACAAAGCTAGCCACTGGTAAATCGTTTGCAACATACAACACCCCTCATGGACAAGCAAGGCAGACTACTCACAAGAGGAAAAACAGGAAGCATCCTGAGTCGAACACTTCCAAAAAGCAAAGTGGACATCCAAAAAGCAGAGAAAGACTTGGATATGAACACCGGCTCACTACAGAAAGAAGAAATCATCACTGCCATTCTAGCTCTCAAGAACAGAAAAACTCATGGACAAGACAACCTAGATGCAGAAATGTTCAAAGCAGACCCTGAAACATCAGACAAGATCATCCAGCCAATGTTTATATTGATTAGGGAGGAAAAGACAGTAACAAATGACTGGAACAAAGGCATCATTGTCAAGATTTCAAAGAAGGGTGCATTAACCAACTGTAACAATTGGTGTTTAATCACGCTTCTGTTAATCCCAAGTAGCAAAAATTATTACGCTTTTCTGATGCCATGGACAAGCAGTTAAGAAAAGAATAGCCTAAATTTCCGAAGGGCAGAGGGTGTATTGATAAGATCCTTACTCTACACAACAGCAGTGCACAGAGCGGCACAGACAGCTATAAATCAACTTCATTGATTTTGAGAAAGCCTTTTGGCATATATTGAAACCCTATGATATACTTCAGCAGATAGTTCTCATCATGAGCTTTTATGATAACTTTACTTGCAAGGTGAAAGGTAGTAAGTATAACTTTGCAGTCAAGAGCAGTGTGAGACAGGGATGTGTGATGTCAGGGTTGACCTTCAACGTAGTGATAAACCTGGTGATGCGCCACACAACAGAAGACCAAGCCAGAGACATCAGATGGACCTTATTCTCTACAATGGAGGATGTTGACAGTGCAGATGACCTTGTCTTGGTCTCTCTCACACACACCAACATATGCAGGAAAAGACATCTCAACAAAATATCTATGCACAGCAAGCGGGCCTAAAGATCAACACTAAGAAATTAAGTCATGTCACTCAACATCCTAAGCTCTTCACCAATCACGGTGAATGGGGAGGACCTAGCCATGAATGAAGAGTTCACCTTCCTAGGCAGTACTATCAGACAAAATGGAGTGGCAAAACAGTGACATCAAGAGCAGACTGAACAAACATAGAAATGCCTTCTGTCCATATTCTGGTCTGGATCAAAAATCTGGCGGATGACAAAAAGCAACATCAAACTGTCAGCCTTCCACACCAATAACCTGAAGACTTATATGCATTTTCTGGCTGCAAACCATCTCCAACCAGGAACTGCTCACCGCTCACCAGATGCAAGCAAGGGAGAATAGATACCATCATTAAGAGATACAAGATGGAGATGAATAGGACACACCATCAAGAGAGAACAAGTTCACACCAGAAGAACTCTCCACTGGATTTCAGAAGACAAATGGAAAAGACGCAAGCCAAAGAATGAGTGGAGGTGAATTCTGGAAACAGATATGAAGACCATGAACCACAGCTGTGGCACCACACAGAAACTTACCCTAGCTAGACATAAGTGGGGGTCTTTTGATGCTGCCCTACATGGGATTCAGCATAACAGTCAGTAAGAAAGATTTGGGAGTTTGTCCTCATGACCACCTTTTCCTTATGTATTTCTAAGTATGGTTCTGTGGACTCTTCGCAGCGATGTAACCTGAAAAGCTGTCTTGTAAGACATTTGAGTCCAGCCAGGTTCAAATGCTGCCTTTGCAAGTTGTATTAGCACCAGGCTGAAGTTCCAAATTGCAGTATGTGCTGACCTTTGTGTTTGTGGTACTATTTCTTTATACATCTTCTAGGAACCCAGAATATGTGTTAGATATAAAAAAATAAAAATAAAAAAAAAACAGTGGTAGTGTTCTGGTCCAATAAGGTGTATTTTTTCTCTTTTACACCAATGGGGGATTCTGATCCATTTGAGTGTGTAACGTTTTTGTGCAGTTGCTCTCCTAGCCTCTAAGAATTTTCATGCATCTCTGCGTTAAGGCCAAGTGTCCAAAATTTAGGTATTTAGTAGCTGTGCTGCTAGACTGAGGCTGGCTGGTTGATATAGCAAACGTGCCCCCCCCCCCATGCATAAGGAGTAGATTCTGTGGTGAAGGTATCTTTAACACACTGTCATCTGTCATCTCTACCAGGTTTGAGGACCATGGTTGTCTTGCCCAGTGCAGGCCAATTACTATAATTGTCGTGGCTGTCTGTAATTTCTCTAGTGGTAAAAATAGCATTGGTTAAAAGGGGTATTCAAATCTCCCTGACCAAGTCATCAAGAGGGCATCTCTTTCAGACAGCTGGCATGGGTACACGGACACACAGTCTCGATATACTGAGTTTTCATGTGTTGCAAATAAATCTGCATGCGACGTGCTCCACTCTAGGAAGATTGCAGGGTTGAGCTCCTTTTCGAATGAGGCTCTTTGTTGGCCATATTGTCAGTCTGCCTCTACAATTTAAATGCCTGGCAGATGTATTGTTATCAGTGTTCTCTTTCTTTATACAGATCATCTCCATATCTATTGTGCTAGTTTTACTAGTGTAAATGATATTGTTCCTCCTTGCTTGGTTAGGTAGAACATTGATGTAGTGCTGTTTGTGTATGTATTGTCTTCCCAAAATGTTTGTTTCTCTGGCACTGAAAGCATTCCACAGTCTTCAGTTCTAGAATATTTTAATGTATGATTTCCTGCAGGTTCTGTTGACACCTTATGTGCAGTTTTCTCAACTGTGTGCCCCCATCCCATGGGGGATGTCTGTTGTGATGATCGTAGAATGGGTGTTGGGGATGACAATTTCTCCATATTCAATAATTACCCTAGTCTGTGTAAGGTTTAATCTTATGGTTGTGCTGATGTGTACTAGTGGTCTGGGTGATGTTACTTTTGTGGAGTGAGAGTTTGTTGTAGGACTGGTTGACACACCCCATAGGTTTCTTGTGTCATGCTCATCCTGAATGTGCCGCTTAATTGTAGGGTCCGCATTTCCTGGGTTATTTTGTTGCCCTTTATTTTCTGCAGTAACCCATCCACACAAGTTCCAAACAGACTGTCCCCTGTGAATGAAATGTTAATGATGGATGCCTGGGCTTTTTATTTTAAGCCCGAGGCCCTCACTCATGTGTGTCCTCTGAGCATGGAGCCGGTGCACATTTGCATGCTGGCCGTTTCTGCAGCACCAAGGGCTGATTTTAAGCAGGTTTTCATTATGGCCTTCCTCTTTTATTAACACTTTTGTCTTCTTCTTGCATTGGCCACGGCAGCTCTGTATTTAGTCCTCCATTGTTCAGGAGGGCCCCTGAATCGGCTTTACACAGCCGTGTTGCAGCAGATCTTTTGATCTTCCTTCTAACCATCTCAATTTCCTTACTATCCTGAGTGGAGTGCTTGTATTTTATCTCTACGCTGGGCTGACTGTTTAGTAAATCTGCCTCTTTGAAGGCTTCTTTTCCATGGGATTTGTTTCCTGGGACCAAGGGTCGGGTAAGGTAGGTTATACCTCTGTACATGCCATCAAGGTTTTGAATAGGAAGAACACCTGTCTCCTACTCCTGAAATGCACCCTGTAGAGATCTTCTGCTTTTTTGACAACCACATTGTACACCAAGATGTCATCTGAAGGTGATGATCTTGAGGGGTACAAGTCTATTCCCTCTTCTGGCAAAACTGCAGCTATATTTTACCAACCCTCTTCTACAGCATTTTCCAATTCCCCTAATTGTCCAGTGCTTCGCCTACTCAAAGAAATTATCTTGCTCTTTCTGAGATTTAGGAGTAGTGGGTGGTTCTAGATCCATCTACCACGGTTCTGTTTTCTTGTACCGGTTCTGTTTTCTGACAGGGATCCTGAACCATCTAAGAGAACCACTGAACTCCTTCTGAAGTAATGCTGCCATTTCAGCTTCAAGTCACTGCTTGTTATTGATTTCATCAAGCACACTTGGTTTAGCGTCCAAGGAGTCTTTCTCTTTGGAGTTCAACCTCCCTTGCCCATTGACTCCTTCAGGTCTCAACGGTTTGCCCATAAAGGTGTCTTTATAATTCAACCCTAGGGGTTCTTTGGACTAACATCTCTTTTCGGCAGCTGGTAGTTTGGGCATCAATAGTGTCTACGCAGACTTCAAGTATGATGGTTGTAGCTCTGTACTTGAACATCCATGGGGCCTTTGACACTTTTTAAACATGTTTTCTTGCTTTAAGTATCTGCATGAGTTTCCTCAAAGCTAGGGCACTATGTTAGTGATACCTTGGTCTCTTCATCTCATAGTTTCTTATTAGTTGTAGCTCCTTAACGGAGACTGACTTGGTCCATGAGTGCTCCATGGTGTAGTGCACACCTCTGTATCTCCCTCACCATAAAGATTATTTGGAGGATTTCTTCATGAGTTCTACGGTCCTTGGGTACAGAGGTTAAACATATTTGTGGTGGCAATTTGGGTAGAACCTACCCTTGATCGTCCATTCTGTGACCCAATTAGTAGAAGCCTGAGTAAAAAACTTGTGTTTCAGTAGTGTTTTTAGTGCCTTTTGCCATCTGTCGTCAATTCCAACGTGGCAATTCTCTCTAGTTCCTTCAATGCCCTCTCTACATTCTCTCTGGATTGCTGGGTCCTACTTCCGAACCAAATGATGGAAAAAAGAATCCAAAGAGGGAGATCGTACATGGGGATTTTCATGGGCATGCGTCTGACATCGTGGGGGATGGACACAGCCACCAAATCTTCAAGAACACCAAGAACAAGGGAAAGAAAAAAGGTCCAGATGCCTTCAAATAGCAGAATAATATTCAGCATGCAAATTCAGAAACGATCCACACTGCAAAAATGGGAAACATTTTGGTAATAAAAAGGCAGTCAGAAAAACAGCAAAGTAGAATAAAGAGAGGAATTAGGCTCAGGCTGTGGTGTAGGAAGGGGGTTAATGAGAGTACCAGCCTGTCACAAAATAAACTACTGGTGGAGAGGAGGATTAGAAAAAGATGCACCGGGTAATGAAATAGTGAGAAAAGGTGGATAGTGTGTAACAGTGTTCGTCAAGTTGAAAGAGGGAAAAATATAAAACGTAGGATTGAAACAAATCATTTTAAATTCATTAATTATTAATACATACATGGATTTTTAAACTGCCTTGAACAAGATATAATTCACACTGATTTAAAATAATCACATAGGAGCCACAAATGTATTTAAATGCTTTCTTCCAATAATTGCTATATACAATGGTTTTCTGGTACTTTACAGAGCAATACATGTAGAGAGATCATTCTAGGACCATAAATTTCCCCAAAACAAAAACAACAAAAAAACCTACTACACCAAATGCAATGTGAAATGTAAATCGCGAGGGATGCTGTTGTAGCAACCCACTCTTTGCCAGTACCAAAATGTCAAGTTGCGTAGCTGAGATTTTCATACTTGGAATTTTCTTTCATAATTTGAATTTGTTTGGCGTCTCTTGTTAAGACTGTTTTGTAAATGCTATGGAGCCAATTAATGAATCGTTGGATACTGTTATCTAAATATTCCTCATTTTGGCCATCAGTTCTTCAAGACTTTGCTCTGAATCATCCACTGTTTCACCAGCAGCCGCGTTGCCTACCTATAGGCAAACAAAAGACACTTGGTTAACACCTTGTACACACTGCAGTAGATTAATGGTTTAACACTACTCCGCTGTTT
Organism: Pleurodeles waltl; assembly: GCF_031143425.1. NCBI lineage: Eukaryota > Metazoa > Chordata > Amphibia > Caudata > Salamandridae > Pleurodeles > Pleurodeles waltl. Next base: position 1,008,516,345 of record NC_090449.1, on the reverse strand, counting down.
ACCAACAGGGAAGGGGACACTTAAGCAGAATGTGTCATTGCTGAGAGCTATCAACCTTTAACTTCCACGTGCACTGGCACCTACAAATGGAAGGAATTTGAGGAGTAATCAAATTTCTTCTACTCAAGAAAGCTTCCAAAAGGGTACATACAGCTGAACAGGAGATTAGAGACTAAAACTCATCTCATCATTGGTGAGGGGAAGGGGGATGTCTCCAGACTATCAAGATGCACCTGTAGCACTGCAGAGAAAACAACTTCTGCATCACAGTATAAGCACAACAGTGTCAGGCGCTGAGGGACTACACCGATTTCAAATCTCCTTCTTGCCATGCAGATGTTAATTCTGTGTAAGTAACAATCTGACCAAATGATCCTGAACAATTTAACATCAAAAATGCATTAGGAGCTGGCTCCACTAGCTGAACATATGGCTGGTAACATTATTAAAATGAGTTTGAAATTCAGAGTGAATTTAACAAGTGCAGTTAAAACCCATTAGAAAACAAAACTGCTAGGGTAACACAATGCTATACTGTTTATGGTTTTACTTTTGTAGCTTATTGCAGATTATGCAAAGGTAGAGAGACAAAATCTGTGAACAGTACTAGGAGACAGTGCATTAAATCACAACAGGCAACTAAACTGCCACAACTACAGCAAATAAAAACACTGCTAGTCGTATTTCCATGTAGAAATTGTCTGTAAATGTAAGTTATGATTGTGTTTACTTCTGATATAGGTATAACCCAGAAATCACACACCTTTTACCATCCCACATCGCTTAATAGTACAAGTAGATAACAAACAAAATGTGAAGTAGGTACTAGTTGAGGTGGCAGCAAATCAATAATTCAACCCAGTATTCAAAATATAAAATGGTCCATGGACCTCACAGGAAGAGGGACGGCATAGCTGGCACACTACTAAAAAAAAAAAAAAAAAAAAAAAAAATATGACAGACCCCTTCCCTCCAGTTTTGTAATGTGGTCCCAGAGCATATCTAAGTGGTCTTTTATAGGTAGTCAGATTTTTGTCTCCTAGTTTTCTAGAGCATGGACTTGGTATGCCCAAAATGGTGCCGGCAGTCTGCAGCCTTGTGAATAAGGCAGCATAGTTGATGATCACACCCATAGTCAGCAGTCTAGCTGTCAAGGCCCAAACTGTGGGTGCCATTTTAGGTGTTTTGAGCACACAGCCTGGAAAACCAGTCTTAGGTGTACCAGCCAGGAAGATGATTATTATTATTATTATTTTTTTTAAAAACGTTTTTACTTCTTTTGGGTGGTGCCCACTTAGGGTGAAGTGGCCCTCGACCCAAAAGTCCTGGGCGTTATGGTGAGCCCACCCTGCTACCTTATGTGGCCGTTAACCTGCTATGCCAGGTCCTCCTTGAACCGAAACACAAGCATCCCAGGACTGGTTTCGCCCCGGTTATGATCTCATCAGCCAGGCATACCTTGGTTCCAGGGACACAGTGTGCATAAAAACGATGGACTGGGATGCAGCCCCCGAGTAATTACCAGTGGCTGATTCAAGCATGCAATCTATCACTTTTTGTATACTTTAGTATATTGTCCTAACTCAGATGGGTATGCCCAGATTTGGGTCCCATGTACACTGTGTTACGGGAACCAAGATACACCTAGCTAATAGCCCACAACATGGGCCAAACTGATCCTAAGTTGCTTGTGTTCTGGTTCAGGAAGGACTTGGCTTGGCAGTTTGGGCTGGACTGTTCCCTTTGGACCAGGGTCAAGACTGATTTGCATATAGATTGGCCCAAACCGAGGTGGCACGGCATGCAAAATAAAGATGGATTGGGATGCAGCTCTGAGTAATTACCAATGGCTAAGAAGAATTCATGCATTCCAGCTATCATTTATGTATTTTATATTTTACTAAGTCCTGTAATGGCAGATGATAGCAGACACAAAAGTAATTTTACTCTTGTGTTTAGCAAATCAGTGTTGTCTGATCCACTGCCGGTATTTTGTGCACAGACCACAAATGGTCGATGGGAGCAGAAAGCTCCATCAATTAATGGGCAGGCCTATATTTTTTTTAAATGTTAGTCTGGACAGTGTCACATTTAGTCTTCGGGGCAACAGCCAAGATATACAAAAGTGTTAAGCCTGCCTGGCACCTTTCTTAAATGCATATATCGCCAAATCTGTGAAACAGATTTACATGAAACTACTGAGAAAGTGTGCTTTCATCAAAGTTCTACTTTCTTGCCAACTTTGACACTCATATGTTCGGTGTTATCTGCTGTATGCATAAGCAAAATTTCCAATGGGAGCCGGAATCGGAAGAGACATATTTTTTTGACCCAACCCTTAACTTATCTTCTCTGGTATGGAACCACACAAAATTGGCATGCTGGACCTTAGCCGACTACGCCAAGCGACTGCTAATCTTGGAACAGATCTGTCCATGGGATCAAAAGTTACAGACAATTACAAAAAAATGCTGTTTGAATGGAAAATGAAACTGAACCAGTGCAAAGAGTAGGCGAAAAGTGCTAATTCTGTCCCACATTTCATGCAGATCCATGTAGGTACCATTTTATGTAGATCCATGTATGTTCCATTTAATGTAGATCCATGTATGTTCCCTTTTATGTACAGATCATGGTGGCAAAGTTATTAGTAAATCAAAATAGTTTTTACCGTACCCCTCCTAAATATTCCTTCCCTTATTATATCTGCACAAACCTGAAGTACCGTCACCAGTAAGATCATGCTAACTGCCTCAAGCATTTGACGTAGACTAATCAAACATAACTGAAATAAACAATGGAAAATGTTATTTAACTTTGCCCCTGCTGTATCTTCATGAAAACTGCCCTGAGTTGTGTGGATATTTCATGGCCGGTGCATTGAGATATGAAAGTATGTAAGTCAGCAAATTATGGTGTTTGGACCAATGATGGCATCTCTGTGGCTTTATGATGGAGGATGTTTTAGCATACAGTTGCGTGGCACTGCCCTATGATGTTGGTTGCATAGGTAGATGATGCTGGTTGAGTCACATATGATGGTACACATGTATGAAACTACTGTCCCATGGTATCACACAAGCTTTCACTGGGTAGTTAGTGCAGTCCCGTGGGGTTAAAGCTTGAACAGTGGGTCTAAGGACATTTCTTTCTTCCTTTTAACCTCGGGGGAGGGAAGGTGCTCTCAGTCCCACAACATATGTTCTTTCCTACTTCTGAACTACAAATATTCAAAGCACAACTGAAAAGAAACTAAAGCTACTGAAAGCTGTAACTTACACTGAGAATTACTGTGCATTTATTCAGAAAACATGGATAAACTCAATTTTTCTGCGGTTCCAAAACCTGTACATGAAAAGTGAGATTACTGATATGGTTCTAAAGAAAGGCTGGGCAATGTTTAAGTATTCCATCAGATTTTTGTATAACTCATCATGGCGACTGATTTTACAACCAGGTATCTTACAGCCAATATTAATATCTTAATTCATTCATTCATTAAGCTGAATATTATAATCACCCTTTTTGCCTCACAGGACCTACTTGGAAGCTCTTGCTGGATTTTATGGTACATTAGACATCACATTGGCTGCCCACTGTGGAACTTCGTTTTGAATAAACATTAACAGTTTGGCAAAGCAATAGTATTAATTTATATTAACAAAACAATTTAGCAGTGGTAAGACTTTTTTTTTTTAAGGTCCGATCAAAAAGCGGGAACTAATATGCTACAAATAAGTAATGAGTAGTAGAAGAATCAGTTTATTTGCGTCTGTCTTGCTGCTATCATTGTGACGTGCGGTCTTTTCGGTCTTGGGGAAAAAATAAATTTGAGTGTTGCAAAGGTGCTTTTCTTAAGGCCGATTGGCAAGCAGCAATTTAGTGCATGTCCCTCCGAAATAATTAAAATTTGAATAAAGGACCGCACTGCTTGGATGGCAACTGGGGAGAGGGTGGGTGGTAAAGCAACATGGAGAGGGACGGGAGGATAAAAAAAGCTGTGCTGGCAGAGGAGGGAACAAGGGGGAGGGAGCAACACAGACCGTGTTAGGTATTTGGAAGGAAAAGAAACACAAGGGAGGGAAAAAGAAAATACATGTAATCTTAACATAAGGAAAAAAAGTGGCTCCTAAAAGTGAGCACTGAAAGTATTCAAGTCAATTAACCAAAAGAAGGGTAAAGAGGTCATAGGCCAGAAGAGGAACAAACACAAAAAGAAAAAGGAAAGTCACTGAATAAGAAGCAACTCTATAATAGCGACATGAAAGCCCAGCAATGGAACCAGATGATAGACGGGCTATAAGTCCACTGTAAGTGCTTGGAATAGCCCACAAAATGTCTGCCGCAACCTGCCTCGTAGGCAAGACTTAAGACTTCAGTGCACTGTGAGCATTTCAGGCTAATCTCAAATACAACAAAAACAATTCAAGCAAAAACAGACTTCTTGTCAAATGTCAATATCGATAATAATTTTGTTGCAAGTAAACAGTGGGACTAGACCACGTCTTTGGCAGGAAGAGCCTTAGAAGACAAACCTAGAAACAAGCAAAAGCTTATTTATAGCTTTCTAAAGAAACTATTTAGCAATAAAGTTTAACACTGATAAGAGTCCATTTATATGTATGAAATTTCCCTTGAGACATTCCTAGGTATTCTTTTATTGTGTGGAATCTATACAAGCACGCACATGCCTTTAATGACTAAAATATACTCGAATGGTCTATGCATGCCCAGACTGTTCCCTATATAAGGGTCGCATTTAGTAGGACTGTCTTTTTGAAGGACATCCTAAGTATTCCTTTCTGTCTTTAAAAAAAACTACAGTATTAGAAGATTTTCAACCCCGGAATGGGTGGTCTGCAAATGTGATAGTTTAGCCAGCTACACCTCAAGTACAATGATCGAACTACATTGATGAAACAGTACATTACTACAACATTACATTGCCTAAGTCAAGTAAGAAACTACAGCTTAAGGGTAAATAATTATTTATCAAAAATAGAGAAAGGTTTACTCTTATTTTTTTTTAAATGGGGATTGTAGGGTCTTCTCTTATCTCCAAGCTGAGGGAGTGGAAGCGAGATGTGGTGGCAGGCAATGCACTTAGAAGAGATTTTGAACATACAACTGATTTGACACACAAGTGCTGCCACTACATTGATGTAGCCACTACTGAGCTAACACGGACTTGTACATTAATTAAGGCAAATATAACTTAGTTAAGGATGAGTTATTTAATATTTACTCAGTTTAATATATTATTTATGTTAATAACAATATAATGCAAATTAATTGGAGGTTAGGGTAGGTTTAGTATTAGGATTATTTAAGTGTGTAACCTGAATTCATTTTAATACACAATGATTCTGAATTAGGATTATATTAAGGAAAAGGGGCAAGATATTTATTCCATTAATCACGGTAATGAATTATCTTTGTCAGCGTGAGTGGGGTCAGTGTTGATAATTTGGGATATGTATATTATGTATATGTTTGTGATCTCATTGGTCAGTTGGAGGATGGGTTGAACAAGAGTCAGCAAGCTCTTGTGGGTATAACCTTAGACTAGACCAGAGTCTGCACTTGAGTTTAGCTTGAAACCCTTACTCTGACGTGGACTTACTATACAAAAAACATCTAAAACATAAAACATCTAATGTACCTCTACTACGTGGATTATCTCATCTTAATTATATTTTTTTAATGAGTTAAGGGTTTGGATTAGTTACCAATGAATAATTTTACAGCTAGAGTTAGCATTAGTGCTAAGAATAATCAACAAAGATAATTTATTTACAAATATTTAGGTAAGGTTACTACTATGGTTTGCTCAATAATAATTAGCATATGTAATAATTTAAATACAATTATTTATGGGTGGGGTTAATTTCGGAGTTTGGTTGAGGATAATTAATTCTTTAATTTGATTAAGACATAAATAAATGATATTAGGGTTGCGGTTACTATTAAGTTGAAGTGCGCTTATTAAAATGGATTAATCTTAAATTAATTGAAATGAATTTAGGATTACATTCAGTATTAGGGTTGAATTGAGTAAATGTATATCAATTTAACTGCAATCAATCAAAGGTTAGTTTTAGAGTTAAGGTTAAGATAACTATGATTCATTGATACAAATGCAGTTTAAAAGTTTTAAGTGGTAAAGTTGGTAATAGGGAAATGTAAAGGATATTAATTTACTCCTACTAGAAACTTAACAGACATGTTACTATAAGAGCCAAGACAAAAATGATTACTTAACTAAAATTAAAAATAACAAAATTTAAATAGAAAAGGTTGCGGTAAAGTTAGGTTTGGGTAGTGGGGTTAGCATAGTGGAAAAATATTTAAAATTAATTTATTTTGTAAATTTAGTAGCCATCAATGTAGTGACCCATTAGTGTGTAATGAATTATATCAATTTCAAGGCTAAGCTATGATTTGTTAACAGTGTTAGCACAAATAATGATTCATACATTTAGCATTAAATTATGAGAAGCATACAAAAACAGCATTTATGCATGGTTTCCACATTTAGAAATGGGAAACTACCACCAGCATTATGCTGGAGATAACTGGGGAGTTGATCAGTGCCGTAATGTCGAACTGCATCATGTGTAAATCTATGCTAATTGTCAGAAAATACATTTAGCCCTGGTTGACAGTTCACAAACTGTGTTAATTTTGTGGTAAAGTGATCTACTTACTAGCCTGAAGCCAGTGCAGGGACACTGCACCTCCAGAGTAAATGTTACGTTCGAGATTAGAAATAGGAATGTATTAAAATGCTAGGCAGTGCAGAGCTGTAGAAGAGGGAATAAGTGTAAGAATGAGAAAATATGATTTCTCAGAATGAAAGCTGAAAAACCCCACTCTGAGGATTAATAGCCTGTATCCTGGCTGCAGAAAGCCAGCCTTAGCCATGGACAACCATCCAACAGCTATTCAGTACATTTTGTGTTTCAGCTGGTCTGATTGACAGTTCATTGGAATTATCAGGAAGGCAAGAAGGAGCTATGCCTATTCTGCAGTGAGTGGGGACATGTACACAGAGAATAAAATACATTTGTTTCATGGACATGGAAAGGCTGCACAGTAGGGCAGCCAATGACTATTTTTGTCTTGGTACTGGAGCCTTGGTATTAACTACACTTAAATGTATCATTGTCATTCACAAAAGGCAAAAGATGAGTCAAATATACAATACCTTATTTGGTACAGTGTATGCTACTGTTATTCCCTCTGGAAGGTCAGGTACTGGTCCAGAAGCAGCCTTCAACTCCTCTTCCGAAACTTCAGACACCAACTCAATACCTATAAAAAAAAAACATACACGACTTGTAAGCAACAATGACTGCCGATTATCTCACAGTCTGACTGAAAACTTAAAATATCATTAGTTTAGTACCGGCAAACAAAATAGACTGCCAGAACTGCCTTTATTGGAGGCAGTATGGAGCTAAGATCAGAATTCTAACCTGGTTTCCCACTTGGCAAAAAAAAAGAGACACGATTTCCAGCTTACAGTAACTATAAACAATTTACTGGAAAAAGCCCTTAGAAACATTAACATTCAAAAGAGTAAACAATTAAAATCGTAACCATTACATTATCCTAAAACATACAAATAAATGTTAGGGTGCAGGAATAACCTTGACGATTATAGGCTTAAACTTAAGAGAGAGATCTGACCGTCTATCAAATCGTTTATGCCTCAAAAATTCCTATGCAACTAAACGTAAAATAAGGCACGTAAGCCACTGAATCAGTATGTAGGTGCCTGACAAAACCTTCAGCCTAACATCACCAACACATGATTTCCAACATTTGAGTTCTCCAAAATTCGTTATGGATTAATTGGATAGTCGTGGACATCTTGTACCATGTGTACATATGTTGTGAGATGTTTCTTACCCCATTCATTGTCCTCATGTACTACATCCTCTTCTAGCACCATCGCCTCTTCTTTTGGCTTGGCTGCTTCTTTTGCCTGCCGATACAATGAGAACATAATGAAAAATATGAAAAATTACCTTTACAGAGATCACGCTGCTCTTAGTCCTTCCTTCCCTCCTTTACAGATGGTTGGCCGCAGGAAAAGAAATGACCTTTCTACAGAATCTGTGTAGTCTATTTTTTTATTTTTAGGATGGGCATATGAAGTACTCCATGTTCCTGTTCATTACTACCAATCATATTTTGATCCTCAAAATACAAATGAGTCTTGCCAAGGAAACTGTTGGGTGCACGTTATGAAGGAAGGAAAGCAAGGACAGACACTATCAGAAGCATGAAGAAGGTAATATTTCCTTACTATCTTTAGAAATCTACTTAAAAAAATGTGGTGAGTGGCAAGTGTATATGCACGTCCCATTTTTAAGCATATATCTTGTAGATAACATCCGAGGAGAAAGATACATATTTCCTAGAAATTGCAAGTAAAGAATAGTGCTCACAAACGATTAAATGTGGCTTACATTGCGGTCTCCAAAAGGCCACTGAAAGCTAACTTTATACATGATGTCTCAGGATAGCCCTAAAATGCCCTAATTTCATATGGATTTGGAATGAAGGATCACTATTTACCTGGCAATTGTTGGTATAACACTTTCTTGATCATGAAAGCCTTGGAACTGTTAAAGGATTGGGAACACATTACTAAATATCTTTCCAGCTTGTACTGCTGTAGATTCACATGCTTGCCTCTAACACCGCTCTAAAAATTTGTGGTCCACTTCGAATCCAAAGCAGTAGCATGTGAGTCGATGCAAACATTTCTCTTCCGTAGTGCTGTAGTTCCAGAACTCAAAAGCGATGTTTAAACCCAAAACAGAAAAAAAACAATCTTAGGAAGGGTTCTATGTTCAGGTGTCTTGAGGACTTGGAGGAGGGATTATGAGTGACCTCAAAACGAAAACCTCTACTTCAAAGAAAAACAACTTGCAAATTTGCGTTCACACTAGATGGCAGCAGTGTGCAAAGCATGTGATCTACAGTAGCACATACTGCCAATATGAGAAAACCACTTAGAGAAACTAAAACCTACTAAGAATAGGATAGCACTCGAGAGACACAAAACGATCTACAAAGATCAGTAGGCAAACAGATATAGCAGTGTAAAAGGTCAACAAACAAACAACTTTCCACACTTCATGCTTCCTTTTTCCAATGTATTTCTTGACAAATTGGCAGAGACTCGATTGCACATTATGCTGTTTCTGCCCCATGGTCTGTATTTGTTGATTTACTGAAGTAGATAAGGCAATTGTCTTAACCTTGTATATTTCCTGTTGTTTTCTACAGTAACTGTCATCGCAGTTTGGATTTGGCTTCATGATCATCGTAGGAAAGAAATCCTGCATTGCATTGTAGCCTAGGTAATAGCTTACGGTGCCAAACTTCAACAAATACCTACGAAAGAAAAGATGAAACATCCTATACATTAAAGAGCACAAATATTTTTACAAAACGTTTACCATAGGTTCGCAAGATACACTTCCCACACATACCCGAGTAAGAGGTGTGTATGGCCCTGTTTGCAAATATTTATGAAAAAAATAACTATTACAAATATATAACTATCAGAGGTGACCAATAAGGAACAATGTATGAAAAACATCACAACAGAAACACTACATACTTTTGCCAATAACATGTTAAAAAAATACCACAGTTCCCAAAAATGCCACTTTGGCTAGTCATTCCTAAATGCCCGTCGAGTCATTCCTTGATTTCAATTAATCAGGAAGACAGACTGGAGCGAAGGGGGGCGAAAGTGGGGGCCGTCAGGCTGCTGTGGAGAAGAGGGAAACAAAGCAGGGAAACAGCAGTAAGTATGAAGCACTCATTGGCAAAGTCAGTAGGTCTCATGTCTACAAAGCAGAGCTAATTAATTTGCTAATGCTTTTTATTACTGATCGCATGAAAAACAATGTTTCTGCAAAATAAAAGCCATTGTAAGAGGGCAATCGAAAAGCATGTATACACATGCGTAGTGACCTACAATGCCCTTTTGTAATTTACCGTTCTGAGACAGCAGACGGCTGCGATAGAAGAGTAAATTTAAATTAAAAATTAAATTATATACAACCCCATGGGATGCTTAAAACAAGTCCCAGCCATAAGGCCTGTAGTGAAGGGATAAAACCCAAGAACACCAGGACTTAAATGCTTTGAGTGGGTCAAACACAAGAATTGGGAAGAAAGTAATAAAAGCAAACCAGGCACATGAGGCAGACAACAGAGCCATTGAATCATGAGCATGGGATTGACCGAAGACCACTCCAAATATATGTGAATGTGTTGGAAACAATAGGTCTTGTCAATTAGAACTCTCAGTAGATCTTTAGTAAAAACTAAAATAAGTCAATCACAATGTAGAAAAAAGGGTCAGAAATAAAGTTAAGCCATGTCCTGAGTGAGAGAAGATCTCGAAGCTACAGGGCAAGCCTAGGCGGTGGAAAAAATGTGTTTGGCAGCAACTCAAAGGGAGGGGGGTGAGGGGGGAGGGGGCACAGGGAGTGTCGGCCTACATGATTGTGTCTATTACAATGTGATTGATGCCGTACAATAACTTTTCTGTCTTTGTGATATTTATGATCAGAACTGCCTCAGTTACTTAAACTTGTTATGGTGGGGTGGCCGTTTTTCCAATCGGTTGTATAAAAATATAATAAAGAGGTTCAAAATAAATGAATAAATAAAATGAAGCAGAAACAAATTAGCAGTAACCACTCCCTTCTGTAAGAACATGCTTTTGGTGCTAGGAAAACTGCCTTGAGAACATTAAAATGAGTGACAAGCAGTCACACGGACGCTGCACCCAGATCTTTCAATACTACACAGAGGTACACCCAAAATGGAACCCCCTCTGGTTCTAGTCTAGCGACTTGTTTACTGCTTTTTGAGCAACACAAAGCAAAACTCTAGACTACTGAGTATGCTATTCTATTTAGATGTCTTAATTAAGTACTTTCAAACTAAAATTGTCTGCACACTCGAGCAATTCATAGTAGTCCATGTTAAGCAGCCTAAGCAATTTGACACCTTGGGATCCACCCCCTCATTACACAACTGCATTGTAGCTCAAGGATGCTACTCAACTGGCACATCTTTACTGTCACGAAGACGACAATCTGGGTATTAGATACACAATAGGGGTCAAAAATAAACTGCTTCGGAGTAGGAACTGAAATTTTCAACAATGTATTTTGATATGTTTCATGAATAAGTTGTCTAGCAGCCAAACCATATTCTTTTTTTAATGCTTTATCATTAGTCTATTCATTTTATTGTGTCCACATGCCTGTAGACGAGCTTCCTGCGCCACTGTATATGTTTTTTGATACAGTATATTCCATTAGAAGACTGGGTAAAAAAAAACTGATCCCTACCAGTTTCCATCGTGAATTTAAATAGTCTAAAATGGCATTAACTTTTTTCCCAAAAATAAATCCGCTGCATTATTGAAAAATCTAACTCTAGCAATCACAGAAATGTAGGTCTTGCACTCCAATTTATTTACTGCTAATGTTCTGTTTCATGTAGACAAACTTATATTTTCATTTCTAAATAATACTGTCTAAATGTGTTTTCACAGGGAAGAACACACCCTCCTTGAGAATATTAACATTTTGTTGGAAGAGAATTGTATGTGTTCAAAGTCTCACCTAGCTTTCTTAGCAGAACTACAAAATATATTGCAATATTTCTAGTAAAGCTCCAGGTTGTAGAAATATGAGAGACTTTCAAAATGTATTTTATTGCAACTGTTTCATACTACATAATTTGGATTGGTTTATTCTGTGGGAACCCTGTACAACTGTATTATTAAATAAATATATGAGAACTTTTGTATAAGACCATTTTAAAAGTGCAGTCTTTTTGTGTGTGTTAGAAACCTGTTTTTTTCTAATCTAGGTGTAATCTAGGATTGCTCTCCCATTGTATTCTTTGTATGTTGATGACTTGAACTTTACTGAGTTATTTGATTGGTTCTGTAATCTAACTGGGCTTTGCACTTTGATGTATTGATTTTGACTATGTTTTTTTATGACTTATAATCGGAAAATAAACCTTCATTGTCTGTCATCCTTGTAGGACCAATTAAGTTGTATTTGTCTAAACTGAAATTGTCATTTATAATGAATGACCGAGGAACAGATTCTGCAGGAGCACCAGAATTTGATAGGGATTAACACTGCTGCTAGTCCATCAGTTGTGCAAGAGAGCGAGGTGGAGCGTGCCATCAAGGGTCTACAACCTCTTCCCCTCCGGTTACTTCCCAAGAAAGAGAGAAATAAAAACATCTTTAAACTTCTCTATTTCAATGGGATTTCTCCACAAACCAAAGTGCATCCATGACAACGTATCCTCCCAATAATTTATGAAACTACAAAAATATCTTGCAAGCTCATCTGGATTCTCTCAATAGGTCAGTGAAGCTATGGCCAGGAACAATATTATGGGGATTATTTTGCCAAAGCACTTCTTTTAGAAATGGTCTGGCCTTAATGTGCTATCTTCTCCTCACTTGTATAAAGCACTAAAAGTCTGATTTTGTTCTCCATACCTCAACACAGAGCATAGAACTGATAACAATGTGAAATTGGCAATTCCGAAACTGTAAGGCCCAGAGAAGTAGACAGTCCTCTGTCACCATTAATCTTCATAATCTCCTATCAGGCGATGGCCCTGCTGTTGATACTAGATTAATAGACCTCTTTTGTGTTGGGATATACCTTCCAGAAAACTGGGTCTTCTGGAGCTTGTTTTATTTCTTAACTATTTTAATGAACACATTAATTGCTGCTGGCCCTGTAATAAAAGGCCCGGGGGGCTATTTTGTGCTCTTGAACACCCCTCCAAAAAGGGACACACCAACTCTTAAGAATGGTTAACTGTTGTTTTCCTAATATGAAAAATATTCTTAATCTGAGTTATGGTTACTGTTTGCTGCTTCTATGTGTATAGCTGAATAACAACTAGACTAATCACAGTGTGAATACCCTATACTCTTTCAAGTCACTGAAATGTATCATATTTTTGTTCTTCCTCTTCAATCTGGATCTACTAGAGGACCTGTGTCAGAGAGAGAGAGAGAGACAGACGGAGATAGAGAGGGAGAGAGGTTCTTTTGGTACTGGAGTGTATTCTCTGCTATACTTGGAGGGTGTGTATCATTTGCTCATGAAAACAGAGGCATCATTGATTATGAATCTTTAAATTGGACACAAATGGAATCATACTACTTGATTCCGAAATAAAACAGCTATTGACAATTATTACAGCCAAAGATTACTCCCTCCACAACCTACAGAGGAAAATCAAAAGCCCTAATACTTACAACTGAACCTAATGTTTGATACAAAAAAAAATCTGCTATGGCACAGACATAGCTTCTGATGGAGATTCATGCGACTTCACGGCATAGTCTTGCTAAGAAAATGCCTGTATTTAACAACCACAAGTCTTGGCACCTTTTTATGGGCATACTGTGTTGAGCTGACAGTATAATGTAAAAGCCATGTGCAATTGTTTTTTTGGGTCTCAATAATAAGAAAGCAGCACCCCTTGTTTTATAGAAAGCACCAGCATCTCTCAAATCAAAAACATTGCAAACAAGTAGTAGCACATTTTGTTGTTTGCCACACTTTCTGGAGATGGCAATACCTTTGTTCCATGCACCTTTCGGTGTTGTAAAAAAAGGTGTGCACCCTCGCAAGGAAATATGTAATACACTAATGAACTCATTGTAGAACTTATCAGCAATGATTGTACACACAATGGCTACTTACTTCAGAACATTCTGAACAAGAATGCCTGCAACAACTCCCATGGTGGTTGGTAGACTGGCTGCGCAAACTCCCTCTCGTTTTAATGTTTTCTCATCAATGTTTGCAGCAACAACAAGGGGAGGTGCACACTTGAACAAAAGATAAACATGTCACTTTAAAGGGCTACTTTTTATATGATTCAAAGTGTTTAATCACAGAAATAATATCAAAAACTCAAATAATATGCTTAATAACATTACTGCTCGGAATGTTTCAGGTCTAAGAGGAACCATATACTGTTTCTATTCATAAGTAGAAAAACAAAAGGCTGAACACATTCATGAGAAGAAAAGGCCACATGTCTGTAATAATGGGAGAATTCAAAGGAGCCTCTGTAACGGCCACAAACCTCCTCATCTTCAAGTAAAAATGTTTTAAACGCTCCACTCCCCTCGATTCAGCATAGCTCTGTGCAAAACTTCCAACTTCTGATCCTTAACAATCCTGAAATTCAACACCACTGTTCCAACGCAAGGAGAGGTGATAGAAAATGTGACTTCCCTGCAACAATAATTTTACTGCTTGAAGCTATTCCAGATTCACATGCTGTGCGTTCCTCAGGCATCTAGTGGTTGAGATCCTCCGCTGTGGTGACTGGTGACTCTTAGTGCATTACTTTATTTGTTCTGGGGTTTTACATTTTTGTTTCCCCCATGCTCCCCTTCACTGGGAACGTGCTTCAAACTGCAAAACTATTGTTACAGATAAATAACCTTTGATTTTGCATTGAGAACCTTTTATGGATTCACATGTTGTACATCAATTAAGTGGGGTTGAATGATGGAACCACGCATCCTGGAACAATGCTTGCCCTAACAACGTGGTCGCAACAACGACTGCGTCGTTTCCACGCATGCCTATACAAGGAATTTAGTTGTAAAAAAACATTCCTAGTAAAGGCATGTGTGGAAACGCATGCGAAACAGCATGCGTGGTTCTGTCATACAACCCCCCAACTGCCCTGAGGCCCAAAACTACCCCCACCCCTAAAACCTAACCTGAACACTAAAAAAGAAGAAGAAAAAAAAAAACACTACCCCCACCTCTAAAAAGTAAACTACACCGCCCACCCTGAGTCGGACACCCTCCTCTCCCCTGGACATAAAAACGTAAGGACGCATTGTTAAGGAGGTTTTCCATTAAGTAGCAGTTGCAAAAGGAGTGGTTGCAAAAACGTGATTAAGATTCTTCTGCCTCTCTGCCTCTCCCACTTTGCATGGATATGCACAAAATAATGCTTTGTTATAGTATAGTCTGAGGACCATCTGGCAGCTGTGCATGTCACTGACATATATTCTCTAGAAATGCTAGTTTCCTTTCCTTTTTCCTTGTGGAATGCACCCTGTGTTTGTGACTAAGGGGTGTTGTTGCCAGGGTGTAACACTATCCTTCTTGTATCACTTCTTTCAATTACTATGCTGAAAGATGTTACTGTGAGTAAAAAGGCAGTCCGAAGAGTGAAATACTTCTTTGGTGCATCCATTCAAAAGGATGTTTCATGAGATGTGCCAGTACCAGGCTGAGGATCCACATAGGTTTAGGTTTAGGGGTCATTTTGGTGAGGAAATTCTCTTAGCTCCTTCTAGCAGTCTTTAACTGATGGAGTGCCAAAAAGGTTCCTCCCAGTGGAGCCTCGGGAATGAGAGACTAATACAGAGAAGTGCACCTGGACAGAAGCGTAAAGTATTTAATAATTATTTCCAAACCATAAAACCAGGATAACTACCTTGTTTTCTTTTGCACAGCAGTTGTGTGTGGTAGGCCCTGATGCCTGCCTCCCTCAGCACTTCCATGAATTTAATAGGTAATATAAGGTGCATAGGAGCTCACCCGCTAGGCCAAGGCTTGTTGACTCTTAATGACACTTTTTCTTTTTATAAGGGTAAGACGTTTTGAAAATCTGTTATCTTTCTACAGTAACTGTTCTGGAGCATTTCTATTAAATCAGAGTATCATGTTTGATTTGCCCGCTGTGGGGCTATTGGAATCAATGTTATGCTTGCATTTGTTGATCACAACGGGTATCATGGCGGTTGGTGGAACAATACAGGTAAATATTCCTGATCCGTTATCATTATTGCATATCCTGGGATAGGTACTTAGGGCACCTGGATGCTAAGCTTTGGCATTTTGGGTTTGCTTGTGCTGTGAATACGTTGTCCTCTGTGTATTGTCTGCCTGGATTAAAATTATTTCCCCAGCAACCTCACTGGGGAATGCTTTCAGTGCTTGGAAAACTGAATTAAGCTTCAATACATGCAAGTGTTTTACTCCTTGTTGAGTGCACTGTCCACTGAGCTTTAGATTCCGTACATGTGCACCCCTCCCTGTGTGGGATGCATCTCTGGTGATTGTTACTGCGGAGACTGACTGCTTGAACGGCATGCCATTGGTTACGTTTTGCAATGTCCACCACTGTATCTCTGTGACCTTTGACTCTCCTATCACTCTTGTATGCGTCACATATGTAACCTGGTAAAGGGAGCAACGAAAATTCATAAAATCATCATCACTAAGATTCTCATCACGGTCATATTTGTGGCATCTGGAATGGTAAGCTTGCTCCGACAGTGCCACGGTTCTTTTGAACTGAGAAGGGTTTGGCCGTGCTTGAGTCTAGTTCTGCCTCCTAGAAGTTCTCTCTTCATTGAGTTGCAGAGAAGTTCTCCACGCTAGTATATGGATATTATTTCCATTACCTGGTCTATGATGTGCTGGCATTGTTTGAATGAGCTTTCCTTTACCAGCCAGTCATCTAGATATGGGTAGTTATATTTAATCTGCCTTCAAAAGTGCACAACCACCACCATTAGACATTTTGTGAACACTCTCAAATCATACTTCATCCTAGTCCCTCAAAACTGTGGACTGGTATTGCATACTCCAAACCACATAAGATTTTTCTTGTTGCTCTTATTCACCAGGGTATGGCAGTAGAAGTCCTTCAGATCATATCACCATATAGTCTAGCTTCTGTAACAGTGGGATCACTTCATAAAGGGATGTCATTTTTAATTGCTTGGTCCTGACAATTGCTTGGGAATCTTTATTATTGGTCTTAAAGTCTGGTCTTGTTTTGGGATGAGTCTTTCCCCTACTGGTGATATATGTTGGTGGGTATCCTGCTTGAGATGCCAGATCCCTGTGGACTGGTTCTTGCCTTATGCTCTGGCACAAAAGAAGTGTCTATTCTGTGCAGTGTGCTATCACTATGGAGTTGTTCCCTCATTGTCTGTCCTGATTGGTATGGCTTTATTGCTGCTGTTTTTGCAAACAAGGCCTCCCTATCAGTTTTGAAAAAACACCCTGGTATGTAGTGCTACGATTGCCTTAGCAGTGCTATTAGCCATCTCCAGTTGCTGCATGGATTCCTCTTGGTTTTTCCATTACGGCTATCCCCTGTGAAAAGCTTGTTGATTATGGATGACTGATCTTCGGGCCTAATCCTGACACTCTGAACCAGGTGTGTCGTCTTAGTGTGGGTCCAGTGCACAACTGCCTGGCAGCTACGACTGTGACACCCAGGGAGGATTTCAGGAGTTTGTTTGCAATAGTTTTCCCTTCTTGGATGACTTTTATTTTAATTGTTTGAGCAGAAGCTGAAGGAAATCTTCAATCTTATCCTATTGCAGGTGATCAAATCTTCTGAGCAGGGCATCTGAATTGGCAATACTCCACACGGTGGCTGCTGCCCTCTCCATTTTTCAGTCTGCTACCTCCAGCCTTTTGCTCTGTCTATAGGTGGATGCCAATACATTAGCCCTTTTTCTAGCTGTGGACATTATAGACGAGTCCACATGTGCATTGGTTTTTGTGTATACTGGATCCTAGCTTGAAGGCTTATATTTCTTCACCACTCTCGAGTGACTGCCTTCAAAGAAGGTAGATCTTCAAAGGCTTCTTTGCCCTGGTCTACAATGCTAGTGAGCAGGGATAGGAACTGGCTCCTCTTCTGAGATGGTTAAAGCATCTCATAGGAACAGCCTGCATCTGTTCTACCTCAAGCTACAACCCGTATGTATCTTCTGCTCTCTTAATCACTTCATTATACAATAAGGAGTAGAGTTGCTGTCTCTAGAGAAGATTCAGGCTCTACCTCCTGTTGTACCTCTTCCTCCCCATGGGGGCCTTCCTTTAAAAAGGTTGACTGCACTCCTCGTAAAGGTCCTCCAATTCATCTTCCATGGCACTCATGTTTCTGTCAATCGGTGTCTCATCCCTATGCCACTTTCCCTTGTTTTAAAGGCATGCTACAAGATTGTATGGAATTAGACTTTTTCTTCTGAGTTGTGCCATCTTAGCCTCAGGCCACTGCGGTTTCACTCTTGACGTCCAGCGATGGTTGTTCAGCCTTAACCACCAAGCCATTCATCCTTTCTAGTGGCATCAGCGTATCCTTTCTCTTGTGTTCTTTTCCCGACCTAGAAAATGATTCCTCTTTCGGAGTCGAAACATAGTTCAAAAGTTTCTCTCACTGCTGTCTTCTTGGTTCAACCCAGGGGCCTCCATTATCTTCGAAACAGATGCCTCATTGTGGAAGGTTGTAAAGGTTTCTTTGAATTCAATGCTTTTGGCTCAAATCTGGTAAGCCAATAAGTTACTGTACGAGTACACTTTTCTGTACCAACACATGCTCTTTCAGTGCCTTTCCCGGTAAGTTCATAGTCTCCAAACCTACCTACATACATCAAATTCTGTGTGTCATAATTTTGCACTGCCTTGGTCTCTTCTGCTACCACATAAGTCCTTGGCGTCGGACAGCCCCAAGACTTTCACAGACACTTGTCTTACCTGGAACATAGCATAATGTGCTGAAAGTTGTTTATGCCTGACCTGTAAAGTTCTTGCAAAAAAAGTTGTATAGCCTTTAGACATATGATCCTTTGGGAGAGACAGATTAAAGTCCTTATGGATGCCAATCTGTGATGTCGATTCAGACAAAACCTAAACATGGTATTTGCTATGAATTTCTGAATTCAAACAAGTCCCAGGAATTAGCCCCCACTGCTATGCATTCTCTGATCCCACACAGCTGCAGCCCAATAGAAAAAAAAAACTGTCACCTTTACATTTTTGGACAATCTTTTCGACAGGTCACCTTGATCCCCATTTTTTTAAGAATGTGTTTGGATTGCCTGTCTTTTTGAACCCAAAAGTCTTGTGGCATCCATCTGTTTTTCCTCAAGTAGCGTTGATCTGGAGCCCTCAACAGTACTTTCAATCCATACGTCAGGAAAGAGAATCTAAAGAAGACATGCTTGTCCTGGGGTATTGTGGGCTTAAATTCAACATCACAGAAGACTGGCACTGCCCCCCTCTCATATGGAAACCCATATTGGGGGGTTATTGGGGGGGGGGGGGAGAGAAGGGAAGGGGGAGAATAGGTACACTTCTGGAACCAACAACTAGACAGAAGAACCTAGAAAAGATTCATATTGCATAAATACCAATGCCTATAAAAGCCTACCAGAAACTTCACATCAGGATCTCTATCCTATCCTCTGACCTAATATCCCTGCATGAAAAGCACTTAGGGCCTGATTATGAGTTTGTCGGACGGGATGACCCTTCCGCCGAACTTCCGACGGGGAGGCTGCTGCCTTACTGGCTACCTCCCACTGGTCCAATTACGACTTTCAGAGCAGCGGCAGTCCTGACCGCCACCTCAAGTCTGGTGGTCTAGTGACTGACAGACTCTTAACTAGGACCTTAGTCTGAAACACATCTAAGGAAACACACCAATAGAAAACACCAGATGCCCCTTAAGACAAAGAGACGTCACACAAAGAACATCTTAAAAACGGACACTCCTTTCAAAGAGTTAAGCTGTACATGCCTATACCTATCACGGACAGCAGAACAGAGGAACAAAAATAAGTACCGCAAAACAGGCAGATTCCCCTGGTATTAGAAGCTGTATATGTCCTGAAACTGCATTTTCACTGACACCAGACTCCATCCATATTTGGCCAAGCTCATTACATGCCTAAAAGACAATAAAGAAGTGCAAATTAAAAAAAATATATAAGTAGATAGCCAACAGCGGAAGAAAAAAAACTTTTAAACGCAGGGGTCATTATTTCATAGTAGTGTGTCTGCATTATTATATTAGCACTTCTATTTACATAACTGTCAGAGAACAGGCAGATTACATTTTCTTAAGATCAAAAGACTAGCTACACAGCCTTCATTCTGGAATGCAAAACAGTACAAGAAATATCCTACAGAGGTCACTCCTGAAGACAGGGGCACATTCAAATTACTACTATCATAATGCATTTACAATAAAAACAGCGTTAGGTATTCTGTAACCTAAACTGTTGTATTCAAAATAAGAGAAACACAACAAAAACATGTTCTCAGTTTAGAGCAACTCAAAATATATTTTAATAGGAGGCAGTTATTTTCAAAAGGCCTGCAGCTCAAAGAAAACAAATGGTCCCAGTACTAAATCAAAACATAATTCTGGGCCGTGCTTCCAGTGCGATCAGAAGAGAAACGCTTTTGCATTTCTATTCCGACCGAAAGGTGGGGGCAGGCAGAGGCATGAAAGGAAAGGCTTTTCCTTTCAAGCCTCTGTGAGCATTTTTGCAGCCCGATCATGAAGCGATCGGGCTGCAGAAATGCCCACTAGACACCAGGGATTTTTTGTTTTGGGCTGCTTTTATGTGTTTAGAAATAAGTGGAGCGGCTGCTCCCCAGGGCATCGGCTATTTTTAATTAGACACCAGGGATCATTATTTTTTTTTATTTATTTTTTTTTACATGTGGGGAGTGACCCCTTAGGCAAGGGTCATTCCCCTGGGGGCAAATTATTTTTAGGCTATTTCTGCCCCCCCCCCCCAATGGAGGCAGATCGGCCTATTTTCATTAGGCCAATCTGCCTCCAGGGGGAAAAAAAACCACTAGACACCAGGGTTTTTTTTTTTGCGCCAATTTCACGCAAGAGGAGCGACCCCTTAGGCAAGGGTCGCTCCCCTGGGGGCCAAATTTATTTTAGGCCATTTCTGGGGGCAGAAACCACTTAGGCACCAGGAATTGATAAGTGTATTTTGTTTGGTGGGGGCAGCCCCTTGGGCATGGGTCCCTCCCCATGGGGGCACATTACTGTTGGCCATTTCTGCCAAAAAAAATAAAAAAAAAATAATAATAATAAAAAATAAAAAAAAAGAAGGAGGATGGTGGTATGGCCATAACCCCACCCAACATAAATGGGGACAAAGTAGTTCAGCCCACCAGTGGGCAGATGGGGCAATTACCCTGATCAACTCCTGGGGGGGTTGGGAGGGGGCAGAAAGCCTACTAGATGCCAGGGAATTTTTTTAAAAAAAGGGGGGGGGGGCTGATGGCTACCAACGAGTATGGTTATGCCCCCACCCCAACTGAAGGGGGTAACAATATTTCAGCTCTCGCCCCGCACACTAAAATGTCTTATCCCACGGCAAGCAAAAGGACATTTGATTATTTTGGGTTTTGGTTTTACATTTGGGCCACGAGAGTTAGTTTTGTATTTGATAATTTTGATGTGTCCACATAGTGTTTTGGGGCATTTCCTGCCGTGGGCACAAGGCCTACCCACCCAAGTGAGGTACCATTTTTATCTGGAGACTTGAGGGAATGGTGGGTGGAAGGAAATTTGCGGCTCCTCTCCGAATCCAGAACTTTCTATCAGCACAATATGAAGAAAGTGGTTTTTTTTGCCAAATTTTGAGGTTTGCAAAGGATTCTGGCTAACAGAACCTGGTGATAGCCCAACAAGTCATCCCCATCTTGGATTCCCCTAGGAGTCTAGTTTTCAAAAATACCCAGGTTTGGTAGGTTTCCCTAGGTGCCGGCTGAGCTAGAGGCCAAAATCCACAGCTAGGCACTGTCAAAAACACGTCAGATTTCAATGTAAAAATGTGATGTGTCCATGTTGCGTTTCCTGTCGCGAGCGATAGGCCTACCCACACAAGTGAGGTGCCATTTTTACCGGGAGACTTGGGGGAACACAGACTAGCAGAACAAGTGTTATTGCCCCTTGTCTTTCTCTACATTTTCTCCATCCAAATGTAAGACAGTGTGTAAAAAAAGACCTCTATTTGAGAAATGCGCTGTAATTCACAAGCTAGTGTGGGGATCCCGGAATTCTGAGATGTGCAAATAGCCACTGCTTCTCAACACCTTATCTTGTGCCCACATTGGAAATACAAAGGTTTCCTTGATAACTATTTTTCACTCTTTATATTTCACCAAATGAATTGCTGCATACCCAGTATGCAATGAAAACCCACTGCAAGGTGCAGCTCCTTTATTGGCTCCGGGTACCTACAGTTCTTGATGAACCTACAAACCCTATATAATCGCTGCAACCAGAAAAGTCCAGCAGACGTAACGGTATATTGCTTTCAAAATATGACATTGTAGAAAAAGTTACAGAGCAAAACTTGGAGAAAAATGGCTGTTTTTTTCAGCTCAATTTCAATATTTTTTTATTTCAGCTGTTATGTTCTGTAGGAAAAACCTTGTAGCATCTATGCAAATGACCCCTTGCTGAATTCAGAATTTTGTCTACTTTTTAGAAATGTTTAGTTGTCCAGAATCTAGCACTGGTTTCACACTCATTTCTGTCACTAACAAAAAAAAAAAAAAGAACAAAAAAAAAAAAAAAAAAAAATGGGGTATATGTTCCAGTAAAATATGGTTTTCTGATTGAAGTCTGCCTGGTCCTGAAAGCTGGGAAGATGGTGATTTTAGCACAGCAAACCATTTGTTGATGCCATTTTGAGGGAAAAAAACAAACAAAAAAACAAACCACCTTCTGCAGCCCTTTTTCCCCCTTTAAAAAAAAAATATATATCTATATAAATTTTCGATGTATTTTAGCTAATTTCTTGGTCTCCTCCAGGGGAACCCACAATCTCTGGGTACCTCTATAGTCCCTAGGATGTTGGAAAAAAGGAAACAAATTTGGCGGGGGTAGCTTATGTGCACAAAACGTTATGAGGGCCTAAGCGCGAAATGCCCCAAATAGCCAAAAAAGGCCTAGCACTTGAGTGGGAAAAGGCCTGGCAGCGAAGGGGTTAAATAGTCACTTATGTAGCACTAATATGCGATGGCTAGATTACATGCCTGCCAATGGAGTGATGCTACATGCTCGTAAACCTAGAATCAAGATACACTAACGTTGGGACCGTTCAGAAAGGGGGCTATCACCTCTTTCTAAGCACTCTGCTGCACCATTCAAATAAGAAAATAACATTTAGTTACCTGAAACAAATCACAAAATTTAGTTTGTGCAAAGCGGGCAGCTCTTTATTAACAGAAGCTTAATAAATGTTGAAATCAATATTTATTGTTGGCGTTCATGCGCCAATATCTCTATCCCTTGCTTGAAACAATCTTTCCCTAATTCATCCGTTAACCATTCCACTCAATTTTTCAATAATAAAATTAAAGTTCAATTGTTAGATGTAAACTGTTGTGTTATTTAAATGAAGTTCTCAAGAATTATTGTCTAAACAAAAGACACAACCCCAAATAATGCCTCAAAATTATGTATGCACCCATGTAACTGACTCATAACAAAGAACTTGAGATGAATCTATTAAAAAAACATAAAAATAAAGGAATAGCTCATATCGCTAACCAGGAGCACATATTATGTGCCCTGTTGGACAAATGTTATGGGCTGAATATTCTGTCACTCTAGAACAGCATTTGAAGGGATCAGGTGCATAAGAGAACTGGTCACCACTACTTATACATAGAAAATTAGTATGGGCAACATAGGGAATACACATACTCACAGTATTGATTGCCATACGAGCTTCAAAGTTGTCAACACAGCTTAGGACAAGATCAACTGGCTTCCCTTCTTCAAGACCACCAAAGCTGAAACACAAAAAAAAAAACACAGATTAATTCCAAATATTCGGTCATGGACTATCCAATTGCTGGCCATCAATTTGTAAGCAAACAGGGTTTTTAAGATAAAGGTTTTTCCACAAAAGGTTTCTGCAAGCTGGTCAAGTTAAATGTATTTAACAACTTTAACAGAGTTTGCCTTTTGTGAACATAATGAATATTTGGTGTAGAGTCATCTCAAAGGATGGTTGCATTTTATTACATGCTTAACAACTGTTGCATGTGTGAAGGAGTGACTGCATAGATGATATGGCAAGATCTGAAACCGAGCATCCAGATGGGAAACAGGTGCAATATTTACACTCAGCAGCCTTGAAGGTGGGTTTATCTCAGCCCTAAAACAGGTTGGGATTTGGACATCACAAGGAAGACTGATACTTCAGAAATTAGATAACCAAGACCATAGCTCCAAAACAGATTGTTGCACAGCATTAATACTTCGAGGTTCTGTATCTGAGGCAAAGTCAGTGACAAACGCCACAGTAAAACAAATAACTTTCACATCTTATATATATATAAAAAAAAAAAAAAGACATATTAAGCTAAACCCAATGTGTCTATGTGATTACACATGCTACATGTTTACAAGTAGGTTACTGACATTCAGGCCTTGTTCAGGTACAAGTTTCCACAAAGCTATTTAAACCCAGTGACATCTGCAGGAAACACACAAAAGTGAATATTGTAGTGAAGTCAGAAATCTAGTATGGCCATCAAACAAAGGCACCAGAGGGAGTTTAATGACTGTGGAGTTTTTCTCAAAAGGATATAAAAAGGAGTTCATGAAACAGTGCAATAAAAATCCTCACAAAGTTCATATCAAAAAGAATTTCTTTACAAAGAACATGTTGAACTGATGCTTTACAAATGAGGTTTAGAGTTGTTGGAAGCAATTCAACTTGCATCTCGAATTCCAAAGTCTTACCTGAGCCTGTCCATGAAATGTTGGAAATTATCGACAGTTGTGATGTTGTAATTGTGAACTTCGAACTGGACATCAGGATTTATATTCCTTAAAAGCAAATGGTTACAATCACATAGGTTACTATTTTGCCCACCGTTCAAAGCCAAAAAGCATGTAGCCAAGATATCACACACCGAGAGTCACCTCATATCATCATAGGGATGGACCTTGTCACACCCTTAGAACTTCAACAGCCTGCAATCAGTGCACAGTCACATTTACTTTCTGCACCTTCATGTTACCGAGGAAAAGAGGCAGCAAGGCAGCGCCACGAGGAGCAGCTGCTATTCACAGGTACATGCACCTCTAATTGATATCCATGTTCCTTGTTTCAAGTTATTCTTCAAATGTATATTCTCAATTAAAGGCATTATCCACCAGAGAGGAAAAGCTCAGTAATCTTGATGATCAACATAATACACTCAGATTCAAATATATGGTTGATGCCATGTTATGTTATGCCATCATGTGCATCACTTATGAACAAATCTACTATAAGGATCTGTTCCACACATTACGTTGATAAACGAGGTCTTTATTTCAGTGTAAAGTAAAACAACTGCTCTCTCACGAATAGGCTTCAAAGGACAAAAATGGAACACGCAAATCATCACACTACAGTATGGTACCACTGTGATGTTGGGGAGTATTCACTAACAGATGTCACATCACTTCCTTTCCGAGCATCGGAAAAATGTAGTCAACATTAAACTGTACAATTAATCCAACATGTCTAAAAAGACACAAACAAAGCAAAACAGAAAAGAAATGGAAAAAATGTGGTGTCATGCCAGTCATGGACAAAGGAGGTCACAGGTAAATAACCATATATATTCAGAGCACAGGGGGTTAGAGCTATGTAGTAATATACCTAAATAACTATCTGTTGCATGTATAACATATGTAGTAATATACCTAAATAACTATCTGTTGCATGTATAACATCCCTCTTCTGTGATCCGATTGTTTGAAACCGGAGACAATAAGCACTGTTTTCTTGGGTAATTCAGGCTGTACTGTTGTAATAATATGGAATTCGAACTGATGTACTAAATGAGTAAGATGTGCTTGGTGTGCTATTTGGCCACATTTATTTTCAGTTGCATACATAAGTAATTCAATGAAAAAACGAAGGTTGAAGTAAAGATATATTTAGCTTTATTTACAACAGTTTAACTTACGTTTATAAAATCTTGCAACCCAAATTAAGTGCTTGTGACCGCATCCTTGATGTGAAAGATGCAATTACAGTTGTTATAGTTAAGCTTACAGATGTGATTACAATTCATATTACCCGTAACACTATAAGAAGTGACAACATGTAGTTTTATTTTTTTTGTTCAAGTATCTATTGTTACCTAATTATGTTGAGCTTCCATGGATGGTTATCTATTAGTATAAATATTGTGAAGTCATGAGCACTGCATTTCATGAGCGAGTAATTACAAACTTTTGCTTATTAAGTTATAGAACACAGCCATAACTTGATAATTTCAGTTGATTCTCGGTTTTAATTCACAAATATAAGTGCACCATAACTCTGGGTTTCATTGAGTTTCTAAAGTTGTACAATGTTTTTAAGTGTTATAAAAATGGTGATGCATAACTTCAACCTACCAGATGCGAGGTGCTGCAGGGGTTGAGAACACTGGAGGTGACCAACCCTTGCTGGGCACTGCGTAAGGCCCTGCGCCAAACCCACCATGGGTGGCCAATCCTGGAAGCGCAAACACTTATGCTTTGGAATTCAGCATCTGGGTCCACAAATCCAGTGGCCTTTTGTTTCTTTTTAATTAACCACAAGGAACTTCCTTTTTGGACTCCCACAACCAATTGGCATGCTCCTTTAAGCTTTTTTCCTTCATGAAGTGGGGATGATTCCCCAAGTCCTGCAATGGTGGCTGCAGCATTTTTGTGCAAGCCAAGGCCCGCCAATCAAAGTTTCCGCTAGCTTGTTTTTTTCTACGTCACTGTCAAATCTTTCTATCAGAGATAAAATGGCAAATCTTCAGATGGTTCAGTATGCTGGGTGCTGACCAGAAATGTAATGGTCACAGATCTGTATCTAGTATGGCCGACTAGGTTATGGAAGTGCATTCTAAATGCCTACAAGGCTGCTCTTGTTTGCCTACCAATCATTACAAATAACGATGCAGGACTGATGATGGGTAAATCAATATTCTCCTCTGTGCTGAGGAAACTATATTGGCTAACAAATGAAACTAGATGTGTATTCAAGGCTATGTGCATCACACCATTAATAACCCATTAATGGGTCAACCTTGCTGTTCCTTGAGAAGAGGAAGGAAAAATCCAGTTCGATGGCATGTGTAGCTGCAGATACACATGCTTTGCACATCCCGCCATCTAGTGTTGGGCTCGGAGTGTTACAAGTTGTTTTTCTTCTAAGTCTTTTCGAGTCACGAGATCGAGGGACTCCCCCCCCCCCCCCTTTCGGCTCCATTGCGCATGGGCGTCGACTCCATCTTAGATTGTTTTCTTTCCGCCATCAGGTTCGGACGTGTTCCTTTTCGCTCCGCGCTTCGGTTCGGAAAGTTAGTGAAAAACTCGGAAAATTAGACGGTATTGTTTGCGTTCGGTATCGGGTTAGTTACAACAGATCGACACCGAATTTGGAAGAGCT
Organism: Pleurodeles waltl; assembly: GCF_031143425.1. Classification (NCBI taxonomy): domain Eukaryota; kingdom Metazoa; phylum Chordata; class Amphibia; order Caudata; family Salamandridae; genus Pleurodeles; species Pleurodeles waltl. The sequence goes on along the minus strand of NC_090449.1, from coordinate 1,008,488,996 downwards.
CCGGCGGCCCTTTGGGGTTTTCGATTCCCCAGCGGGGCCTGGTCGGCCCGACCGCGTGCGCCTTCAAGGCTAATGGAACGGACCCCATTCCGCTTCTGCCCTGAATGTCACAACAAGTATCCTTATACAGATCAGCATTTGGTCTGTAATTTGTGTTTGTCGCCAGAACACAAAGAGGATACGAGCATTTCGGTCCAGAAAGACCTTAAGGGACCGAAGAGCAAGAAGACTACAGATGGCGTCGGTGCCGAAAGGACAAAAACACACGGAGGAAGAAGAGGAAACCTTCTCCATCGAGGATTCAGACTCCGAAGAGGTTGATCCTGAACAGACGCCGAAAACCGTGAGTAAGACGTCGATACACAAGACTCACGTAAAGACCAGTAAAGCCCAGGGGACGCCACCGCCAACAAGGCCATGGCTTAATCCGAAAAATAGGTGACCGAGCATCGGCACCGAAAAAGGGCATGCATGTGTCGAAGTCATCCAACTCCAGTCGACATACCGGCACAGAGCACACTCGACCCCGAGACACTGGGTGAGAGCAGACTCGACCTCGAGACACCGGGTCAGAGCAATCTCGGCACCGAGAGAGCGGCACCGAATCAAGTCGGCACCAAGAAATCTGTACGCCGAAAAGCAAAAAAGTGTCGTCGGAACCGAAAAAGACAGCCAAAAAGGTTTCGATACCGAAACATCCGGCCTCGGAACCGAAATCAAGTTCCTACACAGAGGAACAAGGCCTGTCCTCACAAATGCACACACAGATTTGGACAGGAACTAGAGACAATGGAGCCTCTTGCATCCGGCAAACTCCTTGTTGGTGTGTCCACATTCTGCAACAAAAAAAGTGTGACACGTGTCCTAAGTAACTAGCATTGAGACCTGGCTCATTTCAATTCTTTTTCTCATCTGAATTTCACAGCTTAACTGCTCATTAAATTGCTCAAACTAAATAAATAAGCAAATCAGTTAATAAATAAAGGAGTACCACTGAGTCGGGGAATTAATGAAAGCCATAAATGATCTGCTAAGATTGACCCATCAAATCAGAAGAGTTAAAATGGAGAGAACTATTATTGTGTGCCAGTAATATGTTAATTAACAGTGTGGGAACAGAACATGAAGCAGACTGGTACAGTGAGCATGTATCAGCATTGCAATGGGAGACAGGTGGCTATGGCCTATTTGTCCACCTGGTGCCAGGGATTAGCAGCTGCCAATTTCTTTTACCCTCATTATATCTCCTTCCCTTGGCTGTGGACCATAATTCTAGGTCAGGACATTTATATCTGCTAGTGTTCTGTTATGTTATCAGCTATGGCTGTAGTGATTATCTTTGTACGGAACCCAAATAAAACCACTAGATTTAGCAGTAGTCTAATTTCTGTTTTTTTCCACCACTATCACTGCTACCACTGTAATGAATTTCCTCCTCAAAATGTGCTGGCAAATAAAACCTTTTTCAAATTTCCAAGGAGGCTCACCTTAGTGTGTGCTCTGCAGCCTCCACCTTGCTCAGCCCAGCTTGATGTGGTTGGAAGAAGAGCCGGTTCATGTTGGCAAGTTCCACCTTGTCATAGTCAAAGAGGAGAAGCTGCAGGAAACAGACAGTAACTGTTAAATTCCTAGGCACAAACATTATTATCAATAAAGAGCACAATCATCATATTGGTGAGAAATGATAAAGGAAATGTCACACTAAAGCATAGATGGAAGCGGTGTGGCACACTCATAGGTTAGCCATCATACTGCAAAGTCAGCCCTTTAGGATAATTGCTCCTATCTCAAGTCATAGAGGGTGGTTACACTCAGTTTCTACCACATTGCTTTTTTTCTGTCTGCAACTTAAAAGTGATTCACACAATCTATTTTGTTGGTGATCAGTGGAGATGGAACCATGTCACATTCAAACACAAAGGACCATATGTTTTTACAAGGGGTTAGAGGAAAAGAAAGGAGTTGAGGCAACTGAATTCCATTTGGCCCAAAAATGATGAGAAAACGACGAATACAGAAACCAGTATACATACATATATTGTAAAAATATGTTTTCTAAAGATACACTTTGGCTCTGTTACTCTTCCTTCTGTAACAACCTATGTGTATATATCGTCATAGGACAGAAACAATAACTAAACTCCTGTGACAAGGTTATTTGTTTGTGGGAAATCTGGATCATTGAGAGCATGGTCACTGAGTTCCTGGTCAAAACATGAATCTTTGACAGACAATGAACACATTGCCTGGCTAAATATAATGTATACCATTAAGCTAATATGCTACGACTAAAGAATTTGTTTTGTGTCTGTACATTTATACAATATTAAACACACCCTGGAAGATAATAAATTAGAGAAAAGAAAGTTGCATATGAAAATGCAGACTGTAAAAATTAAGACAATAGAATGTAGAGCGTGTTGCAGACAAGGTAAGTCTACACACAATGTATAGTGATCTGTGGATGTTGCAACAATATTATTTACACCTTGGGGGTTACACCAAAATTAGGATTATTTCCTACTTTCTTTGGGACAGTGTTCTCTCTTGAGATCTCAATCACCATCCTACATGTGTAACATTTGATAGGGTTGGCGGCAACCACAAGACCAACCACAAAATGACAAAGGAGAACATAAGGTCTGAATCACAACCTGAAGCTACGCTGGCCTCTTCAACTTCCCACACACAAAATGGGATAGAGGAAATGTGTGCAATAAGTCTATCCACTTGCAATTGCTCTGGGTAGCATTCCAACCCATCGTTCTTTTGCCCACCATGCCGCCTCAGTTTGGACCCAGCATTACGAAATCAGTCTTCGCCTTGTTCCAATAGGAATGGTCCAGCCTTAACTGCCAAGCCAGGTCCTCTCGGAACCGAAACACAAGCAACCCAAGACCGATTTTGCCCTGATTGGGGCTCTTCAGTCAGATGTAGTTTGGTTTCAGCAGCACAATGAGCAGGGAACCCACATCTGCTCATATTCTTGGCATTTAGAGCTTTACATCAAACACACAAAACGCATTAGGAAAAGTGCTTGCAAAATTCTAACCACTGGAAATCGCTCAGGGTAGCATTCAAAACCTTTGTTCGCCATGTCACCTCGGTTTGCACTCAGCAATATGCAAAACAGTTTTGAACCCGCTCCAATAGGAACAGTCCGGCACAAACTGCCAGGCCAGGTCTTCTTGAGGTTCCTTCTAGACGGGGCCTTGCCTGGCAGCTCAAGACGGACTCGTCCAATGAGGAGCTGGGTCGGTATTGATCTGCATATAGCAGGCCTTTCTCTAGAGTGGCATAGTGGGCAAAAAACAATGGACCAGAATGCGGTCCAAGCGACTGCCAGTGGCTGAGATGTATTCAAGCATTCCATCCATCGTCCTTGTTGTTGTTACAATCGGCGCCCAAAGTGAAACAGGTATGCCCAAATGTGGTCCTATGCTCAGTGTGCCATAAGACTGAAGCAACACTATACTGACAAGGACCAAGCAGGGCAAACCGCATCTGAGGTTGCCTATGGTTCCTTCTGGGGAGAGCCTCACCTCGCAGTTTGGGACCCAATTACCGTGAGGAGCAGGGTCGGTACTGACTGGTATAAGGTGGGCCTTTGTCTACAGTGGCAGAGAGGGCAAAAAAAAGAAATGGTCTGGAATGGGCCCGAGATTAATCAAGCATTCCACCCGTCACTCGTTATTGCTCTTCAACTTCCCAACGTGGATTTCTCTCATCTCTACCATTTAAGGTGAATTATGACCACACATATGCAACAATATGAAAGTGGCCAAGCAGGACACAATTATTTTTTGCTTTGAACAACTATGACTTAAACAGCTTTTGCTCTTGCAGCTTAAGGAAAGGGTTCTGCCTGCCCATCACCACAAGAATCAAACAACAAACTGTGGGGCATGTCCTGGAAACTGAAATCAAATAAATTAAGGATGCAGACTGAAAAGAAGCCACTATAGTTGTCTCAATTAAAAACACTGTGCTAAGGACCAGGCTTTAGTCTATCTGTCATAAATAAAATATTGTATTGTAAGTCATTTGTAAAGCGCATTCCGGCCGTAGCATCGAAGCGCTGAGGCGTACCAGTGAGTCGTAGGAATACAAAAAAAGAAAGGGATCAGGCGCCATGGCCATTCCATAGTCGCCATCCTAATGGGAGAACAGCCAAGTTTTCAATCTCTTTCTAAAACCAAAGTATGACTCCACCTGCCTAATCGCATGAGGGAGGAAGTTCCAGACTTTGTCTGCCCCCACCAAGAAAGCTTTGTCCCCCCCCATTTCACCCTATGACAGCAGGGCACCGAAATAAGCTGCCGAGATGAAGATCTGAGCAGCCGAACTGGCTGGTAGGGCTGCAAAACTGATCTAAGATAATCGCAGCCATCTTGATGGTGGGCCTTATCGGTTAAACTTAGAGACTTAAACTTAATCCGTTTTTCCACCGGGAGCCAGTGGAGTTGTTGGAGGCAGCTGCTAGCTGATGCAGAGCGAGGGAGGTGTAAAACCAAACGGGTTGCTGCGTTCTGGATTGGTTGTAGTCTGTGGAGTGCGGATTTGCTAATATTCAACATTAAGGCATTACAGTAATCCAATCTAGACATCACCAGCGCCAGAACCACCACAATTTTCAGGTCTGGAAAGATTTTCTTAAGGGTTCTTAATGCCCAGTAGCAACATTTAACTGTCTGGTTAATTCGTTGCTCAAATTAGAGGGATCTGTCGAATACAATGCCCAGGTTTCTAGCCGAGGAGCGCGGGGCTGGGCACTCACTACAAGACACTGGCGACCAACGGGGACTCCATAACTTAGTATCTAATCCGAAAAAAATTATTTCAGTCTTTTCCCCATTGAGTTTGAGCCAATTACTGCTCATCCAACTTCTGATCTCTCTCATACATTGATAGAATCTGTCGGCGGCCTCCTCCCAGTTGTGAGAGACCAGAACAATCAGCTGTGTATCGTCCGCATACGACACAATCTGAAAACCGAATGAACGTACTAGTCTGGCCAGTGGTGCTATGTAAAGATTAAACAGAGTAGGGCTGAGCGAAGACCCTGTGGGATGCCACATAGCAATTGAAAAGGAATAACCCTGTAATCCCCACAGGACACAGTAATGGATCTGTTAGTGAGAAAAGACTGGAGGATATCAAGTGCCCTATCTCTTACTCCTGCCTGATGCAAACGCTGAATAAGGCGCTGCAGGGATATAGTATTGGAAGCCACGGAAAGATCCAGTAAAACAAGGATGGCGCCTTCCCCCTGATCTACTTTTCTGCGAATGCTATCAGCTGAGGATATCAAAACAGATTCCGTGCTATGAGCTTGTCGGAACCCCTGTTGGGATGGATCAAGTCCCCCATTAGCTTGCAGGAAGTCAGCCAGTTCAGTATTAAGATGTCTTTCCAAGATCTTGGCCGTGGTGGCCTTCCCATTTTCGGGGGGAGTTGAGCAAAATTTGCATGCAGCTGGACAATTTTATTCTCACAAAAGTCAGCAACTTTTTGGCAGAAAGTGGAGTAATTCTCCAGACCAGGAGGAGGGGGCGGAAGGGTAAGAGTTCACACCACTTTAAAGAGTTCCCCGGTACACTCCAGGCTTCTCTAATAATGCAGGAGAAGTATTCTGTTTTAGCTATTTTAATGGCTAGTTTGTATTTCTCGAGGGAAGCCCTGAGTTTACCTCTCTCTGTCATGGTCTTGTTAAACTGCCATTTACATTCCTGACGACGATATAATCTCTGCAAATTTTTAAGTTCCTCTGAATACCATGGAGCTGAGGTAGTGCTCCCCGTTTGGGACCTAGTATGGCAAGAGGAGCCAGTGTGTCGATGGCCACTCTGATCCCCTTTTCAAAAGCCTCCAGTCTAGGAAGACCTTGTGCTTTAGCCTGGTCCCAACCCGACTTAAGTGCCCTGGCCAGGCTTGCCTCCTACACCTTGTGCCATGGCCTCCCAGGTCTAGGAGCAAAGGGGTGTTTTGATGGTTGCTTCCGTGCCAGCTACCTTAAAGGTTAACAGGTGATGGTCTGTCCAGTCAAGGGCCCTGTTGTCTAGCCTAGTGCAATTATCATGCCGGATAAAAAAATAAAAAATAAATACCATCCAGCATGTGCCCAGCACTATATGAAGGAGCAAAATCAGAAAGATCCCAGTCAAGACTTGTCTTCAGGCCCAGAAACTCGCTGGTAGCTGGGTCCGACTTATCTTCCAGATGGAGATTTAAGTCACCCAAAACTTTAGCCTTAGGAGACAGGGCAATCGGTTTGATTATAGTCGGCCAAGCCGAAATAAAGTCATTCTTGGGGCCTGGTGGCCTGTATATTAGCAGGCCCTCAAAAACAATGGTATACTGAAAGCGTAGCTTAAAGTAAGCCCCTTCACAAATGGCCTGGGCTCGCATTTAGCTCCTCCAATGAACAGTAGAAGTTACTCTTAAAGATCACGCAAGCCTGCCTCCTCTCTTCCCCAGCCTATCCAGTCTAGAGAAAGAGTAGCCTGGAGGGGAAGACACCAGGAAATCTGGGTTAGAGTCTTCTTTGGCCCAGGTTTCCATAATGAAGAGGCAGTCAAGATGAGCCGCTTCAATCAGGTCCCTTATTTCAAGCGTGTGCATGCCCCGGGAACAAGCATTAATTAACCTGCAGATCAAGTGTGACCAAATATAGCCTGCCTGGTTATTACTTCGAGGCCCAATCTGTATTTTGAGTTTAGGACACACCTTATAAGATGTTATTTTGGGATGCCAAGCGCATATCCTGCACTTCCATCCCCTTAATTAGTCAGGATCAGCGGGCTTACAGCACCTATGTGTAGTCTCAAATTTAGGAGCTAAGAGCTCCTGTGTAGAATATTTCCTATCCCAAGTGTGTCATGTAGTTATCAGAGCTAATGGGGAAAAGAATGAGGATAACTATGTGAGTGACACCCAGTACCCCTCCTGCTTTGTAGATGCGACTGTTAATGAATCTTTTAGACTTTACTAAACGTTCTCTTCCTTCATATCCACCACCATAAAGGACTTCATTTGCTTACTAATGCATTTCACTTAACAAGCACACAGGCGTAACTGTGTCACAAATTTATTGCATAGTGGAATACTGCTTGAAAGTTGCCAATCAAAAACATCTAAGCCCACCTGAGTATTAACCAGTGAATGGAAGCAGCATAGCAAGAGAAAAAATACCCCCTACTTTTAAATAAGGAACCTAGCAGGTTGACCAACTCTGTAAGAGGTTCTTGCAACAAGTAAAGATCAACTAAGTATTAAATCACTAAAAATGCTTGAGCTTTGACGGTCATGCAGATTTTTGTTTGAATTGGTGGATTAATTGTAGAGAACGTGAGATTGAATAAACAGAGAGAATTTACAAGACTATGTTTTTCTATTTTGCACGTGTACCTTTTGGAATCGTTGACTGCAAGGACAAAAAGCTGCCTAGAACTTTGAAGACAGATCAATGTCAGTCAAAAAGATGTGATGTCAGAGAACATCCCACAGAAGTTGTGCTTTGAAGAACAGATTGACCAAACAAAAAATGGACTGCATATTGAAACAAATCTACATGTAGGCTTTCCATAAACCTAGCAATAAGTTAACAATTTCCTATTGTGGGGGACATCTGGAGAACAGGGGAGCTGGTCTCTCTCGAGGACCTGCGAAGGGAATATATAATGAGGGCGTCTGTTGATTTCCAATACCCTCAATTGAAACATGCACTAAAGAAGCATATACAGGTAGGCGAACAGCTTCCGGAATCATCTCCGCTGGAAGATCGGTTGCCGTCAGAGCCAATGCTGGAGAAAGCAATTTCCCTGACCTATAAAAAAAAAAAAAAACACATGAATAACTCGCCCGACCCTGGGCATTCTCTGCAAGAGGCTTGGGAGGGCGACCTAGGAACAATAGAGGAGGAGGAGGACTAGCAAGAGGCCCTCCAGAGTCCAAGAGAGGTGGCAATCCATTCTCAGTTTTGCCTAATACAACTCAGAATCCTTCACAGATCATATTACTCCAGATCTCTACTACATTGCATTGGCTGCAGCGAGTCTGCATTGTGTAAGAGGGGATGTGGCATGGAGGGCTCATTCCTTCATATCCTGTGGAGCAGTCACACAGGAATTCTGGCAGCGAGTGGTCCGCATCATGACTCAGGTGACGGGCCTTGCGGTTCCCTTGGAGGTCAGATGGCTAGTACTGCACATAGCTGGTGAAGACAGGTGGCCGCGATATCAGAGGCTGTGGCTAATGCGAGCGGCAGGAGTAGCTACAAGAGATATAGCAAGAACAAGGGAAGCGGCCGAGCCTCCAGACATACAGGGCTGGGAAAATAACTTGGACTGGTGTCAACGAGCAGAACAGATGATTTATATGAGCCGCGGATGCCCCCGGAAGTATAAAAAAATCTGGTCTCAATGGGAGGAATATAGAAACTGGTAATGGAATGGAGCTGAAGGGGAGGACTAAGTGGGCAGTAGCATGAGCCTACCATCTTGAACTACAATTGTGGGGTAAGTAATATACTGTGCATTGTAGACTTGGGGAGCAGACTATGTCCCAATCGTAGATACTGCATCGAGGATGCATTGATAATTGCTATGTAGATACGAGAACCAAGTTCAATCCTCTGCAAAGACTTGGTGTTGAGTGTTATGTAGTGAGCAATAAAAAGAAGTTACACCAATAAAAATAAGTTTTTTTAAAACTATTTCCTATAGGATACCACGTACTTGACAACATCTTTTTTAAACATTCTTTCACCATCACCCTCACAAATATAAGGAATACTAGAATGTTGCAAATAAACCAAAAAAGTGTAGTGTTGTAATTCTTTTATGGTACATTAATATTAAATCATTATTAGACATATGTATTTTTATACAACATTTTCTTTCGAACAAACACAGTTTCCACACACAATCGTCTCTTGTCTCTCAATGTTTTGCACTGTCGTCAGTAGGCCCAAGCCAGCGGGACGGGACGGTGCTTCGTGACCCTCACAAGCAGTGTCCACAGGCCACGGTGCAGGCAGAATGCCTGGTGATGACACAGGAGTCGATGGTGCTGGGGTGTGAGCAGGCAATGCCGGAGTGTGGGGCCCACAGGTCGCGGTTCGAGCAGCGGCTCGGTGAAGTCGTCAGATGACGGCGTCGGGGAGACCAGGGTCGCGGTGCGAAGTGCGGCAATGCGACTCCATGTGGTGTCGCAAGGTCACGGTGCAGGCCAGCGATATCGTTGGCGGCATCGCAGTGGTTTCTCCTCTTGAACAGCACAAAACACACAGTTCCCAGTGCTGCAGGTTGAGGAAACTTAAGTCTTTGGTGTCCCTGAGACTTCCAACAGGAGGTAAGCTCTACTCCAAGCCCTTGGATAATTTTCTCAAGCAGGACACACAGCAAAGTTCACCCTTTGCACTCTTTTCAGGCAGAAGCAGCAACTGCAGGCCAGTCCAGCAAAGCAACACAGCATAGGGACAGTACTCCTCCTTCAGCTCTTCTCCTGGGCAGAGGTTCCTCTTGGATCCAGAAATATTCTAAAAGTCTGGGGTTTTGGGTCTTCTTCTTATACCCAGTTCTGCCTTTGAAGTTGGCAAACTTCAAAGCAAAGTCTCAAGTCTTTGCAATATCCTTCCTTGTCCACTCCAGGCCCCAGACACTCACCAGGGGCTCGGAGATGACATTGTGTGAGGGCAGGCACAGTCCTTTCAGGTGTAAGTGACCACTCCTACCCTCCCCTCTAGCAGAGATGGCTAATCAAGATATGCAGGCTACACCCCAGCCCCTTTTGTGTCACTGTCTAGAGGAGAGGTGTAAACAGCCTAACTGTCGAACTGACCCAGACGGGGAATCCACAAACAGGCAAAGTCACAGAATGGATTAAGTAAGAAAATGCCTACTTTCTAAAAGTGGCATTTTCAAACTAACAATCTAAAAACCAACTTCACTAAAAGATGTATTTTTAAATTGTGAGCTCAGAGATCCTAAACTCCACATTATTATATGATCTCAAAGAGAATCTGCGCTTTAAGGATATTTAAAGGCAGCCCCCATGTTAATCTATGAGAGAGGCCTTGCACAGTGAAAACCGAATTTGGCAGTATTTCACTATTAGGACATTTACAACACACTTGTATATGTCCTACCTTAAACATACACTGCACCCTCCCCATGGGACTACCTAGGGCCTAACTTAGGGGTGTGGCTTACATGTAATAAAAGGGACGGTTGAGGCCTGGCAAGTGGTTCGAATTGGCCCTGCAATGGCAGGTCTGAGTCACGTTTACAGGGCTACTAATGTGGGTGGCACAACCAGTGCTGCAAGCCCACTAGTAGCAATTGATTCACAGGCACTGGGCACCTCTAAAGCACGTTACTAGGGACTTATTAGTAAATCAAATATGCCAATTATGGATAAACCAATCCACAGTACAATTTATATGGGGAGCACTTGCACTTTAGCACTAATTAGCAGTGGTCAAGTGTGCAGAGACAATAAACCAGCAAAAACAGAGTCCAAAACCAGGAGGTCAGAAAGCAAAAAGACAGGGGAGACGTGCTAAAAGGCTGCCAGGTCTAACATAGTCCATATAAAGAGCAAGGAAATCTGTAGAGAAACAATCTCTCCAAATGTAGCTTTCAATTCCTCGTTCGTGTTGTAGTACATGTTAGTACAATCTTTGACGATGGCACCTTGGTTCGTTTTAATGCATGCAAGGGAGAGGAGACATAGCTATTAAGAGTGGTGATAGGACTATGGCGAGTCATATTTTATCAGGTCGAGCTATTTTTAGGACCTACTCGCCCGCAGTTAACAAACAGATGTTCTGTTCAGTCAGAAAGTGAAGGAGGCCTTTAAAATGTTGTTCTTATCACAAGAGCTCTGTGTTCAGAGACAGAGGTCAAAGGTCAGTTTGTCTTACAATTAAGTTTTCTTCTGACTATAGAGTTCCAGGATTTTGGCAGCTTTTTTCTAATAGACAACATTTAAATAGCCAAGTCAACTGTACAAACATTTCAAAATATATTTCAGTAGTTGTGAAAGCCCATTGTTTGTACCTGTGTGATGAAAAACATATTTTACTAGGATGAAAACAAATCATAACACTTTACTTGGTGATGTGCAAAGAATGAATATGTTCTTTGAAACCTGATTTACACAGATTTTTAATACATTAAAAAAAATCTCAGTAAAGCTGCAAGTTATTGGGAAGGATTCTGGATATTTCTTGGAAATATTCTGCCTGTAAATGACAGTGTGCAATCACATCATGCTTTAGAAATGTATTTATTAAAAGAGCACTGTTTCAAGATTTATATTTAAACACTCAATTAGTAAACTAAGAGGCAAGTAATGGATTGTGTGCCCCTATATGTGGCCTAGATTATTTGTATACATGGATCAAACGTTTAGTCTGTTTATTCAAACAACAAAGTTTTTTGTACACCAGGAATGCTAAGCTCACATATTTGAATGTACACTTATACGTGAGAATGAAGAAAAAGAGGACTCTGTAAACTAAGATATTTGCCTAGGATCACACAATTTGGGACGGGTCAGGCACATTACAGTTATGGTCAACTACATTTTTCAAGTTATTTGACCTGCAGGTCTAGTAACATTTTCATGATTTTTTGAGGTCTGATTGTGGTTTGTACATAAATTGTTCTTGTCCTACTGTGGTCCTGAGGAAGCCAAGAATGTTTGGGCCCGAAACGTGTCGAACTTTCTTGCAGAGAAGTCCAATGATTATAAATGTGATATAACCTACAATACGAACGAGGAATTGAAAGCTACATTTGCAGAGACTGTTTCTCAAAGGATTTCATTGTTCTTTGTATGGACTACATCCTGGTGTGTGAGGGGATGAAATATAGCACCTACCACCTGTTTTCAAAATATGTGCTAGTTTCAAGATGCAAGAGTGAAAGCCCAGAATATTAGTGCTAAAGTTAATCTCTTCTCTTATAAAAAGTTCTCATGTTGCAAACATCCTATGCCGACAAAAGTTCAGAGGCAGTTCCATAAATAAAGGCTCACCACTGACATCAGGAGTAATCTCCAGATCTAGTGTTTTCTTTTTATGTATAGCACAGCTTTCCTTCCAAGGTTTGTAAATTGAGTACCACAAAATTGATTGTTTTATATCACTTAGAAACAGATATCATTCCGATTCCATAGTGTGGCATGAGGAAACACCAAGAGAACCCAGGAAGGAAAATTAATTTGAATACACTCCTTTTGAAGAAAGTGCAAGACTGGAAAAGATATATCAAGTTCCTAAAATGCTGCATCTTATCCGAGAAAGTGTAAACACATGGTGTCTAGAAAAGCATTGCAGAATTACAGTTTTCTCTATGGAGTAACACTGAGCCATCAACTATGGCAGAAAGAAACGCAAAAGAATGCATTATATCTCTGAAGATTATATTCGAACGCCATACCTATACAACATTGCAGAGACATGCCATATCACGGCACAGTACTTACTGCATTAGTCACTTTAAAACGTCGCACAAACATGACTTAACACAAGCATTAACCACCAAGATGTCATGTATCAAACACAAAGAGCACATTAGACGGCACTTCAACAGAGCTCACACGCACACACACACTATTTAACTAGTATATCACACTACATCTGTTTTTACTGACATGCAATGGGCAGGTTGCCTAAAAGATGCATCATTAAAAGTAATCAACCTCATATCTCTGACAGCAGTTTACACACACACAGCTCAATGAATGAGACAGCGGCACCCACACTTCAAAATAGCCACAGAACTTACCTTTGCACGTGAATCAAATGCCCAAACCCACAGCAAGCAAGTTAAACTACACAGTTCTACAGGCGAATCAGAAGACAATGCCAAGAATGTATCACAGGACTACTCATACTCCGGTCTAAGATGGAAACCAAACATACATCATTACAGAACTTGAGGAAGCTCCTTCGGAGGCAAGTTATTATTAGCCAATATTTTTCACTGATAGACATTAAAAATGTATATTACCTTACCAATGCCACATCTTGTCAGCATTTCTGCAGTCACACTGCCAACTCCACCAACACCTACCACAGCTACTGAAAAAGTACGGATTTTCTGTTTAAAAAAAAAAAAGAAGTTAAATATACTCTGCACCATTTGATGTGTATGTGAATAATTATTCTATCAGAAGGCAGCATCATACCTCATAATCGTTAACAATCCCCATTCGCTTCAGTGCCATCAATCGACTGCAATGGAGAGGGAAAAAATGTGACAAGTTAAAAGAGAAAATGCCAGTAGGCTATTTATAAGGTACAATAAGCAGAAAACACCATTTTGTGTTCCTAAAAAAGTATGCAATAATAAGGCATCTAGTAAGATGAATGTGAGCTCATGAGACTTATGCAGAGGTCTGGGGTTTTAGGTCAGAACAGCTAAAGGGTGAAGCGCAAAAATTAAACTGAAATGTACACATTAAAACGGGTTATTATTATAATCCTAAAAAGGTCATCGGAAATGCCTAAAAAAAAGGCAAAGAAGCAAATGTAAACAATACATACTAAACCTTAATCTAATGCTTTCTGTAAATTCTGAAACTGTGCATAACGCCAACATTAAACTAAGAAGAGTGATGTGCCTTAACCTAATGGTAACATGCTTAACCTCAGAGCCAATTCGAAGCATAATGCTTACCCTGAAATTAATCAAAGCCTTGAGCTCCAATGCTGAGCCCGATGCTACCTTTGAACCAAAAGTATTGCTAACTTGAAGCCCAAGTGAAGTTCAGAGCATTACCCCCAGCTGAATGCAAAGACAAATCCTTGCAGCTTGCAATGCAGACTCCTATCAGCTAGGACATACAGTTTCCACGTTTAAAGTTTAAAAAATAAGGCAATTAAAAGTGCATTATGAAAAAACAAAATCATCTTAGGCGGTCAACACAAGTCACACCATCAACCTCGACATGTACCCTAGATGTAGAAATGCCACCACTTACATCCACCCTGAGACCGCTGCCATCAGTTCTGCAACTTATTAGGGCACAGAGGAATCTAGTATGCTACCAGTGTCTGGACTCTTACTTTTTAGTGACAGAGTTTCTGGTCTGAAGTCACTTTCTATTACTGGTAAATTACAGTTAGAGGGAACTGGCCTCATGCGAATGTAAAACGCTCTTATTTGATGACCAAGTGGTTCTGTTCTTCTGCCAGACTCAGGTATCCTGATTTTAACACTACGCTTCTTATCTGTTGCCAATGTTAGAATTTCCCAGTTTTAATTATAAAGGGCTTCTTGCCTGCTGGCAGTCACGGCAACCCTCACTCTTAAGGACTGTGCGGGGCTGAACTGCAGCAAGTTGCTAAAGCACCTAGTTTTAAAAACTGTAGCATTTTGGCTCTGTGCCTTAGGCCCTGTACAAGGACTGAGATGGGTCATTTGAGGAAGTGAAGTACCAGTATGCATTGGGATACAACACAACATTAAACTACTGTCTCTGAGAATGAGAAGGTGGAAGGGCAAGAAAGCAGTCAACCCCCCAAATGTGTTGCAACACACTGCCTGATAAAAATAAAATAAAAAAACAACACATTACATGACTGAACACCAGCAATACGCACCGACTCCACTGATATGTACAGTTTGACAGCAGTTGAGCACCACCCTTTATATAGATCTTAACACGGAAGTGTGTATCTTAAAGGAATGATGGGATATGGAGGTGGCTAGAGGGTGGGGATTACAATGATGAAGCATGACAGAAACAGCCTATCATAGTGACTGATCTGGGCTCCACAAAAAACTGTGACAGCTCCCGGCACAGCAGGATTGAAGTCCAGCATCTCCACACTTCTGGTATCCAATTTTTTGGGCTGACTACGTTTTACTATGGATAGTGCCTGTAGTTGCACTTCTGTTCTTATGGTGCGATGGCTGGCTCCCTGGACATATAAGAATTCTCAAAGGTGCCACCTGTAAAGGTGATATGCTGTAGCACTTCTGCATTAAAGTTCTCCATTTTGGTTCTCTGGATGAATTAATACCATTATATAGAGAACCTCTATAGATCTAAGTGCACCAACATTTTTGCATGGATTCGCTACTTTGTGGCTTTCTGGCACCACTAGTTTATACTTGTATAGTTCAGACCAACATGGACTGAAGAGCAGTATAGTATCTGAGCTCATGGTCGGAAGGGACTGAGGCAGACATGGGCCCAACTTTAACAACTGGGGACTTTCCCCACTAGTGTCCCTGTATTGCATAACCACCAACTGGGACTCAAGTTCCTCTTTTTAGCTCTTGATTCTAACGACTTAATAGAGAAAGTCAAGTGGGCTAAAAACTCAACAACACTAAATAATTGCTGTCCAGTCAGTGTTTTTACTTATAAAAAGTAGAACGGTGACAAGCTCTAACAAGCCTCATAACCAAAATGGGGCGCACACACACACACACAGAAGAAAGGTCCAACAGTGAAGGTATTCCCCTAAATGTACCCTAGGTTCATGTTACAGCACGGAAGGCAAAATGGTCTATGACAGTGGTTTTTAAGCTTTTGACTTCTATGGAGCCCCACTTAATCATGATTGGAATACTATGACCCCCCACTGGGTCATTACTGGATACCGGGACCACAGTTGAGGCAATTTCATTATTTGAATCTCAAAACAATACACTAAAACATTTTTATTTTTTTTAAAGCGCATTCAAACAAATACACAAATTATGAAATATCATCAACATTTACATTTTAATAATAGGAAGGCTGGGGCTTTTCGAAATTCAACTGAGGCCACCAATCATCCATCATACATACAATATTATGTGCACTGCTCCCACAAATCAATCTGAGGAAACCAACTTAATTTTAGCCTCCAATTGCAAATTCCTGCACAGTTACATAACATTTTCAGTTTCACATTTTGCTTATTTATTTACATACACTTTATTAATCTGTTAATAGTATTCCATTTTCTAGGAAGTCATGGATCCTCGGAGTAGGCACTGCTGACCCCCAGTTATCTCTTGGCCCAGAAAGCGTACTTTTGCAATTTGGTGTACATTTGTCCAGTAGTTTTAGAGATATTAAATGAAAAAGAAATATAGATATACGGGGAGCCGGAGGATCCACAGATCCTCCACGGCATGCCAAAGAGAGGCCTTCATTGGATTGGGCGCAATTTGAGAAAAAAGTTGTGGCTGCCATTTTGTTTATCGGCTCGGTGGGGGAAAAATAACAATGCATCCTGACCCCATAGGACAGATGAAGACCTGGATTTGGCACCACTTAGCAAGTCAGGACCCTCAGCTAGATATCCCAGGTGCTGGCAGATGAAGTCTGATGTCCCTGAGACTGCTTAACAGGAGGCTAGCTCAGGCCAAGCCCTTGGAGAACCTATAGAAGTGAAGTAGTAATATGGCTTTTCCTTGCTGGCAGAGCTCAGCATACTTTCATCTTCTAATGTTGATAAAGTCAGATTAGAATGGGACAGCAGTACATGACAAGTTGTTTAGGATAAAGCAAGGCTAGCTGAGACATTGCTACTAATGTGGTAGGAGGTGCTCCAAGAGCTCCCCATATTTGCACCTTCTAATGCTGATAAAAGCAGATTGTGGGCCATATCTCTGAAATACCGAGGGTCAGCCGGATGGGATCAAGACTTGGGCATCAACGAGGCTAGCCCAAGACATTGCAATCAGCCTAGGGGGTAAACTGATTTGTCCTAGCTAGTAGGGCTCAGATTAGTCCAATCCATAAAGGCATATTAGGGTCATATCTTCACAATGGAAGAATCAGTAGACCGGAACAAATTCTTTAGAAATAGCTAGCAGCCTTAATTGAGGCTTCCTGCCAGGGCTCAGGAAACTTACACCTTTCAATTCTGAGAAAAGCAGATTGTGAATCAACTCTCTACAATAAGAAGTGTCCACAAGAGGAGGTCCAGCACCCAGGAAACAGCAAAGCTAGCCAGAGACATAACAACCAGTCTTAAAGTAGTACTGGGAAGTATAATTTTGTCTGTGATGTGCCATTAGTGGCATAAGACTAAACTTCTTGAATGAACAAGGCAGCCAAAGGTTGTACGCTACCAGAGCAGACCAATGCTGAAGTGTCCATTAGACTCAATCAACACACTACTATGCTGGCTGGAGCGAGCATTTAGAGAGGTTGAATTAGGCGTTGTCTAGGACAAGGAATAATACATATTGGCTTATATTTCAAAAGCCAATGGCTATAGGCGGAAGCAGAATTAATGAGCAGCAGAGTTAGAACAGATCCACAAGAGTTTGGAAAGGACGTTACCTGTGGAGGCAAATATAAACAAAACATATTTTTCATAAGGTGCATAATGTCAGAAATAAGCTGAGCTAAAATGGAGAACTACCAAATCTGTGCCATGCTGCTCTCCCGGTCGAAATAACAGACGAGTAAGTCTCCTTTTACTAGATGGTCTCATTTGTTTTACCCTGAAACATCATTCACTACTAATAATTAATGTGGAAGTTTTTTCTGGGAGCAATTTCTAGAAGGTCAGGAGGATAACTTATTATGTAAACAAAAAAACTATAAGTATCTCTGGGGTCACAAAACTATTGGGTGTGCACAGATGGGTGAGGGCAGAAGAGATGGGTACCAGAAGGCAATCTGATTAGCTCTTGTCCTGTCAGAGCAGCAACCTAATGTGGGCTTCATTTCTCACCCTCTCATCTGTAGGGTACTTCTCAGCTGGGACTTCAGCTACAACCCACCTGGTGTATCCCTGACTGGTGCTTGGCCATCTTTGAGTGCCTGGGAGGGGCTTGAGGCACAGACCCCTGCTCAAGATATTACTCCCATTGGCCTAGCAGGAGTAGGAGGAATATGGCTCCTTAAAGTTTGTAGTTTCTAACTAGGTTGCCATCCTTAATAGCTCTTCCACATCCTTCCTCCTTCATGGACTATACATGTTCAGCAGTAGACAGCATGGTGCGTGGCTACTGATTTTATCACTAATTCACATTCTTGCACTTTTAGTATCCTTTTAACTCATTTGACAGCATCTCTGCCTGGTGCTGTATGGATTACTAGGCCTTCTTTTATTAACTACCCCCATCCTTTTTTAGTGCATGTAGGAAGCTGGCTCCTTATACACTATATCAAAATGAGATAGTGTGCACGGAGTCCAGGGGTTCCCCAGAGGCTTAACAGAGGTTAAAGTAGATAACACTAATGCTCTCTTTTATGGTAGTGTGGTCGAGCAGTTAAGCTTATCAGAGCGTAGTGCAAATCATTTGTTGTACACACACACAGACAATAGAAAAGGTACACTCAATGACTTAACTCCAGACCAATGGTTTTTATATAGCTAAAATATGTTTTCTTAATTTATTTCTAGAATCATGATTCAAGTTGCAGGTAAGTACTTTTAATAGGTTTGTATTTCATACATATATCTATAATACTTTATTTGAAATCGATAATTTATACAGTTTTTGAAATATTGCCAATTATCTGTTTTAAATGTTGACAGTGCAATTTTCAGAAATGTCCCAGTTTGGGGGGGGGGGGATGGGGGGGGGGGGTGATGTGGGGGGGCGAGAGAGATAGTAAGATTTACGGTTAAGTACTTGAATTACAGTTCCAGACTCCGGGGGTTAGGAAGTCCACAGGGTGGGGTTCAAGTTTACCCCTCACACCCACCGCCAGCAACACAGGGCCAGCCGGGTACAGAGGTCAAAGTTGAGGCAAATTTAACATGTGCTCATAAGGAGACTGGGGGAACTCGATTTCAGATCTGCAGGCAAGTAAGTACCTGTGTCTTCGGATGGCAGACCTGGGGGGGAGGGGTTTAGAGGTTTGGGGGGAGGGCCACAAGTAGGCACCAAACACAAACCCTCAGCAGCACTGAGGCGACCAGGTGCAGGGTGCAAACAAGGCGTCGGGTTTCCAATGCTGGTCTATTAGGAGGGACTCTGGGGGTCACTCAGATGCTGGAGGCCGGGTCCAGGGGGTTGTCTTCGACAAACCACAGGCTGGATAGGGAGGAGGGCTGCCTGCTGAAAGAAGCTGCACCGGAGGCCTGGGGGCTGCGGGTGCAGTGGTCTTTTAGGCGTTAGATATTTTCGTCCGGAGCTTTCGCGTACAGGGGGTCCTTGGGATTCCCTGTGCAGGTGTGGTCGTGGAGAGGTCAACCCAGGGAGGGCACTGGCTCACAATCACCTGGGGACTCTTTCTAGCTGGTTGGGCCACCTGGTCACCGGCCACAGGAGTTGGGTGCAGGGTGGTCAGGACTCATGGATCTGGGGTGGCTCTGGAGTCCTTTGGCGAAGTTCCTTTTCTGGACAGGGCCGCTGTCCTCTGGAGTTCTCAGTCCTTTGGGGTGCAGGGCAGTCCTCTGGAGCTTGGCAGAGGTCGCTGGTCCCACTGGATGCATCGCTTTCTTTGTGCAGGTTCTCTGAAGAAGTAGACAGGCCAGTAGGGCTGGGGCCAAGTCAGTTTGCATCTTCCTTCTTCTCTGCTGGGGTTTCAGCTTAGCAGTCCTTCTTCTTTGTCAGGTTGCCATGAATTTTATGAGGTGGGTTCAGGGAGGACCTTAAATCTTGGAGTATGGGGCGTTACAGAGGTCAGAGGGCAGCAGCCAATGGCTAGTGTCCCCGAGTGTGGCACTCCCCTTTGGGGAGGAGGACACAAGCCTAACCCTATTGGTCCCTGTCCTCCAAACCAAGATAGGGAATTCTGCAGGGAGGGGGGAGTCACCTCAGCTCTGGACACCTTAGGGGTGCTCACTCCTCCCTGTTTTCCCTCATTTTCCCTCCGGACTTGCAGCCAAAAGTGGGGCTTTATCCAGAGGGGCAGGCAACTCCACTAGCTGGAGTGCCCTGGGGCACTGCAACCAGAGGCTTGGGCCTTTGAGGCTCACTACCACGTATTACAGTTCCTGCAGGGAGGAGGTGTGAAGCACCTCCACCCAGGACAGGCTTTGTTTCTGCCCACAGAGAGCTGAAAGTGGGAAGCTGGCACAGACTGGTAAGTCCTGCACTACCGGTTTGGCTAACATACAGAGGGGCATCTCTAAGATGACCTCTGGGTGCATTGGTCAATAAATCCCACACTTGCATCAGAAGTTTGATACCAAACTTTCCAGTATTCAGTAAAGCCATTATGGAGCTGTGGAGTTCGTAATGACCAACTCCCAGACCATATGCTCAATATGGCTACTCTGAACTTACAATGTCTAAGAATGGACTCAGACACTGTAGTTGCATATTGCTCATGCAGCTATGCCCTCCCCTATGGTATAATGCACCCTGTCTTAGGACTGTAAGGCCTGCTAGAGGAGTGGCTTACCTATGCCACAGGCAGTGGTTTGCGGGCATGGCACCCTGAGAGGGGTGCCATGTCGACTTAGCCTTTTTCTTCCCACCAGCACACACAAGCTGCAAAGGCAGTGTGTATGTGCTTGTTGAGAGGTCCCCTAGGGTGGCATACTACATGCTGCAGCCCTTGGGGACCTTCCTTGGCCACGGGGCCCTTGGTACCGTGGCTACCTTTTACAAGGGACTTAACTGTGTGCAATGGGTGTCCTAATTGTGGGAACAAAAGGTACAGATTTTAGGAAAGAAGACTGGTGCTGGGGCCTGGTTAGCAGGATCCGAATACACTTTCAATCAAAGAAAGTTGGCATCAATATCAGGCAAAACGTGGGGTTGGGCGGTAACCATGCCAACAGTGACACTTTCCTACAATGTACGAGCATGTGGCATCCCACTGCCCCATGGGTAAAGGGGTTAGTCCTCATTAGTGTTTTTATAATATAATGAGCGAACCTTTCACATACTGTAGGAAGTTGGCTCGGTATGTGCTATTTCAAAGTAAGGAATAGCATGCACAGAGTCCAAGGGTTCCCCTTAGAGGTAAAATAGTGGTAAAAAGAGATAATACTAATGCTCTATTTTGTGGTAGTGTGGTCGAGCAGTAGGCTTATCCAAGGAGTAGTGTTAAGCATTTGTTGTACATACACATAGACAATAAATGAGGTACACACACTCAGAGACAAATCCAGCCAATAGGTTTTGTTATAGAAAAATATCTTTTCTTAGTTTATTTTAAGAACCACAGGTTCAAATTTTACATGTAATATCTCATTTGAAAGGTATTGCAGGTAAGTACTCTAGGAACTTTGAATCATTACTTTAGCATGTATACTTTTTACATAAAACACAATAAGCTGTTTTAAAAGTGGACACAGTGCAATTTTCACAGTTCCTGGGGGAGGTAAAGTAAAGTTAGTTTTGACAGGTAAGTAAGTCACTTACAGGTTTCAGTTTTTGGTCCAAGGTAGCCCACCGTTGGGGGTTCAGAGCAACCCCAAAGTTATCACACCAGCAGCTCAGGGCCGGTCAGGTGCAAAGGTCAAAGAGGTGCCCAAAACACATAGGCTTCAATGGAGAGAAGGGGGTGCCCCGGTTCCAGTCTGCCAGCAGGTAAGTACCCGCGTCTTCGGAGGGCAGACCAGGGGGGTTTTGTAGGGCACCGGGGGGGACACAAGTTAGCACAGAAAGTACACCCTCAGCAGCGCGGGGGCGGCCGGGTGCAGTGTGAAAACAAGCGTGGGGTTTCCTTCAGGTTTCAATGGGAGACCAAGGGGTCTCTTCAGCGGTGCAGGCAGGCAAGGGGGGGGGCTCCTCGGGGTAGCCACCACCTGGGCAAGGGAGAGGGCCTCCTGGGGGTCACTCCTGCACAGAAGTTCCGTTCCTTTAGGCGCTGGGGGCTTCGGGTGCAGGGTCTTTTCCAGCCGTCGGGAAATGGAGTTCAGACAGTCGCGGTCAGGGGGAGCCTGGGGATTCCCTCTGCAGGCGTCGCTGTGGGGGTTCAGGGGGGACAACTTTGGTTACTCACAGTCGTAGAGTCGCCGGAGGGTCCTCGCTGAGCTGTTTGTTCTCCACCAGTCGAGTCGGGGTCGCCGGGTGCAGTGTTGCAAGTCTCACGCTTCTTGCGGGGAGTTGCAGGGGTCGTAAATCTGCTCCTTGTAACAAAGTTGCAGTTCTTTTGGAGCAGTGCCGCTGTCCTCTGGAGTTTCTTGTCTTTTTCGAAGCAGGGCAGTCCTCAGAGGATTCAGAGGTCACTGGTCCCTTGGAAAGCGTCGCTGGAGCAGGGTTCTTTGGAAGGCAGGAGACAGGCCGGTGAGTCTGGGGCCAAGGCAGTTGGTGTCTTCTGTTCTTCCTCTGCAGGGGTTTTTCAGCTCAGCAGTCCTTCTTCTTGTAGTTGCAGGAATCTAGTTTCTAGGTTCAGGGAAGTCCCTTAAATACTAAATTTAAGGGCGTGTTTAGGTCTGGGGGGTTAGTAGCCAATGGCTACTAGCCCTGAGGGTGAGTACACCCTCTTTGTGCCTCCTCCCAAGGGGAGGGGGTCACATCCCTAATCCTATTGGGGGAATCCTCCATCTGCAAGATGGAGGATTTCTAAAAGTTAGAGTCACTTCAGCTCAGGACACCTTAGGGGCTGTCCTGACTGGTCAGTGACTCCTCCTTGTTGTTTTCTTTGTTTCCTCCAGCCTTGCCGCCAAAAGTGGGGAGCGTGGCCGGAGGGGGCGGGCAACTCCACTAAGCTGGAGTGTCCTGCGGTGCTGTGACAAAGGGGTGAGCCTTTGAGGCTCACCACCAGGTGTTACAGCTCCTGCCTGGGGGAGGTGTTAGCATCTCCACCAAGTGCAGGCTTTGTTACTGGCCTCAGAGTGACAAAGGCACTCTCCCCATGGGGCCAGCAACATGTCTCTAGTGTGGCAGGCTGCTGGAACCAGTCAGCCTACACAGATAGTCGGTTAAGTTTCAGGGGGCACCTCTAAGGTGCCCTCTTGGGTGTATTTTACAATAAAATGTACACTGGCATCAGTGTGCATTTATTGTGCTGAGAAGTTTGATACCAAACTTCCCAGTTTTCAGTGTAGCCATTATGGTGCTGTGGAGTTCGTGTAAAACAGACTCCCAGACCATATACTCTTATGGCTACCCTGCACTTACAATGTCTAAGGTTTTGCTTAGACACTGTAGGGGCACAGTGCTCATGCACTGGTACCCTCACCTATGGTATAGTGCACCCTGCCTTAGGGCTGTAAGGCCTGCTAGAGGGGTGTCTTACCTATACTGCATAGGCAGTGAGAGGCTGGCATGGCACCCTGAGGGGAGTGCCATGTCGACTTACTCATTTTGTTCTCACTAGCACACACAAGCTGGTAAGCAGTGTGTCTGTGCTGAGTGAGGGGTTTTCAGGGTGGCACAATACATGCTGCAGCCCTTAGAGACCTTCCCTGGCATCAGGGCCCTTGGTACCAGAGGTACCAGTTACAAGAGACTTATCTGGATGCCAGGGTGTGCCAATTGTGGAATCAAAAGTACAGGTTATGGAAAGAACACTGGTGCTGGGGCCTGGTTAGCAGGCCTCAGCACACTTTCAATTCAAAACATAGCATCAGCAAAGGCAAAAAGTCAGGGGGTAACCATGCCAAGGAGGCATTTCCTTACACAACCCCCGCCCAAACGAAAGAGGATGAGACTAACCTTTCCCAAGAGAGTCTTCATTTTCTAAGTGGAAGAACCTGGAAAGGCCATCTGCATTGGCATGGGCAGTCCCAGGTCTGTGTTCCACTACAAAGTCCATTCCCTGTAGGGAGATGGACCACCTCAACAGTTTTGGATTTTCACCTTTCATTTGCATCAGCCATCTGAGAGGTCTGTGGTCAGTCTGAACTAGGAAGTGAGTACCAAAGAGGTATGGTCTCAGCTTCTTCAGGGACCAAACCACAGCAAAGGCCTCCCTCTCAATGGCACTCCAACGCTGCTCCCTGGGGAGTAACCTCCTGCTAATGAAAGCAACAGGCTGGTCAAGGCCATCATCATTTGTTTGGGACAAAACTGCCCCTATCCCATGTTCAGAGGCATCTGTTTGCACAATGAATTGCTTGGAGTAATCTGGAGCTTTTAGAACTGGTGCTGTGCACATAGCTTGTTTCAGGGTGTCAAAGGCCTGTTGGCACTCTACAGTCCAGTTTACTTTCTTGGGCATTTTCTTGGAGGTCAATTCTGTGAGGGCTGTCACTATTGATCCATATCCCTTCACAAACCTCCTATAGTACCCAGTCAAGCCAAGGAATGCCCTGACTTGAGTCTGGGTTTTTGGAGTTACCCAGTCCAGAATAGTCTGGATCTTGGGTTGGAGTGGCTGAACTTGGCCTCCACCTACAAGGTGTCCCAAGTAAACCACAGTTCCCTGCCCTATCTGGCACTTGGATGCCTTGATAGAGAGGTCTGCAGATTGCAGAGCCTTCAAAACCTTCTTCAGGTGGACCAGGTGATCCTGCCAGGTGGAGCTGAAGACAGCAATATCATCAAGATAAGCTGCACTACAGGATTCCAACCCAGCAAGGACTTGATTCACCAACCTTTGGAAGGTGGCAGGGGCATTCTTTAAACCAAAGGGCATAACAGTAAACTGATAATGCCCATCAGGTGTGGAGAATGCTGTCTTTTCTTTTGCTCCAGGGGCCATTTTGATTTGCCAGTACCCTGCTGTTAAGTCAAAGGTACTTAAGAATTTGGCAGCCCCTAATTTGTCTATGAGCTCATCAGCTCTAGGAATGGGATGGGCATCTGTCTTGGTGACAGAGTTGAGACCTCTGTAGTCCACACAAAACCTCATCTCTCTCTTTCCATCTTTGGTGTGAGGTTTGGGGACTAAGACCACTGGGCTAGCCCAGGGGCTGTCAGAGTGCTCTATTACTCCCAATTCCAGCATCTTGTGGACTTCCACCTTGATGCTTTCCTTAACTTGGTCAGACTGTCTAAATATTTTGTTTTTGACAGGCATGCTGTCTCCTGTGTCCACATCATGGGTACACAGGTGTGTCTGACCAGGGGTTAGGGAAAAGAGTTCAGCAAACTGCTGCAGGACCTTCCTACAGTCAGATTGCTGTTGGCTAGAGAGGGTGTCTGAGTAGATCACTCCATCTACTGAGCCATCTTTAGGGTCTGATGAGAGGAGATCAGGGAGAGGTTCACTCTCAGCTTCCTGGTCCTCATCTGTTACCATCAACAGATTTACATCAGCCCTGTCATGGAAGAGCTTAAGGCGGTTCACATGGATCACCCTCTTGGGGCTCCTGCTTGTGCCCAGGTCCACCAGGTAGGTGACCTGACTCTTCCTCTCTAGTACTGGGTAAGGGCCACTCCATTTGTCCTGAAGTGCCCTGGGAGCCACAGGCTCCAGAACCCAGACTTTCTGCCCTGGTTGGAATTCAACCAGTGCAGCCTTTTGGTCATACCACAACTTCTGGAGTTGTTGGCTGGCCTCAAGGTTTTTACTTGCCTTTTCCATGTACTCTGCCATCCTTGAGCGAAGGCCAAGTACATAGTCCACTATGTCTTGTTTAGGCTCATGAAGAGGTCTCTCCCAGCCTTCTTTAACAAGAGCAAGTGGTCCCCTTACAGGGTGGCCAAACAGAAGCTCAAAGGGTGAGAACCCTACTCCCTTCTGAGGCACCTCTCTGTAAGCGAAAAGCAGACATGGAAGGAGGACATCCCATCTCCTTTTGAGTTTTTCTGGGAGCCCCATGATCATGCCCTTTAATGTCTTGTTGAATCTCTCAACAAGGCCATTAGTTTGTGGATGATATGGTGTAGTGAATTTATAAGTCACTCCACACTCATTCCACATGTGTTTTAGGTATGCTGACATGAAGTTGGTACCTCTGTCAGACACCACCTCCTTAGGGAAGCCCACTCTGGTAAAGATACCAATGAGGGCCTTGGCTACTGCAGGGGCAGTAGTCGACCTAAGGGGAATAGCTTCAGGATACCTAGTAGCATGATCCACTACTACTAGGATGTACATATTTCCTGAGGCTGTGGGAGGTTCTAGTGGACCAACTATGTCCACACCCACTCTTTCAAAGGGGACCCCCACCACTGGAAGTGGAATGAGGGGGGCCTTTGGGTGCCCACCTGTCTTACCACTGGATTGACAGGTGGGGCAGGAGAGGCAAAACTCCTTAACCTTCTGGGACATATTGGGCCAGTAGAAGTGGTTGACTAACCTCTCCCACGTCTTGGTTTGTCCCAAATGCCCAGCAAGGGGAATATCATGGGCTAAGGTCAGAATAAACTCTCTGAAACCCTGAGGCACCACCACTCTCCTAGTGGCACCAGGTTTGGGATCTCTTGCCTCAGTGTACAGGAGTCCATCTTCCCAATAGACCCCATGTGTTCCATTTTTCTTGCCTTTGGACTCTTCAGCAGCTTGCTGCCTAAGGCCTTCAAGAGAGGGACAGGTTTCTTGTCCCTTACACAACTCTTCCCTTGAGGGTCCCCCTGGGCCCAAGAGCTCAACCTGATAAGGTTCCAGCTCCATAGGCTCAGTTCCCTCAGAGGGCAGAACTTCTTCCTGAGAAGAGAGGTTCTCTTTTTCTTGTTGTGTTGCAGCTGGTTTCCCAGCTGACTTTCCTTTCCTTTTCTCTTGGTAGGCTGGGCTATTCTTCCAGACTCCAGCTCTACTTTTTCACCCTGTGCCTTGCACTGTGCCCTTGTCTTGACACACACCAGTTCAGGGATACCCAGCATGGCTGCATAGTTTTTAGTTCTACCTCAGCCCATGCTGAGGACTCCAGGTCGTTTCCAAGCAAACAGTCTACTGGGATATTTGAGGAGACCACCACCTGTTTCAGGCCATTGACCCCTCCCCACTCTAAAGTTACCATTGCCATGGGATGTACTTTAGTTTGATTGTCAGCATTGGTGACTGGATAGGTTTGTCCAGTCAGGTATTGGCCAGGTGAAACCAGTTTCTCTGTCACCATGGTGACACTGGCACCTGTATCCCTCAGGCCCTCTACACTTGTCCCATTAATTAAGAGCCGCTGCCTGTATTTTTGCATGTTAGGGGGCCAGGCAGCCAGTGTGGCTAAATCCACCCCACCCTCAGAGACTAATGTAGCTTCAGTGTGACACCTGATTTGCTCTGGGCACACTGTTGATCCCACTTGGAGACTGGCCATTCCAGTTTTAGCTGGATGGGAGTTAGAAGTGGTATCTTTCTTGGGACAGGCCTTGTCTCCAGTTTGGTGTCCAGACTGACTACAGCTACGACACCAGGCCTTTTTGGGATCAAAGTTTTTACCCTTGTACCCAGAATTGTTTTGTGAAGAGGCTCTGGGCCCACCCTCCTGTGCAGGTTTTTGGGGGCCTGTAGAAGACTCTTTACTATTTTTGTTTTTGGCTGTCTCACCACCCTTCCCCTGGGGAGGTTTTGTGACCCCTTTCTTTTGGTCACCCCCTGTGGAAGTTTTGGACACCCTAGTCTTGACCCAATGGTCCGCCTTCTTTCCCAATTCTTGGGGAGAAATTGGTCCTAGGTCCACCAGATGCTGATGCAGTTTATCATTGAAACAATTACTTAACAGGTGTTCTTTCACAAATAAATTGTACAGCCCATCATAATCACTTGCACCACTGCCTTGAATCCAACCATCTAGTGTTTTTACTGAGTAGTCTACAAAGTCAACCCAGGTCTGGCTCGAGGATTTTTGAGCCCCCCTGAATCTAATCCTATACTCCTCAGTGGAGAATCCAAAGCCCTCAATCAGGGTACCCTTCATGAGGTCATAAGATTCTGCATCTTTTCCAGAGAGTGTGAGGAGTCTATCCCTACACTTTCCTGTGAACATTTCCCAAAGGAGAGCACCCCAGTGAGCTTTGTTCACTTTTCTGGTTACACAAGCCCTCTCAAAAGCTGTGAACCATTTGGTGAGGTCATCACCATCTTCATATTTTGTTACAATCCCTTTGGGGATTTTCAACATGTCAGGAGAATCTCTGACCCTATTTATGTTGCTGCCACCATTGATGGGTCCTAGGCCCATCTCTTGTCTTTCCCTTTCTATGGCTAGGATCTGTCTTTCCAAAGCCAATCTTTTGGCCATCCTGGCTAACTGGATGTCCTCTTCACTGGAGTTATCCTCAGTGATTTCAGAGGTGCTGGTCCCTCCTGTGAGGGAGCCAGCATCTCTGACTATTATTGTTGGAGTCAGGGCTTGAGAAGCCCTGTTCTCCCTAGATAGGACTGGTGGGGGGGAATCACCCTCCAAGTCACTATCATCATCCTCTGTGTTGCCATCCACAGAGGGGTTGGCTCTATCATACTCTGCCAACAGCTCCTGGAGCTGTAGTTTGGTAGGTCTGGAGCCCATTGTTATTTTTCTTATTTTACAGAGTGACCTTAGCTCTTTCATCTGGAGATGGAGATAAGGTGTGGTGTCGAGTTCCACCACATTCATATCTGTACTAGGCATTATTCTTCTAAAAGTTGGAATGCTTTTTAAGAATCTAAAACTAGTTCTAGAATCCAATTCAAACTTTTACAAACTTTTAAACTCTAAAAGAAATGCTAACAGGGACTAACACAAGGCCCTAGCAGGACTTTAAAGAATTTAGAAAAATTTCAGATTGCAAAAATCAATTTCTAATGACAATTTTTGGAATTTGTCGTGTGATCAGGTATTGGCTGAGTAGTCCAGCAAATGCAAAGTCTTGTACCCCACCGCTGATCCACCAATGTAGGAAGTTGGCTCGGTATGTGCTATTTCAAAGTAAGGAATAGCATGCACAGAGTCCAAGGGTTCCCCTTAGAGGTAAAATAGTGGTAAAAAGAGATAATACTAATGCTCTACTTTGTGGTAGTGTGGTCGAGCAGTAGGCTTATCCAAGGAGTAGTGTTAAGCATTTGTTGTACATACACATAGACAATAAATGAGGTACACACACTCAGAGACAAATCCAGTCAATAGGTTTTGTTATAGAAAAATATATTTTCTTAGTTTATTTTAAGAACCACAGGTTCAAATTTTACATGTAATATCTCATTTGAAAGGTATTGCAGGTAAGTACTCTAGGAACTTTGAATCATTACTTTAGCATGTATACTTTTTACATAAAACACAATAAGCTGTTTTAAAAGTGGACACAGTGCAATTTTCACAGTTCCTGGGGGAGGTAAAGTAAAGTTAGTTTTGACAGGTAAGTAAGTCACTTACAGGTTTCAGTTTTTGGTCCAAGGTAGCCCACCGTTGGGGGTTCAGAGCAACCCCAAAGTTATCACACCAGCAGCTCAGGACCGGTCAGGTGCAAAGGTCAAAGAGGTGCCCAAAACACATAGGCTTCAATGGAGAGAAGGGGGTGCCCCGGTTCCAGTCTGCCAGCAGGTAAGTACCCGCGTCTTCGGAGGGCAGACCAGGGGGGTTTTGTAGGGCACCGGAGGGGACACAAGTTAGCACAGAAAGTACACCCTCAGCAGCGCGGGGGCGGCCGGGTGCAGTGTGAAAACAAGCGTCGGGTTTCCTTCAGGTTTCAATGGGAGACCAAGGGGTCTCTTCAGCGGTGCAGGCAGGCAAGGGGGGGGCTCCTCGGGGTAGCCACCACCTGGGCAAGGGAGAGGGCCTCCTCGGGGTCACTCCTGCACAGAAGTTCCGTTCCTTTAGGCGCTGGGGGCTGCGGGTGCAGGGTCTTTTCCAGCCATCGGGAAATGGAGTTCAGACAGTCGCGGTCAGGGGGAGCCTGGGGATTCCCTCTGCAGGCGTCGCTGTGGGGGTTCAGTGGGGACAACTTTGGTTACTCACCGTCGTAGAGTCGCTGGAGGGTCCTCCCTGAGCTGTTTGTTCTCCACCAGTCGAGTCGGGCCGCCGGGTGCAGTGTGGCAAGTCTCACGCTTCTTGCGGGGAGTTGCAGGGGTCTTTAAATCTGCTCCTTGTAACAAAGTTGCAGTTCTTTTGGAGCAGTGCCGCTGTCCTCTGGAGTTTCTTGTCTTTTTCGAAGCAGGGCAGTCCTCAGAGGATTCAGAGGTCGCTGGTCCCTTGGAAAGCGTCGCTGGAGCAGGGTTCTTTGGAAGGCAGGAGACAGGCCGGTGAGTCTGGGGCCAAAGCAGTTGGTGTCTTCTGTTCTTCCTCTGCAGGGGTTTTTCAGCTCAGCAGTCCTTCTTCTTGTAGTTGCAGGAATCTAGTTTCTAGGTTCAGGGAAGGCCCTTAAATACTAAATTTAAGGGCGTGTTTAGGTCTGGGGGGTTAGTAGCCAATGCCTACTAGCCCTGAGGGTGAGTACACCCTCTTTGTGCCTCCTCCCAAGGGGAGGGGGTCACATCCCTAATACTATTGGGGGAATCCTCCATCTGCAAGATGGAGGATTTCTAAAAGTTAGAGTCACTTCAGCTCAGGACACCTTAGGGGCTGTCCTGACTGGTCAGTGACTCCTCCTTGTTGTTTTCTTTGTTTCCTCCAGCCTTGCCGCCAAAAGTGGGGGCTGTGGCCGGAGGGGGCTGGCAACTCCACTAAGCTGGAGTGTCCTGCGGTGCTGTGACAAAGGGGTGAGCCTTTGAGGCTCACCGCCAGGTGTTACAGCTCCTGCCTGGGGGAGGTGTTAGCATCTCCACCA
The DNA here is from genome assembly GCF_031143425.1 of Pleurodeles waltl. NCBI lineage: Eukaryota > Metazoa > Chordata > Amphibia > Caudata > Salamandridae > Pleurodeles > Pleurodeles waltl. The sequence continues at coordinate 1,008,458,550 of NC_090449.1, read as the reverse complement.
AGTGCAGGCTTTGTTACTGGCCTCAGAGTGACAAAGGCACTCTCCCCATGGGGCCAGCAACATGTCTCTAGTGTGGCAGGCTGCTGGAACCAGTCAGCCTACACAGATAGTCAGTTAAGTTTCAGGGGGCACCTCTAAGGTGCCCTCTTGGGTGTATTTTACAATAAAATGTACACTGGCATCAGTGTGCATTTATTGTGCTGAGAAGTTTGATACCAAACTTCCCAGTTTTCAGTGTAGCCATTATGGTGCTGTGGAGTTCGTGTAAAACAGACTCCCAGACCATATACTCTTATGGCTACCCTGCACTTACAATGTCTAAGGTTTTGCTTAAACACTGTAGGGGCACAGTGCTCATGCACTGGTACCCTCACCTATGGTATAGTGCACCCTGCCTTAGGGCTGTAAGGCCTGCTAGAGGGGTGTCTTACCTATACTGCATAGGCAGTGAGAGGCTGGCATGGCACCCTGAGGGGAGTGCCATGTCGACTTACTCATTTTGTTCTCACTAGCACACACAAGCTGGTAAGCAGTGTGTCTGTGCTGAGTGAGGGGTTTACAGGGTGGCACAATACATGCTGCAGCCCTTAGAGACCTTCCCTGGCATCAGGGCCCTTGGTACCAGAGGTACCAGTTACAAGGGACTTATCTGGATGCCAGGGTGTGCCAATTGTGGAATCAAAAGTACAGGTTAGGGAAAGAACACTGGTGCTGGGGCCTGGTTAGCAGGCCTCAGCACACTTTCAATTCAAAACATAGCATCAGCAAAGGCAAAAAGGTCAGGGGGTAACCATGCCAAGGAGGCATTTCCTTACACATACCCTCGGCCATCACACCGATGAGCACTGCGTCCCACAACATGACACCACTTTTCATATAGAAGACAATCTACTCAGATCCATATATGATGTGCTGCTCCAGTCCATGTTTCTTCTTTAAATTCTGGGACTTGTAGTCCTGTTTTGCAACGAAATAAACAAGAGTACAAGCTCTAGAATTCAAAGGAAAAAAAAAGATTTGGAGCAGTTCGTTATACAGGCACATGGGAAACTTGCCAGGGCTGCTTTCACATAGGTCCAAAACAAAACCGCCAACCTCGTAACATATCCTATATGATGTGGGATGCTACATGTATGCGTTTCAGAGCCCCGTGTAGGGGGAGTAAGCGTGACATATGCTACCATACAAGGCTGCACGGCTACCACTACACGTTAGCTGCAGAGACCGGATGAATACCTGTAAGGGTTGGAGTCCACCACCTCGGCGCTCATGGTCTCAATCCTGGCCCTCTGGTTCATGGAGCCCCCGCCGTGTGTCACGGTCTGCGCCTCCTGCTGCTGGGCTCTCACCCTGCCCAGCTCCTCCTCCAGCTCCCGGATCTTGGACTGCAGCTTCTCCACCAGGCTGGCAGATGCCATCTTGCCGGTCCCCACTACACACCTCTCAATGGCGATGCTGGCTCCGGAGCGGCCTGAGTGACACGTCGGTGCCCAGAGGGAGGAGGACCGAGTCCGGACCAGCTGGAACCACAAACCTCTCAGCTGAGGCGTGATTACTTCCTGTTAGAGGAATAACCCCTAGCGCGGCGACGCACGCACGTGACGACATGACGTCATGCACCATGCGTGGGCTGTGTAGTTAACCCACTGTACTCAAAATTCGTTTTCTGTAATTTGTATCTTTTTTATTACTCGTCCGCGGCAACTGAAGTAAACACTCTATGCAAGGGCAAATATGAAGCGTGTTTGTGTTTTCGCATTTTCACCATTTGCAACATCGTTTGTAGCGTATGTTCAGAGCTGCTCTTTTAATCATTTTAAAAAGTAATGTGAATGTGGGTGTCAGCTGTTTTTATGAAAGAAAACTAGTATTGGTGTGCAGAATTTTTTGAACGGGAGAAAGAAGACGTAATCATTTCGTGCACAAAAATCGGGCTAATTTCTGCTAAATGGGTACAGTTGGTACATACCAGAGTAATCAGTTATTAAGTGTTCACAGCTCTAAAGCTGTAAGCATCCAAAATTCTATGTCAGGACCTTTGAGGCTTCGGATTATGCTTTCTCTTTCTTTACTGTCAACACACAGCAGCCAATAAAAAAAACAACACTACATTTCCCAATAGCTTTGGAGCTTTGTGACCCCCAATCAGAGCCCACCATGTAGTATATAGATTGTAAACACTAAAGTCTGTCCTCTTTCTTTGCTGCTTCAACGCAGAGCTAAGTACTTCACATTTTCCCTTATGCTATTGTGGAGCAACAATACTATTGTTTATATGTTCGGTGTGGCTTATTGCCTTCAGGCACCTTAATTTTGTTGGATTGCTTATCACGCTCGTAGTGCAAGTGTCACATCTGCATCGGCGTGATTCTAGCCCATTCAATTGCCGTCGGTCAGGAGTGAGAGGGGAGGCCGCGCTAGTGCCTGGAGCAGTCCGCTTTCTGTTGTTGTCCTTGTGTCTGTGCACAGACCCGTTCTTGGGATCGGTGTGAGCATGCTACTTCGACAGAACACGGCTTCCCTTTTTGCTCCGTGTGCCACCTGCTCTACGCCCAGAGGGGCTGCAATAAAACAATAGAGCTTGGCTCTAGGGGATTTCTGGTGCTTTCTCCTCTGCTTCTTATTTGAAAACACTGGCAGGGAAGTTTCAACCTCCCTTTTAGCACCTGGGTGTCCCCCCATTAATATTAACTGTGCACATGCATTTGGAACCTCTTTTATTTTGTATTATATATTGCACTGGAAACCATGGCCAAACAATATCCATATGATGATCAGTGTGGGGCTTATGATACTGGCCATCATGACCAGCACATGGAAGAGCGCCTCGTGGAGGCATTGGACTTCCACGTTAAGGATTCAGTAAATAAGGCTTTAGTGAAAGCCCTGCGCCCTTTTGCACAACTGATTTTAAACTTTGGAGTTAGGCGCTTTGGCTGAGGGTTGGAGAACCCCACTCCTGTAGAGGTCAATATAAATGAGTCTGGCTGGTCAACATATGACCCTTTGGAACAGACCATTAATGCGGTCCTGAATGATCACAAGTATGATGCTTTTAGGAGTCATTAAGCTACTCCTTCCTTTCAAACTACACAAAATATGTCTGATGAGTCCAGTTCTTCTGATTCAGAGGATAATTCGACTCCTGACAAAAACCAGGGCAAGCACAATCGTAAGACTCATCATGCTGAGGAACCTTTGATTCCCCCCCAGAAAGAATTTACAATTTGATCCTGATGCTACCGTACATCCCAGGTCCATGGAATGGACTCCATGTCAAGAGGTGGCAGGGTATGTTCAATCAAGACTTCGGAAAAGTTTTGAGAAGGACATTCGCAACACACTGCGTTTTTAGTACCCCAGCCCTGTTCTCTACAGCAAAGTTGCAGAGACACCTGAACTAGATCCTCACATGGCGACCTTCCTTAAGAAGTATGCCACGGACACGAAAAAAAGCATTGATAGAGCCTGGCGGGGATGTCAGGACAAGTTATCAGATATTTCTGGACGCCTCACTAAGATTTTAGATTTAGCGGTTCAGGCCATGGAGACACAAGAAGTAATAGACCCTGATGTTCTGTTAGAATGGGCCCTAAGAGCCATCTGTTTATTAGGAAACGCCAATTACTCGATTACCACGGAACGTAGGAAGTCTCTTCCTCTGCGTATTGATCCCAAATTGGTAGAGTTAGCGCTATCTGATGCAGGTCCAGTGGCTAATGGACTATTGTTTTGCGACAGGTTCATCAAAGACCTGGCCAAATATGTGGCTACCTTCTTGGCTTTGGATAAGGCCCAAACTTCAATCAAGAAGGTATTTAACAGTGGCATTTTTTGTAGAGCCGGACACTTCGGAGGTCGAGCGCCAGGCTGGTTCAGTCCCCAGACCTCTTGTTCAGGGGCCTCTGGCTACCAAACCAATTTAAACTTTTACCCATCGAGAGGCAGAGGCTACAGAGGCCGCAATCCCAGAGGGCCTCACAGAGTAGGACAGTACAATCAGACTTCCTCTCAATGAGGTAACAATTCTTCCTTCCGGGGAGGCATTATTGGGGGGCACAGTGAGTATGTCTGTACACAACTGATCTTTGATCACACACGATGTGTGGGTACTAAAGACAGTAGCAGGTTACCATCTAGAATTTTATTACACTCCTGAACAAACGTTTATTTCGCCCCCTCTCAGTTTTTCCTATCAAGAGAGTGCTTTTATAGATCAAGAAGTAGAAGCTCTTCTTCAAAAAGGGGCCATTGTTCCTTCTCACCCTCATCCCAGAGGGTTTATCAGTACGATCTTCCCGGTCCAAAAGAAAGGAGGGGGGGTTCTCGCTTGGTGCTCAGTCTTCATCAGTTCAACGCGTGGATTGTGTACCGGCATTTCAAAATGGAGGGCATTCATCTCTTCCGAGATCTATTGGTAGAAGGAGACTTGATGGTCCGCTTGGACCCTAAGGACGCTTAGCTGACCATTCCTGTTTTCACTCCTCATCGCTGTTTCCTTCAGTTCTTTTGGCAGAAAAGGTGTTATGAGTTCACAGCTTTTCCTTTTGGACTGTCTTCCGCCCCTTGGTGTTTCACCAAGATCATGCACCCAGGTATGCAGTGGCTAAGAGAAAAACATATGCGTCTCATAGTTTATCTCAACAACATACTCATCATGGCGCAAGAGAAGCGTCAGGTACTTCTACACCCTTCCAGGACGATTCAGCTTCTTCAGTATTTAGGTGTCATTATAAACACAGAGAATGCCCATGTTAGATCGCTCCCAAAAGATAGATATTTTGGGGTTCAGGATAGATTCCATTTCGACCCAATTGAAACTCCCTTTGACCAAGAGACTAGCTATCAAGAAGGAGTTGAAGAAAGCATTGTATGTTCCTTCTATTTCCTTGAGTGTTCTTGCCCAATTGGTATTCCCCCTGGCTTTGTCTATTCAAGCCATCTTTCCGGGCCCTCTGCATTATCAGGCCCTTCAGAGATTGAAGATTATGCATCTCCAAAAAGGCCTATCCTATTTGGAACTGATTGTTTTGTCACAGGAAGCCCGAACAGAGCTTGAATTGTGGTTGACTCATATGTATGCTTCAAAAAGCAGAGACATTTTTGCCTCAGTTCTGGAGATTGTCATAGAATCAGATGCCAACAGATGGGGCTGGGGAACCATATGTGGGCAGATGGAGACAGGGGGTCGGTGGTCCCCGGAGGAACTTAAAATGCAAATAAATTGTCTAGAACTTCTAGCAGACTCATTTGCAGTGAAGAGACTGTCCCCGGTCAGGAAAAAAAATTGTATCCTCTTGAAAATGGGCAACATATCAGCAGTGAGGTATATCAAGAAACTTGGGTGGATGCAGTCCAAGATGTTAGCGGAAATTGCAAAGGACTTTTGGCACTTCTGTCTAGCTCATCAAATTTCGATCACGACGGAGTACATCCCGGGCAGAGTGAATGTAGTAGCAGATTGGAATTCTCGATATCTCCAAGATGTCAGCGATTGGAGATTACACACCAGAGTCTTTCAGTTTCTGAATTTTCTTGGGGGTCCTTGGTCGGTGGATCTGTTTTCGTCCTACCTGAAGGCTCAGCTTCCCGCTTTCACAGTTGGAGTCCGGATCCGATGGCTCTCAGCTTGGACGCCTTCCTTCAGTCCTGGACAGGAGAATTGAATTACGCGTTTCCCCCTTTTGTCATGATTCACCAAGTTCTGTCCCAGGAACCTTCATCAGAAGGTGGAGCCAATCTTGGTAACGCCATGCTGGAAAGCTCAATCATGGTTTCCAGTGGCATTGTCCCTTTGATGTGCTGCCCGGTGCGAATTTTGAGATCAGAAGAACTTTTATTGGATCCAATGGGGCAACCACATCCTCTCATTCTGGAACAGAAATTGTCGCTCATGGCATGAAGAATTTCAGCGGATCATAACAAATCTCAGAGGTTTCGGAGGACACTAGATTCTGCCTCTCTCAATCCCTGGCACCTAGTACACATAAAAGATATGCCTCTGCCTGGAAATGCTGGCTGGATTGGTGCAGTCAGAGGAGTGTGGATCCCTTGAGGGCCTCAGAGCAGATGTCTGCTAATTTCTTGTCCCACTTAGAAGCTCAAGGTTTAGCTTACAGGACGGCTAACAATTTTAGGTTGGCTATTTCGGCCAAACACCCTTGAGTTGATCTAAGTCTTTTGGGGAGCGCCCTTTAATATGTAAGCTCCTATGTGTTATACGCTTGATACGTCCCCCTCAATCAAAATACTCATCCTTTCGGGATGTTAATATAATTTTGAAATTCCTTGTAGCATGGCCTGCCAATGAGGGTTTATCACGAAAACAATTATCGGCAAAATTAACTATGTTACTTTGTCTGATTTCGTGTTGGAGAGTGTCAGACGTCAAAGCACTGGACACTGCAGGTAGGGTTTTTACTCCTATAGGAGTTTCTTTTCAGAATTCTAAACACACAAAATCGAATTCTACATGTATTTCTTATCCAAGTTTTAGAGACAACTCTAAATTATGTGTGATGAATTGTTTAAAAGTGTTAAAGGATGTCACTCGTGAATTCCGTAGAAATCATTCTGGGCAATTATTGATTTCATTGCAAAAAATCTTTGGTCCTGTGTCTTCAGCGACTTTAGCTAGATGAGTCAGGTGGTTATTACAAGAAACAGAAACAGATGTTTCCGTTTTTGGGGCTCATTCTGTTAGAGGCTCTATGGCCTCAAAAGCCTTTAATTCAGGGTCCAGATTGGAAGTTATTATGACAGCGGTAGATTGGTCATCAGACTCTACTTTTAAGTTGTTTTTATCATAAACCAATTGTAGATGTGGCTTCTGGGGTTATAGCTCAGCTTTAAACTAGCATAATCCGAAGCCTCCAATCCTGATGTAGAATAAAAAAAATTCTAGCTTGCACAACAAGAATTTTCAATTCTGTTAGGGACACGGAGTGGAGGATTATCCGCCTGTGATATGGGTAACATTCGGAGTTAATGTCTATGGCATATTGTGTTATGATTAAAAAGTTGTCCCAGCCGAAGTAATATGATGCATTTTCTCAGCTTTGGGATGTTACGTCATTCTTTTCTTTTTCAGATGAGAAAACCACTTGAAAGATTTCGGGAGAGATCTTCCTGAATTTCAACATGGAGAACTTCGGTTCTGAGTTGCACTGGTTGTGCTGTTTCGCTTCCATTGCCAAGAAGAAACCATGGGTTGGTGCTACGAGTATGTTGGTCGGTGTTGGTTTGTGTCTTTGATTTTGAAGGAAAGAGGATGGACTTTAGTTTTTACGAACTATATACTAGACGGTGGGCCCTGTTTGGGGGTCATAACCAGGCTGCAAAGCTGTTGGGAAATGTAGTGTTGTTTTTTTTAATTGGCTGCTGTGTGTTGACAGTAAATAAAGAGAAAGTATAATCCTTGCCTTCGTGTCCTTAATAGAACTGAAAATTCTTGTCACACAAGCTAGAAATTTTTGATTCTAGGTCAGGACCGGAAGCTTCAGATTATGCTTCTCCTTCTTTGCTGTTTATTACTGGACAAAACAAAGCAGCCAATAAGATCAAACTTTAAAAAAAACCTACATTACCCATAAAATATGACATCACAGTATCAGTACCAATCAGAGGACACCCTGCAATATATACTCAAGAACAACCATAACTTTTCTCTTTCTTTATTGCTTCACGAAAGATAAGTACATGGCCTCATATTTCTACAATAAGTTGTTCGATAATTGAACGCTCTTTTGAGCACGCATAGATTAAAGCAGCGCGTGTCCATACTTGTAGAGATGATTCATCACTAACATTATTTTGTTCCTTTTGTAGTTCCATCAGCGTGCGCGCATTGCGACGGTACACGTCCCTACCTTCGAGAAGTTCTCCTTCTCGATCGCCACCGACTGGAGTGACAACAGCAGATTATCGTTAACCGCTACCAGTGTTTCACTCCGGCGACAGGAATACAGCTGTTCTGTGTTTTTTCTGCACCCAGCGGTGGTGCGGGAGGCAAGGGGAACCCATCATTAGAAGCGAGGACCGTAGTCCTCTTTCTGGGTCGCTGCCCCCGTGCGCACTTAGCAAGTCAGTTAACAGATTTGAATCTGGAGAGTGAGCCTACACCATTAGACTCAGCAGGTTGGAGTTGGCTCCTGTGTGTTGTTGGCTGTCGAGCTGAGCGTTCCCTTCACGCCCGTGTGCCAGGGCTGTAATCAGGCTACTACAGGAATGTTTTCTTGAGGGTGAAACAAGAATTAAGAAAAAGGAACAAAATTTACATACAACGTTTAGAAGCAGGAACTTCTTTTCAAGTTGATTTTGCCTCCCTAAATGGCCTAAGACCTCTGGGGACCCCCCCTTAAATTATTCACTTTGCAGAGCTTTTTTCACGCTCTCCCTTAATAACAGCTATAGCAATGAGCGAAAGGCACAACCAAGATGATGCCCTCACCTCCAGGAACAGGAGGACTTACTCCTTGCGGAGGACATCGTACATGCTCTGGATGCCTCAGTAGCGCAGTCAGTTTATAGAGCCCTGGTGGCTGCGCTACAGCCATTCGCTAGACAGCTCAAGAGGTATGCCCTGACAGTCCCTCCCTATGGACAACCCAACCCTGTGCCTATCACTCCCTGCATGGAAGAGAGATCCCCTCAGGGCCCCGAATAACCCCACGCAGCCCCCATGGCCCCACTCTCCCAATCCACAGCTTCAGACCACCAATACTCAGCACAACCCTCCACCAGCACCCAGGCTCTCTCTTAGACGAATCACACTCCCCTCAGTCTGACTTGGATGATGACACACAGCCACAAAAACATTGACATCACTCCTCTGAGGACCAACGGTCTCCCCTCCCACTTACAGTATAGACCTTACATCAGCCGTCAACTTTGATCCAGACACAATTATCCACCCCAGGTCCACAGACTGGACCCCCCTACCCACAGTTACAGATTACGACCATGCAAGGCTACGAAAGGCCCTAGATAAAGACATCAGGAATCGCCTCAGGTCCGAATGCCTCCAGCCTGACATTCCCGATAAGGTGGCCCTGACTCCAGAGCTAGACACAAACCTAGTGACATTCATAAAACGCTCCACTAAAGACCCAAAAAACGGCATTGACAGATCATGGAAGTCCTGCCAGGACAAAGTCCTAGACCTTGTAGGTCCACTATGCAAAATTTAGTATTTGACGGTCTTGGCAAAAGAAACTGGCTCTTTGATAGACCCTGACACCCTTGCAGGATGGGCTCAGTGCACTTTATGCATCCTGTGCAGCGTGAATTGCGCCATCTCCATGGAATGGAAAAGATCAATCTTACTGCGGATAGGTCCCAAACTAGTGGGTCTACCTAGCGCTGAGCCAGGACAACTAGCTAATGGACTTCTCTTCTGAGACAAATTCGTAAAAGACTTGGGCAAGTTTGTCCACATGTTTACGGCCCTCGACAAAGCCCAGACATCCTTGAACAAGGTCTTCCAAAACCGCCTTTTTGCAAGGGCCGACAGAAGTAGAGGGCGTCTGTCCGGCTGCTCCACCTCACGCAGCTCTCACCCAGGGTACGCCTCGTCGGGCAGAGGATATTCATCTCAGTCCAGAAACACCTTTTAACCCCGCCAGAGCAGGGCAAGTCATGCCCGCTTCAACCGAGGTGGCTTCCGTAGCAGCTACAATACTAGCTTCAATCTGCAAGGTAAGCTTGATTCCCTCTTCAACAGTGAAATTAGGGGGCAGAACAAGATTCTTTCTGCACATTTGGGCATTACTGGCATCAGATCAATTGGTACTGGAGACAGTAACGGGCTTTCATTTAGAATTTTTCAGGAACACTCAGCAGACAACCGTACCAAAGCCAATCCATTCTTCCCACATAGATGATCTTTATCCAACAGGAGGTACACCAATTACTAATCAAAGACGCATTTGTCCATGTCCAGCCAGATTCCTCTGGGTTTTGCAGCCACATCGTTACAGTAAACAAAAAAGATGGGAGATCCCGTCTGGTAAGCAACTTGAAAGAGTTCATCAGCTAGATTCTTTATCGCCACTTCAAGATGGAGGGGGTCCCTCTCCTCAGGGACATTCTCAGAGAAGGCGACTTCATGGTATGATTGGACCTGAAAGACGCCTATCTCACGATTTCAATTCCCCCCGCCCACAGGAAGTTGCTACAGTTCAGATGGGAGGGGCAATGGTTCCACTTCAAGGTTCTCCCTTTCGGTCTCTCTTCCGCTCCTTGGTGCTTCACCAAAGGTTATGCGCCCAATGGCAGAACATATCTGTTCCAAAGGAGTTCGAATGATACTCTATTTGGACAACATACTGCTTATGGCCCAAGATGCCCAGACACTCATACCACATCTAGAATGGACCATTCATTTACTTCAAGATCTGGTAGGCTTACTAGCATCTTCCATAAAGACCATCTTTCCAGCACCTCTACATTACAGAGCACTCCAATGTCTAAAGATCCATCACCTCCAGAAAGGTCTCTCTTACGCAGAGCTTATAGATCTCACCCAAGAGACTCGCAGTGAACTTCAGTGGTGGTTGGATCACATGTCAGCATGGAACAGCAGGGCCATCTTCAGCTCTCTCCCGGACATTTTACTGGAATCAGACGCCAGCAAGTGGGGTTGGAGGGCCAGGTGCAATTCCCTTTCCACAGGAGGCCGCTGGTCACGCGAAGAATCTCTCCTTCACATAAACTGCTCAGAGCTGTTAGCAGGCTCCTTTGCTATAAAAACATTGTCCCCGAGCTCCAACTACTGCGATCCACTATGCATGGACAGCATTTCAGCGGTCCATTATGCCAACAAGCTAGGCAGGATGAGATCGCAAGTCATAGCGGAGATAGCGAAGGCTCTTTGGCATTACTGCCTCCAGAACCAGATTACTTTGACAGCGGAGTACCTACCGGGCCAACTCAGTACAATAGCAGACTGGAATTCCAGATATCTCAGAGACCACCGAATGGAAACTCCATCATTCAGTGTTCCAAGCTCTTCAGTTGAGATAGGGCCAATGTCACATAGATCTATTTGCATCTCACCTCTCTCACCAACTGTCCTGTTTCTTCTCTTGGAGACCGGACTCCATGCCTCTGGCCATGGATGCCTTCCTCCAACAGTGGAATGGGCCTCTTCCGTATGCCTTTCTTCCCTTCATAATGCTACCGAGAGTCAAACCCTACAACAGAAGGGAGAACTGATCCTATTCACTCCTCTTTGGAGAGCTCAACCCTGGTGTCCAGTTCGTCTGGGACCCTCCAGTTCAGATTTCCTCACTTCCGGGACTCTTGTTAGATCCGGCAGGTATGTCACATCCTCTTTTTGATCAAAACAAACTACAGCTCATGGCGTGGTGCATTTCTGGCAGCGCTGGTATCTGCCGGACCTTTCGGAGCAATCTGTCTCTTTCATATCCGCTTCCTGGTCAAATTCCACTCATAAACGCTACGCTTTGGCCTGACGTAGATGGCGGAGTTGGTGCAACACACGGAGCCTGGATCCCTTGGGGGACCCCGTTAATTCTATAGTCAATGTTTTAGCAGAGATGGCTTCTGAAGGCTTAAGATACTTCACGGTCAATAATTATCGATCAGCCATTTCTGCAGGTCACACATTCATGAATGGAAAACCTGTAGGAGAACACCCTCTGGTAAGTAGGGTGATGAGAGGTATGTGTTTGGCTAATCCTCTGCAACCAAAATATGCACATTTATGGGATGTTAATATTATCCAAAATCTCTTACGACGGTGGCTCTGCAACGCCAGCCTTTCTAGGAAACAACAACAGTTTATTTCACAATATAGTACATCTTCATACGTAATTCCACTGTATGATTATTAATTCTTTACATCATATTCCTTATTTTTTCCCTGAAAACCCACTTTTATAACCAAAAGAATCACTGATAACGTATTTTCTTAAAAATAGACATATCTGGTTACATTACACATATCTATTTTTACCACCCGCTCAATCTCACTCTACCACTCACTCCTGCATTTGTACTGAAGCATTAATTCCCTCACATATACCATTCATACCCACCCAGCCACTCATCACATTCATTAATAGTACAATGGGAAAAGAGATCTCCAGTTTCTGCTGTTGTTGTGTTGCAGGTTAGTATTTCACACAGAAACAGTCAACACACATTTTGGTGGAATAAAAGAAAAGTCCCTTCACCTTCTTTAGGACCATCTTTAGACTACTGGTGGATCTATAGTGGGTGTTCTCACCAGATCTAGATTCTATAGGGGGTTTCTCACCAGATTTGGATTCTATAGTTTACAAACCTAGGATGAAACAATCTGCTACCATGGGGCCCAGGGTCTTATTGTTAGTGAGGGTAGCTTTTAGAAGGTTGTCATATAATTCTGTCTTTCTTTGTACTCTCAAGAGTCATGTAGAAGGATATATATGGGCCTTGTTTAGGAGCCCAAGAAATGCCACAATGCTTCACTGAGTCCTCCAAGTTCTTTAGGTCTCTACCATCCATCCATACAGATTCTCTGTGAAAATTCAAAAAAATTGCTAAAGTTCATCTGAAACAAATTGTTCTTGTGTTTGCTGTTCTCATTTTACATTTCAAAGATGGAAAAACATTATTTTTGGTGTTTCTTTCATTGCTTGTTTCACAGGCCTTTTACACCCATATGCAGCAATAAGCTACTGAAAGATGACCTGTTGATCTTTAAAAAGGGCCTTCCAAGGTGCTGCAACACGTGCTGCTGTTATTTTTAGTAACTTTGATCCGTTTGAGATAGAAACATTCTTTTTTTAAATTAAAATCTGCAAATTATGAAGCAGATAATAGATTATGTGGCAAATGCAACAAGTACATAATTAGGCTGAAAACGCTGCGGTTGCAGAACCACACAATTCCAGTGGCCCTGAATATATTTGAACAATTGCTGCGTAATGGTCCAGTATCATCTGTGAAACCATCTACTCCTGGCTTTATTGCTGACACCCCATTGCGTTTTTGAACTTGTATTTGTATGTGTAATGTTGTGGTATTATTTTAGCGCTTTACACAGGCACATTTATTTTAGCTGTGTGCCTGAAGCCTGCGCCCTTTTACCTAGTTGCATTTCATTTTATTCCTTTTATTATTTTAGCAAAAGCTTCATTTGAGCAGTGCTGTTTTATTATTTTTATCACCTGCCATTTCTCGCAGAATTTGTTTTTAGTTCTTTTGCACCACATTTCATCTTGTGCTCAGCCCAAGGCTGTACGAGGCTATACATGATAGTTTACCGACTGTTGCCGGTCCAAAGAGTACAATGTCTACCCTAAACAGAAATATGCATTATCACATCAGGATAGTTCTCAGAACAACAACACGTTTGGTTATAAAACAACAAGCTGTCACAAACCAGGTTAGAAGGCAACATTCCAGCCAGCCATCTTATGCTGTACCATGTTGCATTTCTGCTAGACTGGCCCTTGTTGTTCCAAACGCCTGGGAGGACTGCCAGCAGACCAACAGGCAACCACTTGCTTATTATCCAGGTATAGGGATGGGTCTCCCTGCAGAGACTAAGTACAGGCAAATTAGGTCTAACACTGCTATCGCTCTCTTGTAGATTTTTAGTAGTGCAGGTAGGGATTATAGATTCACTATTGTGACAGAATGTTGGGACTTTTTATCTGTTTCTCATTTTTCGTAACAATGATAACAGTGTTGTGTTTTATTTTGCTAATAACTGCAATTCATGCCTCATTATGTAGAATGCAGTTGCTTCAATGAATGATTGAACCAAATCCTGCTTCTGTTTGTCTTTTGCATGAATGAGACTTGTGTAACTGAGAGAAAGGGGTAAGATTTGTTCCACCACTACTTCCTGAGAAGTCATAGTGTCATGTATCAGGCTACCACAAATTGCCTTTACTCTTGGGTTTTGGTGAGGTGCTGCTGCCAGCCAAAAGAGTTATGCCAACAGCTTCCAGACGGTGTGGGATAAGTCTCAGTCCCCCACATGCGGTAGTGCTGCCGTCCGAATCCAGCAGTCTTGTCCCCATGACGAGTGTCCTACGACAGTAATAGGAACAGGAAAGGGAAGACAAGGGAGGGGAGGATTACATATGAAAGGAGAGGATAAAATGCAAGAGGGAACACATACAAACCAGGAGTTCAATGGGTGTCCGGACACAGTCTGTTCATGAGAAGCAGTTTTGGTAGTAACACTTTAACATTGCAGGTGTGGGCTCAAAAATACCATAATGCAAAATGAGATTGGCTACAAAGTCAACACCAGGTGTTACAATCACTATCTGGACTTCTGGGTATCAGGAGAATTACTACACCATCTTAAACTTAGTAAGTATCAGCTGTCCGTTGTATGGAAGAAGGCTGTTGTCACCTTACTTTGCAGTGTTTGACACCGGTTGGCAATTACTTCCTCAATCATTGCACCTACATCTGGAAAATGTACCTTCTCCTTGAACATGTTATGGCTTTTAGTTTAAATTTATGGAATGTGTTGACTACCTGCGTCCTCATTTTTGGTTTATTTTGTTTTTGCAATTGTATATTGTGCAGGCCAGGTACAGTCAGAGGGCTGCACAGGATACAGGTAATACCTTATTGAGTAACTTAGAATACTTTCATCCAGAGAAAACACTTCCTGTTCTGTTACAGAATTTGGTATAGCAAATGGTGGATGGAATTATCTAGAATTTTATGGAGCGGTGTGGGCAAATCTAGGCTTGCGTCTTTGTGGAAGGGGTGAGAACCAGTGGTGCTAGCCATGTGGGTACTTATACAGTTTTGCCAAGCATAGAGTGGAGAGTGCAGTTCATTTAGATAACAATGTACGAAAAAAGTGCAGTGGGGGGGGGGGGGGCTGGACTATTAGTATTAAGCCATGAGCTTTACAAGGGGAGTTACAATTGGAGTAAGAATTGATGATAATAGATCAAACAAGTGGGGGAGAAATGGCAGAAATGAACGTAGAAGAAAGAAGCAATATAGTCTGCCACGAAGAAAAAAAGGGCAAGGTGTGAACCTCAGCAAAAACAGACTAGGCTCATTATAGCAATAAATGTGTTAGTGTACCAAGGGATTAGGCACAAGGAGAGGCAATTTGGGGAAAGAAAAGAGAGGGTGGGGTAAACGAGGAGGTACCTTGATAAGGAAGTAGAACACATGTTAGGTCAAGACATGCACCACGCAAGAGTTCTGTGGTGATCAGAATCGTAATGTTCCAAGATTGGTGACAAAGATGATTGTTTTAAGTCTGATGAGTGGGATTATTTTAAGTCTGATAAGGGAAGTGTTTCTTACAGAGTAGAGTCTTGATATCACTCCAGCATTTTGAGGATGGGGACAATGCAATTCAAGGGAAAGAAAGTTTCATTTATTTGGCGCGGACCCCAAAAAGGATTGATTCAGAATTTGTATCATTTAGACTTTAGGCATCTCTGCGCCCAAAGTTACCTTGTATGCCTTCTGCAGCCTCGTGAAATTGTGGCTAGTTGTACTGAGAGATTTAGCTGTCAAACTTTTGAGGCAATGCAATGAGATGAGAGTTCGCTTGTGCGAAGGTGAGAGAATGCAAATGTAGTCATGTGTTTGAAGCAGTGTTTACCCTTGATCAAGCATGCAGCCAGATGTACGACCTTCAGCCCTACTAGCATTGTTGTGGCGGACTGCATGGTGGGAATTTCATTTTATGCTGCAGATGGCTAAGAAGGTAATGACTGAGAGCAAATATTAGGCTCAAATTAGATTTTAATGTTCCCTAGCAGGCAAAGTTGCCACTGGATGCTTTTCCCCAAAGTTTTTGGTGTAAACATCAAGTTGCACCCTACTGTTCAAAACAGAAGCTAGAGATTTTGTATTAGTGGCAAGCATGTGAAAGTTACCAAGACAAGTTAGAGCCAACATGAAGTTTTTTTATGGTAATTCTTTATTGGCTTTTTCACTATACAACAATGTATTTCCGAGACGGGTTCAGGAGACAGGTATAGTGGTCCGGTCTAAAAGATGACTCGATCTTGGCCTTCTTTTGGCTGCCAAGATCAGTACTTCACCGAAACAACAAGGGAAGTGGAGTAAGGGAGAGGATGGGTGGTGGGGAGCTGGTGTAGGGTGAGGGGGCTAGCACAGGATGAGCTACCAAGATGTCATGAGGTGCCTCGTAGCCTACGCCAGAGTCATAACAAAGCACAAAGCCACCAATTACCCTGTGAAACGGCTGCCCCCCTGGTAACTCACCAGGATCCAAAGGCTCTGGATTATAAAGCAGTGTTGATGACGCCAGAACCTACGAGTGGTAGTGGGGCTCAAAGGTAGGTTCACCCACAGCAGGTGTAGGACAGGAAGGGCTAGGCAAACTGTGCGGCTGCCGGCCCATCAGAGGTTTTGGGGGCGAGAAGCTATGGGGAATTCTTGCACTAGGGCTGCAGCCAAATATGCGCTGGGTGGAATTGGGCTATGGCACCGGGTAGAGGAAGGACTCCTAAGCAGCCTCAAATGCATCTATTTGGTTGTTGAGTTGATAGATGACCAGTTCACACTCCGCGACCCTGGCCAGCTCAGGCTTACCATTCTGAGTGGGTGGGGACATTGGGCAGCCGCCGATATATGAGACTGCACACCTTTGCGGCCACAAGGGCTGTTTCCAGCCACAGATGAGAATGTTTAGTGGGCACCACACAGTCTGCCATGTCATGTTAGCGGGCCAAATCCATTGATAGGCAAAGTTGTAGACCACATGCGCCCAGGGTCTCACACAACCATCGAGTACGGCTGGAGTATCCTACAGTGGCAGACGACATGTAGGAGATGGCAGCCTCCAGTGTCACTTCTGCAGCACTGGTCATGTGGCAGGAGTCCCACACCGGGGAGTCCAATACCAATTATGCAGTACCTTAAAGTAGTGACGTTTCAATTTGGCCTTTCAAAGGAAGGTGTTGTATGGAAACGAGGGCAGACCAGTTGTCCACGGTATAGTTTCAGTTTAAGAGAAACTGTCATATCAGCTGAAGAGCTTCCCAGACCAGGGCTGAGAAGAAGGCACTGATGAGAAGGTTATACAAGTCCTGAAATGACTCCCCTGTATGTACCCCAAGTCTCTAGGTACCTTTGAACAGGAGAGTGGAGTGTAATATCACCGCTATCCAAGGACACCCTGAGGCAGTGTATCAATTGGAGTAGGACCAATGCTGGGATTGAGGGAGGCCAAACTCTGAGTGGAGGGTTTGGAAGGGTTTAAAGGATGTGCCTTTGAACAGATGATCAATACGTATGATTCCCACAGATGTCCAGGAGGACCAGGACATGTGCGGTCACCTATACGAATCCTGGAGTTGCCCCAAGGGGGTGGGAAAGGGCAGAAGCATGCAGCCACGACTCCTGTTTCAGTGTACCATGCACCGATTTTCACATCATTAACATAGCATTGATGACCGAATTGGCAATCTGCGGGGTGTGTGCCATGTATTTGTAGAGGGTAATGAGGAACCTGTTGTTCTTGAGAATAGCAGTCTCAATGGTGATCCACGTGGGGAAGTCTGGGGTGCAGGTTATCTAGTAGGTCAGCTACGAATGATGGTTGGCAGAATAGTAACTGGCTACTTGTAGGAGACACAGGCCTAACCGATTTTGTGTGGGAACAGAGCTTGTCCAACTTCATATGGACTGCGGGCCCCAGATAAATACTTTGATCATAGAGTCAATCTGAGGGAGTGAGGCCTTGGGAATCAACAGCAGGAGCATGCCAAATATATAATTAAAAGGAGTGTGATTACCAGTTTGGCTGCTTGCACCCAACCCCAGAGAGACGGGTGTAGCGCTGTAGCAAGTGGAGGGGCTAAGTTGTCCTCTACCATGTTGGAGAGACCTCTGTTAAGAAGGACTTCCAGGTATTTCATCCCCTTTGGCACTCACCTAAAGTTGAAACCGTCTATTCAGGCCCGGCAGAGAGCCTAGACCTGGGCGGCACTGCACACTTATACCAGTTGACCTCGTACTAGGAGAACTGCAAATAAATTCCCAAGAGTCGAGTAAGGGTAGACAGGGTGTCTGCCGAATGAGTCACAGTCATGAAGATGTCATCCACATAGAGAAGTGCCTTGACCAAGATATTATGCACTGTGCTTCCATATATCTGATGCAAGGTTCTGATGCCAGGGCCAGGGGCTCTGGCTCCAATAGGAACAAGAGCGGGAAAAGCTAGTAGCCTTGCAGGGTTCTGTGTTTGATCAAAAACCTACATGAGAGGAAGCTGCCGCAGTTCAACTGGGCCATCGGTGTCCGATACAGCCACCCAACCGTCATAATGGATTGATCTCCAAGGCCAAATCTGCATAGGACTTTAAACAGATACAACCATTCCACTTTGTTAAATGTCTTCTCTGCATCAAGTGAGATGGCAACAGTCTCATCATCCCAGTCAGTGGAGGCCCATACGAGGTGCTCAAGTTCTCGTAAATGATTTCTGGAAGAGTGTCCCAGTACAAAACTGACCTAGGAAGGATGGATAAGGGACAGGATCACCTTGCCCAGTCTAGTCACCAGGATTTTGGCCAGTATTTTGGTATCAACATTAATGAGGAATATGAGGAACATTCCAGAGGGTCTTTGTAGTCTTTCGCTAGGAGGGTAATGGTAGCTTTGTTGGAAATGGCACCTAAGGAGTTAGAAGTCCCAGCCGCCTTGAATGCCTCATGAAGCATTGGCATTAACAGGGGCTTGCAGGTTTTGTAAAATTCTCCAGTAACCCATCCTCATCCCTTTTTAGGTCGAGTACAGCGCTGCTTTTCTGACATGTTGGTATGTATCTGGGCTTTTAATAACACAAACATCACGCTCATCACTACCACTCGTTTGTGGGTTGCCTTTCAAAAATGCTTTGATGACATTGGTAAATGGCTTACGTTTGTCCCTCCATGGGGAGGTTTTGTTACCGCCTTGGCCATCGCCCCTGTTACATGGCTAATTGCACATTTCCCGATAAGTTTAACGGCAAGCAAGCTTCTTTTTCCTTTTCTATGTCTCTTCACGGTGATGCTCATGGCGCCCGTGGCACTGTGAATCGGCTCGCTTATTTGAAAATGTTTTACTTTAAATTTTCAATTTATGTGGCAAGAGAAGTCTGGTTAGGAGTTTACAACGCTAATAGCGCTAACTCGAGCAAATGCGAGATCCATTACATTGCAAATGCTTGTTTTGAGATGTAGGCAGTGGCGGTTTCTATTGGTGGACTGAGAGGCTGCGCCCTTTTAATTTCACAGCGTTATGAATGGTAATTGCAAAACGCATTTATCATCCATACTCCATTACAAAAAATTGGTACTGTGCAGAGCTGCCTCGCTGAAACAGACATGAGGCAGCTCTCCTTAGGTTACGTCATAGTATTGGAGAATCTAACGTAAGCAGGCTACGGGCTGACATGTTGCCAGCCCGGGTCTAACACTTTGGGGTCCCCAGGGGGTATCAGGGCATTTTTAGTTTTAGGGGCAGGGGTGGGGTGGGGTCGATAATTTTTACTTTTTAGGAGTGTGGGGTTAGGGCAGTTTAGGTTTTAGGGGCTGGAGTGGGGGGTCGGGGTATTTTTACTTTTTGGGAGTGGGGGTTGGGGTGGTTTAGGTTTTAGGGGTGGGGTGGGGGGTTGGGGTGCTTTAGGTTTTAGGGGTGGGAGATTGGGGTGGTTTTAGGTTTTAGGGGTGGGGGGAGGGGTTGCAGTAATTTTAGGGGTGGGGGTTGGGGTGGTTTTAGGGTTGGGGGTGGATGGGGTCATTGTAATTTTTAGGGGTGGGGGGCCAGGGCTGGAACCATGCATGCCGTTCACTAATGCCTTTACCAGGAATGCCTTTACAATGAAAAATCGTTGTTAAGGGCATTCGTGGTAAAGGTCACAACCGGCTTCCTTATGGAAAATACCTCCATCGATACCAACCCGACAGAGCTGAGGTCATTTGGGGACAAACTTAATACCCTGTCTCTTTAAGTTTCCTCTCACTTTTCTTTCTCCCTTTTGCTGCTCATTTTAAATTCTTCACACCAAGGTGCACCTCTCCTTACTAACTCTTTCCCTCCATCGCTCTCTCTATTCTCCTTCATTTTATATTTTCTCTCTTTCTGTGTAGTAGGCGCAGAACCAGGCAATCAATGGGACACTTGGCACTTGGCAGAATCCTCTATTCTGCCTGGCTGAGAAGAAACAGGTGATTTATTCAGCACATTCTGGGCCAGATTTACAAGGCCCTTGCGCCCTTTAGGGCCACATTTGCAGCAAAAGTTTTGTCGGAAATGTGACACTAACGGGCCACTACCATAGCACCATATTTACAAGTTGGCGCAACCTAGCTTTGCGCCACCTTGTAAAGCCTTTGCGCCACACCATGCATAATATATGCATGATGTATGCAAAGGGGGGTGTTCCCTCGTTAAAGGGTAGCTAAAAATGCCGCAATGGAAGCTAAAAGATTCCATTGCGCCATTTCTGGCCTCATTTTTAATGACTGCTTAAAGCAGGCATTAAAAATGAGGCTCCCATTTATTTCAGTGGGCCTCTTAAAACTATACTGGATTAGCGTAATTGTTTTTATGCTAATCCAGTATAATGTTACAATAGAGTCAATAAAATTACGCCATTACCCCTAACATGCCCCATGGTGTGCCATATTGTAAATACAGCGCTACTATGGTGGCTTTAGGGGACTCAAGGGGGCCGTAAGAAAAGTGGCACATCACTAGTGATGTACCACTTTCTTGTAAAGATGGCCCTCTGTGTATAGAAAGCTAGGCAGAGACTATAAGTGAAAGTCCATAGGCAACATTTCTGAAATGTAGTCATTATTCACAGGGGCAAACTTTACAAGTTGGCTAATTAGATGCATGTACTGGGCAAGTGACTACTTTTCGGAAACATCAGATTTGTGTTTTCTCCGTCTGGCAGAATTTAGAATGCTGCCTGCCAGCATGACCACTGCTCTTTGCCCTGTGCTTAGAGGCCAAAAATGGGATGACTACATAGTCTTCACTCTTAACACCTTTTGGAGCCACTGACAGGCAGGGTAAGAAACGCGCACTGCCAGCAGCCTGAATTCCAGAGCTTTCTATCATGGCCCATTATAAAAAGATGAAATGTGTATATCAGTCCAAAGTACACACTAAACAAACGTGATGTGCTTACACGAAAAAAGCACAAAAACACAGCACCTTGGAAATGGCAAACACTCTTAGCCAATGTAGGTTAAGTAAAATGTAAATTAGAAACAGTAACTAAATCGCTGACATATATTGCCTTAACTTTATTTTCATTAATTTTTCAGAGACCGATTAGTGCTTTTTGAAGGTGAAGTTAAGCTCATGAATATAGGGCCCAACGGGAATCCATTTCAATGTCTGTTTATAGTTACTCTTGGGTCTGTGACCCGGAGGAAAACCAAGTGCTGGATACAAAGGCACATGCAACCCACATTTATTCAAACTCATAACACTGGTATTGCGTGCATTTTGCCGCATGAGGTACGACAGGAAAAAACAGAAACACGTTTATGAATATTGTGTTTTGATTCCGAAAGAAGTGTCATGCAATTTGTGTTTAATATCCAACAGCGTGCATTGCTGCCTTGTAATCTGGAAACTAGTTTCTATCCCTACCGTTGCCAATGTCTGGAAGTGATGACCAGTTTAATAATTCCCAAATGTTCTGCTCGATTTGTGACTAAAAGTTGGTGTTTTTAGCATCACATAATACAGTCAATAATGCTAATAATGCACACCTCAAAACTTGGCAAGGAGCATGTTTAATTCCCTTAGCATAGTTTGTTTGAGCAAATTTAATTGTAAACACTTTTCTTGCTTTTGATTGGAATTTCCTTAGTATTAATCCTCATTGGAAGTGTGGCAGTCAGATCAAAAACTCCATTAGTTTGCCCGCCTGTGACTGAACTTTCCATAAATTACCAGCCTCTCAAAACACTTCCAAGAAGTTCCATAGCACTAATACCTACCTAACCCAGAGATAACCAGTCCTAAATGTTATCTTTATATACTGCTGTAAACAGACCCAGCATCAGAAGTGCACCTGTCAACTGGTCCTACCTTTTCAGATAAAGATGTAAAAGTGATGATAGATGTAGCTTCACTTTATCATAATTAAGGGTGTGCAACCATTAATTACGAATCTTGAATATAAGCCAACCATAGTTTATAAAGTTTCCTTCTATTCTTACATGTACACCCTGACACAATTAGCCCAGCACATTACTAGCAATGCCGAGAGGTCCTGGAAGTGTCTCCATACGGTAAGGTAGCTCAGTTGTAAAGTTCTGATAATGACTCGCTAGAACAATAGCCGTCTTTCTGCAAAAGGCTGATGTTATCACAATCAAGCAATGGTAGCTTCCCTTCAGGAAGGTTGAAAGGATGAGCATTTTGTGGCAATAAAAAGACAGGTTTGATGTACAGATTGAAATTCAGAACCTTTGCAAATGCACGTTTAGTGTATTTTCCATGGGCAGGTGCCACTCCTGTATTCCGTGGTCCTGCTCTTTATGTAGATTCTCCTGCAGTTATTTTTGACAGCCATCTGATCATCTGTGGTAAGAGGCATGGGAGTGGCCCTTGCAAATCCACATCCACAAAGTCATGACTAAGCGGGAATTGAAAAACACTACCCGTGTCTTTTACTCACTGAGTCTTGAACAAAGGAGAGGATGTGTGCACCAAAATACACCAATTAAAAAAAAAGAATTCTGTGAGGGACAACACCCCTATCCCTCCCCATAAACATCGGGCAAAATTCATTCCTTGCTCTTACGCCTCACCACTTTCAAATTCCACCTGCTGCCATTGGTTGTAGGGCAAGCAGTCTGCCACCTTTTCCCACTTATAATGCCTCCACTTGAGCTTCATGAAGTCCTTTTCTTCAGCCACCAGGTAATACTGATTGATGGCTAATGTGTCTGCTTCCAACTGCTGCCGGTTCTGTAACGAAAGGTCTCTGTTGTAGGCTGCAGTTCAAGTGCCTTGCCCAAGTGTTGCCTTTCTAGCAGGGTTTGTCATCTCTTGAGGGCAGAATAGCTCATAAGGAATTCAAATGTAGAAAGGTAGTAGTGGCGTATAAATCGCATGTCCTATTGACAGAAGTAAATGTGAATAAAGGAAAAAAAAATAACACAGCTAATTGGGGTGATGCTTAATAGGTATCACATATCCTAGTACCAAAGGCACGAAAAACAATGGACCAAAAGATCCACTGTATACTAAAGTACAAAAGGATACCCAAGCACTCAGGTAGCAGTCGAAAAGCAAATACAAGTCCAAAAAGTAACGATTCGTAGAAGAAAGATCGATTCAAGTGAGTTTATTGAAACGTTGGAGATTCTGTGCTCCAAAATGCATATGTTATCACAACAACAGCCAACACATGTTTTGTTACCATCCTTGACTTTTTCAAGGCTACAACTACGTGAGAGTACAAACAGCAATAATGGATTCAAAAAAGGTGATCCACAGTAAAAATTTCTAGGTCTAGAATTATGATGTAAAGCTTGTAAGACTAATCAAGAAAGGTAATCATTGACTGTCACGACTTTAACAGAGCCTGTATTATTGGTGTTTCTGGGACTTATTGTATCACAAAGGTTAATTGACGATGCAAAGCTAAGGACCATCCTCCAAGTATGCGCAGTCCCGAATAATCAAGGTAGGTCAGTTAAGAAACCTTGATAAGTCTCTACCTGCAGTTCCAACAGCGAAATGGCAGTGCGGTGTCCAAAATAAAGGCATAAGAAGTTCCTGCCATGTGGCCTTCCGTGCAACCTAAAGCATCTGTGGGGAGGACACTGAGTGGACATTCTCAGAATGGTATACATGTATGGACATGTCAGTTCAGGGAGCCTTGTCCTATGGGTTTTAAAGGAAGCTGTGTTCATCCGCCATCCTCTCGTCCAGTGTCACAGGTGTATGTTTAACAGAGTGGGGCAATGATTGTAAATCCCTCCAGGCAAGATGTTGGAGTGAAAAAGGAGATGGAGCAGGTGACCATGAGTGAGGAACAGTCAATCTTCGAAGAGGAGTTGCGTACTTTTGAAAAGTAAGAGTAGTCCTCAGTGGGATGGGAGAGGTACCAGATAACATCCAGGCCATGGTCTCTGAGCGCATCCTTCAGTATGACCCTGTCTATTGTGTTGTGAGTGTCAGGGGGTACAGTCCTGTCCAAGAGAGGGTCAATGGTAATGTTCAGTCTCCCCCAAAATGACTACCCTTGTGGTGCCATATTCTTATGAGTAGGCGGGAAACATTGGAGGAGAACTGTGCTTTGCCCAAACTAAGGGTGTAAACCGATCCCATGATAAGGGCCTGATTCACAAAGGGCCTCCACACTCATGGCAAAGGCTTTGCAGTTGTGGGGAGGTCAGAGCGGAATCTCCGCAATGACAATTCTCATTGCAGAGATTCCGCCCTGAGTGCGGAGAATTCCCCATGACTGCAAGTCCTCGTCCATGAGTGCCGAGGTCATTTGAGAATCAGGTCCAAGTGAGTAGCCTAGCATTTTCATTTTAGCAAATACATAGCTGTCTTCTTGGTCTACCCATGTGCACAGCAAAGTAAGGGAGAAATGACTTGCTAAGAAGTATGGCAACCCCTCACTTCCTAGAGGTGGCGGCAGGGGGTGGGAGGTACATGTTTCCTATGTTAGACCAGCAACTATGTACTACCCTGTCCACCCAGTCCCTCTTTAGCTTGTCGGCATTTGTCGAGGAAAGGTGTATCTCCTGAATCAGGGCTACATTAGCACATTTGTGTCTGAAATAAGTCAGTCTTGTGTTCCTTCACAAAGCCATTGAGGTCATTAACGTTGAGGGAGAGTATATAAACCAGTATGTGGTGGGAGGAGGTCGTGGTCATGAGGACTCGGTCTGAGCTCAAGCTGGATGGGATGGAGCAAGAGGCCCAGATGGCGCATCAGGGGCGGGTGAGACAAGCGATACTCAACCAAGGACGAGAGTACAAACCCACTCATGTTGAGGAGGTGATTGTGGGGAGATTGCGGACAACACGGAAGGGGAGAAGAAGAATGGAAGAGAAAAAGGAGGAAGCACAGAAATGGAGTTGAAAACGGGGAGAAGGGGCTTAATCTTTCACCTGCAATTCTTACTCTGCTATCCGATCACCACAGGGAACCTTGGAAGGGGTGCGCATCTATGTACCTGATAGGAGGGTAGAAGGTGGGGTGCAAACTAAGCTTCCATGAAAACGGGTATGAGGTTGGCGAGTTAGGGTAGGGGCATATAACCAACAACACAACGGGCGGAGCCAGTGAGATTGCAGAGAGGTCATCAGTGGAACTGGCTGAGATACATAGGGATTTACTACAAACAATGGTGAGCCCAAGAGTATGGGAGTCTCTGGCCGAAGTAGACATCAGGAGCCTACATACTATCCAGTGTCCAGGTCCACAATACAACATGGTCCAAGTGCACTGATACCGGGCTCAAGCTTCTCACCACCTCAGGAGCCAAGGTGACTCCACAAAGGGCGAGAGGCGAGAGGGCCAACCTTAGAGAATCCCCGCCAGTGAAGGACAGCTGTCCCTTAAAAACAGTCAGCGGAGGATTTCATATCAGTACCCTTCTTATCTTTCATTGGCTAGCGTAATTTGTTTCTCTCTTGCGCTAGAGTTTCAATCACTCTGTTGAGGCCCACTCTTTCCAACTTTCTGAGGAGTGAGGTGGAGTGTGTGAGTCTGTCCAGTCAAGCTGTTGCTAATGCTCACTTTTGTGGTGATTCTCGTCCTCCAGCTCAGGTCCATGCTGCTTCATGTCCATCGTAGTGAGTTATTCTGCTTCCAGGTAATCTGCAAAGGCATCTGTGTCCTGGAATTCCAGTGATCAGTCCTTCAATCATGTCATGCCCCTCTACCTCTTCCCGCACGCCATGGACGGTTTTCCACTGGGACCGGTCCTAGAGATCAGTGACGTTCTGTTGGGTATGCCCAAGTTCCCCACCCCACATCCAGTTTGCGGGTCACCTGCCTATCGAGGTCCTCCAGGCGGGGATTCACTGCATCCAGGTGCTTGTGGACAGTTGACAAATCAGTACATGGCATATTTATTTCAGAGGACAGGCTATTCATTGTGGCATCCAAGTAGGTAATTTTGGAGCCCAGTCCAGAGATTTCTTTAAAGGTGGTATCAAGTGCCATATCATGCTTGGAGGCCGGCCCGACTTCAGCCCGGCAAGCGTCTCTGAGAATGAGAGCTAGCATGATGCCTTTGGGCCTGATATGTGGCAATCAGAGTGGATATGGCTGGTTACCAACAAAGAATATGGAAAGGCCCCCAACCAGCTTGCAGGGAACCAGGAGGGAGGAACAGTGACCACAGAGAGGAGTGCAGCCCGGGGGTAAGCACACAAGCAGAGCATCCATGATAGAGAGGTCTGCCTGGCAATTTGTTTGGCACTATGCAGGGAGAGCTCAGGTCCGGGCCTCTGATCAGCCGACAGGATGCATAGTTCACAGCCCAAAAGGCCACAGAAGAGAAGCCATTGGCTTCAGAGGCTGATGTAGGTTACCTCCAGCACGCCACTGCCATTGACTGTAGCACAAGGAGGATGAGGCGCAAAAGCAAAAGGGATGTCCATCAGTCGCTGCTAGATCAGCCCAGTAGTCAGTTTCTCCTAGTTGGGACCATTCCACAGCCCCTCAAAAGGCCTGTGCAGCCACTGCGCGTTGGCGTGTGAGGCCGTGTGGTGATGGTCGGCCAGCAGGAATGAGACAGCATCTGCCGAGGTGGGCCAAGGGCGTGGAGACAGGATCTGCAGCCATCCACTCTGCTGGTGTTTAGGGGACAGTGCAGAGGTGGCCTCATGGAGTCGGTAATGAGGCTACGGCCACTTCACGTCTCTGGGAAATGCTGACCCAGGGCTGCCAAGTCCCATCTGAGAGGAAGCCTTTTCCGGGCTCTTTCAACGGGCCCAAGGGTCCATAAACAACACCTCAAGCAGTCAGGTGGTGTGGGTGCTGTCCTGCGCTCCGTAGGAGCACCAAAGCACTGCTACAGGATCCCAACTGCAGGCAGCAGCCCCTCCATTAGGGCCCAGGGCGCAGGTGAATTTCATAAAGCTGCCATCTTTCTCCGTGGCTGGCTCCGCCCTCCCAGCATACTGTTCTAAAAGAGGAAGTAAGATGGCAATTAGGAGAGGAGTAGGAGTTTTGTCTTTTGAAGATGTAGCTTCAAAAAATAAAGAGACATCAAAGTCCATACCTTACATTGGTATTGATGCCTTGTTGAAAAGGCTCATCAGTGTATTGATGGATTTTTAAATTCATATTTCTCAGTATCTCCCATACGGATGTATATGTTGAGCAGTGGGAGAGAGTAGAGCCTTGGGACTCCCCTAAGGTGGGCGATCCAAAGGAACTTAGGTGGTCATTCTGACCCTGGCGGTAAAAGGCACTTACCGCCGGTCAGAAGACCGCCATAACACCGCCGCGGCCGCGGTAAACCGCCACGGTCATTCTGACCCGCAACTGCCAAACCGCCAAAAACCCGACCTCCACTGAAGGCCGCCACATCAACGGTCAGCGATAAACTGGAGATGACCAAACCTCCACCGTCACGCCAACAGAAATACGCCCATGCCATTCCGACCCACGAATCCACGCGGCGGTCATTCAAATGCGGTATTCCATTGGCGGTACACACCGCTGCGGTCAGAATACGCACCCAGCTCCAAAAAATAGCCACATTGGACAATTTGAAATACACACACCTGATACACATACATGCACCACTCCCACACATCCAATCAACTATAAAACACACACCCACATCACCCACAAACCCCCACTACTAGAAATTCGGAGAGAAGGCGAGATACACAGAGAGAGCACAGCGAACGCAAACCACAACACACAGAGGAACTCAACATCATCACCCACACTACATCCACGCACAAAACACCACACACCACCACACTCATCACCACAAACACCACCCCACACCTCATCCACACCACCCCATGGCACCCCAAAGACACCCCAGGTTCTCGGACCAAGAACTCAGGGTCATGGTGGAGGAAATAATTAGGGTAGAGCCCCAGCTCTTCGGCACACAGGTGCAGCACACCACAATAGCCAGGAAGGCGGAGCTATGGCAAAGGATCGTCGACAGGGTCAACGCTGTGGGACAGCATCCCAGAAATCGGGAAGACATCCGAAAGCGCTGGAACGACCTACGGGGGAAGGTGCGGTCGATGGTGTCGCGACACAACATCGCCGTGCAGAAGACTGCCGGCGGACCCCCACCCACTCCACCTGAATTCACAGCATGGGAGCAAGAGGTCTTGAACATCCTGCATCCTGAGGGCCTCGCAGGAGTAGGCGGAAGAATGGACTCTGGTAAGTCTAATCTCAACTACTTCATACCCCCCAACCACCAGCATGCCAACCCACACCCCCACCCTCACCCCCAACCCCCCATCACACATCCTCCCTGCCAATGTCTCACCAGCACAACCCACCCAACCCAACCCCAAGCCCTGAATGCCACCACAAACCATGGACACCCATCACCTAAGCATGCCCACTGCACATACCCATCCCCCCCACAAACCACCCTCACAACACCTCCCCCAAGGGAATGCCAGCACTGGGGGACAAGGGCACCCACACATTGCACGCTATGGCACACACAGAACCAATAACCATACTCTTTTACCCCTGCAGGACCCGAACGCCAACACACCGGCCAGGAGGGTTCAGAAATGTCCATCCCACCCCCAGAACAGGCCCCCAGTGATGACAGCAGCTCTGTCGACCTGGAACCAGATGACCAGCCTGGACCATCGGGGACCTCTGGACAGTCGGTTCCCCTCAGACAGCCACAGGCCACAGCAGACCTACCCCCCTCTGGGAACACCAGCACAGCACCCACCCAGCGGGCCCATGCCTCTGTCTCCAGGACAGGTCAAGCAGCGGTGTGTCTACCACTACAGGGCACCCAGGGTAACCCACCACCCCAACAACAACAGGGACCTGGGGGCAGTGGTAGTGGGCACACCGTCCAGGGGACAGAGGCCCAGGAACAAAGGGGAACTGGGAGGGCTGCTGTGCGACAGAGGGAGGACAGGCCTAGGGAACCCACTGTCCAAGAGGCCCTCACCACCATCATGGGAGCGTACCACCACTCCCAAGAGACGATGGCGACGGTCCTGGCCAGGTTCCAGGAGATCCAGGCCATGCAGGAGGAACAGTACATGGGGTTCCGGGAAGAACTGCGCAGCATCAGTTCCGCAATGGGTACAATCGTGGTGGCACTCAACCTGATTGTCACCACATTGTGGGACCATGTGGCCCCCCAAAGGGCCCCTGCCACTAGCATGGAGGAAGAACAGCCGACCACCTCCGCCGGCGCTAGTGGACAGGAGGCCCCTACACAACAGCAACGGGCCCCCCGGACCCCACCCCCTGCAGAACAAGAACCACCCCGCAAGAAAGGCCTGAGATCTAGGAAGAAGACAGAGTAGGATGTCAAGACCCCCGCCATGCAAGGATCCCCCCGGATGTCATCCCACTGTCCCACTTGTTCACCCTGTCCAACCTTAAACTGCCCCTGCTCCACCTTCCACAGGCATATGGACAATGCACCTGTGCGACTGAGAGTCTGGACTCTGCCATGGACAGTCCTCCACCATCACCCATCACCCTTTTAGAACTATTCCACAATATTTGCACTTCAATAAACACAATTATTGCACAAAATCCATCTGGAGTCTGCAATTTTTTTTTTTTAAACCAAATGTATTAGACAAAACCAACCAAAAATGTCCAGTTACATTGTGATGACAACATACCAGTGTCACACAGCTGTAGTCCATGGTGAAACAAAGCAGAGGTCACTCCGTGGGGACCACATCTCTGAAATTTGAAGGGAAATTCACAACTCAGTTACCATACATTGGGGGGAAAGGTCAGACAGTAGAGAGCCAGTACTGTAAAAGATATTTTAAAATGCTGGAGTTGATTCTTACCTGTGTGTCACTGGAAATACTGCAGTATCACTGTGTCCCTGTTGTCTGTGTCGTCCTCTTCGTCTTCCTCCTCTTCACTCTCCGCAGGCTCCACAGCTGCCACAACACCACCATCTGGACCATCCTCCTGCAGGAAAGGCACCTGGCGTCGCAAAGCCAGGTTGTGAAGCATGCAGCAGGCCACGATGATATGACACACCTTCTTTGGTGAGTACATTAGGGATCCACCTGTCATATGCAGGCACCTAAACCTGGCCTTCAGGAGGCCGAAGGTCCGCTCGATCACCCTCCTAGTACGCCCATGGGCATCATTGTACCGTTCCTCTGCCCTTGTCCTGGGATTCCTCACTGGGGTCAGTAGCCACGGCAGGTTGGGGTAACCAGAGTCACCAATTAGCCACACACGCTGTCTCTGTAGCTGTTCCATCACATAAGGGATGCTGCTATTTCGCATGACGTACGCGTCATGCACTAACCCTGGGAACTTGGCATTTACATGGGAGATGTACTGGTCAGCCAAACAGACCACCTGGACATTCATGGAATGAAAACTCTTTTGGTTCCTGTACACCTGTTCACTGTCTTTTGGGGGGACCAAAGCCACATGGGTCCCATCAATGGCACCAATGATGTTGGGAATGTGTCCAAGGGCATAGAAATCACCCTTCACTGTAGCCAAGTCCCCCACCTCTGGGAACATTATGTAGCTCCACATGTATTTCATCAGGGCAGACAACACTCTGGACAATACCTTGGAAAACATAGGCTGAGACATCCCAGATGAAATGGCCACTGTAGTTTGAAATGATCCACTAGCCAAAAAATGGAGTACTGACAGCACCTGCACTAGAGGCGGAATCCCTGTGGGTTGGCGGATCGGTGACATCAGGTCTGCCTCCAGCTGGGCACACAGTTCCTGTATAGTGGCACGGTTAAGTCTGTAGGTGAATATGATATGTCGTTCTTCCATTGTCGACAGGTCCACCAGCGGTCTGTACACGGGAACATTCCTCCGTCTCCTCGCAAGTCCCAGCGGACGGTGCCTAGGAAGGACAACATGGAGCACAGAGTCAATCAACCCACAGGTACGTTCCCACAGATTGGTCAGTACACGAATCTCTATGCAGTGAATGGCATGTATGAGTGTCGATGCAAGGCCTAGGCATGTGTGACGCAGTAGGAATTAAGCCATGTGGGCCCTTGAAATGGCGGCTGCCTGACCTGTGAAGTGTGACAATGTGATGTGAGGTCATTGCGCTGGCGTGGCACACCGTGGCGGTAGGCGGTCGAAGACCGCGGCGCAAAGCCGCATTGGATAACATTGAACCCTATGGGTTTCAGGAGCCAATGGCGATGTGCGCCGGCGGTCGCGGTACGCACCGCCGCGGTACGCACCGCCGCGGCCGTAACCGCCATTTTCTATCTGCTTAATCACTCGAGACCTGATCATCCACAGGAGAGGACCTATACTGCAAGTGCTGCTGTGACCTCGGTCTGGAAGTGGTAATGGCTGCTGCTACTGGGGAAAGGGCCCCCGCCTTCAGTTCAGAAGAGTTGGAGAAGCTCGTGGACGGGGTCCTCCCCCAGTATGCGCTACTCTACGGTCCTCCAGACCAACAGGTGAGTAAACGGGGGCCAATGCTTAGTGGCCAATGGCTGGGATGAGTGGGGTGGATGTACGATGGAGGGGAGGGGAGCGAATGAGGAATGCATGGCACGACAGATGAGAGCATGTGCCACATGGCAAAGGTTGGGGAGGGAGGGCCACTCACATCCACCATGCAGAAAAGTGATGAAGTTTCTTTTCACCACCTGTACATGTCACATATGTCAGCGCCCATCAGAAGATCGAGATTTGGCGTGCCATCGCCAAGGATGTCCGGGCCCTGGGGGTCCACAACAGACGGGGCACCCACTGCCGCAAGAGGTGGGAGGACATCCGCTGCGGGAGCAGGAAGACCGCCGAGGCTCTGCTGGGGATGGCCTCCCAACCTAGGAGGGGTGCCAGTCGTACCTTGACCCCCCTGATGTCCCGGATCCTGGCGGTGGCCTACCCCGATTTGGATGGGCGCCTGAGGACATCACAGCAGACACAAGGGGGTGAGTACCAGCACATTCAGCTATACTTGCGAACAGTGGAGGTGCCTGGGTGGGGGAGGAGGGCTGTGGGTTTCCCTAGGCCAGGGCGATTTCTGTAGGCTAGGCCCCTCTGTGAGGCATGGCCCTGTGCCCCCGCCCCCCACCTCTGTAGGGTGCCTAGTAACGCTAGTCATGGACCTGTGTATTCTATGTGGGCAGTTGTCGACCATAGGCTTGTAGGGCATGTCCCAGTGATTGAGTAGTGTACCCCAAGTGCGCAGCGTAGTGCAGGGGGCTTCTGTGTCTGTCCTCTCCGCCAACGGTGGCCCCAATGCATGCACTCAACTTGTCTTTATTTCTCCACCCCCCCCATTTTCTTTGTCATTCTGTTAATGTGTGCATTAGCATCATCAGGCGGAGGAGAAGTGGCATCGGCGCAAGAGGGAGCTGCATCTCACATGGCCCCGGATGGCCATGCAACGGACTCCGAGTTGACCAGTGAGACGGAGGGCGAGGGGGGCTCCACCACGGGGACCCGTGCAGACGTCAGTGACACCGACACGTCCTCGGATGGGAGCTCCCTTGCGGTGGCGGCAACATCCGTGCCCACCTCTACTACAGGTACAGCCGCCACCCAGCGCACCAGCTCCGCCCTCCCAGCAGCCCCTCAGCGTTCGGCCCGTGCCCGCACGGCCAGGAAGCTGGCCATCTCCTTCGCCCCAGGCACCTCAGGCCCTGCCCCAGTCACCCCTGCTGCCCTCAGTGAGGAGGTCATTGACCTCCTGAGGACCATCATTGTTGGGCAGTCTACCCTTTTGAATGCCATCCAGGGTGTGGAGAGGGAGGTGCATCAAAGCAATGCATACCTGGAGGGCCTTCATTCGGGTCAGGCTGCCCAGCAGCGATCGTTCAACGCTCTGGCCTCAGCACTGACGGCAGCCATTGTCCCTGTCTCCAGCCTCCCTCTTCCAACTCCCTTACCCAGTCCCACTCCCCTGTTCCTCTGCCTATCCCATCCACACCTACAGACCAGCCTGCACACACCTCAACACCCAAGGGCAGCTCATCCAGACATAAGCACCACAGATCACACAAACATTCACCCAAGCAACATCCAGATGCAGACATGCCAACAGCCACTACCTCCTCTGTGTCCCCCACCTCCTCGTCTCCCTCCTCCCTCCCTGTGACGTCTACACTCACACCTGCATGCACACCACCATCAGCCAGTACGCCCATCACCAGCACACCCTCCAGACCAGTCCGCACACGTGCAATCACCACCCCCATTGCCATGTACACGTCCCCTGTGTCCTCTCCCAGTGTGTCTGTCACCCCCTCTTCCAGACCACACAAACGCAGGCAGGCACCCACCCAACAGCCATCCACCTCACGACAGCCTCCGTCACAAGCACCTGCACCCAAAGACAGCACACTTGACTCTCCTACAACCACATCCTCTTCCTCCACACCCATACCCACTCCAGCTACCCTTCCCACTGCTCCCAAAAAGCTTTTCCTCTCAAAATTGAACCTCTTTCCATCACCTGACCCACCCCCTCCATCTCGTAAGAGTTCCAAAAACACCTCAGCCACCACCAGCCCAGCAACTCCGAAGACCATCGTGCCTGGCTTTTGGAGTCCGCCATTTCCTTGGGCAGGAACATCGGCCAGCAGCAAGGGGACAGCCAGCCCCCCCCCTGGGAAGAGGACCAAGAAAGGGAAGGGCCGGCGCGACAGGCCTGAGACGGCTGCCCCCAAGGAGAGTAGCCTTGCCCCGTCACCTGCCACATCCAGTAAGGGAGGCAAGGGCCACGGAGATTCAGGCAAGGAGGGCAAGGGCAGCAGGCCACAAAAGTCAGGAAGCAGCCACCCTGGCCAGGAGGGCCCCACCAGCCCCATTCCGGGTGTGTCGGAGGACACCCACGGCCCCAGGACTCCATCACAGGAGGGCCCCGCAACGGAAAGGTCCGATGCTGACTGAGCGGGAACTATTGGCCAGGTTTGGTTCCCTCAAAACACAAGACAGGCACCGCTGAACAGGGCCCCGCCGTGAGAAGCACCGCTGAACAGGGGCCTTCAAGACAGGCACCGCTGAACAGGGCCCCGCCGTGAGAAGCACCGCTGAACAGGGGCCTTCAAGACAGGCACCGTTGAACAGGGGCCTTCAAGACAGGCACCGCTGAACAGGGCCCCGCCGTGAGAAGCACCGCTGAACAGGGCCCGCCAAGACAAGCACTGCTGAACAGGGACCCGCCGTGAGAAGCACCGCTGAACAGGGCCCCGCCAAGACAAGCACCGCTGAACAGGGGCCTTCAAGACAGGCACCGCTGAACAGGGGCCGGCAGGACATGCACCGCTCCGCTGGGCCCTTCCTGTCAAGCACCGCTCCGCTGGGCCCTTCCTGTCAAGCACCGCTCCGCTGGGCCCTCATCTCAAGCACCGCTCCGCTGGGCCCTCCTGTCAAGCACCGCTCCGCTGGGCCCTCATCTCAAGCACCGCTCCGCTGGGCCCTCCTGTCAAGCACCGCTCCGCTGGGCCCTTCCTGTCAAGCAACGCTCCGCTGGGCCCTCATCTCAAGCACCGCTCCGCTGGGCCCTCCTGTCAAGCACCGCTCCGCTGGGCCCTTCCTGTCAAGCACCGCTCCGCTGGGCCCTTCCTGTCAAGCACCGCTCCGCTGGGCCCTTCCTGTCAAGCACCGCTCCGCTGGGCCCTCATCTCAAGCACCGCTCCGCTGGGCCCTTCCTGTCAAGCACCGCTCTGCTGGGCCCTTCCTGTCAAGCACCGCTCCGCTGGGCCCTTCCTGTCAAGCACCGCTCCGCTGGGCCCTTACTGTCAAGCACCGCTCCGCTGGGCCCTCATCTCAAGCACCGCTCCGCTGGGCCCTCCTGTCAAGCACCGCTCCGCTGGGCCCTTCCTGTCAAGCACCGCTCCGCTGGGCCCTCCTGTCAAGCACCGCTGGCCCATTGGCAGGGCCGGTTCTGTGTCGGGCAGGGCTTCACGAGGCACTCTGGCCACCATGCCTCCTCCATGACCAGTGGAGTTTGTAATCCACCTGATGGACTGTGGCTTTGCACTCCCAGGATGGTCCAGTGGGCAAGCCACCCACTGTAGAGACTTGAGAGACTGTGGCTTTGCACTCCCCAGGATGGTCCAGTGGGCAAGCCACCCACTGTAGAGACTTGAGAGACTGTGGCTTTGCACTCCCCAGGATGGTCCAGTAGGCAACCCACCCACTGTAGAGACTTGAGAGACTGTGGCTTTGCACTACCCAGGATTGAACAGTGGGCATGGAGGCCCTTCGTGGATCTGGCGTCGTGGACTCATGTGGCTGAGGTGCCCCCCCTTCCCTTCCCCCTGAGGTGCCTGTAGTTTATTTTTGTGATGCCCCAGCAGTGTTCTCTCCAATGGACTCGGTCTCGTGTGTGGGCTTTGCCCATGTGTTGATGCACATTGGCCCCCGAACATTTGAAGCTTGCCAAACTGTGCCGGACTTTTGCTACGTGTATTTATAGTTCATGATGTTAAATAATTTTTAATATATTTCATAGTTCACTATACTTAAGATTTCCTATATTATAGCTCTATTTTTACAATCATTTCTTTTTGTCTTTGCATTATTCTTTGGGGTTTGGGGGTGTCACTCTGACTTGTTACTCTGCATTGGTGTGTAGGTATTTGGGTGGGGGTGTGGGGGGGTGGGTGTATCGCGTATGTGTGTGCCCGTAACCTTTCCTCCTCCCCCCTCCCCTGTGTCGTAGATGCAGTACTCACCGTTGTCGTCTGCGGCGACGTTCGTGCTCCTGGTAGAAGAGCAGGAAGGCAATGGCTGGGAGGATGTGGAGTTCCGGTTCCATGCTGTCCCGATTCCGCGTGGAGTGTGTCGAGGTGAGCGTTTTCCGTTCGAAATTTCTGTTTCTGCCGTGTTTTTATCGGCGGGGCTCCCGCCCCGGAAAAGGTGGTGGATTGGTGAGTCGTGATAGGGTGGGCGGTACATTGTCTGCCGCCTGGCTGTTGGCGGTGACCGCCGCGCTGTTTGTTTGTGCCGCCGTGGCGGTCGGAGTGATAAAGCGGCGGGCTGTGTTGGCGGTTCCCGCCAGGGTCAGAATTCCATTTTTTGGACCGCCAGCCTGTTGGCGGGTTGGCCGCCGCTTTAACACCGACCGCCAGGGTCAGAATGACCCCCATAATATTTAATATTTAATCTTCAAATTGCAGGTATTCTTAGTGTATTTACACAAATTTTAGTTCAATTTGCTAATCTGCAAGCAGAACATCTTTGGAGAAGTTTGAAATCCAAGGAGACGAGTATTGAGTGTGTATAGACTACCTAGAAATGTACACATTTTGCTTGCGATATGCTTAATGCACCTTTTCAATACTTAGGTTGTATTAGCTACCATCTGCTCAAGGGACCTTTTGAGGTCTAGAGTTAGCCGAGACCTCTTCATTTAACTAAAATTATATGTGGAATATACTTACCTAAAGGTCTTTCAGCTACCTCTCTTCACCAATTGGTCTGTTGTTGTGTCAGTCACATTTTACTTCCAGCTACTACAGCATAAGGCAGTCGGTCAACCTACTTCAGCCACTTTCTCTCACAATGAGCACACACATACTCTCTCTCTTTTTTCCCTTCAGTGCCAGTGTTTTTGTTTTTACTTTATAATTACTTTATTATTACTTTTGTGTTTAGAGTCTGAGGTGAACACAGGACGCTTTATATCAGTTCCTGTCTCCTGCCAATGCTGTTGTAAATTTCTTTTGGACTGCCCTTTGAGTATCTGATCGCTGATATTTCACAAAGTACATTTGAAACTGTTCTGTATTAGGTTATCCTCTTTTTACTATTTATGCAGTAATCGTATTGAAAGCTTCAGTATATGCATGTGACTTCATAAGTGGATAATTCTTCAGAACACGTTTATTCTGGACTGAAGTTCACCAATGGTTCTTTAATAAATAAAAACAGCCTTTTATCATGTTTAATTTGCAGCTCCTTTAACACTCTTCATTTATTGCATTATTTTCTTTCTTTCTTTCTTGCTTTCCTTTTCTTTTTCTTTTCTGTTCTTTCATTCCTTCTTTCTTACTTTTTGATTTCTTACTTTATTTCCCTCCTTCTTTCTTTCCTTCCATGCATCCCTTTCTTTCTTTCTTTCTTTCTTTCTTTCTTTCTTAAAGGGAGGAGGCTAGCTGCCATTGGCATAGTGATTGGCATTTTCAGGGCTCTGTTTACCAAGACCTTTTGATTTTGCTAATATTGTGTGCATGTCATGGTTACTTACATGCATTTTCAGCCACTCTTCATCAATTTGTCTGTGGTTGTGTCATTCACATGTTTCTCCGAACCCACTCGAGCATGTACTAAGGGGCAATGCATCAGCCCACTTCAGCTATTGGCTGTCTTCACTATGATTTACCTGACGCTGCCCTTTCGCAACCACACACAAAGTACTTCCCTTCAGTGCCAGGGAGTACTATGGTAATGTGTGCTTTTTTCAAACCCAAAAACATTTTTGCCTTTAGTCAGTGTTTTTTATTTCTAGATTGACAAATGCCTGGCAGCTTCCTGAACAATAAAGTTCTGCAAAAACCATGAGAAAACAAAACAAGAACTGCCAAAAGGCTTGCGGAGAACTCCAGATCTATTAACTTTGCCAATGCTTGTTTGAATTGTAACGAAGTTGGTACCTCACAGATGCTGTACTGCTGTGAGACCCATGCATGCCCTCTGTATGAAGCTAGCCAGTTTTTTCTCTTACAAAATTGGACTGTTTTACAAAAGCATTCCATCTTCTGAGTGGTTGTCATTTTGCCCAATTTCCCCCGCGAGGCTGAACCCTTTAGCTCAATTTCCTGTCGTCTCAGCGGCTGGCGTTCAATTATTACTTCTCCAGAAGACCTTTGCATAGTCTCTACTGTCCCAGCACTGTCTTTGTGCTGCAGTCATTCTTGCTGAAACACTTACAATGATAAAATAATCATTTGGATACAGAAGATGTATTCAGCCCCCACCCCATTTCCCTGCTGAGGCACAATCTAAAGTTGGCAAGAAGTCTAGCTTTCCATCCACTTGGGTTCAGAAGATTCTCATGTTTTCCCCTGGTAGAGTTTCCACCAGGCATGGGAACTGAATCTACACTTGTCAGGGAGATGCATGAGCTGAGGCTGGGCTAGGACTTGGGACATTCTGTCTGGCTGTTTTTTCATGAGGACTCCTTAGCCTTTGAATCAGAGAATTGTCGTTTCATCTTGATCCACCTTTTGCTGACCCAAGGCCTGAACAATTCTGTCCATGTCCGGTTTACATCTTTCCCACAAAGGTTTTTATGGCACAAAGCTTAAATATTTATCCACTCGTCTTTGTCTATATGCACATAGCCCCATCTCCGCTCATGAGCCTTATTTGCAGTTCCCCACTATCAATGCTCTTGCTATGTTGCTAGGGCTCTTCTTTGATGCTCAACATTTGAAGTTATGTCACGAAGTGCTGAAGTCCATACAAAGTTCTAAAAATACATATATTTTGTTCATTTTTTTTACTGTGTAGTTTATAGCACCAGCATGCCCAAGGACAATAGAAGACTCTAAAATAATAATTTTAGTAGTCTGAAAAAGGGGTAGCCTATTCAATAGTTTTCTTTAATGACACATATTGCATGCTGGAACTTGATGTGTAAAGTACTATATCATCAGTGGATAAGGCTCTAAGTCTACCTCCTTGCTCCAATTATTAAAAAAGGGACTATATATTTATTTTTTCTACCATGCTGTGCCATTTTTTTATGCAAGTCAATCAAAACCCACCACCGCTGCCTTATTTGGCGTTGAACATTGAGCCTATTAGTTGATTGACCATAAATGTCACCAATTAGGTTGCCTATAAAATCTCTCATCCAACACCCCAGAATAAAAACCTTTTAGTTATCATAGATCCATGGGGGTAGCCGCTGATTCAACCTTATGGGAAATATTAAAAGCAAACATTTTGGCATCAACATTTATGACTGAGATTATCGATGTAGCTTGATGTTTTAATTGTGTCAAATGTTTTTCCCCACATTTGCATTGAGAGGGCATTGTCAGCGCATTATGGAAACACATTCATCTCAGAAACAAGTGGAGCCGAATAGTCAAGTTGAATTTTCTGTGCAAAAATAATTTGGCAATTTCTAAGCATTTCTCTGTTGAACCTGCAATTTCGGAGGTCCATCTTACGATCACAGAGTGCTTCTCTGGTAGTTTTTTGCTGAGTTGATGTGGCTTTTATGTAATTTGAGATCTCCAGCTTTGTCATCTATCTTGTTTACAGTATACTTCCTCTCAGCTATACATAGATATGTGAGGTTGTTTTTGATAAATGTTTGTCTCTATATTGTTTGAGAAGCACATATTTGTTTTTTCTCAGTGTTTAGGGCCCCACACAGCCATGGGCTGTATTACTTCAGCTTATCTCTTTTTAAAGCGAGGAGTGTGGTTCATAATGACATGATTGATTGGGTTGTGTCTAGGCCTGGTCGGAAAATGTCATCCCCTTGCAGAATTGGCAGAATTTGGTGAATCAATGTAACTCTTGTAACACGGAGTTCTGGCCAAGTTCCGCCAATAGCAGCGTAGTGGAATTTGTTCTCCTGCGAGGCTCCAGAAATGAGATTTGGCGTCCCTAAGCACGATTTCCAGTCATTAGGAGGACTTCCGGTGAGATTTTCTAACACGGGCGGTGACGGTCGCAGTTTAGGGGTGCTTTTCAAGTAGATTTTCTACTCAAGCAGCAGCAAAATCAACCTGAATGGCAGCATGTGGTGCCGTTTGCTCTGATTTTTTTTAGTTTGGAACGCACTACTGGTGCTAAATTGCAGCACGAGCAGTGCAACATATTAGTTTTGAATCCTGGAGCCTGCCTTCACCTACCAATTTTTGTCTCCATGTTTAAATACACAAATTATGGGGGCGTGGTTTGGCTAGGAATGGAGTAGGACGCACATCGCCCAGGCTCAGATCCCCGTGAGCCATACTGCCTACAAAAAGCAGGCTATCCCCTCCAAAATTGCTCTTAGCGGAGCCGGGATACCTCTGACTTAGGTTACACTCTTCCCGAACCCGATTAGCAACTTCTTGATACATGCCAGAGACTGGCCGGTGACTGGGGCCTCCAGTGTGCCACGGGCGTTCTGTGCTATCTTGTGCCCACAATGATCTCCCCCAGGGAACGCTTTTCTCCTAGTGAGCAGGTAGGTGCCCAGCAACGACCGAAGGAACCCCGTAAAGCAGCATCTCCTGCCTCTCTGCCTAGGGACGCCACGTGGGATGGATCAACTGCAGCATTGGATGGCTTCCCGTCCCCAACAGGGCCTATGATTGGAACCAGGCCTGGGCAGCGGTGAACCCCGCTTTCCAAATGGAGGAAGATTGGGAGTGCATGGTGCTGAGTCCGCAGCCGCCTCCCCTACCATTGCTCCAAGAGGCAGAGGTTGTACTCCGGGACTGGCACGAACTGCCTGGCCTGCCTGTAGACCAAGAGGACCGAGACTCGGGCCCGCAGCCGCAGCCCCCGAGCTTGGAGGACATACTGACGCCACTTTAGCTCTGCACCGTTCAGGAAGGCCTTGGCGTCAGCAGAGATGGACGCTCTCCTAATATCACAGACGAGGCTTGAGGACGTGACTGCTCCCCATCTCAGGCCCATGCAAGGGCCTTGAGGTTGACAGTGTGCTGGACTGCCTGCTTCTGCACCCCCCCCCCCCACACGTGTGATGACGTACGAAAGTTCCAGCCGGAACCTGAAGGCCGCAAAAGATCTACCACCTACTCTGGACCTGGGGACCCTGCAATTACAGCCCCAACTTTTGTGGCCCACATTTAACTACCCTCTACCTGGATGAAATCTGGGATGGAGATAAGCACAACACCTGGTGACCAGATCGACTAGCGCTAGAGCTGATGAAACAGCACCTACTGAGGTGCTCACTGGTGCACACAACAGGTAAGGGGCATGCCTCCTATGCCTGGATTAGGCTCTGCCAGTGCCCCAAGACCTACTTTCAGAAATGGACTACCCCATTGGTGGGAGAGGTTCTCCGCGAGGGTACACCTAACATTCTCTTTCAAACCTTGGCAGCTTGCCAGATAGCACCCCTGGTTCCTGTGGCACATTGGGGAGATGCTGGACTCTCTTGTGAGAGACACCCACATTTCAGCCAAACTTGCACAGCCCGACAGATCACTCATGCTGCTTGCTCCTGGGTCACATCAGCTCCCCTTGTGCCTTCCCTCCATGAGACCAAAGCCACTTGAACACAACAAGCCACAACCCTGCCTATCATGCCCAGGGGCAAAACCACGAGGCACAGTTCAGTAGCCTCTTTCTAGGTCAAAACTTCATCATCCGACATGAGTGGAAAGGGAGACCCCTCTGGCCAGCCGATGCCAAATCCTCATGCTCTCTCAATCACACAGGACTATATGGAAAAGTTCCTGGCAGACATCCATCAGGAAATAGACTCCTTAAAAATTGACTTTAAAAGCTGCCTTTAATGACATACGCAAGGATGTGACATCGGTAGGAGAGAGAGTGGAATCTCTAGAACGCATCTTAGACTCCACAGCAGAAGACCAAGAAGTACTCTGGTGCCGACTTAACACATTGGCCGAGCAACATATCGAGCTCCAGACCAGACAATAAGACCTGGAAAACAGAGGTCATCGTAATAACCTACGCATCAGAGGCATCCTGCGAGGGGCGGAGGGAGACAATGTCATGTCCTTCACCAGAGACCTCCTAGGATCCATCAGGGGCACAGGAGAGGTTGCACCCATAGTCCTGGATAGGACACAT
Source organism: Pleurodeles waltl (assembly GCF_031143425.1). Lineage (NCBI taxonomy): Eukaryota > Metazoa > Chordata > Amphibia > Caudata > Salamandridae > Pleurodeles > Pleurodeles waltl. The sequence continues at coordinate 1,008,416,624 of NC_090449.1, read as the reverse complement.
AGAGTGGCGTCGGCAGCTGGTAGGCCGAATGTGCTTCCTGATATCAGAACCAGGGTCCACTATTTCCAGGACAAGGAGACAATCCTCAAAGCTACAAGGGGGAAAGCTGATCTAATATTCCAAGGGCACATTGTTCAGATTTATCAAGACCTCTCCCCATTGACTCTGAAGAAAAAGAGAGACTTCAGGCCTATGATCGAGTACTTGCAAAATCAAAATACTAAATAACAGTGGCTCCACCCCTTCGGCCTCCTGGTCACATGGAACAGAAAACAATGCATAACTTTCCCACTAACAGAAGCTCGGACAGTCTTGGGATTGTTAGAGGATCTCTCCAGCAGAGATAGCTCACCTCTCCCTTCCACTCGCTCTGACGCTTGGCAACCCCAATAGCGAACAGTCCAGAGGCGCAACCAAAATCGCAAACGTGCAGCTGCTCAATCCTCCCACACGGAGAAATCTGATATCATTGCACAACTTCAGAAGCTGGAGACAGAGCCTCCAAACTCCTCAGCTGATTAGATCTAAATGATGGTACCTGTGCCTCATCCTCTTCCGGACACTGGACCTGGCTCTTGCTGACTTACATATGACCCATATCTTTCCCCTGACCCTCGGCACGGGCCTTGGACTTTCACAACTCACACAATGTTATCTGTATCCTGACTGCTTAATTTACTAGGATATGCACACTCCAGACTGCACACATTGGCACTACTCCTGGCCTCCACCCACCCTTTTTTTATTGAACTTTATTTCCATTAAGGGAAACCCCCCTATTGGGTTGGAATGCTCCCCCGACCCTCCTTGGATTGGTTCAACTGGTTGGGCCTGTTAGCTCCTTGTATTCTCCCTCAACTTACTCCACCCCAGATCCTTCTCTGTCAGGTCTCTTACAACTCTCTAGGGTGGCCACAGAACCACGCTTGGGCCCCCTCACAAACTACCCCGATGAATTAACAACCCCTTTCGCACGTGGATAGTATTCTACAACCCCCGCATGAATGACACAAATTATTTGAAGTTACTGTCCCTCAACCTGCAAGGGCTAATCTCCCCCAGTAAGCGGCTTCAAGTCTGGCGTTACCTTTTACAACAAGAACCAGACATAATCTTCTTGCAGGAAACACATTTGGTGCTGTGGCACACAAGAGGATGATTTCCAGCATACTTGGTGGACATGCCCCTCTCTCACAATTTTTTGGAAGGGGATACTAAGTCATATCAAGGGCACACTGGGCTACTCAATAACAGCAGATTATCACACAATCATACTAGGAATCCGCCCAACCTCACTAGCGGTCACAACACATTCAGACTGGTACCTTGTAACCCACATGACTGGAGCGGCCAAACAGCTTCTAGCCTGAGCTTGCAAATCCCCATCTGCTCCACCAGTAACACCCTGGTTCACACAGCTTTGGCACACCATAGCCATGGAACAGATGACACATAAACTGACCTTCACTGACAAAAGGTTCCTTCCCATGTGGACACCCCTCATTCACTATATTTCCCGTCTAGAATACCCATGCTTCCAACCCCATAGGCTACGTGAACTGCACCTGTTTGACTCATCGAATTAGGAGCACATGCCACCCTTTTTCGAACAGGGCCATCGTCACTACCTAGGCCACAATGCCCTGACCCCGGCCTAACCCCAGGACCCCCGCCAGAGCAGACACCGACCGGAGACCCTCTTTCTCCCGGTTATTTCCTTTCCCCGTTACCTTTATCCTCGTATAACAATCCTTCTTCCTAATAAATGTGCAAAGACTCTCAGACGTGTCACGAGGTCCTCTAAGTAGAACTTTGCCCTAAGTACACTAATAACATACTGACATGCTAGGGGAAATGTCCTCTTCTCTCTCCTCCCACCATACTAGAGACAGTACTAACCTCTCTAAACGTTATTCTGTAGCGCTGTGTCCCTGAATGTATTGCTGACAACGCCTTCTTTCTGATACAAAGCTGATGTAAGAATTTAAAATGTTAATAAAGAGATTTTTAGTAAAAACACAAATTATAAAGGCTATTGCCATTAGTGGATGGTTTTAGAAACCATATACAACGTAAACTTGTAAATGGATTACTATGAATAAAAAGGATGTTTTTCTCCTCAGGGTTTTGAGTGACATTATAGACCAGTGGTTCCCAACCTTTTGACTTCTGTGGACCCCCACTTTACCATTACTGGAGCCTGGGGACCCCCACTGAATCTTTATAGGACTCTGGGGACCCCCTACTGAGTCATTACTGAAAGGTGAGGGCCTAATCTGTTGATGTTATTAAGTTTTCTAAGCAGTCACGGACCCCCTGAGGAGGCTTCGCGGACCCCCAGGTGTCACTGGACCACAGGTTGGGAAACACTGTTATAGACCATTGGAGTTTTGACTTTTGGTGTCATGATATTCAGATGACTAAGCGTGACTGCAATTGTGCCAACTGTGAAGGGATGTATACATGAGCACTATCTCTATGCAACCAACTCCCTGTACTTCATGTGATGGGTAATTGTTGAAAACAAAAACATTGAATTTCAAACATACACATGCATTAGCACTTCTACCTTTGTTTAAGGCAATTAGCTCAAGCTTTGACACTACACACCTTAGTTTCACTTTGACTTCTGCAGAAATGCCAGTTAACCAGTACCGATAATAACCTGTTGTTCCCTAATCTTGGCAGAAGTATAAGTTTATTGAAACTTTACTACTTGATGCATGACATTTGTAAACCCATATGCACTGAGTCCTCCCTGTTTCTTCACAGGGTCACATAGTGAAAATAACCCCAGTCTGAATAGCACAAAGTTCGTTTTCATCTGCCCTATGATTTCAGAATATTGGAATCTGCCCATTCAACACAATCTTTCGAAAAATCAGAATTCCATGTAGCAAGGTTGTGGCTGCAACAACCTTCTCTCTGAGACAACCAAGAGTTGGTTGTCTGCTTGGATTCATAGTTGATTGCTAGCACACAGCTGAACAGCACACCGTGATAACTTCCATTCTGTCCTTCCCTAAAGGCACACATCACATGCTCCACTTCCTAGCAATACACCCTTGAAAGAGAGCCACCAAAGTAAAAGGTTTGCCCGGCATGGAGAAGGGAGTCGCCGTTCTTAGATGCTGGGCCTCAGTGCATTTAATGAAACCCACCTCTCCGAGGTTAGTGACCTAAGAAAATTGGACTATACCCCTCTCCTCTGAAAATCCTATCTAGCTAGTAAAACTTCACAGTTGGCTGATACATTAAACAACGAGAGAGTTAACTCTCGATGGGATCCGGTTTAGCGAATCAATGTAAGACCTGATAATGTCCCCTCTTAATGTGTCTAAAAGCAGTGGGAATTAGCTAGTTGTGTGCTAATGTGAGGAGGACCTGGGATGGTGAATCACTAGCAGTTCTCGCTCTCCATATGCCTGAATTGTTGAGCAATGTATACACATGACCCTTCAAACAACTGTTTTGATGTGATAATTATTAAATTATACATCTTATGCTACTGTTTTTGTTTAGTTCATTGGCTTCTATATATCGGATGAGAAAGTGAGTGGGTTTACATTCTGTAAGGGCTACAGAAAGCCAACGTGGCTTTCACCAAAGGCTGTGGAAAAACACAAAAATGTTACATTGCAGACACGTACTCATGCACTTAGCAAGTGAGCCGAGAAGGGAGGAAGGGGTGGACTATGAAAGGAGAACAGTTTTGCACTGAATCTGAAAAGAAGAGTTTTTAAAATCCCTTCCTCAGCAATAGGAGTGTGTGTGCCAGTCTGAAACAGAGATGCAGATTGTTTCAGAAGTTGGGGTATTACAGCTGGAGACCTGTGGTTTTTTAAAATCTTTTGTCGGGAATAGTCTGTTTCATCAGATTTATGGGGCTTGGGGTGAAGCTGCGCCTGAAGAATGAGAGGTTTTCAGGTAGATTTTCCAGTTTTCTGGTATAGATGGTCTAGTGAAGCGACCACAAACACGATTGGTTCACTGATCCTCTGGAATTTGAGATTAAATGTAATGTCACCTCCTGGCTTATGTGCAACCAAACCATCACCATCCCCTTCACCCAGCTGGGTAACATCAGCAAAAACATGCTCATCACCCGTCACAAGCAGGCCTTTCCTAGAATGGCTACAATACACATTCTAAACTGTGCCCACAACAGGCTTCGCTGACATGGTAAAAATTGCTATGAACATGCAAAAATGAGTGCAAGAAACAGAGAAACTAAAATATGTCTTCATGAAGGGTGCCATAGGGAAGACTTCTCACAACTCCTCTGTTGCATCCTAATACATTGTGTTGCAAGAACGCCTGCTGCAATAGTGGCTTTTGACATTTCACTCAACAAAAAGCTACTGATCCTTTGGACTCCTTGTCATCTGCAGACGTACTCTGTTGAGTTGCTGACCTAAGGGTGACATTTTCAGGACACTAGCTTCTCACATGTCACAGGGAATACTACCTGAGGCTTACCAATCCATTGCCACAGGGTGCGCTCAGCTGACACCTCTTACAGCTGTGCCCCAGTATCTGGTGGAGGTAGAGAGGGTTTACAAGCAAAGGATCAGCATCTTTGGGATGTACAGTGAAAATCTCATTGCACTGCTTGTAACCTAATGTGACCCTTGACATGGTTGCAGTGTGGGAGCAGCAGCCTACTCCTAGGCTAGAGTCTAGGAGCTCCTAGGCTAGGGTCTGCTCCTAGGTTACCCCTGCCCATGTCAAAATATTGATTGCACTCCAGTTCATGGCCATTGGACATTCCAGAGGATCTCCTCTGAAAGCACTGGGATTTCACAGGTAAACTAGTCTTGATTCTTGCACAAGGCACTGAGATACATCAACAAAAGAGTGCATAAGTTTATCACCATGCCACAGTCACAGGAAGAAAGGCAAAGGATGCCAAGAGAAGTTTAAGCTTTTGCCCAATAACCTCATGTGCTAGGTGCCACTGACTGAACCCATGTGGCACCTCACCACACAGCACACCTTATCTGCAGCATACACCATTGGCACCCCATCAACGGGCAAGTTGTCTACAATGCCAGGGCATGTTAGAGAGTTTTGGTGCATTCTTGTTTTTGTGCAATATTAAAAATGTGCAGAATGTATTTTTACACTTGATTGTACATGTACACACTGATATGGTATCATGAACTTTAAAATGATTTTCCTATGATGTGTAGAAGTGTGTTTTCCTTATCCTTGTTAATTAGCCCTCAATTATGGCCTAGCAGGCATCTTTTACAAAATTATTGCCTCTTTTGTCTTCTCCCTGCACATTTCACTGTTTATTTCTGCACCACACAGTCAAGTAGAATCATGTTTGTTTATTTCCATTGCCAATGTTCATGCTGTTCCCGAAGTATCTTCCCTAGCTCATTAACAAAAGTGTAACCTATTTCAAGGCTCTTTCGCCAAATTACTGTGCCCTATTAATTCATAATAACTAGCTGATGTTCATGCATCAAGCTTGTTTCACCATCTCCATAGAATATTCATGTACTGGGATGGTGCTAAGGCACAATGACATTTGATAGAATTGAGCTCTGGTTTGCTGAGAATGTAGCATTTGCACATACTGTGATGAAACTGCAGTTTTACTTATTCCATATGCGAAATTAATGTATACAAACCCTCGATTTTGGGGGTGAACCATAAGTCATTTCTTGAAGACTTAGATGCTGCTAGAGATGCTGTCTGTTTCTCTATTGATTTTGCTGCCCAATTAGGACTTTAAATATTTTTGAATTTTCCCTTCTTTGTAATGCTCTACTTGCTGAGAGCCTTCACAGCATTGACTCAGTACCGTATTTCTTTTGAAATTTTGTAATAAATCATTAAGCTATTCTGCTGATCTAGAACTCAGTTTTTGAGTGGGCACTTTTACCCAATTGACTGTTTTTCTGATATTTGATGTATTGGGAAGGGCATTATCTTGGGGGCCGATTGCCTCATGAAATTGAGGTTTAACACTGTCTCTGATTCAACAAATTGTAGGCATTCTGTTGAAGGAAATTTTGGGGATGTTAAAATTGCGGGGGGCCCCCGTGCCTACCCCTTTGCCTACTTCACTCATGTGCCAGATGCATTAACCACACCCATGTGGCACTTCTGCCACCTCAGCACACCGTTTCCTCAACGGTCACCGCTTGCACTCCATCAGCTGGCAAGCTTACCTGCAGTGCCGGGGCCTGCATCATTGATATGTATACCGCCTTCCCTGGAAGAACACAATACTGCTGCGTCTTCTGGCTCTCACCTCTTGCACTTTGCTCAGTTGCTGGGGATTTTGGTGACATGTGACTCATTGGTAAGTAACACCACCTCGCACTAGTGTTAAGTATGCATCCGGGGCATCTCTAAGCATACTCAATAATCACTAAAATACAAAACACAGTTATTACCCTCACATCCACTGCTTCTTTGTTGACATGAGTTATAAAATGTATTCAGATGCCCCTTTGTACAAAATGAGCATGTCTTTTTTTCAGGTGATGCTGGGTATGCTTTCTCTTCTCCCCATCTTCTCACAGCTTTCAGCCTTCCAGTCACAGTACTTCCGTAGGGCACACGGACGTAAACAAGTCACTTTTGAATGCACTTTTAGAATTCTTAAGTCACAATTTAGATGTCTTGACCATAGTAGGAAGGCCGGTGTACTTCCCAAAAGTTGTGTGTATTACTGTTTTAGCATGTTGCATAACACTCTTATGGAACGGTGCTTACATATAGATCATGATGCTAATCTACACCCACTTCAAGGTAACCAGGGTTGGGCATAGAAGTCAGAGTATTCAGGTGCAGAATTTTCTAGCTAACCCATTTTTTACTTCAACTGCTAGTTTAGTTGCTCCATTTTTGTTATTGGAAGTCTCTTGCCATTGATGGATTGATTGGTGGGCTACTACCACTTTGTCTATATACACCATCCTGAGACAACTCTGTTTATTTCACATAATGTCATTAACCACTATTCAAAAATAACTTGCCTCTTAATTTCCTATAACATTCAAACACTTACCATTAACAACTCTTGAGTACAAACTCTGACATAGTACACGTTTTATGTCCAGCATCCTAAATATATTACTTAACACACATACATCATAAATCTATTAACAATCCATGTTAATAGCTTTATGACTCCATTAATCGTTTAATGTTGTAGCTACATGCAGGGGTCTTCATTCTACATGCGAATGCACCGCCTCTGCTTGCGGAAGGTTCCCTCCAGCATGCAGTGCAATTACATAAAGGAAGAGGAATTCAGACATTTTGTGGACATTCTGGGCCTGATTCTAACTTTGGAGGACGGTGTTAAACCGTCCCAAAAGTGGCGGATATACCACCTACCGTATTACGAGTCCATTATATCCTATGGAACTCGTAATACGGTAGGTGGTATATCCGCCACTTTTGGGACGGTTTAACACTGTCCTCCAAAGTTAGAATCAGGCCCTCTGTGTCATCCTCACCACCACAACAACATCCTCTTCTATCCTGCTTGCTGCTCCCTGCCATAATTTAACCCCTAACATGACTGAGGGAATCGATGAGAGGGCCCCCTCCATTCACGAAATGGACATAATTAGTCAGGGGTCCAAAAGTACCCTCAGCTTTATGAGGGTGCCTGCTGATTAACGCAGTGCAGCGTCAAATCTGGCCAGCATCACCATGCGGTGCTGTGCAGTCGGTGTCCATAACCAGCAGGGGAAGTTCTGCTGCAAGCGCCGGGAGGACATTCATTGTTGGGCCCATTTCAAGGGCCAGGACATCATGGGGTTGTCCTCCCAGCAACATTTGTGGCACCCCCACATGACACCACTATGCAGGAGGGTCCTGAGAGCATACTGACCAGACCTTCATGCTTAGCTGGTATGAAGCATTTTCCCCATGTAACAATCCTATTCTGCGAGTCGGTCACCTGCTACCGACTCGCAAAATAGGATTGCATGTCGCTGTTAGGAAGGGGTGTGCCAAGGGCGTCCCTTTCTCATAGCGAGTCACAGGGGGATGCAAGACTGTTTTGCAACCGTGAATGTGGTCGCAAAACAATCACAGTTACCACCAACTTTGAGTTGGTGGTAACCCATTCGCAAACAGGAAGGTGTCCGCTTCCCCTTTGTGAATGGAGGCAAAAATATTTTTTCAGAGCAGGTAGTGGTCCCATGTACCACTACCTACTCTGAAAAAATGAAAAGAAAATGTAATTTTTTTTTGTTGGAAATGCAGCCCATTTTCGTTTAAGGAAAACAAGCTGCATTTAAAAAAAAACTGCTTTATTTAAAAAGCAGTCACGGACATGGTAGTTTGCTGCCCCCAGCAGGCCAACATCCTTTTGATTGGGGCCATTCCCAATGGGAAGCTCTGAATCTGACGTGGCCTCATGACCTCTTTTAAAGTAGGTCTCACATCTGCCTCCCTAATGTGCCCCACCTCTTGTCCAGTCTTCATGTCCATCTGTGATGCCTGTTTTCACTGCCTCACCTGTGTAATCCTTTTTCCGGTGGGGAAGGCTGAGAGTGAGGATGGCTATGAACATTTGCCCCAAAACCATGAACTTGATTCAGACAGCCCCTCTGGCTTGGAGGGATGACTTTATTATAATTGTGGGCACATGACTCACTTTCTGGACAATGTATGGACTTTAGTTTTTTCCCCTCTGTATATGGACTTCCCTTGATGTTTCCTTGTGTATTTGTATTATTTTCCAACCCCTCCAAGTTATCATTTCCTATCTGAGTTAAGACTCCATATTCTTTAATGTTTCCCTTTCCCAAACACAGTTTTTAGTTTCCCCAAAATTACTATTATCAATTTTTAAATATGTCCAACTCAAATGTCTTTCTTCTTGTTTATAAATTTTGAAGATTAACACCTTGCATGTCATCCAAAAGAAATGTTTAGTTTATTTAGAAGATGTCTTAAATATCAGAATAACATTTTAAATGTGTTACACTTTGATGGCAAACAGAGAACAGAAAATACATAACACTTTACTATGTAGTGCACATAACATCAAATATTCGACACAGATCAAAGTTAGATACAAGTACCTTATCAAAAAGTGAACAGATTTGTATTACTCCAAAAACATTATAGTGATCGTGTTAGGAATAAAGTTGCTATTTTCTACACATCAAAATGTATTTTGTTTGGGGGGGATTTATCATCCAACTCTGCCGACGCAATGCTGGTGGTGAGATTGATTGAGACTGTGCGGGTGGTTAGGTTGGTGATATTGGAGGTGAGATGGTGAAGATGGTGCAGGTGGTTGTGGAAGAGTTGTGAGGTTGGGAGGTGGTGGTGGTTCCCTCCTACGTTTATGCAGAACCTCTTGAAAGCTTTGTCTGTGAACTATGATTTTGTCATTTTTGCATACTGCCTCATCATCTTCCTTGCCAATGCATGTTGCCTTGTACTCTCTTCCTTAAACATTCGAAGATGTTCTTGGTGCATCTTTGCCATGTGTTGCTACCATTCTGTAATGTTATCCAAGGCATGAGTCTGTCTAACAATCATCTGAGGGAGTCCACAGATAAGGGCCCCATTGCATTAATATTCTCTTGCACAATAGACTTCTGTTGGTAAAACTGATCTTTCCAGGCAGCAGCATTAGATCATGCTAACTCAACCCGCATGCCTGGCCATCTGACACAGCCATCTGACATATCAGATGGTCACGCATGTGGGTGGAGTTGGCATGAGCTAAAGCACTGAGAGGTGACATCTGGTCAGTTGTGGTTGAGGAGAATGATGAATGGGGGATACCTCCTCCACCCTAGGGCTGTTTTCGCACTCAGATGATTGAGAGAAGCCTGGCAATGCACTTTCAAGGGAAGTGTGTGTAGGAGATTGTACAAAGGCACCTGTAAGCTGAGGACTGTGTGGAGGTGAGTGTTGCTTAGGTGGAATAGGCATCCATGGCTGCTTAGCTAATGACTGGGGGCTGGCAATCCTCAAAAGCGTTTTAGGACGAATACTGTTTCTCTACCATGAAATGGCTGTCTTAAAGATATTCTTTGTGGAAGCAACATCTTCCTCGTACAGCTCCTCATCACCCACCAGCTCCTGCTCTTCCTCTTCTTGTTGAGAAAGGCTGGACGCTGACATTATTGCGTGGATCAGGATTGTATTCCCTCCTCAGACTGCCTGCTGTTCACCACTTGTTGACGGTTCAGCATCATTGTATTTTGCAATGTCCCACACTTTGACACATCTTAGGGCAATTTTAGAAGACAATATATATTATCGAAAACAATAACATTACATATTGAGCATGGTACCAATAGGGATGTGTTACAAAAGGCACTCAGCTACCCTTTAGGAATAAAATGGTTAGCTCCAAAGCAATAGAGACATTTAACTTAGCATTGTTTACGATGTATTTTTTGTGTGGTGCCAGTCTGGACTTTGGTGCACTGCTAGGAGCAGATGTTGTGGCAGGCTGTGGATGGGACAACACAGGGACTTCAAAAGGTAAAAATAAAAGAATGAGTATACAATAGTGTAACTCTAGAAATGCCAAGATGATATTTTACTATAAATAAAACCCATTCACAACACATTGTCAAATTTAGTGTTAGGATTCATGAAAACAAGTGATATCAATCCTCTAGTTTTACTCATATTGTTAGCATAAGGACATACATTTTGTGAATGTGGGTTGTGCTGCAAGACATGCCCTGTGTGTTGCCCTGCTGTAATTACTTTGCCTCCTGCCCGAGCTGAAGAAACCAATCTACTAGAAAGTGTGCCTGTATGAAAAGAATATAAAAAATAAATATTAATGCAACATGAAGGAACATTTACAGCTTATGTTAAAGGGTGTTTTTGAGCAGTATATATGTGCTGTGTGCCTAACAATATAGGTGTGAGTGAAGGAAACACTTGTGAGTAATTAAAGGTTATAGGGGAGAGAAAGGGGTTTAGAATTCTACATGGCATGACACTAGTAATGTCATAAAGTGGCAGCCCATATGGCAGGTGGGGTTGCATTTTGTAGAGGACAGTCTCCTCAAGGAATATGAGATGGAAACGAAAACCTGTTGGCCCTCCAAGAATAACTTCAATTAGCTGAATGCCAGAGAATCTCTCCTCCACTTGCCCCGTCTCATTTTGCCTCTTTTCTTTTTAATATTCCCCACAGTGTGCCCAATGCATTTATAAAGTCTGTCACCTCTTGCTATAAAATAAGGCTGCTTCTATACACAGTGTGAATGAAGGTAGCAGATGTGAGGTTTGTTGTATTTTTACAACAAACTTAACTACAAGGACTATCTCCTCCTCAGTGAAATTGTTCTTCTTTTTCAGAAGTGTGGTCTACATTCTTCATGCAGAATGTGGTGGCTGCAGAAACTGAAGTTGAAGAGGAAAACATCAGATCCTACGGTGCAGCCAGTATTCATGTTGTTGGAAGGGAATGGAAACCGGTGTGCGTGATTGGTTTCAGGTGTATGTAATTCTGCTCTTCACATCCATGTGGAGATCTCCACCTCTGAGGTAGGGGCCTCAACCCAGAGTGCTGAGATCCTGCAAAGTGTGCAGACCATTAACTATGGTTGTAACGTTACTGCCAGTAACTTAACAGCCATAAATTATGTGTACTATGACTCTACCACCAAAACTGAGGGGGTGGAGATACATGATCTTCACTTTGCAGTAATTTTACACTTGTAAATGGTGAATAACCAAAAGTAATAAAACAAGAGTAAGAGTAAACACACATGTGTAGATTTACTGAAATGTACATTTACATTTGTGAATAGCCCCAATGGCTCTTGTACCTCCAGAGTTAGGGGCTGCAACAAAGGGAATAAGAAAGGCAACTTGATAGACTGGTTCACATGAAATGGCAATACAATTTTCAGCGTTGTCTTTGGGAACCTACATGGAGGGTTTCTCAGCTGAAAAATATTTAAGTTCATTAACTCTCCTGAGAGAGGCGATAACGACAAAGAAAACTACCCCAACTTCCACCAGAGAAATTGCAGTGGCCAGGGTAGAGTGGCTCCAAGGGTGTCCACATAAGCTTAGTGAGAACAGTGGTATGGTTTCTGGAAGGCAATAGGAGCAGATTCATAGGAATTATTATTTTAAAGAGTTCCACTAAAGCCTTAATAACAGGGACTTTCACAACTGACTTTCTCTATGTTTTTGTGATATGCAGCTATTGCCACTAGTTGTAGTTGTATATAAGCGTAGCCTAGCCCTGTTGTCTGCAGGGGTAACAGATAAAAGACAATGACTCTTGCTACGAGTTAAGGGCTAAATTCCAATCCGTGTGTAAGCATGTTCACATGTTTAATTGCATATTACACAGAAACATCGACAGGCACATGCCAAAGTCTCATACAAAATCACCAATGAACGTCACACTTTGTAAATCAGATTGACTGCATTGATATTTGCAGGACATTGCACGTATCATTGCTAGTACTGACTGCATTGGCATTTGGAGGATTTTGCACCCAGCACAAAGCTTACATTCATGTTACTCTATGAACCATCACAAATATAGAAGGATAGTTTGAATATTAATATTGTGGGCTCTCAGTATTCATGAGCAGACAGCACATCAATTGGTACTTCTACTACCATTTGCCACCCAGAGAATGAATGAGATTAAACACTAAGGACCTGAAAAAGACAGTATTTCTCACTGAGAGACTATAGGCCATACAGATATATAGAGTATATTTGAGGAACACCAACCACTTTGGTGAATGAGTGGGAGGACTTCAAGGCTATTATGAGAGGTGAGTGCATGAATAAGATATACAGGATGAAGAGAAGAATACATCTCAGCTTTACACAGCAAAACGTGAAGTTAGTGCCACTGCTCAGACAGGAACATCCAAATCATAAAAGAAAGGTACGCGAGGCCCAAAGTGTTCTAGAGATGAACTGAAATGAGTTAGGCATGTTAGCTCGCACAAAATGCAGACAAAAATTACATAGGGAGGGAGACAGGTCTGCGAGACTTCTATCATATTTCTAAAAAATAAATAGAGGGACCAACTTCTCTGGTGCTGGCCTGAAACAAGCCTGACAGCACAGCAGCAGTCAAACAGACTAGCACCAACAAGACCTTTGCTCAGTACTTGACAAGCCTGTCCAAAAAACTGGCACAGACCGATGACTAGTCAATATAGACCTTTTGGGGGGTTAGGGTTAAACTGCCCCATAAAACAGAACTGAGCTAGAATTGAATCTCCGAAAGGAGGAATGTTTTACAGCTGTACTTGAACTACCTCTGAAATAAATCCAGGAACAGATTGTTTCCCATTAGAGTTTTATAATACCTTTATCACTGCATTTCCTAAAAGACTCCTGCAAGTCTACGAGAAGGCTAAAATAAAAAATGCTGGAAACTAAGAGACCTTAATGGTTATGGAACCCAAGCCAGACAAAGATCTGATAGCACCAAACTCGTACAGACCACTGGCTATTTTAAAAATGGACACTAAATTGTTATCTGAAATACTGGCAAATAAATTCTGGAAGGTGATCAAGACCCTGGTGCAAGAAAAATCAATGCAGATTCATTCTGGTCTGAAAACATCTATGAACCTTAGAAGCTGAGAGCGTAGTTTAAATATTACATATACTAGACGTGAAATGCTTATATTCATGATTAACGATGCTACATAGAAAACGACAATAATTAGAGAAATGTTTTAACATGCATTTAAAATTCAATAATAATGTGTGTGGACACAATTATATACGTGAACCAATAATGATAAGTAAAACTGTTTATGCTATGATTTGTATTAACATTTATGATATCGTGTTCGTACTAAAAGCTTATAGGCCGTAAGTTAGCGTAAGTTGTAGACTCGACTGCCTAGCTCTCATATTAAAGCATTTTTCTCTGTTTTTCAGTGTGCTGACTTGCAAAGGGCCATGACCCGGCAAATGTTATTTTCTTCCAATTTGGTAGATTCATGTATCTTTTGTGATTCCGTTCCCATCCGCATGCTTGCTGCTTTGGTATAACTTTGTATATAAATTCGAAACAAAAGTAGATGAAAGAATGTACAAGGACATTTGACCGTGGATAAAGGAACTTATGACCCGAGAAACGTGCCAAGTGGTGACGAAAACCCCCCGGATGTGCCACCTCCGAAGACGTCAATTATGAAGACCAATCAAAGTGTTATAAATTATCATGGGGTGACAATTGGGATTGCCTAATGTATAATTTGATAGGTTAAAGATAGTGGGGTATAGTGGATATCCAATAGAATTTTGGGGGAAGGTATTACGAAAAAGGGATAAAAACTCATGTCACAGAGGGGACGTTAGAACTAGGTAGGGAATGCTATTGATTTTATCCAGAAACTCTGTCACTCTGTTTGGTGACTTTGAGCCTTAATAAACCATCCTCGCCCATAGACTGCCCCTTTACGCTTCCCCTCCTTATGAGGGAAGTGTCCCCTGTCCTTTAGACGAGGTTAGACTGATGGGGTTTCGACCGATGTCCTGAAGACGAAGACTGATCCTGCGTTCTGACCTAATCCTTGGAGGGTAATTATGACAATGCGATTTGTAATTTGTCAGTTTGCTTTTCCTTTCTAGGTACCAACTGCTTATTTTTATAGAAACCATAGCTAGATATTTTTCTAAATTGATGTTCTAAAATATTTTGCATGAAGCCCAACATGCTAATGCTAATTGGTGGTTAGGGTAGGTAACCTCTCTGACTGACGAATATAGACTAAGACTGACATTGCGCTATGCTGAACTGAGACTTACGTGATATTATTTGTATTCTGATCTATGTTCACGCCGTGTTATGTTTTTATGTTCATGATTCTCGCATTAATGAAATCTTATCACAGTTGCCATATTGTGACTATGCTCTTATGCTTCTTGGTTTTGTGATTGACACTTCTGCTAGTGGATTGTAATCAATAGGGAATAAAATTCATAAAATTCTATTAAAAGGTGTGGTTATTAATGGCTGAAAGGTCATGGTTGCGTCGACAATTTGATTAATGTCTTTAACCAAAGTAAAATGCATTGTGGTGGTGAATATTGATGATATTATTGATATATTGCTTGACATATTGATCAGTTATCTCGTCCTACGGTGTCTCACCACTGGGTCACAAGATTCATTGGCCTAAAACGAGTCCTAATGTGTAATAAATTAACAAAGAAGGACACGTTAACAAAGGCTTAATCATATCATGCACGCAACAAAGAGCACAGAAATGTAAGGCATTCTAAAGGCGCTCAACATTGAAAAAGCATTTGGCATGCTGGGCTGGGTATATGTTTGATATCATTGCTAGGATGGGCTTTGGACCAGACTACTTATGGTGGGCATGACTGCTGTACCAGGAACCCACACTGTGAATTAGATCTGGGGTGCCTCATTTCAAATAATTGGTGTGTGGAGATTAGTAGAACGCAGGGTTACCCGCTTTCTTCCCTCTTGTTCCCACTGGCAGTTGAGTCACTATTGATCAGGCTAAGAGGGATGATCCACCCATGGGAAACCAGCGTGGGGGACACAGTACATGCAGTGTCCGTGTAAGTTGAGGATTCACTGCTATACTTCGTATGCCCACAGACCTCAATCACTCGCCTGCTGTAAGAACGACACACTTTTGAGAATGCTTCTGGTTTATATAATAATGGAAATATATATTTTTTTATACCCTGCGACTAGCTTGGCAGGGAAGCCCATTGAGGACATCCTGCATTGAGACTATAGTGGGAAAACAATATATATTCTGCTACATAGAGCTCCAGATAAGCCATTCAGCGGAGCCTCAATGTGATTATAAGATGCAGAGAGGGATCGGGGGTCACAGAGCCTCAGGCCAGCTCTGAAATACGTTGCCGCTGTCCATAATGGAGAGGATGGTGTTGGCTAAATTGGTGTTCCTCCCTAGATATCTGTATATACCTTGAAATAAAATGTGACTGATCCAAAAATGTGCATTCAAAGAGATCGACAGCATGCTGATTTCACTAGAAATGGCCGGTAAAAGAAGCAGAGTACGCCTATCCACACTTAAGCCAAACAGAGACCACGCAGTGTTGGGTCTATTGGACCTGGAACTGTATTACATGGCAGCACAACTCCCACACACAGCACAATGGTGCAGGCAAAGAGAGAACTGGGAGAAGAGACTACTCCGAGAATTGATTGTAGAAGATACGGTAACAATCTGCCTGATGAAAATGAGCTTCCAATAGAAGGATGCGCCTCACGTGGTGCATCAGGTGACAATCACATGGGGAACTGGAGTATAGAGTACTGAGACGACCCCAGTTCAATGAATAATTGCAGATCCATTCAGGCAATAAGCCAAACAATAATCGGGTGAGATGGGAGGAGGGAGCTTGACAAACACTAGGGGACCACTATGGTGGATTACTTCAAAGAGGCTAAGGAGGAATTTGGAATCTGTTTAGACAATTTCTCCAATTTGTGAAATTAACAGAAACAGTGAGGGAGATCTGGACTGGATTCCCAGATACACCAACAACCTGGTAAATCTTGGGAGCACTTTCAGAAAAGGGTTGCAGACCGATATAAAGTATTGGAAGCAGCTAGGACACAACCCCACCAGTGAGTGGCCGTTGTGAGGCAATCCACAGACAGAAGAAATGGGGGAAAACATGCACCAAAGTACAAAACATTGCCAGTAATGGCAGATTCAAGCTACCACATCATCACTAGCTCCACCGCACATACCTTGCTGCTTCCAGACTACATTGGATATACCCTGACAGATAACTAATTTGCCCGAAATCTGGAGAGTGCAGGCCACATTCTTGCACATGTTCTATGCTCGCCATGTCAGTCTTAGGTCGGTCCTCCCAAAAATGTTATCCCTTCACCCTTCCTATTTTTGCTGAATTAGTTTTTGATGGCCTTAGGCCTCTGTGCACTTTACCACTGATAACCAGTGCTTAAGTGCTTCACCTCACTCCGTAAAACATGATAACATTGTCTTCAGCCTGATTGGCATATTTAATGTACTTATACGTTTCTCAGAAAGTGATGTACTATACACAGGGCCTATAAATTAAATGCTACCAGAGGGCCTGCAGCACTTATAGCCCCACCCCTCTCAGCAGCCCCTTAAAACATGTCCCAGGCCTACCATTGCAGCCTCAATGCAGTTTAAACTGGCAATTTGAATTGCCAAGCCTTAAACTCCTCTTTTGTTGCATGTAGGTCACCTCTAAGGTATGCCCTAGGTAGCTCATACTGCAGGATGCTATTAAAAAGGTAGGACATGTACTTTAATGTGTTACATGTCCCGGTAGTGAAAAACCCCTAAATGGGTTTTTCACTCTCTATTGGGATGCCTATTTCTCCTACAGGATACCACTGGCTTAATTAGCTAACTTTTGATAGGGAAAAGGTGAACATTTTGTGTTTGGTGTCTGAGAAATTGCAATTTAAAACCCTCTTTAATGGTAAACTCAGATTTTTAGTTACAATTGTGAAAACTTCACTTTTAGAAAGTTGGCATTTTCCTGCAGTAACTATTTGGCTCCTGCAGCCTGTTACAGGACTGGGTGTAGCTGACAGTTGGACTTTGTTTATTCCTCTCAGACGGCCAAACAATAGCAGGATTAGGTGTGCCTCGATGGGCCATCAACTGGCAGGACTGGTGGCAGAGCTGGGCACAGACCCACTTGTAACTGAATTGGATGTGCTATGCCTTCAAATAAAGGACTTGTCCCTCTTGCATTGTTCATGCAGCCAGTTTGGAGCTAGTGCAGTGGAAGCAGGAAACGTCAAACCCTTCAAAGGGAATTATCCAGAAACTTCTACTACTTGAAAGTACCAGGTATAAAAATAGGACCCTCAGACCCACTCTTCACTTCATGTTCTGGATCTGCAGAAGAACTCTCAGAAGATTACCTGGTACTATAGCCTGCTGTTTACTTCAGTAGACTGCTTTGCTGCAACAGGGAGGACTGTTGTGCCACCTGAAGCTTTCCTTGAAACCTCAGGGGCCTGTCTGCTGCTTGAGTCTTGTTCTGCTGCTGAACCCAGGACTACCAGAGTGACTCCAAGGGCTAGTTGGATGGCTTCCTTATCACAGCCTCAGGAACAGGAAAAAGGCTCCAACCATATTGAACACATACATGGACCCAGGCAGAGTCCTGAAGCCCCCAAGTGGTGCCCCTCCAGTCCTGCCTAGCTAGCCAAAATCCAAAACCTGGTGATTAGAAAATCTTTGGCTAAAAACAGCTCTGAAATCTGGGAGGAGACCGGGACCAATCTGCTCGTCTATCCGTCCAAGGTGCAATGCCAGTTGCCCTATCTGTGCGCCAGCTCCTGCTACATTCTTCTCCACGGGAGCAAGCCCTGTTCAGCAGTCCTTCCCCAAAAGAGTATCCAGCCTTGTGGAACTCTTGTTGACTACAGCCTTCAGCCTCGTCCCGCTGAAGGTTTTTGACTTCCATAAACGTGACTAAGTTTGAACTAAGTATTCTTTATTGCCATTTCATCCAGCAGTTCCCGGACAATGAGGCTCCCAGCTCCGACACCACCTGCAGCCTAGGCCCGCTGAACATTACCTTCTCAGAACATTTCCCAATCCACTTTTTGTCTCTGGCTTGTGCGCTACGTCAGTTCACCCAATTAGGATCCGACCGGCTGTCAGAGCAGTTTGGCCATGGCGGAGGTAGATTAGTCTCCACTGTGGTGAAACTATGGTCCTCCCACTTTTAAATTTGGCGGGCGGACTGTAATGATGGCGGTAAGCACACTCAGTCACCATTGCAATGGAATATGCTTACCACCAACATTTAAATTGGACCGTAAGTCTGGACATAGATGCAAATTTTCCTGTGGGTGAATGCACATCACCAGTAGTAGAGTGTCACAGATGCTATGCCTGCATTGTAGCAAAGAGAAATAATTTAATTGGCGTCTGCCATATTGTTTGTGCCTGACCTGACCTGGTTATCTATAGCTCATTGCCCTGGGGCTATCAGTGTGCGCAGCTAGAGGGGAAGATTTGGCATTTTACTTTTTTAGGGTGGCAAACAGATGAACAGTGGAGGTGTCCCCAGAGGTGAAAATCTTGGCTGAGACTTTGGAATTTGATTTCCTATTCAAGAGGTTCCTTTAGAATTCTGCTGAGTAGATCTGCAAAGCTGATGTCCACCCAGAGGAGATGCTCCAGCAGCATGTCTATTTGACAACTTAGCCAATGCCAAATTGCTTGAAGTAGCTTCAAGTATCGAAACATTTGGATCGACTGCCACTTCTGACAGACAATTGTTAAAGATTTGTGGGTCTCTAGTGACAGAAAGACCTTATAGTATCAACATCCTCAGGCCTGGTGGCAAGCATTTTGCATGGGAATGTGAAAGTAGACATCCTCAAGATAGGTGGAAGCCATGTAGAGGGGCCTCTATCTTGGACTTCTCTGGCATTGAAACGTACATTTCCACATAAAGCTCATTGTGAGTACAAGACCTGACTGCTGGCCTTGAAAGGATTGATGCCATTGACATGGTTCCCCTTGAATATTAGGTTAAACCTTTGATCCTTTGTGGGTCTGCATCCTGTGGAAACCAGTCTACTGCTAATAATGATGGGTGAATTTCCATGACTTTGCTGTCATTGTGTACTCCGTCTTGGAAAGAGTCTCTAGAGGAACTCACCCTCCTCCTCTTCTACATGCACAGGAACATCATGGTGTGCGGGCCTCGTATTATAACTGCGTGTTACACAGACGTTTTGTCAGGCAGTCCTGCCAAGTATAACGCATCAGACTATCACATTTTAATACTGGTGTCCACATCACCGCATTAAAGTGCATTGGTCATGCATATATAACTCCCTGATATGCTTAGGTGGGGGGGGGGGTTCCAAACAAACAGCTTGATGTGCAGCATTTGATCTCTGCACTGTTCCTCTGCCTGTAAAGCAATTTACTCTGTCGGTTGGCCTGAAAGGCTCATTGTTATGGTGAGATGGCACACAGGGATACATTGTGTCTTTCCTGTGCACAAAACAGATGTTTGCTCCCTCTCCCAGCCCGCCCTGCATCTTTGAGAGCCGTCTGGCTCCTGGCTCTTTCAGCACGGGCTAACTGGGAAATGGTGAGTAAGAGGGGTGTGCTTCCTCTAGTCTTTGGCTGGCGAGGGTGGCTGCTGAGTGAGCAAAGAGTAACGTCATGTGTGTTATTCACACAAAGTATTTAAATATTTAGCGCCTCTGCTCCCAGCCAGCTGTAGACACACTGCTTTAATTCAAGCAGCGTTTTCATTTATTATGTTTGCTGACACCCGAGAGGAAGAAGAGTTTTTCATGCATTCAAGAGTGATTTTACTGATTGAGAACATTTAAGTAACTTTTTGTTATGTTTCATAGGCAGTACTTCATTTGTGGCATCAGGAGACAGTCCTGAAAGTGTCACTCATAGTTGTTGACATGTTGTAGGATGCTAGGCCTCTATGTAGTGTGCAAAGCTAGGCACACTGTGCAGGTGGTCCAGGCAACCATACGTTGGTTTACATAGGTAAAAACTATACCATCTAATGCTCTACCTTGTATGGTAGTTTGGGCGGGTAGTTAGGCTAATCTTGGAGAAGTGCAAAGCATTTGTTGTACTCACAGTGTCAATAAATGAAGACATACACTCAAAAGAATAACTCAAGACCAATTAACAAAAAATACTTCAGAATTATATATAAATTGTAAGACCAAGATCATCAAAATTGGGTAAGTACTTTTCAGGTTATGAATTTTTAATAAAGTTAGTCTTTTGTGCGTAATTACGCACCATAGGAATCAATGTCGAAAATACTTTGAAAACACATATAAAATCAGGCAGTGCGTTTACCAATGTTTACTTTTGCAGGTATATTGAGGTAATCGGTGGGCACCATGGTCCAGCTGGAGAAGTTTGCGTGGCTCCCGGTTTCGGAGGGAGCAGTTGCAGAAAGTCATTGTAGCTGGTGCCAGTCGACTGTGGGGGACCACTGGGAATAAAGAGCTACACAGGTGGACTTAAAGGTAAGTCCGGTGGGTCCCCTTGGATTGTCAAGATCGCAAGGGGTGGGGGACCCTTAGGACACAGCTGGATCTTTGGTGCAGGGTACAGGGCAGCCAGGTGCAGAGTAACATGGTGAGCCAGGAGCTGTGTGCAAAGGTACCCTTGCAAGCAGGAGGTAGGTCACTTTGAGGGTCGCTTGCATGTCAGCAAGGGCACTCTGATAGGAGGTCTGGATGGTTCCTGAAGTCCCTAGATTGGGGCTTCCTCGTGGTCCATTTTCAGTCCCGAATGGACTGTCCTTCTGGTTGTCTGACGTGAGGTGACCAGTACCTAGGGCTATTGGATGGTCTCGCCACTGGAGGACATAGTGCCACCAAAGGAACACTGGCAGGGTCTGTCCTCACGGTCCGGCGGGCAAAGTTTGGTCTGACTGCAGCATCAGGTTCCTTGGTCAGCAGCCGGTCAGTGATGTGGCCTTCACTAGGTGTTTGGTTCCTTGATGGTGTGGAGTGATACCTTCACTCTGGAGAGAGATCTTCAGCGATTTGTGAAGAGTGGAGGTTCTGTAGGGGTTTGTAGAATCCGTCCAATGTCCAAGCAACCCCTCAGCAGGGATCGTCGAGTCCTGGGTGCATCAGGCAGCATTTGGCGCCTTTTCTTGGTGCAGCAGGACTTCAGTTCTCGAGCCTTTTTTGTTGCTGGTCTTCTTTTGTCCCTGGAATCTGATTTCTTGGTCTAGGGATGCCCACTAAATATTGTATTTAGTGGGCGTTTTATAAGGTACCTAGTAGTGACCTTTTAGTCATCTACCTTAGGGTGACTACACCCACTAGGTGACCACTTCCTGTGGTCAGAGGTCACTACCCTACACCTGATTGGCTATTTTTCTTCCATGCAATATGGAGGAAAATTAAATGGAGAGGTCACCTCACATGCAACACCTTAGGGGTGGTGCAAGCCAGGACTGACCACTCCTCTTGTCCTTTGTCTGGTTTCCTGCCTTTACTCCAACCAAAAGAGGGCGTTTGCAACAGGGGCAGACATCTCCTGCTAGCAGCAGGCCTGGGGTTGAGTTTCAAGGGCGATAAGCCCCATGAAGCTTTCTAGCAGTGCAGTCCACATTCCTGAGGGAGGGGGTGTTAGCACCTTCACCCAGGAAGGGCTTTGTTCTGAGTCCCCGAGAGGAGGATTTCTCACCCCAGGGGCTCAGATGTTTGGTGGGGGCACGCTGGTTGTAACCGGCCAGCAACCATGCCAGGGTACCAGTTTGGATTTATCATTCTTAGTTGTTTGATACCAAACAACCCAGGGTTCCGGGTACTCATCATGTAGCTGTGAAACTCGAACTGACCAGTGTCCAGCATATGCATTAGAATGGCTCCCCTGTTCATGTACTATGTCCCAGGTTTGGCAAGGACACAGTAGGGGCATATTGCTCATGCATCTATGCCCACACAAGTGTAGTGCATCCTGCCGTAGGGCTGGAAAGCCTACCAGAGGGGTGACTTACCTGTAGTGTATAAAGTGTGTAGTGGACAGGGCACACATGCTGTGTGCCATGTAGAGTTTGTCTTTTGGGATTGCATTAGAACACTCAGCCTGCAATTGCAGTGCTTGGTGCTTCTGGATGCATGGCCCTAGATGGTGGCGCAATCTGTGCAGCTGCCCTCAGGGGCCTACCCTTAGTACCCCATGCCCTTGGTACCCAAGTAACAGTTACTAGGAACTTATAGTGGCAGCTAAAGGTTTTGCAAACTGTGCCAATGCATCACAACAGTTTTAGAGAAAGAGATCTGGCCCAGGGAATGTGGTTAGCAGGGGCCCCAGGAACTATCAACTTTGGGACTACATTAAATACCAGGCAAAAAGTGGGGTCTAACCATGACAAACAAGGCCTTTTCTCAGGCGTCCCTCATAATTACACTGAAACTATGAAAATGTCACGCATAGCAATCTAAAACCTTGGCAGCTATGGTCAGGTGGGGAAGCCATTACGAGGTACGGCACCAGGGATGAGTCATCATGAACATCCACCCTATAGTCATGTAAAATGTCTTCCTGCTGGTTTGATAGCTCTGGGTCCTGAAATGGGAGCAGTGGACCTGCCACAAGGTCGTTGGACAGAGTGCAGTGGAGACAGTTGTGGTGGTGATACAATGGGGTCAACTTTCATCTTTGAGACAGTGAAAGTCCTAATCTCCTAGAAAATGGCATGCTCAAATGTAAACCTGCCCCCTTCTTATGAAATATTATTGTTAGTACTTTATAGGGTACTGATTATAGGTTCTTGCCAAATGTCTTGTTTTGAGGATTCTAAATATTTCACACTTCAAACATATTTTTTCTTGTCCAATCTGAATACACTCCCTAAATAGAAGTTTGCTGTTTTTTTCATACTGTCTCCATAAAAATAAAAATAAATCATTCAGGCTTGCATAAATGCAACATCTTCCTTTAGGAAATGATCCACTCATTCAAGATGGGTGTGCACCTTCGGTACACAGACTTGATTCCTTGAATGTGCTCCTGCTAGCCACATTGGCATAAACTTTGTTTTCTTTAAGAATTTTTTTTGAACTCAGAAAATCCACTTTTTCTTTAGATATACAAGTGAATGTTGTTCAATATTTCAAAATACTATTCACACAAAATTTTTGACTATCCCACTCAATCGATAAGTCATCTTTAAACTACAGACACAATATTACATGTGTTGGCATTTATCTAGGTTTTGCTCACTTCTTCACTTACTATTTAACAATCAGATTAACACAGCTGGTCTGAGCAGAGGGCCTGCCAGCTTTGCCATTTAAACCTTCTATAGTTTAACCTGTCTCTCACAATCCTCAATAAGGGTCAATCCTTCCTTTCAGAGTAATTCACACCAGGCATTAATGGACTTGAAAACTACATTCCAACTACAAACTATCTGATATTGCCGGGGCCCTGGCACAGCTTGGTCTCATGAAAAGTGCTATAGTTGGCACTAACTGCTGTCAGCTAAGCAGTTTGATGTGTCATCTCATGAGATCGCTCAGGACGAAATGATCACAGAACTGTACGATATGCAGTGTCCCTGGAGCCTCACCAAATCCTGGTAACTTAGTGTGCAGGTCAACTTAGGCCAGATCCACCAAAATACTTCCAGATCAAGGACGGTGGGCAGGGTCCCTGTCCCAATCCAGTCTTCCCATAGATCATTCCAAACCAAGATGATCATCATACATGCACTTCAAAGCCAAGGAAGCCCCCTACTTGAAGATACTAATACCAGTCTATAAGCACTCATTCAAACCAGGGCCTGGTGTTTTAGCAACTTAGGTGGTTGACTAAAGAAAGAGACTGTTGATCTCCCTTTATTGTTGTTGGTAAGTGCACTAGGACTCAGACTGTATTCAGAGTAAATGCTTACTTCAGTCATAAAACATAAATTATTTTTTGTTAGTTGTGTCATAGACCTTGATGTTGACTGCATTAGCCTGTTCCCTAGAGAATACACATTGTGTGGTTCACTCCAATCCCAAAACCTGACTGATGTGTGGTTTTGTTCATGGCATAGACTCCAATGTGCATGGCGTGGGATCTCCAAGTGTGAGTGGGTCCTATTATTTTTTAGGAAATATATGGGGTATTTACTAAATCCATTATCTTGTTCCATATTCCTCTTTTTTTTTAGATCTTGGGTTACTACAGGGGTCATTTAGGCCTGCCAGATCAGCCTGGATGTGGCCTCTGCAGCCCTGGCAGAGTACAGCCCACCATATGTAGTGAGCCCCACTATGAAGGCAGGGATCACTGTGCCATCAGGAGAGCCACCTCTATAGAGCTGGCTCCAATGAAGGCATTGATCTTTGCCATGTGGGCACCATGTTTGATGTGACTGCTCAGCAAGGTTTTTTATGTATCATAAAAAGAAAGAAAACCTTAGTTTTGGAAGTTTTGTCCATGTGCATAGGGGTTACTGTGCGTTTTCCCAAATCGGGGACCGCCATGCCTCGTAAGATGGCCCTAGGAAGGAGAAAAGGCTGCCCTTAAAATTGGAGTGTGAGCACCACTGTGACATAACCCCGGGTTTATGCCAGAGAAGCTACCTTGTGCCTTAGAGTGAGGGAACCACAAGGTTGGTGGGCAAGAGCACCACTGATTTATGGCAGTGCTCCCACAATGGCAACCTCTAAATGACCTGTTGTTTTCATACGTGCACAACACAAACGCCATAGGTGCTTACTTTGCACATACAACACATGATACATAGTGCACACAATCTTTCCCCTGTGGCTATGGACAAAGAACATCCCTGAGGCATGAAAGCACACTCTGCCCCTCTGTGTGCAAGACACCACCTCCCTGATGTACCATATGTATAATCTCAGCTGGCCTATCATCAGATGTTGAGCCAGGCTCCCTAAGGGGTTCTCCTGTGCAGTGCCTCCACCTACACTAACAACCGCTTCTGATGTATGCAGGACTGCTTAAATGTCCCTACTCAAGATTTAGCATCCACATCTCTTTTGTAAATCTAACCAGAAAAAGTCATAGCTAGAGCGGAGGGAGTAATCACACCTCATTCAATCTTCAATAATAGCTCGCACACCTTCTGATTTACAACCTCATGTTGTGGGGTCCCGTCCTGGGAATCTGGGTCACCATGCAAACCTTTGCTCCATAGAGCGCGTATTTAAATTGCATTCTTTATGGAAGCAACATGGTATTTTTTTTCTCCATAAAATAGATATAATTTAGAAGAGCAGAGACATTCATCAGTGATTCTTACTAAATAAATTAAATTCGGAAAAAAGCATTTTACTTTGAGCCATGATATCTTTCAAGGGATACTTTTCTGCAACTCTGTAGCCAGACACCGCCAAGCTGTGGCATCCATTACACACAATCCTGGAAGCTCTGTTTTGCATTTTGAGGGGAGATATATTTGGTGTATTCAGTACCAGATCTTCTGTAAAGCAAGTGGAGGTTACTAATCATTAACTCAAAATAAATTACTAGTATGAAATAATCTTTATTTTGCATTTTAATGTTCCACATGGAATACATCCAGAAGCTTAAAGATATTACAAATATGCAGTCATTAATATAAAATTAAGGCACATCATATTAGGGATAATTACAAAAGGAGTTTATGTTAATCGAATAGGGCTCCACCAGACATGGGAAGAATATGCCAGATGTTTTATTTACCAGGCTTCTTCATCACCATGCTGTAGAAACCGTGTCAGACAAAATGATCAAGACTGTCAATCTAACACAACAGAATCTTATCATTCATTGCTTACAAATCCCCTTCGCAATTTTTTTGAGTCTCTTTAACGACAGTAGTATTTTGCCAGTAATTATTTAAAGTTATGTCAGTTTTTGATTTGAAATGATTTGAGCCCGCAGCTCCTACGTCATATTCTGGCATTTGTGAGTATGATGCGTAATGACTGCCCTTGTAGAGCTCTTCTTTATAGCACGCATCAGTGACACGGCTTTACATTTTTGCCATCAGTTGCTTGGCTTGTTCGTTTAACTCCATTTTTGCGACAGCTGATAAATGAACTTCGTCTGGGCCATCCGCTATACGTAAAGTGCGAATAAGAGAGTACCTGCAACAGATAATATGTAATATGTGTCACTGCAGTCGACACACTTGCCAATGTAACATACAAGCATTACAATATTTGCAACACACATTGTAAAATTACATTATAATTACCTTAAAACATATTTGACCAAAAAGCTCACTTGAACCATACATGCAACACTAATAAAATAAACAACATTTTGCATATAAGCACCCACTTTTGCATGGTAGAATTGTGACACTGCTTCTGTACAGAGCAAGAAAGCCAGAACCCAGCTGTGCCTTTTTTTTACTCCTATTTTGTAATCATAATAGCATTTTATAGTGCATCTCTGTCTTGACTTGCGGGCTTATAAAGGCAGCTATCAATGTCGCTCAGGATTTTGGAGGTAAGAATTTTATTTTTCTGTAAATAAGCAACTCTCTTCAAAGGCCCTTGCAGGCATCATGCCGACTCTATTTGAAAATCCCCAGCACATGGTTGATAAAAGTATTGGGCACTGTTTATGTGTATTGTCTCAAGCACTGAAGGGCAGAGAAGGAGCTCGGGTGATGTATGAGCTGGCGCTCCTCGGGAAGAGAAAAAACCCTTTTACCTCAGACTCCCCCTCAGGGTCAGACTGTGACCGAAAATAGGCCTGGACAAAACATTCCCCATTACCTAATGAGACAGCTAAAAAGTGGCCCATGTTTGCAAATCGGAGCAGTTTTGAACACACTGTATAGGTGTTTTGCAAGGTATTAAAGACCATGGATTTGAGCTTTTTGCAGGCAATGAGTCATTTAATATCCGTGAAATCAACAGTAGAAAACCGGCCCAGCAAGCCATAAAGCCGGCCCACCCACTGACCTTACAGGCCAGCCCCATGGTCACTGCGCGACTGCCCTACAGGACAGCCCAACACTGCTCCCACCTAAGTGAAATGACAAGGAATGGTTATAGCTTCAATTCAGAACTGTCGAAGCCCCATACCGGCTATATGAGAGTGTCCTAAAAGAAGCAGCACCGTCACCATCGTTCACGATGGACAGTGAGGAGCTGGATGTCAAGAGCCACCCTGGTGAACTTTTTGATATTCAGGTACGCTTTCATTAATGTTTCTCAGTGTCAAATGCTTCACTATTGAGAGCCTCAACGTTAAGGCACCTTTGCCATCAAGCAATCGCCAAACCTTCAGATCAGATTCAGCATCCTAGCCAATAATGTTGGAGCTTAGATAGGCGAAGAGTAGGACAAAGGCAATGTCTCAGCCATCAGGAAGATCTTGCTGCTCTTCGTAAGCCATCACTTATGCAAGCAAGTGCCCCTTCCAGCTACAAGTACCACCATAACACTTCTTCCACCACCTAGCTGGCTTATGCCAGAGGTTTCACAGACCTACGAAAAGAAGACCTCATAATGGCAGGTCATGTTATTCATCGACATACTAGGTCAATGTAGAAGAGATGTCACAGGCATATCGCAACAGATAAAGGTGTCGCTCATGGCACAGTCTCAGTCTGGAGAGAGTATGTTTCACATGACCTGAATTCATTTCAACAACAACTTCTCTGTTTGGAGGAGGAGGATATTCGAGTATTTCATGAGGTCTCAAATAGAGGGAGAAAAGTTAACTTTACTACCTTTATCTGGAAATACAGATATTTGTAATTGTTGACGCCTTGTAAATGAAACCTCCAATAAGAGCTCTAGTTTCGTCAATATTCAGTCTCCTGGAACCCCTCACCCGCCCTCCACCCTAGGGAGATATTTCTTGTACTGGCATGCAAGAAAGCAACCAAGAAAAGGCATGGCAAAAGTTCAAGTCTCCAAATTAGGAACTCATGTCCAGGGAGAATTCTCAGGGGAATACTGGACTATTTCAGTTTCTCACTAAAGTTTTCTATTCTACTTTGTCATCGTCTTCTGCTTCCCCAGACAAACATAGCAAACATACGTACTCTTATTGACAAAAAAGTTTGCCAGTGTCTACATTACTTTAGGTGGTGACTGTTTGGAGGAGATTCTAGTATTTCATGAGGTCTCAAATTTTGAAAAGTTAACATTGATACCTGTATCTGTAAATACATTTATTTTGAACTGTTGAAGCATTGTAACTTAAACCTTCAATAAAAGTTCTATTTTCTTCAATACCCAGAGAAAAAGCATGGCAAAAAGTTCAAGTCTCTAAATTAGGAACTCTTATCCAAGGAGAATTCTTAGGAGAATACTGGACTGTTTCAGTTTTTCACAAATGTTTTCTTTTCAACTTTGGAATCGTCTTCTGCTTACCGAGGCAAACAGAGCAAGTGTACATACTCTATCGACTTTTCTTTTCTTCTCTTTGTTGCTCTTTCACTTTTGCATTTTCTGCCTTTTTCTTCTATCACCTCTCGTTTTCCCTAGTGCTTTTTCCTTTCTCCTCTCATCCTCTGCCCTCCTCCCCCAATGAAGCACCTTTCCCACCCTCCCGCCTCCCAGCTGACTGCTCCCCCAACCCCTCTCACCTTCTTAATGGCGGCACAGCGCGGCCATACCGCTGGCGCGCCAATGGCAAGCCTGTCTGCGTCTGGACTATTCTAAGTTATTTTGGATAACAGAAAGCTAATAAGCATATAGGGCATTGAAATGTATAGGTATTTGTTGTATTGATATGTGTAGTTTGTTTGTGGAAATTTGAACTATTTGATTTGTTGTCTTGTTGTGAGTGAGTCTGGAGTCTGTTTTTTGTGATGTTATTAACCATTAATTGTCTTTGTGTCTTTATGTGAGTAGTACTTTTCTTTGACTTTTTTTCATTATTAATGTTTATGTGATTAGGAATACAATTTACACATTTTTGTAATAGGTTCTCACTTGTCACTTATGTTTGTTTGTAAACATTTATAGGAGAGGGACATTTTTTCTTTAAAGATAGATGCGTCTGGACCGCGCCAAGTGCCAAGAACCCTGGTGGCTTCGGTTAAGGTCCCTCCCCCCAATCCTGCGCCTTGAGACCCTCACGGGTGAGTAGCCGCTCTTTATAAGCATTGCTTGATTGATGGATTGAGTTGGCTGGAGTCCCAGGGCAAAGTTAAAATGAATGTTGTGGCTTCTCCCACCAACCATTTCAAACACCAAATTAACAAAGGCAACAACAAAAGACTACTTTGTAGCAGCAAAGGCAAAAATATTGTTCAGGGATACTGGAAATTTCTTCAGCAATCTGCCTTCACTAGTTAGCACCCCATGAAGAGGAAGCATGTTCAAACGTCTTCCAGTATCACAGAGTATACCAAAAGAAAACAGGAACTAGATGGTTATGATCAGACAAAATCAAGTTTTAGAATTCTCAAGCAATCATTCCAGCAAGGTCGTCAATAAATTTTTTCCTGTATTGTACTGTTATAGTAGATACACTTTTTGAGCTGGACATGAGCGGATGAAAAAGCTGTGATTCCATGGGATATAGTCCTCATACTTACTCACAAAGATAGGTCCAAGGAACAATCTGCCCATTTTAGATCACAACACCACAAGAACGTGCAACAGTCAAATTCATTTTATAGTGCTAACAGTCAACTCTTATCGGATCTACTAAAAAGGTTGAAAATTATGCTTCCAATAAGTATGTTTTCTTTAGATCATTTTGAGAAATGAAAACGTTATCCAAGGAAATCTTTTCCAGGATCCTGCACATATGAAGAAGTATCTGAATGTTTATGAATGTATTCCAACAGGATATTGAGGCTTAAAAATCTTGTGGAACTATACTGAGTACAAAAATATTGTGAAGGTATGAACATTGATGATATATATGTTTAAGGTATGTGGATATCAAGTTAGGCATAGTAAGTCTAAACTTAACTATGTATATACTTACCTTCACAATATTTTGAACTCGATATTTCAGCAAGAACATTTTGCCCCATGGTGTTTGTTCTTGTAAAGCTTGGCCATCATCCTTAACTATTCCAAACGACTGCATGATGTGCTACATTGTGAACATCAAGGCCAAAGAGGTGCTAGAAGTTGGCTCTGATGGCACTCACCCAAAACTAAAAGAAAACCAGGCAAAAGCGTGCAGGCACTGAAACAACCAGCTGCTTCTTCTTCTTTGAGTCTCGAATTTAGGCAATGGTGTGGCCTCCATTCATGCAGTGCAATGCAGCATGAGCATCACTTCCCTTTCTGAAGTCCTCTGCATCACTGTATCTTCATTTTTAACATTCTCTATTCACCAAAATATTTTGTGCAGCCTCAGACCCATTCTGTTATATAAACCTCTAGTCCTCTACTGAGACTTCTTTCTCTCATGTCTCATTTTGTGATGCCACAAAGTAACCACCTGCCATAGTCACCTTCTTCAACCTTTGATACAGGTGACCACCAGATTCTACTCAACACTCTTACCTGTTTCACCACTGCCGATAGCTTCAATGGCTACCCTCAAACCTCTGCAACAGTTCTTGCCCTGTCTGCTGATGCTCAGCAAGCTGCCCCTCTTCATGTTGATGTACAACCTCCTTAGACACCATTTTTTTCTGTCTTGGTTTATTCTCTTTCCACTCATTAACACCTCAAATACACACTCAAGTCTCAAACTGTTTCACCGCTATCAAACACTCGTTGGCTTTACGATCCATCTTGCTCAAATTACCCAAAACACGGATTATCCATTTCCTTGCTTCACTCCTGAGCCCTGTTTTCTTTACCCCTCCTGATCTTACTCCTGCCCCCTCTAACTGAAACTCTGGGGTGCTCGCTGACACAATAATAAACCAACACTCAAACTCCACCACATCCACTGAAGCAAAATATCAGCTAATCAGCATCCAAAAAAATGTCCTCTTATCTCTCATTGTACAAATACACTTGTGAAAGGAAGTGAGACTAAAACAATAGCTTATTTGTGATCCTCCCAAAGTACACCTTCTTACCCCTTTACAGAGTAATTACATTTGTAACCGATGTAGTTGTCACTCTTCCCGAACACTAGTCCACCTCTCTCGATCAGCTACGGACCTGATGAGTTTTCACTGCTATCCTTCGTTATCAAATTGATTTTTTGATTATTGCCACTTACCTGGATGAAATTCTTAGTACTCACTTGCCCGCCATATTTGCTGTTCTAAATTTCACCTTCCCACTGCTCCTAAATCCATGCGCTCCACATTTTGCTTTTTCTCACTACACATGCTTCGACCATATGTTTCGACCATTAACATGCCGCCCTGGTTGAATTCAGAAAATACCCTTTCGCTGTGCCTTTTTTAGTGAGGCAACACAGAAATATTTCTACAATTTCAGATAAGATGAGCAAATCAAACATTAATAACTGAGTGAAGCACATTCGTTTCCAGATAAAGACAATTCTCTCACTGTGAAAAGTTAAAAACTGAGTTTCTCGTAGTAGGAGACTTGACCAGGGATATAATATGTTTTGACTTGTTGAAAGCCCAGGAAGACACCCAGTTTTCAGCACTTAAAGTAAAAAGCATTAGGGTGCTACTGGATTCTGATCTCTTTGGCCCAACACTGCAACACGTAGTGAAGACACTAATACTAAGTAATGAGCATTAGAGTAATTTAATTCTACTCCTCTAGCCTATCCGTGCAGTGGAATCACCAGGACCTTAGCATTCTGCCACCTCGATGACTTTAACAGCACCTAGGCATGCACCCTCAAAAGAGAATTAAAACATTTCAGAAGACTGAGAATGAGCTATAGAAAGTGAAAAAACACAATCAGTGTTTCGTTTGCCTTAAAATATCTCCCCTGACTTCCAATCGCCCAGATAATCAAATCAAATAAATATAAGAGATTGTGAGTCGAGTTCAGTGTCTACCATGATGTATGGTTAGATAATCTTCAGAACTGAGCCTTGGATCCAGCAGAACAGATAATTAAGCCAAATTCAAACAAAGCAAACAAAAAGTCAAATGTGTCTTCCAACAATGACAGATTTAAGCAAAGAGGATTGATCAGGCAAACTGAGAAAAGTCAAAATGGCATACAAATAACCCTTGAGGGTGCCTATCCGTGCTATCAAAAGCTATCAGCTGCCAGTGCTCAATCTCCACACAAGAAGGTGAAGATTGGACAGGTTTGGGTGGAGAACCGCCCCCCTCTGCTGTGACAAAAGATCCTCCCGAAGGGGCAGTCTGATTGGCGGATCGATGGCCATGCTCAAGAGCTCAGGATACCATACTCTTTTTGCCTAGTCTGGAGCACAAAATGACTTGGGCGCAGTCGTTCTTAATCTTCTTGAGAACTCTGGGCAGAAGTGGTATTGCGGTAAAGGCGTAAAGGAGGCCTGAGTTCCACTCTAGACGGAAAGTGTCACCAAACGAGTGCCGCCTAGGAAACACCCAACGTGCAAAACTGCGTTCTCTGGGAGGCAAACAGATCTAACCAAGGCTCTCCCTACTGCTGAAGAGACCTTGTGCCACCCCTGGATGGAGACACCATTCGTGATCGACCAGGCATTGACAGCTGAGTTTGTCTGCTCTGGCGTTCAGAGGACCAGCCAGATGTTGAACCACCAGGGATATGCCCCGATGTTCCAGCCATATCCAGATGTACAGAGCCTCCTGACAAAGGCTCCATGACCCCACCCCGCCCTGCTTGTTGCAGAGCCTCATAGCGGTGGTGTTGTCCATGAACACCTGCACCACTTTCCCTTTGAGAGAGGGAAGGAATGCTTTCAACACCAGTCTGATCACCCTGAGCTCCAAAAGATTGATATGGAGCTTGGACTCCATTGAATATCAGATGCCTCTGACCTCCACCTCTTCCATGTGGTAGCCCCATCCCAGGAGTGATGCATCTGTCACTACGATGAGATCTGGTTAAGGGAGGGAGAGGGATCTGCCTCTGACCCAATCACGGTTCGAAAGCCACCACTGCAGATCATGCTCAGTCCCCTCTGAGATCTGGACCATGTTGAGATTCCGCTGACGCTGCGCCCACTGGAACTTCAAGTCCCACTGCAGAGCCCGCATATGCCAGCTGGCATGTGTCACCAGCAGGATGCAGGAGGCCATGAGGCCCAGCAGCCTAAGACCATAGCCTGAATATCCTGGACTCGCTGCTCAGGAGGATAGGCCCAAAACTGTACTGTGTCCAGAACAGCTCCTTTGAAATGGAGTGTCTAAGAGGGAGTGAGGGATGATGTGACTTTGGCACGTTTATAGTGAACCCCAGTGAATGCAGGAGGTCCACCACAGTCTGAAGGTGGGAGACAACAGCCTGGGACGAGCCTGCCTTCAACAGTCAGTCATCGAGGTAGGGGAAGGCTGAAACCCCTAACCTGAGCAGATGAGCTGCGACAATCACCATCACCATCACTTTTGTTAATATCCAAGGGGTGCTGGTAAGGCCAAAGGGGAGCACTGTAAATTGAAAATACTTGTGACCTTCCACAAACCGCAAGTAATGTCTGTGGGCAGGCAGGAAGGGAATATGCGTCCTGCAAGTCCAATGCTACAATTCAGTCTCCTGGTTCCAGGGCAGATAGGACCTGAGCCAGAGGGAGCATTTTGAACTTCTCCTTCCTGAGGAAGAGATTGAGGGACCGAAGTTCTAGGATAGGGCAGAGGCCCTTGGTTTTTAGGGGCACCAGAAAGTAGCAGGAATAACAACCATGACCTACTTCTGGCAC
This sequence comes from Pleurodeles waltl, assembly GCF_031143425.1. NCBI lineage: Eukaryota > Metazoa > Chordata > Amphibia > Caudata > Salamandridae > Pleurodeles > Pleurodeles waltl. Next base: position 1,008,382,418 of record NC_090449.1, on the reverse strand, counting down.
AGGGACCCTCTCTATGGCTCCCTTGGTCAAATGAGCGACAACCTCCTTGCAGAGAAGTGCCAGGTGATCCTCCGTCACCCGATCATAGGATGGTGGCATGGATAGAGGGCTAGTCTCCAATGGGAGGGAGTAGCCCCTTTGGACTATTTTCAAAACCCACCTGTCTGACGTGATGATGTTCCATCGGGGCAGGTGATGGCGAATCCTGCTGTCGACTGGTCCCTGATTGGAAAGCGTCAGACTAGGAAGGTTTGGATGCTGCAGCTAAGGGGTGAGCAGTGGAATGGCTAGACCCCTGGCTCCCTGATCCACGCGAATGCTGGATCCCCCGTCCCCAGCCATGCTGAGGCTGAGTAGCATGCGCACCATGGTGGCTGGCAGGGAACGGACATGGCTGGCGCCCCTTCCATTGTAACGGATGGAGCAAAAAGCAGACTGAGGGGGGCGAGTGGCAGCAGCGAGGCCAAGGGACCAGGTCACAGCCCCGGACTCCTTAAAGCACTCGAGCTCCGGGTCTGCTTTGTCTCCGAAGAGATGGATGCTATCAAAGGGCATGTCTATCAGGGTGGATTGGACATCCCCTGAAAAGCCAGATGTCCTTAACCAGGTGTGGCACCTTCAGGCCACCGTCGAAGCAACCAATATGCCGAGAGAGTCGGTCGTATCCAGCCTATATCTGATCAGGAACTTAGCTGCATCTCTCCCATCAGCTTGGGAGAGAATGGCCCGGGCCTCCTCTAGGACTTGTGGCAGCAGTTGCGCAATCGTCTACAATAAAGAATGGGTGTAATAGCCCAAGAGGCATGCAGTGTTCACAGACCACAATGACAGGCTGGAGGAATTAAACTATTTCTTCTCAAGATGATCTAGCCTTTTGGATTGCCTATCTGGGAGAGCTGAAGGGAACGCACCATGGAATGTTGAGGCTTGGATGACCAAGCTCTCTAGGGTGGAGTATTGGGTCAGGAAAGCCGGGTTGTTAGGAGCAGGCCTATGGCGGTGGGCTATTGTCCTCTTAACAGGAGCCCCTGTGCTGGTCTCCAGCAGGACATCAGTGAGGACTTCCTTGAAGGCCAAGAGGGGTTCAGATGTGGAAGCCCCAGGCTGAAGCACCTCAGTTATGAGGTTACTTCTGACATCCACTGAAGGCAGCTTGAGACCCAAGACCTCGGCCGCTCTATGCACCACCATGGAGTAAGAAGCCCCCTCCTCCGTAGCCACAGTAAGGAGAGAAAGCATACCAGCATCAGGAGAGGTATCCAGACTACTGGCTTCACCCAGTTCCTGAGGCCAATCCATAGGTACTTCAAGCTGGTATTCTAAAGGGTCCATCAACCCCTCCATACTCTCACCGAACTTGTACCTATAAGAAAAAGGGTCAGGATTCGACCAGGGGACCAAGACCCCTGCCAAACTGAAATCGGCAATGAGCAATGCCGCTCCGACTCAGTGTTGGATTCGGCAATGAGTATAGGATCAACGTCGCCTGCGGGCCTGGGCAGCAACAGGTGCGTTGACGCTGGAACCGTCATTGGGGAAGGTCGCTGTGGTACGACCGATGCCGGTTCGGATCCGGATCCCTGAGTGTCCCTCGGAGCAGAGGCCGAAGCCGCTGGTGAGAGATCCGAAGAGGCCCTTGCTGACCCTGCGGGCCCAAAGGCTTTCTAGCAAGGCCAGACTGCCCAAAGATGAGGCGCATGGCCTCATAAAATTCCTAGAGTTGGGCAGGGGTGGCTCCGGCACCTGGTAACTCGGGGAGACGCGGAGCCCACCAAGAAGTAGGCTCCGAAGACAGAGGCCTACAACAAGGATGCTCCTTCTCCCGCGTCGACTGACCGATGGGGTGAAGTCGAAGAACGCTTATGACTCTTCGACATCTTGTTGTGCTTACCAGTGTCTCCCAGTATTCGAATGGGATGACAATGAGTGGTGGTGGCTCTGTGAGCGGTCTCAGGATCTTCCTCTGCGATGCGGAGCCGGACACCGGGAAGCGAGTAGCTTTAGAGGCCGCTCCCTCAAAGCCTCCGGGTTCATGACCCGGCAGTCGGAGCACGACTTCGGGTCGTGGTCGCAATCAAAACACCACGGGCAGATAAGGTGCTGATCTGTCACCGACGTCATACGGTGATAGGAGTCGCAGGGCTTGAAGCACCAAGAAGTAAAAAAAAAACGTTGAAACGAAAGGCCAATCAAAAAGCGACTGTAGGGGTAGTTCTCTTTGGGTCTGCATGCAGGCTGGTGCAGAAAGAAAGGAACTGAAATCAGCGCACCGGGGTGGCACCTTATATGAGCCGCGCTGTCATATGCGGCGACCACAACGCCAACAACGGACATGGAGTCGATTGACCACCTAAAGGAGAGCAGGGGTACTGCTCGAAGAAAAATCTCCGGCTGCAGACTGACGCCTGGGGGAAATTCTAAGGTCAGGAATCTGAAAGTAGAAGTGTCTATCAGATGTATAAAGCTTAAGGTTTGGATTTCCTAATAGCAAATTTTTCCGATTTGCTATTAGGAAATCGCACACTGGTATGTACAACATTGTGTTTAACACTGTGTGATTTTCACATAGGTTGCAAGAGACCTGCCTCATTAATATTCATGAGGCAGATCGCAATTTGCAACCCATTTGGGAATTGCCGCACTCACAGGGATGGTGGCCTGCTGCGGTCAGCAGACCACCATTTCTGTGACTGCTTTTTTTTTTTAATACAGCAGTTTTTTTTTTAAATGCAGCCCGTTTTCCTTCAAGAAAAATGGGCTGCATTTCAAAAATAAAAATGAAACGTTTCAGTTTCATTTTTCAGAGCAGACAGTGGTGCATGGAAAGACTGCCTGCTCTGAAAAATTGTGTGCACCCCGATTCACAAAGGGGAAGGGGTCCTATGGCGACCCCTTCCGGTTTGCGAATGGGTTACCACCAACTTGAAGTTGGTGTTAACTGCAATTGTTTTGCGATGGATTCCCGGTTGTAAAACAATCATACATCCCCCTGCGACTCGCTATTAGGAAGGGACGCCCTTGGCACGCCCCTTCCTAATAGTGAGTCGCAATCCCTATTTTCCAAGCAGAGCCCCAATATAGGGATGGTATATGGCAAGAAGCCTTTACCGGTCACAAACGGCCACCAGTAAAACAGTTTGATAAATTTGGCCCATTGTCCTTTCTTGGATTCTAGCATTATGTACAATGTCCTACTGTAGAAAATGTCTCACCACCCATTCTAGATTTCCAATACGTAAGAATGACTAATATCTAACAATTCAGGCATTTAATCATGATTTAAGTGTAGGTGTTTGGATTTACAACTTTATTAATTGTGCAAAATGTCTTAAAGTCTACCTTGAGCTTCACTAGTAGAAAGTGCCAATTTTTAAGAAAAGATGAAGACTAATCTTACTTATTATCAGTCTGGTTGCAATATTCTTTAGTGACAAATTAGTTCCTATTGCTTTCGTATCAGAAAAAGGGATCAGAGCAACAGTTAGTAAATGAAAGAAGACACAATATATGCCTTGGCTGGCAGACTACTCCGCATAGGAGAGTTCTTGCTGGTCTGATTTGTAAGCCGATCAAGGCCGAAGCTTGACTGTTATCATTAATGGTCTAAGGCCACCACAGATGCCCAACAGATGACTAAGACTGAACATACACACGCTGACCATTCACTCAAGATTTTGATTATATTTAACATATGAAAATCTATAGGTAGATTAATGTTTGGGTTTTGTGTGTTGTGATGTCAGTCTAAGCATCAAAAGGAATAAAGCATCATATGTCTTCTTCACCATTGGCCTATGCTTTGCTCAGCATAGTTGCAGCACTATAGTCAAAAGGCTCTCCAGGCATTGTGGCCATTTAAGTTGTGTACCCCTCTTTGAAAGAATTCATTTTCTCTGAAGGAAAGACGTTTGTCGAGCACTGCTGTGATGGAGTCACCATGACAGTAGCTCAGTTTACAGTAGAGAGATGTATGCCAGGCGGGGGGAATCTCTAATTCGGAGGGCAGCCCATCAGCATGAAGGCAGGGGTTGTGATCTCGGACACTCTGTCAGGATGGAAGGCCACCGGCTGAAGCCAAAATAAGGCCAAATCTTTGCCCAATTTTCTAGGAGATGAAATTGACTGTACTCACATGAGTCCTAATGGAAAATCCTGGCATACTCCAGCTGCTCCACATACTTGGATAGCGTTGTCTATGACCTTACTGGCCATCCTTGGAGCCACGATTTTTATCATAGCAATCTGTAAAAACAGAAGCAGGTACTCAATAACAATTTCAAGAAAAAATATATAAGCACTTATTAAAAACAAAACATTTTTTTTTTCTTAAATGTTATTTTTTTTAATTTTAAAGTGTGAAGGAACTATACAAAAAGTATATTGTAATATGGAGGTAAAACATATAAGGAGAAAACTGCACTGAGACAGCAAATTATTATAAAAGGGTAATGTAACTAAATGCCTCAATAATACTTTAGGCTATATGCTAAAGACAAGGGGATCATGATCAATGAAAGTGAGGTATGAAGTACTAGTTTCAGAGTCCGCCAGTGTTCCATGCGTTCTCTTTCCATACCAACTTCTCAAAACAGAAAGCCTCCTTTTATGTGTATGAATGCAAAGTATATTTTACTTGTATGTACATTCAATACCGTTATGTGGCAGAAAAGCAACACGCTGATAAACAGCACAGAACCAAGGGAGGATTCACCTGTTCAAAGTCCATTCTTCAAAATACTCTAATCACAGTCAACTCAATTCTAAAGATCCATAAAGATGAGTACATTGAACCCTGGTTTAGCTTCTCGTTGCTGAGCACCTTGCATCAAGGAAACCTCTGGACGTTTTCTTGACTCAACGTGTGGGTTGAAGGCAAGGACGGCAGTGTACAGGAAATCTGTAGGAAACACCTAGAGTTTGACATGATTTAACCCAGAGTTAGTGCTATAAAAACCCTTATGTAGGGCATGGAGTTCAACAACTATTAGTCAAAGTGTAACACTGTGAAAATCCTTATGAAGTGCCTCGGGTTTGTCCAGATGCATCCTAAGCATAACCCAGTAGTATGACCGCACAATGCATGCCCTATATGTGGATGTCCCTGTCCTTTCACCTTCCAGAACCTGTGGCTTGCGGGCGAAGGCAACAATAGACAGAAAATCCCTTTGAAATGACCAGAGTCTGGACAGATTTAGTCCAATGGTCTGCTTCCATGGAGAATGGTTGCAGCACTGTGTGGTCCTTCCTGGTGGACATGTTTAACTGTGCATGCAGTGAAGGCATGCCTAGCAGGCTAGAAGAACAAGGCTCAGTTTCCAGCAGAAAAGTGCATAGCACTTTATCAGGGAATTAAAAAAATCTGGGCACAACTAACCTTTCTAATTAGCTTTAGGAAATAGGGCGACAAACTAACAATAGTGCTTCCTGCTCAAGTGAGAGAGGAAGGTAGACAGAGCTGTGATGTGATGACCTTGGACAGGATAGGGATATTAAATTATTGGAAAACAAATGAGGAACAGTGAACCCTTGGGGCAGGCATTTGTAAGAAGTGGAGCAGAGTAAAAACTCCCTCAAAAGTGGCGGATATCTCGACTACCGTAATAGCCATAGGCTATTGTGCAGCCGGCTGGAGATCCGCCATGTGAAACTTTAAATAAGGCCCTTTGTCTTTGCATTATTCGCGTTCAGCTTCTTAGTTTTCATCTTAGTGTAGACAGATATTTTGGAGATGGTTGATGGCTATGGTGAATAAGCCAGTATGTGTAAATAGTCTATATGAAACGTCAGGCCTTGATAAAGGAAAAGTTTGTGAAGAGACATCATGTAAATATTAAACAGAGGCAGCCAGAGGCATGTGCCATTATCAACAATATACGCAACTGGAGATCCATCAAATTCAAAACCTGCGGGGCTGCACATTCTACACATAAGGCCAAAAAGGGAAGCGAACCATTAGTTGGTTAGTTCAAAACTCACACCACTACAACTAGACCTGAAAAAAGGAGCAAGTGGTTGAGGTTTGGACATTAATTCTTCTACTTGATCCAGGACGTCAGCTGAGCCACTGTGCAATTTATTTAGTTGGTCTCAGTGACCTGGGTGCTGACATACTAGTATCTGAATCAATTCCAGAGAGGCATTCAAGTGGAAAGTGGTTACTTTCTCCAAGATTTTGTTACAGCAACATTATATTAGATAGGGAACAGAAGCTGGAAAACGTGTTTTGATCCAAAATGGGTTTCTAAAAACCAAAACAATCCCCTTCCGAGCCAAAACAATTAAGTAATAATCAGAGCAATAACCTTCCTTAATTCATCAACATCCCTGGTACTGACCTAGTCTCCTTTGGGCTCACAAATGGCTGTAATCAGAATTGTTTCACTAAACATGATTGTAGGAAAGTGCCACTGTTGGCATGGCTACCCCCCACTTTTTGCCTAGTGTTGATGCCAACTTTGACTGAAAGTGGGAGGGGCCCTGCTAACCAGGCCCCAGCGCTCTTTCCCCAAAACTGTACCTTTGTTTCCACAACTGGCACAACCCTGGCACACAGTTAAGTCCATTGTAAAAGGTACCTATGGTACCAAGGGCACTGTGGCCAGAGAAGGTCTCTAAGGGCTGTAGCATGCATTATGCCACCCTAGGGGACCCCTCACCAAGCACATGCACACTGCCTTGCAGGTTGTGGGTGCTGGTGAGGAGAAAGGGTGTCATGCCCACAAATCACTGCCTGTGGCATAGGTAAGTTACCCCTCTGGTAGGTCTTACTGCCCTAAGACAGGGTGCACTATACCACAGGTGAGGGCATAGCTGCATGAGCAATATGCCCCTACAGTCTCTAAGTCCATTCTTAGACACTGTAAGTGCAGTGTAGCCATATTGAGTATATGGTCTTGGAGTTTGTCATTACGAACTCCACAGCTCCATAATGGCTTCAGTGAATACTGGGACGTTTGGTGTCAAACTTCTCAGCATAATAAATCTACACTGATACCAGTGTAGGATTTACTGAAAAATGCACACATAGGGCATCTTAGAGATGCCCCCTGTATGTTAGCCAAACTGCTAGTGTAGGACTGACCGGTCTGTGCCATCCTGCCACTTTCAGACAATTTTCTGATCTCATAGGGTGGGTGCCTTTGTGCGCTCTGTGGCCAGAAACAAAGCCTGTCCTGGGTGGAGGTGCTTCACAGCTCCCCCCTACAGGAACTGTAACACCTGGCGGTGAGCCTCAAAGGCTCAAGCCTCGGATTACAGTGCCCCAGGGCACTCCAGCTAGTGGAGATACCTGCCCCCCGGACATAGCGCTACTTTTTGTCGCAAGTCCGGTGGGAAAATTAGGGAAAACAGAGAGGAGTGACCACCCCAGCCAGGACTACCCCTAAGGTGAACAGAGCTGAGGTGAACCCCTACCTGCAGAATCCTCCGTCTTGGTTTGGATGACAGGGACCAATAGGATTAGGTTTGTGCCCGCCCTCCCCAAAGGGAGTGGGCACAAGGAGGGTGTAGATACCCTCAGGGACAGTAGCCATTGGCTACTGCCATCTGAAGTTTTAAACGCCCCTAAATCTAGGATTTAAGGGCCTCACTGAACCCAGCTCACCAGATTCCTGGCAACCTAACAAGAAGAAGAAGGACTGCTCAGCTGAAACCCCCAGCAGAGAAGAAGGACGACGACTACTGCTTTGGCCCCAGCCCTACTGGCTTGTCTCCTGCCTCAAAGAACCTGCAAAAGACCAGTGACGCGTCCAGTGAGACCAGTGGCCTCTGCCCATCTCCAGAGGACTGCCCCGCGCCCAAAAGGACCAAGAACTCCTGAGGACAGCAGCTCTGTCTAAGAAAATCTAAAGCCAAGGACTCCCACCTCACTCCGGATGCTAAGTCCTGACCGCTGTGCACCCAATGCCCACGGCCTGTATCCGGGTGGTCCCCCCAGCAAGAGAGGTTTCACAGGTGATTGCAATCAAGTACCCACCCTGGGATGACCTCTCCAACCCTCCACGATGATGCCTGCAAAGGGAATCCCGAGGACCCCCCTGACCGCAAAGCTCCAGACAAAGATATCCGATGCCTAAAGACACACTGCACCCGCAGCCCCCAGGCCTTGGAGCACCAGACCCCCAGTGCGTCTAAGTTCAGCAGGTGGCCCTCCTCCCTGTCCGACTGGTGGTGTGCCCGAGATACCCCCCTGGATCTCGCCTGCAGCCTCTGAGTGACCCCTGGGGTCTCCTCATAGACCAGCATTGAAAACCAGACATCCTGTTTGCACCCTGCACCAGGCCTCGCCTGTGCCGCTGAGGGTGTGTGTTTGGTGCCTACTTGTGGCCCCTTCAGTGCTCTTCCAATCCCCCCTTGTCTGCCCTCTGAGCCACGGGTACTTACCTGCACGCAGGCCTGATTCCGAGTACCCCCTCTCCATAGGAGCCAACGTTAAATTTGCTCAACTTTGACCTCTGCACCTGACCGGCACCGTGTTGCTGGTGGTGGGTGTTTGGGGTTAACTTGAACCCCAGCCGGTGGACTTCCTAAAACTGAAACTGTAAGTTTTGGACTTACCTGTAAACCGAACAAACTTTTCCTCCTCCCAGGAACTTTTTCTGAAAATTGCAGTGTCCATTTTTACAACAGATTATTGCCAGTATTTCAAAAACTGTATTACTTACCTATTTCAAAGTACTGTAGATACCTGTGTGAAATACGAATCTTTTAAGAAACTTACCTACTATTTGAATCCTGTGGTTCTAAAAATGAATTAAGAAAATATATTTTTGCTATATAAAAAACACTGGTCTGGAGCTAAGTCCTTAAAGTGTGTGATTCTTCTATTGTCTGTGTGTGTACAACAAATGCTTTGCACTACCCTCTGATAAGCCTAACTGCTCAACCACACTACCACAAAAGAGAGCATTAGTATTACCTACTTTAGCCTCTGTTAAGCCTCTGGGGAACCCCTGGACTCTGTGCACACTATATCTCACTTTGATATAGTATATACAGAGCCAGCTTCCCACAGCGATCATTAAGTTATTAACCAATATACAGTGATAGCCACAGCCAGGGCTTTACAGAAATATGCTCTAAGCCATTGAGAATTTTGAAAACATAGTTTGAAACACTGGAATCAAATATGAGGCATGGTTGTTAAAGCGCAATTGTGGCAATGATCATCTTCCTGTAAGTTTTGAATTTCCAATGAAGGGTCCTTCTAAATTCCAAAGATGGCGATTTAAGAAAGACCTTTGTTTCTTTGTTGAATTAATTTCCAATAACTTTGGATCCGTAGTGACTCACTTTTTTAATTTTGATTCATTATCACTATAAAGGGGTTAATTAGAAAAATAACATTCCGAAGTTTAGAGTCCAAATGGTTCAACAATGTCTTGTGGAAAGGACACTGAAGTGCACGGGGATAATGCCTAACACACAGGAGGCTCATTAGCTGCAGATGCCAATTTGCATTTGAGTATGGTAAGCTTTGTTTTAGACTTATCATGAATTGAGATCACGAGGCTAAGGCACATATCACACCCAACTGCACAGTAATCGGACCAATCTATCATATGCACAGATGGATGTATGAGTGACTTTTATTATGTGTATCTGTTTTTATATAATGTCCAAAACTGACTCTGATGGTATGCTTTGCCAAGATTCTGGCAGCTTAATCTTTAACATCAAACACAACTGGAGCTAGCCGGTCTGCTCTGTGACAGCAAAGAATGATCTGTTAAGAGGTAATGCTCAGACAAGCAGAAGTGGCAGCCCAAAGAACCCAATAATCAGTGTAAGTGAAAAATAAGGCAGTGTTCTCCATAAAACGTTCAAAGATGGATCTTATGCTTTATTTGTTGTATTCACATATCTTTACAAATAAATGGCTGTCAACTAGCCAAAGAACTTCGATGTTTAAGGGCTTGCATGTATGTTCTTTTTCGACCCTCATGCAGCTATTTTCTGGATCCAAATGGCCATTGGCGTGTGCTCTACAGAGGGATTATCAATGCAAAGCATATTGTGCACACAAATCTGCAGATCAACTAGGTGTTGCATAATGATTTTCTGGACACCTACTCCCAGATTAACAATGCTCAGATGAAGGGTTAGGGAAGTTTAATGCACATGTCAGTAACACCATAATGCTAAACCAAGAGCAAATGTACCCTTCCACAAATAACATCTGAAGTGGACATCAGTTGTGTCTTAGTGGCTGATTTGAACATCAATCATAAAAACTGAGAGTAATCCTGGCAAAATACGCTTTGCACCCGTATTGTGCATGGGATGTTTTAAAATTTGAAATGTGGAGTTTGCCTCTTTCAATACACAAACATGAAATGCTATACTTACTTTGAGGGGCTTTGGGTCAACCACTTCAGAGATTGACTTCTTGTGCTCAGGAAACTTGAGCATTGGCCTAAGACATTGCCAGGTACATCTCTGCAGCCCATGGGAGTGTTTTAGTGCGACTGACTATTTTCTGTTTAGGCGAGTCCTTCACTCTCCAGTGGTATGTATGATGGATTATTCTACAAGCAAAATCTGGGAGCCCTGGCGAGCAAGTGCTGTCAAAAGCACCTGCAAAATGGATATAATGAAACGAGCATATAAAACACAATAGATCTGCTTTTAATGTGTGAACGTAGTCAAGCAGTATTTATGCAAGCCTGTTTTGGCATATTAAAGGCTGTTTTTCTGTGTATGTGGAGCACTCTTGTAGGTAAAATGTGAATCTTGTTTACAACACTGAAAAAATACTGCTGCACTGAAAAACAAAAGAAAAGAAAAAATATTTGTTGTCTGTACAGGGAGTGCAGAATGATTAGGCAAATGAGTATTTTGACCACATCATCCTCTTTATGCATGTTGTCTTACTCCAAGCTGTATAGGCTCGAAAGCCTACTACCAATTAAGCATATTAGGTGATGTGCATCTCTGTAATGAGAAGGGGTGTGGTCTAATGACATCAACACCCTATATCAGGTGTGCATAATTATTAGGCAACTTCCTTTCCTTTGGCAAAATGGGTCAAAAGAAGGACTTGACAGGCTCAGAAAAGTCAAAAATAGTGAGATATCTTGCAGAGGGATGCAGCACTCTTAAAATTGCAAAGCTTCTGAAGCGTGATCATCGAACAATCAAGCGTTTCATTCAAAATAGTCAACAGGGTCGCAAGAAGCGTGTGGAAAAACCAAGGCGCAAAATAACTGGCCATGAACTGAGAAAAGTCAAGCGTGCAGCTGCCACGATGCCACTTGCCACCAGTTTGGCCATATTTCAGAGCTGCAACATCACTGGAGTGCCCAAAAGCACAAGGTGTGCAATACTCAGAGACATGGCCAAGGTAAGAAAGGCTGAAAGACGACCACCACTGAACAAGACACACAAGCTGAAACGTCAAGACTGGGCCAAGAAATATCTCAAGACTGATTTTTCTAAGGTTTTATGGACTGATGAAATGAGAGTGAGCCTTGATGGGCCAGATGGATGGGCCCGTGGCTGGATTGGTAAAGGGCAGAGAGCTCCAGTCCGACTCAGACGCCAGCAAGGTGGAGGTGGAGTACTGGTTTAGGCTGGTATCATCAAAGATGAGCTTGTGAGGCCTTTTCGGGTTGAGGATGGAGTCAAGCTCAACTCCCAGTCCTACTGCCAGTTCCTGGAAGACACCTTCTTCAAGCAGTGGTACAGGAAGAAGTCTGCATCCTTCAAGAAAAACATGATTTTCATGCAGGACAATGCTCCATCACACGCGTCCAAGTACTCCACAGCGTGGCTGGCAAGAAAGGGTATAAAAGAAGGAAATCTAATGACATGGCCTCCTTGTTCACCTGATCTGAACCCCATTGAGAACCTGTGGTCCATCATCAAATGTGAGATTTACAAGGAGGGAAAACAGTACACCTCTCTGAACAGTGTCTGGGAGGCTGTGGTTGCTGCTGCACGCAATGTTGATGGTGAACAGATCAAAACACTGACAGAATCCATGGATGGCAGGCTTTTGAGTGTCCTTGCAAAGAAAGGTGGCTATATTGGTCACTGATTTGTTTTTGTTTTGTTTTTGAATGTCAGAAATGTATATTTGTGAATGTTGAGATGTTATATTGGTTTCACTGGTAATAATAAATAATTGAAATGGGTATATATTTTTTTTGTTAAGTTGCCTAATAATTATGCACAGTAATAGTCACCTGCACACACAGATATCCCCCTAACATAGCTAAAACTAAAAACAAACTAAAACTACTTCCAAAAATATTCAGCTTTGATATTAATGAGTTTTTTGGGTTCATTGAGAACATGGTTGTTGTTCAATAATAAAATTAATCCTCAAAAATACAACTTGCCTAATAATTCTGCACTCCCTGTATACGTTGCTCGCATGACGGAATGTAATCTGTGAATAGTCAGTTTACTTGTGAGATGTAAAATGGTCTCTTGTGCGTTGCAAGGCAATGCCTCCACTAAAGGCAGAAAGATGCACCAAGCAGTCAACAGCGCTAGGTGAGACAGAAACATCTTTGTGGAGCCAAAACCCTCTCTATCTACATTTTAAAAGAATTTGTAACAACAGGCCAGCTGACGGCTGTTAAAGGGTTGCTTTATTCCGTGTAGCATCTATTTTTCAGATGCTTTTCGCAGCAGTTGATCTGCACTGCTGCCAATAGGTTTGACACTTCAATGACACGCCTGATTTTCACGCCATAACAAAGTTAAACCTATTGTCTTTACCAGTGCCTTCTACTTCCTGTATGATTGGTTATGAGAAGCTAAAAGCTGGTAGGAAATATCTGTGTAAAAACAGAAGATAATGCAACTTGAGCTCAGCTCCTAAAAGGCTACATAACTATAAAGGAGATAAATACTTCTGGTGGATGCTTTGTCCCTACCGTGTGCGTCTAGATGACCCCCTTAATGTGTTACCCAAACCAGGTAACATCACCAGCTGCAAGCAAAATTGCAAGCACTTCACTTTCAGACTGAAGGCCTGATTTAGAACTCAGCAGACTGGCTACTCCATCACAATCGTGACGGATATCCCGTCTGCCAAAATATAAATCCCATTATTTCTTACGGGATTTAGATTTTGGCAGACAGGATATCTGTCAATGTTGTGATGGAGTAACCCGTCCGCCATGTTCTAAACGAGGCCCTAATTTCCTCGTCTCCCGTTGCCGCCAGTAGCGTTGCCCCCTGCTGGTGCCTCCTGTGTCCATTCCTGAATATCATTAACAAGAGAGTCATCAAACAGAATCAAACCCATTGGTCGCCTGCGGCATGAGGGAGGAGGAGATGGAGTAGAGGCAGGGGGGCACTGCAGTTGCTAGGCCAGTCTACTGGGCAGCGTCTGGGAAGTGGTGGCCAGAGCTTCACTTTCCCGAGACTGGATTAGATCCATAGGGATGGGTGTGTCCATGGTGCAGCATGCCAGTAACCACAAAAAGAGAGATGTGCTGAAGTAGCTCATTTGCAGACCAACTGTGGCACCACCAGTGAGTGCCCCATCTCCCACCATCCCAACCAAATGCAGTGCACTCTAGCACACGCCCCTCGGCCAACACTCAGGTCACACCTCCACCACCCCAAAGTGGACACTATCACAATCTTCAGCCGTCACAGTATCAGCCAGGCACCAGCACAGTGGCAATACCACTTATGCCATGGGACAGGCCTGCCTTCTAGTTATGCTAACAAAAAAGCTTGGGCAATACTTAACAGAAGGCATTCACCCTTAGGGCCTCAGATTATGATGAGATATTACCTCTTTTCTAGCACGTGCACTCCCCACTGTGTCGATGGCCTTCGCAGCTTTCAGCGTCAGCAGTCGTGCCTGCTCAATGGCAATACGACTCTCCGCAATCCAGTGGGCCACAACCTCCTGTAGAGACCACAAAGAAAGAGGTATCAACAACACGCAAGTTACTGGCCAGCTTTACTTAGATTTAAATCGAGGTCAATGCTGATAACCACAATTGAGCCTAGAATTTACAATAGGTTATAAAAAATATGACATCAAACTTCATTACACAATTTTTTAGACATCGCTTGTATTAATTACATACAAACTTGTGAAGGAAGGGACATTTAGAGTTGGGGGTAATGCAACATCTGTTAAAAATCAGAAGCAGTCCGGCCAGTCTAACTTATGGCCCCCATCTGCTTTAGAGGTAGGTGAACAGGTTTGATTTAAAAAAATGCAGCTGGTCTGTTACGGCAATTTTTCTGACAGTGCTAGCAGGCTAAAACCTGTAGTCTTGCTCATCCCAACATTCCTCATCCATCAATTCCATTGTTTTGTAAAAATGAGCCTTCTGAGTATGTGTTGACCGTATGACTATCAAACAAACCTACTGCTAACAATATACTTAGAGTGGACTTCTAGTCTTCCCTTTCCTTTGACCAGCTTCTTTCAGCCACTGGCTAAAGACTCTACAATCAAAACCTGGCTCAGCCCATTGCAGTGTTTATCTCTTCTCTATTGCTATTGGCTCTTTGAGTGCATCCTTCCACCTCTGCTAGAGTGCTTGCTTTGATCTGCATGAGCAACTACTTTACAGCTAAAGTCCTCTCAGCAATCTGCCGACTCCTCATATGTCTCTTGTTCCAATGCAGGGAACTTTTAAGACATAGGCAAAGTGGGTGATTTCCCAAGGCCTCCGCCTTCCAAGGGCTCTCCCTGTGAAAATTAACTTCCTCTTTAGCTCACTTCTGTCTATTTTTGTACCTTAATTGTTAGCATATAATTCAATATTGTTTGGCAATATAGGGCTTAAATTCCCATAAATGGGTAATAAAATTCACAGTTATTCCGAACAGGAGCCCCCAAAATATTTCTTGCCTGGGCCACCCGAAATCCTTAAGATGACACTGCTCCAATATGCTGACACTAAGTGCTAGCATGAAAAACCCAGACCAATTGCCTTTGAAAATTAGGGGCATATTTTCAAGCTCCAGTGGTGCTGTGCACTGCACAATATTTACAAAGAGGCGCCAAGCCACTTTTTTGTGACTTAACATCACCTTGTAAATATGGGCCGCCCCGGACAGAGTGTTCTGCGGCAGAGGGGCTTGCAATAGGCGTTGCTGTGGGCACTCCACCCCAACACCCATTGCTTCAGATGCTGCCCCAGATTTACAAGGAATCATAAATATGAGGCAGCGCCAAATACTAACGCCACCCCAGGGGTGGCATTAGCATGCCGCAACAAGGAGAAATACTTTTATTTCTCCTCGTTTTTGCTTTTTCATTGTGTGATGCATTCTGCAGCACAAATAGAAAGAACAAAACACCACAAATGATTGTTTATGTGCACATAAACAATCATTCAATAATGATGATTTGCTACTTGTACGTGTACTGCGTTCTGCAGCACACACAGAAGTGCCAAATCGCCATTGTAGATTGTTTAATGTGCAGGAAGGGACACCTTCCTGCAGATAAACAATCTTTCCCTTCAACCCAGACACCCTTGCACTTTGGTGAAAGGATGCCTGCGTTGGCAGCTAAATTTAGTGCCCGCGCTAGAGAAAACACGGGTATGCCATATTTTTGTTAATATGGCGCATTCCTGTGTTTCAGAAGTGACGCAACGCTGCCAATTTTGGCGCAGCGCCACGCTGCACAACTGTCTAGTAACTATGGGGGTTATTACAACTTTGGAGGAGGTGTTAATCCGTCCCAAAAGTGACGGTAAAGTGACGGATATACCACCAGCCATATTACGAGTCCATTCTATCCTATGGAACTCGTAATACGGCTGGTGGTATATCCGTCACTTTTGGGACGGATTAACACCTCCTCCAAAGTTGTAATAACACCCTATATCCCTTAATGTTTGTGTAAGTAGAATAAAAATTGTAGCATCACAACCAAAATGTGTCAACCTGTTTTTCAAAACCAGTGCACTTTTATTAGTAACAATTAGCCTGAAGCTCAAACCTTTTCAGAGATATACCCTTCCTGCAAACTTTGATCCATATCTGCTCACTTGCATGATCTCCTCAGCACGTTGCAGAGTTGAGCATTCTCCTATCTTACTGAACAGATTTAGAATTCCATCCCTTTTCCCCTGCAGACACAACTCAATCATCTGGTTCTACACCTCTGTTCTCCCCTCCCTTCCTCTCAGTGCTGTTCTGCTTCTGAATTCCTTTTTCACTCGTGTTTATTCACAGGAAAAGGTCAAACATATCTACTACTGGGGCCCCTTTCAGGGAAAGAAAGATTGGAAACACTGCCCCTGACAGGGTGAGCCTTAATATCAGAAAGGGGATCTTTGCACCTCTTAGCACAGTTCCACAAACCGCATGATCCACCCACAAGTGATGTACTAATGATTCAGACACAGTGGTACCAGAAACAGCAGACTGTCCACTTTGTACTGCAGATAGTGAGAGGTGACGAAAGCTCATTGTCCTTTTGCGATCCAGCCTGTGCACTTACCCTGCGAGTTGTGGAAGAGGAACAACAATGAAATCTGAATCTTTGGGTTGAGATGGAAATAGCACACTGCAGTTTTACAAGCAAAACAGTTTCATCTTGCAACACAATATGTTCACCTCTGGTTGACAAATGGAACCGCCATCTCTCCAACACTTCTCGCTACCATGATTACAATCAATACACAGTTTTCAGGGTTACTCATAGGAAACAACAAGAATGCAGGGGCACAAGTCCCATCAAACTGTTTAGCATTATGTTAGGGGCACAGCGGGTAAATGCACCCATCCTTCCATTCATGTACGCACTTATTCATCTAAACATCCATGAAATCAGGGAAATGCACAGACAGCATCTGTCCACCCAAATGCTATCCTTTACCCTCTTAAAAACAAAAAAGCATCAACTTGTGGGATCATTTCTCACAAAGGGATGAGCTTGAGATAGGCCTCAGAGTACACAGAGTCACTTTGCACCCCATGTGTATGATGCGGGCAAGTGAGCTGCACTCTTTACTCCCAGAGGTGCCAACTTCTGAGCGGGCACTGATGCTCGAGCCCGAGCAACATTGAAACTGGGGGCTCCAGGAAGCTCACTGAAGCCTAAGATTTGCTCTGGATCAGAGGCTCCAGCAGTAATAGGTTCTTTTAATTGTAAATTCTGACATCTTATTCCTTGACCTGCACTGAGCCTATAGTCTTTTACTCCATTATTTTCTTTTGTGTGCCTTGTGCCTGGGTCTTACTGATAAAGCTGATGTCATGACCTCAACTGGCAATGGGATAGTCCTGGCACTTCAAGGAGGCATTGAGGTGCAGTACAACACTGAAACCCTTGGTCGCCCATCCTCATGGTCTACCACAGATCTCTAATGTAGGGACCAAAATAGAACACAGGAAAGGGGGAAAGGACTGAGGACAGAGAAGCAACATGCTCCAGCCATACCCACACTGTGTGCCATGGACAAGTTCACTTCTGGCTACTGTATATCTGTATTTTCTGTGTTCAGGTGCTGGTCCGCTTACGGGATAGGAAGGGTGGAAGGTGAATGGGGTCTTGTTGGAGGACCAGAGACAGAGGGAGAGAGAGAGAGACGGCCCGTCAGGACACACTGCAGGAGTACGTGAAGAGGGGCCAGAGAAGCATCACGGGGACGCATCTAACCCATGCACTAGTGAAGAGGTCTTACGCCCATTAAAGAGTGAAACTCCATACTCCAAGAACCAACAGCTGATCAGTGCTGGCACATCAATATGTGAATGACATGTACAACAATCATTGGCTAAATGGGGCCCATTTTTTTATGCCCGACCCTTCTCTGTGTATAGATTGAAGTAGTTCTGTAAAACAGATCTATAAATATCAACACATGATTTTTGTTTTAGGGGAATGTGGGGAACTTTATAAAATATCTCTTCTCTGACTCCATCTTCCCGTCTGCCTGGTACACAGCCAAGAACACTTGACTGAAGGCAGCTGTTGAGAATCTAAATAGATTTTTGTATGTGAACTTCAAGCATTTTGGCAAGTTGCATTGTTTTTCTCTTCAGAAGAGCACTTGATATTGTAATAGCATGCATGCCAAGCATGGCCTTCATCAGTTATTGATGTTACTCTGATGTTTTCAGCACTTGTCAGAATTTCCAAGCAGTTCTTGTATGGTGGGCTTCAGCATTCACTACTTAATTGATAATTTACGCATTGTTTTTGAAAACTAATCCCCACTGGGAAAATGTGCTTCTTATATAAAGTAAAGGGATTTCTAGAACTAATGGAGAGAAATACGGCCAAATGCATTTTTTTATTATTTTGTTTTTTCATAAGACTTCAAACACAGGATACTTTACATTTCCATGTAGACACAATCAGCAGTACGTCCAATAGAATTTTATTGTGTATATTATAAGTGTTTTCTCCTAAACCATCTTCTTACAGAGAAGCTGCAGAAGAGCAGTTAGGGTTTATTGTTGTGGGCATGATTTAGAGGTTGGCGTACGGTGTGGCGGGGGCTTTATGGTCGTCACAGTGTCTTTACTCTGCCACCCCACAGTGAGCTCGATGGGTTTGTATGAACCACCCTGATGGCAGTTCATACAAAGCCCTTTAAAAGTTTTGTGTGGGTTCAAAACTACTAAAAGGTCTTACTTTTCCAAAAATGAATTCCCAGTGCAGGAGTTTGTTTTTGGAACATTAAATACTAAAGGCCCCAACGCCACTGGAACTTTCTCCCATGGTGTGTTGGGGGGGGTCATACCAGTACCATAACGCCTAGCAGGGTATAAAGGCATGTGAGTGGAGATCACATTGCTAAAAGGCTCAGCCACCGTGGACAGGACGGCAATGGTTGAAACGCGTAGGTGTTATGCTGATGTCAATTAAACAAACTGGAAATTAAAGCTACCAGGAGGGCAGCGTCTGATTTTGGAGTTTGAAATTTAATTGGGGATAATGATCATATCTCCAAGGCTGCAACAGTGCACAGTTTTTATGACCAGTGTGCTTTGAATAAATAAATATATATATATAGATATAGATATAGATATATATATAAATTCACTGAAAAAAACAAAGGTTACAGGGACGTTATGGTTAGAAAATAGAATTAAACAAGCATTTTCAATGCAATGGGTCTCGCGTTTGCTCGAGTTAGAGCTATTAGCTTTGTAAATTCCTAACCGGTCTTTTCTTGCCACATAAATTGAAAATGAAAAGTAAAACAGTTCACATAAGCAAGTCAATTCAAAGCGCCACGGCTGCCATGAGCGTGAGCGTTATTGGCTCCCTGCGTGAATGTCTAGAAACGATCGCGGCTGGGATCAAAGGCAAACCGGAAGAGGGGCCGTCACACGCTGTAACAGGAGGAAGCCTGATGTAGTGTGATGGCCCACAAAGATGTCCACTTAGTGAAATCCCCTGGGAGAGAACTCAGCACACAAAGTTGGGACATTTCACAAAATGCACCAATAAAAATGAAGTATTTAAAACAAGCACAACAAACAACGAATAGCAAGATTGGGTGTGGTTAAAAGCTGACAGGGAGGTTACAACAGGCCAGAGCGCATGTGCGTTCCACCCTAAAAAGATCAGTTGCTTCAAAAGCATAGTGCTAATACATTTTCAGGAAACAGGGATAGGTTACATATGCGCAAATACACTCCTTTGATGCTCTGCAATTTAAACCCAAATTAAAAAGTGCAACCTATTTCACTTACGAAACACAGTTTGTTTTAAGTTATAGTGGCAAAAACATTTGCAGCCGGTAATCCTTTAGTTACCTGTTAGCAGTGCTTAATTAGTGCTTGTTGTTTCCGGTGCTGAGCACCGACACTTATTTTTGAGGGCCGGCGCTTATTCTTCTGCCCTTACATTTGCTGCGAGCAAAAGACATATGGGAAAGACAGAAGAAGAGAAAATGAAAAAGCGTCACAATGGGAGAAAGCAGAAAGCTGCAAGAGTGGTCTGAAGGGGCAGGGAGTGGCTTTAAAGAGATTGAAGAGGCCCGAGATGGCCTCAAGATTACGCTGCTTCAGTATTCTGTGTCCCATATTTAATTGCAGCAGCCACGTGTTTAAGAGGAGGGCTTTGAGCACCGGCACATTTTATATACAAATTAAGCACTGCCTGTTAGCACCTTTTCAGGCTGAGACGTATTCACACCTTTGCTTTGAAATCGGCGCCGGGGTGGAGTGCGATGTACCTAACAAGGAAGAATACTTGCAGGCTTTGATTTGGAAGGGGCGTAATCCAATGTATGAAGCAATACGTTAGCAGGCCTATAAAGTTAGGCATCACAAAATCACTAAGCGTTTGTGTTTTTTGCAGAGACAAGCGAATAGCCTAAAATACTATAAATCAAAGGATGTCAAACCTCCCACAGAGAGGGCACTGGTTCCCAAGAAGCAAAGTCTGTCGCTGTAAATCGTAAACCACATATGCTGTACAACGAAATGTTTTCTGAAGTACACATGGCAGGGTCGCCTTTGGGCACGTTTTAAAACTATTTCTTTGGTTGATTTAAAGGGATAAGCACAGTGCACCATACCTTTAAAATTCCTTTTTAACAAATTTTTTTTTGCATACTGTGTGAAAGTTTAACTTACAAGACGCATGCTATCTGGAAATATATAGAATTGCTGTGGAGAGAACACTGTGGCAAAGCACAGCAGAGCTGGACACTGATAGTGAATGTTATAGTGACAAGGGAAGGATGGTATGTGGGACGAATAGAATCGGTCTGGAAAGAGAACAGTAGTAAAGCGTACAAGAGAGCTCAGGATGATAGAATTGGATGGTGGTGTTTTTCAGAAACAGAAAACCAATTATTAGGTGTTTCATGCGAGGCAATTTTTTTCTGTTAAAAAATGCTCTTTTTGCTGTATAATTGTGGGTTATTAAGCACTAAATACAGCCACATAAATAGGTGTGCTTAATATCAATTGTAGCGCTGAACTAGCCACGTGTTGGAAATCCGTCAAAACCAATGCGTTAAATCTAAAAAGCGCATACACACATTCCCTTTTTGATAGGAATGTTTAATAAAAAGTTAGTTTAAGCTCCGAAACAAAAGACACGCACAATGCATGGTAAACGTGCATTCACATGCTACCTTCTGTCTAGAAAATCATTGTTTATGGATACATTTTGCAAACACACTAACATTGTAACAATGCCTTGAAGCTGCCACAAGCCGGAATAAAAGAAAGTAATGAACGGTGCTGCCTTCTTTCTCACTTTTGTAACAAAAAAATACACAACTCGCAAAATCTCGGAATGCAAATATTATGAATTGCTTCCTGACAACAATGTGAAGTACTTCCCAAGCTTCTTGGAACTTCAAAGACGCTCGCAACAGTTTACAGCTCATGTCCAAGAAATACTACCGCACCACTTTACTGTCTGATTATGTAGCCCTGTAGATTAAACAGACCTCAGTGGGAAGCAGGCTCGGTTGCTTTCCATAATAGAGAGTCGATCTGTCAGCCTTGAAATATTACGCTTACATTAAAGCCCTGTGGATTGAAGACAGGCGTTTTTATTACTGCGCTTCAGAAAACCCCTCGTGGCCACTGCAAGTTTACATGAAAGCGTTATAGATACAAGCATTTCGCGGGTTTCGCATTTACTCGAGTTAGAGCTATTAGCGTTGTAAACTCCTAACTGGACTTTTATTGCCACATACATTACAAGAGAAACAAGCATTTGGAATGCAATAGTCTTGTGTTTGCTCGAGTTAAAGCTCTTAGGGCCAGATGTAGCAAAGGGTTTTACCCATTCTGTGTCTATGGGAAAATTAGTTGGTACATATGGCCCTTAGTGTTGTAAATTATTGACTGGACTTTTATTGCCACACAGACTGAAAATAACAAGAGGAAGAGAGCTAGAGCAAGCTGACCCTGGAAACGTCCCTCTCTGCTGTTGGTTTATGTTTACAGAGGGAGCTGGTGGGGAGGAGGGGCTGATCAAACACCCACAGTGTAAGACAAACAGGCCAATACTGAAAGAAAATGTCCCCTTCAGAAGAGATAAACAGGACATAGCATAATTATACAGTACTTTGTGCTGCTCCCAAAGAGAAAAAGGCAGGACAAAGAGGCAGAATTGACCACTAGCAAGCAAGGACTTTTGAATGACAGGGGAACCAACAAATGAAATCACTGGAACCCACAGTATAAGTATACTTAAAAAGTATACAAGTTAAACGCTACGCTCAACCTAAAAACCACAGACACTCACTTAAAAAACCCAAAGGTTACAGGGACGTTATAGTTAGGCTCACATTTTAAACGTACAAATCCATATTAATTCATCAGTTATAGTTAGAGTTAAAGTTATTTCAAGTAAATATAACTCATGCCTTAAG
The DNA here is from genome assembly GCF_031143425.1 of Pleurodeles waltl. Lineage (NCBI taxonomy): Eukaryota > Metazoa > Chordata > Amphibia > Caudata > Salamandridae > Pleurodeles > Pleurodeles waltl. The sequence goes on along the minus strand of NC_090449.1, from coordinate 1,008,360,123 downwards.
GTAACTATAACTTGCGTCCTCGCCATGCACAGTTTTTTCGTAAAAGTCTTTACTGCAAATATTACATTGATATGATTAGTGATGTTATCAAAGATGTCATGAGTGATGTAATTTGTGGGGTAATTAGCAGTGCATGGTGAGGGCGTGAGTTATAGTTACCTAAGGGGTAGCGAAGTGTTTACTGTGGCTTGGCTGCAGCTGTCAAAGCTGCAGCCAAGTCACAGCAAACAGCTATGTCTCGGGGTGGGTACCCCGGGATATAGCAGGAGCCAGCCCTGGGGCCGTGGTGGTCTCCACGGCCATCAATACCTCCACGAGGGGGCGCTGTGCGGCCCCCCTCCAACATGTGTAGCCTCAGGTAGGTGATGGTCCCCGGGGATAATGGGTGTCCGAAATGGACCCCCTATAAGAATTTCTAATATAGCCCAGTAACATTTTTTTACTGCAAATAGTACATTGATATGATTAGTGATGTTATCAAAGATGTCATGAGTGATGTAATTTGTGGGGTAATTAGCAGTGCATGGCGAGGGCGTGAGTTATAGTTACCTAAGGGGTAGCGGAGTGTTTACTGTGGCTTGGCTGCAGCTGTCAAAGCTGCAACCAAGCCACAGCAAACAGCTATGTCCCGGGGGTGGGTACCCTGGGATATAGCAGGAGCCAGCCCTGGGGGGTGGTGGTCTCCAGAGCCATCAATACCTCCACGAGGGGGCGCTGTGCGGCCCCCCTCCAACATGTGTAGCCTCAGGTAGGTGATGGTCCCCGGGGATAATGGGTGTCCGAAATGGAGCCCCTATAAGAATTTCCAATATAGTCCCATAAATTGTTTTTACTGCAAATAGTACATTGATATGATTAGTGATGATATCAAAGATGTCATGAGTGATGTAATTTGTGGGGTAATTACCAGTGCATGGCAAGGGCGTGAGTTACCTAAGGGTTAGCAGAGTGTTTACTGTGGCTTGGCTGCAGCTGTCAAGTCTGCAACCAAGCCACAGCAAACAGCTATGTCCCGGGGGTGGGCACCATGGGACATAGCAGGAGCCAGCCCTAGGGGGGTGGTCTCCAGGGCCATGAATGGCTCCACGATGGGGGCCGCGTGGCCACCCTCCAACATGTGTAGTCCCGGGGAGGTGGTGATCCCAGGGGGGCCTGCAGGCCCTTGCACCTTATTGGTTAACTGCCCCAGGGAGCTGGTGGTTCCCGGGGCAATGGAGGGGGACCACGTGACCCCTTCATCCAATTCCTGTAATGCCCTGCGGGGAGGTGGTCCCCAGGGCACAGGTCCCCCCTCTGGAAATATTTTAATATATCGCCCCAGGGAGGTGGTAGTCCCAGGGACAGAGGGGGAGGTCACCAGACCACATTCTAAAAGCATTTCGCCCTGGGGAGGTGGTGGTCCCTGCGGTGCCCGAAGGCTCCCCCTATTAAAAGAAAACAGTGCCTCTGGAACCTGGTCCACTCAGGGGCTTATTTAAAAACAAGCGCTTGAGCCCATGCTTGTTTCTTTTAATTCTTACAGCGAATTTGTGACCCCCATCATGATTTTGCTGTAATTTTTTTTTCAAATGCTTTTTTAGCACTGGGGGGATCCCTTTGGGACCCCAGCATCAATGCTAAGGGGTCAGGGTGTTCATACCCTGGCCCATTTTGTTTTTTTATTCTTTTTATTTCTTCCTTATTGAAGTGTTAGCAGCCAATCAGATCTCAGCACGAGATCGGGAGGTGTTGCAAATCCTTTGTGTCCATAGATATACAAATTTGGATTTTCTTAAATTTCTTAAAAACTACTGAATGTATTTACACCAAATAACAAAAAGGGCCCTTTCTGGACCAAGAGCTACCTTTCTGCCAAATTTGGGGTAATTCCGTCCAGTGGTTTTCGCTGTTCAATTATTCCTATGAGAATTAACATTGGAAATGCTCTAAATTTCACCCTCCCCCGTCATCTCGGCCTGCTTGATAGATCACCCCAAAACTTTCCAGAAAGCAGCTCACGTGACTGTCGAATTTTATTGGAAACGTTTGTGAAGTTTCATCATGCGGCACCAAAGATATAGGCAAGCAAAAAACAGCTTTTCCTATAGAAACTAGGTCCTAACTATCTGGTAGTGACCGCCACTAGGTAATATATATATATTCCGTTAAAAAAAACTAAGTTTACAGGAATGTTATACTTGGGTTCATATTTTACACGCACAAAACCATAGAAATTCAGTAGTTATAGTTATCTCAAGTTACTATAACTCGTGCCCTAAGGTAACTAAGATGCACCCCCCCACAGTTTTTCATCAATAATTTGAAAGAAAATGTTGCACTGATATTATCAATTATCAATAACATCATAGAAGATGTTAAGAGTGATGGGAATTAGCAGTGCATGGCGAGGACGCAAGTTATAGTTACCTTAGGGCACGAGTTTTAGTTACTTGAGATAACTGAAAAACAAGGTCACCTCTTTCAATAGGAGGAGGTGGAAGATTAGGACATTTAAACAAGGTGGCATGGAGCACCTGAAATAGACCAATCAGCCTCCAATTGGAAAATGATTCCAAAAATGATTCCAAAAAGAATATTAAAATCACCAACTGCCTTGACCATATCCAACAGTGGATGAGACACATTTTCTCTACCTTAATGGAGAAAACCCCAATAATGTTTTAACGAGCACCAAATAGGTATGTATCTACATTTGCCTTACTCCAGGGTTTTGGGATTTCCCCCATTACAACTGAAAAAGTCAACAACCTAGGAATTATTTTGAAGTGAGAACTTTTATTTGCCCATCGAATCAATGTGATTAAAGGCGTCTAATTGCAGCTTTCCATGTGCCACAAAATTCTTCCTCTTTTATGCTTCCTGGCAAATAGATCTTACAAAAGGCCTTGATATGGGATCTTCTGCAATGCACTATATTCTGGACTGCCTAAGAAACTTATAGACAAAGTAAATGAGGCTGCCACAGCCGGCTCTCATTGGAGAGCAGATGCAAATACTGAATTATCCATGCAGCATAAAGGAAAAAAGGGGATTTACTATCCCCTCCCAATATACCCACATGAGAATCGTCAATTGAGCATCAGTACATCTTATTATCGAACTCTCCTTCAAACAGCTCAAAAAATCAGGGCCCAAATAGTGGAATCCCTTCGACTCTCCCCTTAAAGGAGCAAAATCTTGGCTTTTCGTATATATTTGGAATACAGTGATGTTCATTTGCAAACAAGTGTCTTTTGCTACTTTAGTAATGGAAGGGAACATCTAATCAACTAATAAACGGTTATGTTGTTACTATCACCCGAGTGCAGACAACTTTGTAATTCTATTATACCCCCTTTTAGGTCGGGTCTACTACACAGCACATGTGCTGCCTATTGTGAGGCGTATTGTGGGCTTATCAGGAACATAATAGGGTTTGGAAACCATGCATTGCTTACCACTGGTTGGCCTTCTTGCCACTCATCTGCCTGCTTCTTATCTGTGTCCTAGTTTGTCAATCTTGTCAGTCTTGTGTTTGACCCTTAAATGGAACATAGCCTTGTTGCTATCTCTTTTGATTGCTCCCCCTTCTATGCTTCCACTTGCTTCTCAGCAAGCACTACTTTTTTCTTTTAGGTTAAGCACTCTGTAGAAGTCCATGTGTTTTCCAGTTCTCTTCTTCATGTACTTCTTCCCCCCCCTGCGCCCCATGTTGCTCACTGTCATCTGTATGCTTCTCCCCAACAAAGTGTTGCTTCAGTCCCTGTGAGTTCCCTGTTGCTTCTCCCCACACACCCCCTTCCTTCTAGTCCATTGCATTTACTGTCTACTTCCACCCTGTGCTCCTTCCATTCCCACCCTCTGTGTTGCTTTCCTCCACCCACACCCTCCTTTTCTGTTGCCCACTGTTTCTCCTCCGCAGTCCCAAGTTGCTCCTCCTCACCCTCACCGGACCACCGCCCACCAGCATCCTCCATGTTGCTCCTCTCCACCCGCACCCTCCTTGATGCTCTGCCCCAATTGCATTTCGAAAAAACACTTTTACACTTTTTTTATTTTTTTATATATTGATCTAACACTGATCGGAAAATACAAAGAAATAAGTCAGCTGGATTATTTTGCAGGTGCCCGCATGTGTGGTGCACACACTTAAAAAATGAGGTGGCGTGGAAGTTTTTTTTTCTTTTCTTATTTAGCTTTGCTGTACTGCATCGCTAAAGAATATTTACAAAGCCAGCAAGTCTCAAAGGCGAAGCCTATTGACTTTGCCAATGCTTGTTAAATATGCTTGTTTGCCCCGGTCCATTTGGCCAACAGTAGAGAAGAGAAGAAAAATAATGGAAGAAAACAGAGCAACAATCAAAGAAATGATGATGGATACAACGATATTTACCTGCAAGCAATGGCAAGGTACAACGAGAATAGATCTGAGAGTGATATTCCGCGATCGACAGAAAAACCAATGACCATAATGTCACAATTTTATAAACATGACCCATCCTCCTGGAGTACATTAAGCTACTAAAGGCAGTTAGTATGGGCCTACAACCCACTGTAGATTGCTATATTTGAAGAAATTCAGCACCAGACATAAGTAGTGAATACTATAAAAAGCCTGAAGAAATCACACCTGGTTTGATGCCTGGAAAGAGGGCCACACTGCATTTGAAAAGTCTTGTGCACCCTTAAGACAATGAACAGAGGGTTGGGATGGATTAGGGACACTAGCACATTGTTGGAGGCAAATGAGAATGATCAACCCCTTGAAACTTTACAGCATGACAAGAGGTATTTTGAGGCAGCGCACACGACTCAGTGCATCATATGACTCCAAAGCATGGAAATAATTATCTTTATAGAAGAGCTTAACGTATCTCGAACATACAACTATAACCAACCCATACTTACAAAGAAGTGTTGCCAATGTCAGAACCTTTTCTTCAGCATGTTAATGGCATTTTGCCTCCTTGGTGTTTATTTCATAACAACATAAAAAGTGCTTGCATGTTCTTGTGACCCATAGGAAGGAGAGCTATCAAAATGAATTTCCAATCTTTGCACTGGTAGTACACACTGTTAAGGATCATAGGCTGCCTTTGCACAGTTCTAACATGGGACACTACTTATTAAAGAAAAACTTGAAAACCTCAGTTCTGAAGAAAGTACTCATATGAGGAGAGGTACTGCTGTTCGGAGCTTTTATACTTAAGGCTGTGAGGCTATGTTAAGGGAGGAGCCCTTGTTTTCTTACAATGTGATAGAGCCTGCAATATTTCAGATCTCCCTGACATGTTTATATGTAGCAATTCTTGAGAGCAAAGAAATAAAGGGATTTGAAAACACTGAATCTAGTGCCAAATCCAGATGATGTTCTGTCTGGATATATGATTTGTATAATTAATCTTCTGCCAATGTCACTAGTACCGGGTCAAAATATTAAGGTGAGCACTTACCCACACAAACTACCAATAGTGTGATCTCAAAGTGACGTGGTACTGCTTTCTTAGCTGTGGCTAGCAAAAGCATTCTGTTAAAGCCACAGCAGAGTCAGGAAGGAAGTGCCTAGCAGCTGCAAAAAAAGTAGATTTACAAGAAACAAAATTTAGAGACTTATTTAGAGTTTGGCAGAAAGGGTACTCTGCCACAAAGATGGTAGAGTATTTTGGCCGCCATTCGTGTGGTTCATCTGTTCTATTTCGAGTCAAGGAACCACCATGATTCTGGCAGCAACGCCTTCATTCAAACCTTTGACCATTGACAATATGACATTGATCAAAGTCCCTCAAACTGCAAAGAATGCTGATGTAATTTTTTCCTGTTTGAGAACAGCAGGAAATACCTGGTGGTCCTAGCAAATAAATGGCTCCCACAAGCTGGAAGAAAACGCCCAGTGTGTTAGGGCCATTTTTTTTGTTTTCAATAACAAAAAGTGGGAGCTTTTAAAAAAAAAAAAAAAAAACTATGCTGTGCAGACATACACTGACCATGGTGGCTGAACAGCAAAGCTTCAGTGCCTCCAGCAGAGCTGCCATTGTTTCAGCTCTTCAGAAGGCACTGAGAGCTCTGCAGGCGCGGCTCCTCCGTATGGGGGGAGGAGCGTCGCCCCCAGCCAGCAGCAACCGCTGCAAATCCTTTTATATGGAAAGGATAATAAACTCTGTTTGTTATCCTTTCCATGTGATGGGGCAGGGCATTGGGGTGACGAGCTGAGGGGAGTATACTGTGCACTCCCCTCAGAGCGCATGTGTGTTTGGCCAGCCGTCTCGGGCCGGCCGAACATACATGTGCACGGGGCTCTCTCCAGCCCAGCAACATGGTCTGGGCACTCCCAGCCAATCCTGATGCTGCTTTGAGCAGCGTCAGGATTGGCACAGAGCAGGCTGGGAGCCTGTGCCTGCAGTTGACGAGGGACAGAGGAGCGGCACGCGGCAGAGGAGGTAAGAAGAAAAAATAAAATAAAATTTCTCTTGCGTGCCCCGCCAAACCCACGCGAGACTCTCCTGGAGCTCTGTCTGCTTAGCAGAGAATTCAAAACAGGGTGGGCTGCAGTTCACTCTCTGATGACCTGGTGGAATGGAGTACAGCCCGTCATAAGCCCCTAGTTTCCTGGAGAAATACAAAATTTCAAATGATTTTGAATTTTATTCTTGGGGAAAAAATACATTAAAAAAATACATAAACCACTTCATTTCCATGCGATTTCTGATGCAACATTCGGATTGAACTGCTTTACCCTAAGGCATCTTTCACACAAGGGCTTGTGTTTTTTTTTTGGTATGCCGACCATCTGATCTTGACTTTCTGCTAATATGCAACACAAAACTAAAAATAGTTGCAGCTGTTGTACTTTTGTGTGCAATACTTACATGCTCATAAAGTTTCTTCCCGAAGGACTCCCGCTGGCCAGTCCGCTCACACATGATTTGCAGAGCACGTTCGGCCACGCCTATGGTCCTCATGCAGTGGTGGATACGGCCTGGTCCCAGGCGGCCTTGAGCAATCTCGAAACCTCTTCCCTCACCTACATGCAAAAGGATTAAACAATAAAGTGTTTGCTCCACCATTTTCAAAGATATCCCCTTTTTAAAAATTCAGAGGCCCTATGTGATCAATAATTCACCTTTAATCCAAGCTGCATGTGGTTGGTTCAAGGATCATTCTCATCAACCTGATTTTTCCATTTATCCTTACCACGCCTTATATCATCTGCTGAAAGGCTAGTACCTGGTCCAGGGCAACAACCTGCTCTGTTTAACAAGACTAAGGAAGATGATGCAAAAACAGAACTAATAAGGCCTGCCGGGCTGTCCTGTACATAACATTCGGGATGTCCAACCATCCAGTTCTGTACTACTTCCCACAGAGGTTTCTACAGAGCTACTGTATGTTGAGTAGTTTAAAGTATCACTGGAGACCCCAAGGACTAAAATGGGTATCCAATTTTGGATTATTCAGCTGTCATTAATGCTACATTCTATAACCCCCCCCTATTGTGTTTCTTGATATTTGCAGCAGCACCCCACATGCACTAAGTAGCCAGTCAAGGAAACATGGCAGGGTGTAAAAAGGTTAAAAGAAAAGGCAAGATACCTCCTGCGTTCTCATAATGTTATGGTGTCTCAACTGTCCTCTGTAGCTCACCATTGTTATTGTGTTAGGAGCAGTGTTTGTGGTTAAATGAACCCGCCCCTTAAACGTGCTGTACAGCCAGCACCATTACAATTCTTCTAGATTCTGCTAGTAAAACCTCTATGCCTGTTACTGCAGGTGAACAAAGTGCCGCCGTTTGGGGGCATCAGGCAGTGGTCATGTCATCGGCTTGACCATGCAGACCCTTGACAGTTGTTATGCCAAAAAGTCACACTGTAGTCGCAAAGATCAATGCACGAACAATTGGGACACTGAGACTGGAAACCCACATGCAGCGTCACAGCTTCAACTTGGCATTTTTTGCTTTGGTTTGCACCCTTTTATTTTCTAGTCCACATAACAAAAGATGCGGGTGTGTTATAAATCCTACACTGGGTTACAGTCCTATTTAAAATGATAAAATATATATTTTCTTTCAAACCAATACAATGCCTCAGATTGCTTTCCACAACAACCGAGTGATCAAACCTTTCTCTCCTGTTCCCATTTCTCAGTTGCCCAAGATGGTTCTTTCAATTTCACTCCTCTTTCTTAATGATATATCGTGATGTGTTTGTTCTTTATGGTACCCATCTATCACTTCTTCCAGGTTGCACATTATGCCTAGAGCTACTTAACAGTTCTTTAAATTCCTTTTCCCATCCAACTATCTGTCATTTTTACTGGGTCTGCATGCCACCTCTCTGTTGGGTCCAGTATCACTTGTCCAGGCCTCAAAAGCAATTACTTTTTTTTTTAACCAAAAGCATGGCTCAGTAAAGAATGTGGGTACAGCAGGGGAACCATTCAAGGTTGTGATACAAGTGGAAAAAAAATATGCGGTGAAGTAAAGATTTACAAAACATTTAAATAGGCTACAAAGGAATGCTCCTTGAAATCCTAGCAGCAGCTGATCCAATGAGCAATACCGTGCTTGTGGAAAATAAAAGTAAATGTCAGGAGGGCCTGAGATTCTCTGTAAACATGAATACAGTAAGCAGCTGTCCAACAAATAAAATAGGAAGGGGGATAAGTCATGAATATTACTGGCATGCGTGGAACAGAGTCAACTCAACAGGCACCCAATTACGACAAAAAAGGAGGCCATCATTTTGAAACATATAGCATAATAGCAAAATCATTTCTACAGTACCACAAGCAGACATACTTTAGGTCAAAGGATTTACACTCTAGCCTGATCTGCAGCATATCTGAAGAGGAGGCTTGCTTCAAAAGACAATGACAATGAGGGTGTGCCATTACAGCAACAGTAGGTCAGAGTGGGAATTTATAACGAGACAAAAAGAAACACCAGGGGCCGCAGTACAGACGTGCACCAGGGGCGTAATGGGCATGTATTCCCGCTCTGCGCACCCCCGAGGACTTTGGTATTACAGAAGGGGCCGCAGACGCTTGTGCGGCCTCCTCTGTAACACTGATAAAGCTGGTGCACATATAGAACCAGTGCTATCACCAGAGGGTGTTCCCTCATTTGCATGGTGGGATGGCCCCATGCAAATGAGGGAATCCCTTTGCCTTTGCCCCACGCCATATTATAGAAGCAGGCTCACAGGCAAAGAAGCAGTCAAGGAGACTCAGTGACAGTGCGTCAACTAAAAGGTGGTGCATTGTTAGTGCGCCCCCTGATGGCAGCCCACTGGAGGGGGAAAGGGGTCCCATGGACCCCCCCAGACATCCCCTTGCAGGTGGATGCAGCCTACACAGTGAAACACGGAGCAGCTCTAAAGAAGCTGACCATTTTCCACATGAATGCGCTGTTCCAAGGGCATCGAGAGTTCACGGCTGCCCTGGGGGCAGCACATTCATGCTAATAAGGCGCATTTTCCATGTTTGCGCCAGGCACACCTTTTTAAAAGTGCACCTGCTGCAAACAACGAAAATGGCCTGTATGTGGGATACTGCACCGGTAATGACTGGCAACGCATCATGTTCTATATGACATATAGAGGAAACTCCCGTACCTCACTTACACAAATAACCAAAAATGCACAGATGAAGGGTGCTCTCACACAATTAAATAAGGAGGCACCTATAAAAGTATTGCCTAAACCATACTGAGATTTAATATCCGGGTGGGGGGGGTGGTCACATGTCAGAATACCAACAACAAAAATATTGTGCTACAATAATATCATAGACAGGATATTGTCTCCGAACTATCGTCAAGGTAAGTATACATGGAGAAGAGTAGATTTATTATTCTTAACCCCACATCTGTATACCTTGAAGATATAGTTATATTTGGAATAAAGTTTAGTAACTCTATGCTTACTTACCTATACTTGACTTCACATTATTTAAGTAGTAGGGTATTATATTTTTTGGATCATAATATTTAGCAGTCTATAATAGGGTACCAAACTCAGGGAGGAGGTAGTGTTTGGGCATATATGTGCTAAAGTGTCATTGATATTTGTAAAACCAAAACAGTATAAGTTGGTGATACATACATCAGTAATGCTTCTTTTTTTTACATGTTTTTACATGTTACGTACCTGAGGAAATGCGCTTTGGGCCCTTTCGTTTTAATTTTTCTGGGGTTGATAACATATCTACTGATGAGTTGTATGGTAAAAACAACTGCTATTTATACTTCCTGCTTGCTACAGGCCTGTGACAATATATGCAATAAAAATATGCTTTTATTAACGTCACAATAATTTGAGACCAGGTAGGGCCTTCTAAGGATGGAAGACATGTCAACACCAGTTAGACCAGAGACACAAGACAGTAATAATTAGAGAAATAACAACCTTTACCACCCCCTACCAAGGAAGGTGGGAGGGATCTAAAAAAATATGATTTAACACACACACACACACACACACACACACATTTTCCTTTTAGAGAAGAGTAAACATATCGGAGAATACTTACCTAGGATTAAGTTACCACTTGGCACCCGCACATTATTAAAATGTACTTCAAAATGGCCGCCATGGGGAGTGTCTGGAAAAAATATATATTATGGAACTTAACTTTAAGGACATTTATATTTCCTACACAAAGCATAGTTTATAAGACATTAGTTACTTTATTCACTAACGCATTAATATGTTTGTAGGTGTATTTTATTAAGCTGAGGGTGGCAGATTCAGATTGCATGCATCCAAATCCGATTTGAAACGCATGTCTTAACGAAGGGAAGCTACCTATGGATCTGAGATTTATATAGTGTTGTAAGCATAAAGTATTTATAAGGTTCTCTAGGAAGCTTACCGGGACTCAATTTATCTGGTTCTTATTGATGCATTTACGTACTCTTGAAGTCACTGCAAGTTTTTATCTGTATCAAATCTGTGACGAATACCAAATCTACTTTAAGAAATGAAGCGGATATCAGTAGAGAACTGAGTACTGTACACTTATGGAGAAAGTTCAATCTATACCACACTGTTTGGAAACACTGAAACTCTAATGAGAATACACCACAGAGTATTCAAAAGAATCTCCTAAGAACAATGTAGGGTCTATGCAAAAGCTGTAAAAAAAAGACACCGTTTGCTAAAAATAACCAAGATCTGAAGGTGCTAAAGATCATACTACCGGCACCCTTCATTGTGTGGTGAACACTTTACAGATAATCCTTCTTCTGAAGCAAAACAAGCATGATTACATAGCCGACCAGATGCGCACACACTTCCAAATTAAGTATAAATTATTGTGCTGACACAATCCCTAATAACTCAAGGCTGCATACACTCTTCCAAATTAAGTATAAATTATTGTGCTGACACAATTCTCCCTAATAACTCAAGGCTGCATACACAAGTTAGCATCTACTATGTAGAATCTTTCTCCAGTTGGAAACCTTTTCTGCAGAACCAAAAAGTTCTGTGGAGCATAATGAATACAAGTCAACTGTCACTCGTGAATGCAAACATTTATAACATGTTAAGTACCTCTACACAGCTGTGGTGCATTAGGAGCACACACAATTTGTAAACACTTACGATCATTAGCTGCACTCACACTGTTCAGAATTACGTAGAAAAGTAATATAGTAGTTACTTGCCACTATGTAAACTGTAAAACAAATTTGCACACTCATTGGATGATGTCATCAGTGATGTCAGTTAAGATGTCATCAGTGATGTCATAAAACATGTTATGAGCGATGTAATATGTGAAGTCATAGAAAGTGCATGGTGGGGCATAAGTCGTAGTCAGCCCTGCTAACTATAACTGGTGAATTTCTGTTTTTTTTTGTAAGTTCAAACCATTAATGTTGACACTGACAAAGTCACCTAACTATAATGTTATTTTATCATTTGGGTTTATCAGTGAAAAAAAAATAAAAAAAAATATATATATATATATATATTCTTATATATATATATACATACACACACCCATGCAGGGCCGCTCCCATGTGCTCAAAAGCTCATGTGCAAACCGGCTGTGCTAGGCATCTGCTGATACTACTAAGGGTGCCTGACCCCCTTGGGGGAAACATCCTGAACAACTAGATCTAAACCACTACTTGCCTCAACCACTACTGCTAAACAACTAAAAAGTCTCTACAACTAAGTACTGAACAACTACTGTCTAAACAAAAATTGTGCCTGAATAACAAATGCCTGAACAACTCATTTTAAGGTAAGGTTTTCTTTTTGTTTTTTATGGTTTATTAGTTGTTTAGAATATTTATATATATATATTAGTTGTTCAGGCAATTGTTATTCAGGCACATTGTTGTTTAGACAGTAGTTGCTCAGTTCTTTGACATTTTCTTTTGGGGCTCGGCTTCCTGGTAGAAGTGTCTGCAGCCAATCAGATCTCAGAATTAGATCTATGGGATCCGCTGCCCTACACATACAAATTTGGATTTCCTTTAATTTCTCCAAAACTACTGAATGGATTTACATCAAATCACAAAAAGCACACTTTGAACCAGAAGCAGCCTTTCTGCCAAATTTGGTGTCATTCTGTCCAGCGGTTCAGGCTGTAGTTGTGTTCAAAATTCCTATGGGAAACTGCATGGGGCTAACACATTTTGGGGACACCCCCCCCCCTTTTTTTCTCAGCAGCCCCTGGTTGACGGATCACCCCAAAACTTTAAAGACAGTACCTGAAGTGAGTGGCAGACTAGTTTTGAAAATTTAATGTATATTTGTCAATCGGCGCCAAACAAAAAACACTTTTCCTACGTAAACTAGTTCCTAACTTGCGACCGCCAGTAGGTGATATAATATATGTACACCTATATATACATATATATATATAGAATACATATATATATGTATATATATATATATGTACATATACATATATACACATACATATATGTATTCTTGAAATATTTTGTATAGTGCAGACATGCCACCTTTTAGTTACCTCAGTATTGTTTTGTGAAGGGGAGTACGACATTCAAACACTATTTAAAAAAAATACTTAATAGGGACTCGCTGAGCGTAAATGAAAATGACAGCCTTACACTGTCTTGGGCTTCTGCTGATGCCTCCACTGAAATTTTCTTCCAATGTGTTACTACTTGATACTATCAGAGCTCTTAGATAATATGCCAAATTCACTCTAGATGGGCTGTGAGCAGTGTGATCTTACCTTCAAACCCAAAAACCTTCAGTCCCCGGACGAGTTGCACCCCAGGGGTGTCCAGGGGTACAAGCATCATGCTGTGCTGTTTGTATCTGGTGAAAACAAATTGGAGGTTGAAGGCACTCAATTGCTTATAGCATAATGTTTGCACAAGTAGACAGCATTATCAGTGAATTAATAACTTTCATATTAAGACAGGCCCTGGTATTACAGCCATAACTCATAATTGGAAGTACCAGAAATACATTCTTCCATTTGCACAGCAATATTGGGTGCCATTGAAGAACTGCAAAGATTCAAGGATATAGGTACCCAGTTGCCCACCACATACGTTTCTGGAGAAATTTCCCAGGATCGAAGAAATTCCAAAATGTAATTGTGCTACATAAATTTCCAATTGACTTCTTCTGATAATCCTTCAAGGCCCTTGTTACATAGGTATTACTAGATTTGCTGATGATATTATGGGCATCCACAGTCTTATTAGTTCCTCATTAATTTATGTTAATTCTACTAAAGAACCAGACCTAAATACCTAACATAATACCTTTTATTTTTATGATATTTAAGTTGATCTTTATATTTAGTTCCTATAAAACTATGAAATGTATTATATTAACTAACGATCCACATTTTATTGTTCTTATAACTGCATTGCTTGTGCTAAAATGTAATAAAAGAATATTCAACAAAAAAAATAACAACACAAGGTGACACCAGGTTAGCCTGGAAATAAGGGGGTGCTTGTTTGCCTACAAGCTAATAAAATCCCATCAACGTTTTCCAGGTTGACCAACATACAAATAACCTCCACAAAATGAAATTATTTATAAAAGTGCATCAGTGGGTCGATGAGCACAGTTCTCCTAGAAATGCACCCCCTAGTGACTGCACAGGTGTTAACATGTCCATTATCCTAGGGCTATGCGCGAAACGGCCTGGGAGGCCAATAAATGACACTGAATAGTGGTGAAAATGCTGGGACAAATTTCATTTAGGTGAGGGTGCTGTTGTACAGTCAGAGATATAAGAACACGCGTTGATACAGTATCTCTGACCAACCTGCTACGAAGGCAACGCACAATGAGCATTCAAGGGGGAGCATTAGACTGGGTCACCTCCTTTTTTATCCAAGAACATTCAGTCAGTGAGAAGATCATCTTCCTCTACGAAGAATAAACTGTTGTCCCGTTTAGTTCACCTGGACTCAAATTTATGTTTTACATTGTTTAACTTGTATACCTCTCCTCTGGCAAGACTGATGCAGAGTTTCAGCTTCTTCCTTATGTTCTGCACCAAAGACACTCAAAGTGTAGTCGCGGTGTTTGATGAGACAGAAGCTGTACACAACTTTCATGTTTGTATGGTCTTGGTGATCCATTGCATATGCAAGAATGCACTCAAACTGAATGGGGATAAGATGGAACTTTTGAGTTTTGGCCCTCTGTAATGATTATCTGTAATCCTGCATGAAGGCAGGCTGAACTGGAAAGTTCTCCTGTACCGAAACACTCTGTCAAAAATGTAGATTTCATAACAAACAATGGACTCAATTTGTAAAAACAAGTGAATGCGGTTTCAATATCTTTCTTTTATTAATCTGATAATGCTCTGTGAAATACTTCCCAGGCTACCATATACAGGTACACAGGCTAGTGACCCAGCCTACCGTTCTCTCTTGCTTGGACTACTGTAACAAACTATAATATGGCTTTCAGACAAAATCATTACCCTTTTACAAAGAGTCCCTGAACTGGGCGGCTAGAATCCTGACCAGATTAAACACTATGATTTTATCTCCCAGGTGCTGGAGGCCAGTAAGAAAGAAACTAGAGTTCAAGATTGCGAGTATGACACACACAGACTTCTATAAGCAAGGCCTGGAGGTCTTTCTCTCCAAGCACCAAAGATACACCTCCACATAGACCCTGAAGTTCTGTTACTTGAGTCAATTGCAAGTGTACAGGTGGGAGGTCTTTCTCCTGCCTGGCGGCTAAGCTTTGAAACAGCATTACTTTATACTTACATGCAGAACCAAAACTTTTAATGTTCAACAAGTGCTTGAAGACCTGGCTATTCAAATAAGTTTACAGTGCTGGACTAGTGCCATAATACCATTTTGAGGCTATCTGTCTCATTGTAAAATATCAACATCAGTGCTTGAAATTGACTTTTGGAAGTGCAGTTACTCATTATGGCAGAGAACAGGTTTGCTGCTGTGACTTGAAACATCACCTTGAATGAATGAAACCTCAGTGTTTTGGGGAAAAGGGATATTCTGGCAGGGGTGGCAGCGCCTAGCCCCCCCTCCCCCCGCCAGCAGCAGAAGCTGCAAACCTTTAAAAATAAAATGATAATAAAAAAATTGTATTATCGTTTTATTTTTAAAGGGGTGAGGCCATGGGGGTGACGAGCACTGAGGGGAGAGCACAGAGCACTGTCCTCAGTGCTCATGTATGTTTGGCCGGCTGTCTCGGGCTGGCCAAACACACATGCGCACAGGGCTCTCTCCAACCCGGCACTGTGTTGCCGGGTGGGAACGAGCAGGCCCAGGCCCCTAGCCTGCATCGAAGCACCCAGCCAGGGTGCTCCTGCCAATCATAGCGTCATGACTGGCCACAGGGCAGGCTGGGAGCCTGAGCCTGGAGTGCGGCGGGGAGTGGCGGTGAGGTTCAGGTACGTTTTTTTTTTTTATTCCCCCTGCTCCCGCCACTTTGCCCAGCCACAACTGTGTACCGGATGGGGTTTGGGAGTTGTCTGGTGAGGCAAGAAGTGGGACTGCTCCCACAAATGCATTTTGAAAGGGAGAACCAAGCACTGTACTTTGGCTTCTGAGTGCAGCAGAGGAACAGGCACTCTTTAGAGAATCCAGAATCTACTGCCTTCTCTTTTTACTGTTCCCCAGTACACTCCAAGCCAAAATGTGACTTTATGCTTGGCTTCTGCTTTAAAACCGCTCTTCCGACCCATCTGCTAAGATGTCTTTAATAACTCCTCAGGCTAAAAGCAGTTTTTAAGATACTGTTTCTTACTAGGAGTGTCTGAATGATCTGGCTCAGTTTTGCCTCAAGGAACAGTGCCAGTGATGATTGGCTGAATACGTCACGAATGGCATGCGGCCACTTAGCAGCAACTTTAAAGTCTTAGGAAGGGCCAACTTGTAAAAGAACGATCACCTCGTATACGCATCCTCTACAAGCAGATGCCGTCCCTACACTGATCGTGCTGTAGACAAAACACTTATCCAACAGGAGGTAATTCTGAGATAATGGCAGGTGGCTCTCTCCTTGTCACTTAACAGTATCTCCAAACTTTCCTCTTACAACCAAGCTGAAGGGTTAGGACGTTGGTTTTTAATTGTTCTTAAAGTGTCGGTTATTCTGCACGCCACTTCAGCTAGACGAGCCTGATGAAGACTGAAAACCACTCACCTTCCCGAAGGAGGCCGGAAACCTGACCATGGTGCATCTGGGATCTCCAGGAGGTCAAGTCAAGGATTGGTCTTGATCGGAAGTCATTCTGCACTGAAATGGGAACCGGTCCTTATTCCAAGGAAGTGTGCCAGTCACCTTCAGGAAGAACAGGAATGCTTTTCCAGAACACTGCCAGACTTGGAAGGTTTGTCATGGGTGACTGCAATGAGTTCTGTGGTTGTGCTCCCATAACCCATATCCATCTCCGGCCGTACATCTTATATCTGAATCTCACCTACGTGCTCAGGACTGTCCTCCTGGATTTGAAGTTCTTTTCAGAGTGCAGGAAGGAAAAAGAGCCTGAAAGTACCCAGGGCACCTGTTCTCCTGTGCCATGACTGTGGTGATCCTTTTAGACGAAGCCATGTGATCCGAGTTTAAAGACAGAGTTTGGCTGTTTGATTTTACAGTCTATGCAGTTTTGCAATCTCTTTTTTAGGGACTCCAGTATAGAACATCATGCCCGTATCAGGTTTCGACAATACAGAGGCGTTGCTTAGTATAATGAACATATACAACGAGAATTTACAATTCCTTTTATTAGTTTCATTATATCAGGCTGCCCAACACTTACTTTGATGTAGAAGCATTTCCGGTCCGGCCCATAACTATGGCGATCTTGCAATTCGCAGTTCCAGCCCCTGAAAAAAAGTGCCTATCAATTAATGAATTCACAACCAGAAAAGCTAAAATGGTAGCATGCAAAATGTAAGGGCAAGTTAAGTTGGCGTGAACATTTGTTACATGAACAAAAGCATGCAATATTTGGTAGCACAGAATCGTGAAAATCCTCGTTGGAAACACTAAAAATGTGACTTGGTTTATATGAAATACCACATGTGCTATTTATCTGTGCAATAAATTTACTGGTAATCATTTTACCATCCTCGGAAGGACAGAAAGCTGTGACAGTCTTGCTGGTATTCATACTCATGACCTGCAAACCACAGCAGATCTGTGAAAAGCATTACCTCTCAGGGCCTCCTTGCCAGCGGGTAAACAATATCCCCAAAGAGGACCACGTTGCTCAACAGAATTGTTTATTTTACTCACATTGTCTGTATCTGCAATGGTCCTGAGGAGGGAAGTATGATATAAGGTCTACATTGTTGCTTGTAGAACCAGAAGACCTGCACTCAGTCTCTACATCTTCACTCACCTGCATTGTCTGATCCCTGTAACACAGTTGCCAGGGCCCACAAAAGCTAGTAGAAACAGGTTAACATGCTTAATAATAAGTGATATGTACAGAACTTGGACGTTTACAATCAGGACAATTTTTTTTCTTTTAATATTTGCATCTACTCTAGGGGTGCACGAAATTCACAAGTGTCACTGGATATAATGCACTTGTAATACGGTGGACGGGACATCAGTGCCATTTTTTACAGTATAACCCGTCCACTAAATTCTAAATCAGGCCCTTAGGTCCTAATTCATATTTTGGTGGATGGGATTAACTCAGTCAGAGTGACCGAGTAAATTACTCCATCCCCACAACAGAGTCCCCAACTGCCAAATTTAGAAATGCCAGAAACTCCACTCCAAAGAAAGGTGTCTGTCTACTCCACCGGTTTTGAAGGTTTGCCAGTAAAGCAGTGTAAGAGGCAAGAGTGGACAACAAATTGGCCAATCACTGTTGATAGCATCCTGTTGTGTTTGCACATGGTACTGAATATCACCAATCCTAATGAAAACGTTTACACATTATCTTCAGACACCACCCAGGAAAACCGAGAACCGCTGCAATTGCTTTTCATTGGGAAGGCTTTAGTCTTGGAATATGCTGAGTGAAGTATCAATCGACAAATGGACACATCATCAGAAGTTGTACCGCTGGAGTTGAGCTTGTGTCATTCCCAGCTTTTGTTTCGGAAGAGTTGAAGAGTCTGGATTTGGAATTTTAGAAGCAACTGACATTAAGGGAACTGATGCGGAGATTAAAGAAACCAATGCTGAACCTGAGTGTACTATGGCATCATGATAGCTTAGGAGGCTGCGTTGATGGCTAGGGTGGCAAACATACTCAAGAAGGGTTGCACAAAGAGAAACCCAACTGCTGCTGAAATAGGATCTGCAGAAAAGCCTACAAAACAATGACTGGTTCAGATGGCAAGCAAGGCCCGCCTTTAAGACCTATTCATTTTCTTGCCGTGGTATGCAGAGGCGAATGCTTTTACTACGTATGTTTTTGTTCCTCTGTGATCTGGTACAAGAGTCGTTTCAGCTCTGGAGGGCGATCAAGACTTCCTTTTTAGGCTTCAGAGAAATTCTGCATTTTTTAACACAAAATCCCGTAGGAGAGTACTGATCAGTGCTCGGCTGCAAAAATTAGTGTTGGTGTTGAGCTCTGTAAAACACTGGTACAAATTAGGCAAACTCAGAGCCTCAAATGGTTAATTTCACTTACAAATAAGTCCTATTGCTGACAGAATAGCTATCATTGTACAATTTGTTTCTCGCTTCCTTTTTTCTCAGTATGATTTTTTTCTCTCATTTGATTGGAACATGCTGCTCACGAACGATCATAAGTTTGTCTGGCTCAATTCAGGGGGATACACACTACAGTTTTACATATAGATAGAATGTTTAAGGGTTGGGAAGTTCTCTGTTACATTGTACTAGTTCAAATCCTGCATTTGTTTTGTTATGAAAATCTCAATAAAAAACAAAACACGAGCAAACCGTATTTAAATTAAGCATTTATTCAAATACATCCTGAAAATTGCTGGGGAATGAATAGGCGCTATAGGTGGAAAATCAAGGGTAAACATGAAACACAAGTCAAGTATGTGAATGTTACACGAAACACAGCTCTTGGTAGGGTATTTGGCCCAGACAGTCTTTGTTGGCTTCCAGCGGCAACTGGTTGATATAGGCGAACTAGGTGGCTGCCAATACGGATGTCAAATTTGAAGTGCCGGCTGCACAGTGGCAGCTGTTGGCAATAAGTCCACGGCTGCCTCAATAGTTCTCCAATATTACATTGTGTGTATTGGGGGAAGATCACTTGTGGTCTGAGCGGTTATAGAACTCACCTCCGGAAAAAGAAGATTGCACGGGATGTAAACAGAAGTGCAAATCTAGTTCACTTCTTTGTACACTGCAAAAATCACAGACTGGTGGACATACTTAGCAACTTCTTTTGGTATTGGTTATCAAACCTGCAACCATGCAGTACATTATATAAAGATTACAGGCCAGATGTAGAAAGCATTTTGCATGGTGCAAACTGCAAAATGCCTTTTGCGATGTACATTCACAATTTGCGAGTCGGTACCGACTCGCAAATTGTGAATGCGGCTCGCAAATAGGAAGGGGTGTTCCCTTCCTATTTGCGACTCGCATCGCTATGCTAAATTGCTTTGTGACCGCGAATGCGGTCGTAAAGCAATTTGCAGTTACCACCAGTGTCACACTGGTGGTAACCCATTCGCAAAAGGGAAGGAGTCCCCATGGGACCTCTTCCCCTTTGTGAATGTTGCCAATAAGGTTTTTCCAATGGACCACTGCCTGCTCTGAAAAACTGAAACCAAAAGCTTTAGTTATTTTTTTTATTTTGCAACTCGTTTTCCTTTAAGGAAAACGGGATGCAAAATAAAAATAAAAAAAATGCTTTATTTAAAAAGCAGTCACAGACATGGAGGTCTGCTGACTTCAGCAGGCCACCTACCCTGTGAGTGCAGGGACTCGCTATGGGGTCGCAAAATGCGACCCACCTCATTAATATTAATGAGGTGGGTCTTTGCGACCCCATAGCGACTCGCAGTCGATGTCTGAGACACCATACTGCATCCGAATTTGCGAATCGGAAATTGCGAATCGCACTGACTCGCAATTTCCAATTCGCAAAATCGGAAATTGCTACATCTGGCCCTAAGTTACTTGTTATTCAGAAGTTGGCCATCCTCCCATCCCTCTGAAAACAGAATCCTTGATTAATGACTTGTTGCAACTATCTCTTACTCAACGCATTCTATTCCAAAAGTGTGATGATGCTGAAACTTTTCAGCCCACATGGGATGAATTTTGCATATGATATGATAAAATACTAACTGTCCACAGATACTGACTAGTAGAAAGGCGTCCGAAAGTAAAAGCAAGAAAAGATAGATAAACCTGTGAAGAACACAAAATACTTTTAGAATGACTTTCAAATGTACATACTTTGATTTACAGTTTGGAGGACAAGTGCTCTCACTAATCTGATTAATATCCTGCCTGCTTTATTAGAAGACTATTGTATCCTAATGCGTTTGTAGTTAGGCGGACGGGGCAGCCCTCATACTCATGATGGGGTAACCAGTTCACCAAACTCTAAATCAGGTTCTTTATCTTCTACTGTAAATCTCAACCAAGCAGAAGCTAAAAACGTAGGTAAAAAAAGATCCATAATTTAGATTACATACAGTTTTTGGTACAAATATTGTGTTCTGTGTAAGTACTATTTTGCATGCCATACTTTTCGTTGATGTAGCTATATTCTATTTAACATATTTCTAACTATAATGTCTATTGAAAAGTTGATGCTGTGAAAAAAACACATGCATCATTGGCTCCCCTATATACTAACAAATATGCTTTTTAGAGGTGTTGATTTTAAAATCCTTACATGTGAAAGAGAAAGCCAACATTCTTGCTGTGAGCCAGACAAGCAGACTTGCCCACATCAGCCCCACTCCTGTTTCCCATTTCACTCTTGCAGACACTGATCAGTTTTAGAAACGTTAGTCCAAATAAAGACTTTTCTACTGAAGACATGAATTCACACGAAGTGGCCTGTTTCATCTCAAGAGAGGAAATGCTTCCACTTAAGTTTGACATTTTATAGGTTCATGGAAAACATGTGCTTAAAGTTGTTATTAGGTATCGTGTATCTGAAATGTGGTTCACAGATGTAGAGTTTCTTTTAATGTTTCAGGCCGTAAAATATCAGATGTAGACAATTATAAACAATTTACTTAATCTTGGAGACATCTCTTTGTTTAGAACCACTTCTGGAAGGAGAGTAAATAGACTGTCTTCAGTTCACATAAAATGTAGACTTTGATGTAATATCTATTAAACAGTGTCACATAGCAGATTTGCAAAATGCTGCTGGAAATATCTGATCTAGTAGTTTCCACAGACCCAATAACCTACAGATCAGACACATAGAGGTCTGGTGTAGATAGTTTTATGGCCAGCCGGCTTCTGTCTATGCTTCTTTGCAGTGATGGCCCTCAGTACTTTGTACTGGTGCAACCCCGCAGTTGGGATTACACGAGCATTCAAAAGCTTTCCAAAGAGGTCGGCCCCTGTGTGCCTGTCCACAGGATAGTTATGTAGTCTGTGGCTGGGTGGGTCCAAATAACAATGATCTATTTTGTAATGGCCTCTTCTCAATACTTGAACACCCACAGAATGAACAAGAACAGCATGTCCTTGAGTGACATCAGCAAACCATCTGGATGCTAAGGTCACTCATTTAAGTGAGAATGGGGGTCAGATCTTGCATATTCTCTAACTCAGTGGTTCCCAACCTTTTGACTTCTGTGGACCCCCACTTTATCACTAATGTAACCCAGGGACCCCCACTGAATCATCATTGGAGTCCGGGGACCCCCCACTGAGTCATTACTGGAAGTTTGGGACCTAATTTGTCAATATTTATTAATATTTTTAAATTTTCTAAGCAGTTGCGGACCCCCTGAGATGGCTCCGCGGACCCCCAGGGGTCCCCGGACCAAAGGTTGGGAACCACTGATCTAACTCATCCACTTACACATTCATTTCAGTGAGTTAAGCACCCATTCTTGATATATCTATGTGACTACAATATCACTTAATGCTGTAACTGTAGATGTCCTGTCAGTGATGAAAGCTTGCACTAGTTTTCCCTGCTGATTCTGTTCTGCGGGGAATGGATGGTTGCACTTGTGTTCTGTGAGAGAGGGAAGCTTGCTTTGCTATACTGCCATGCTGTATCTGTTGTATCAAAAAGCGAAGCTCTGCTGCCGCCCGGTTTTACACGTCCTGTGATTTAGAACGCTTGTGCTGTTGCTGCCCTAGCTCTACCTGCCTCTGAAGGAGGGAAACTTGCACAGTTTCTGTCGAATGTGTAGCTGTTCTATGAAGAAGGAGTTCCACATCTTATTAAAAAAACACAAAGGCTATACTGAATGCACTTAAATAAAGTTTTCTATACGCCAGGGACTGTATACTTCTGAGGAAGATGCCTGAACCCAAGTGTATAGAATAGAGAAACAGGGACCCTCCAGTTTTCAATCTTTTTTTAGAGAGATACCAGTAAAAGATATATTTTTAGCTCACTCACACACAGTTTTAATACATGGTTTAACAAGGGGGGAACATGAATGTTGCTAACAACATAATTTCAAGCAAACTATCCCACAACTAGAAGACCGTGCAGCCAGTGAAGGGGTGTACTCCTGGGGGCTTCTTACTGATAGATGGGGAACCCATGATGAGGCTTGGATACAAGACAGGGAGGGGTCATTTCCCTATATGAGTACTTGAATGTAAGGTAATTCCTTAAGAGGTTTCTTACAAGATGTTTGCGCTTCTTGTAAGTTTATGTCAGTTTACAAGGAGCATACAGTAGTCATGTAACCCCTCTCACTCCATCTTTAATGTTTACATAGCTGTGTTGTGTCTTTCCTGTATTTGTGAGAGATTTGTGTGAGATTTATTCTGCTACACTCAGCTGTCTGTTACTTCTTTGTGTTAAGGAAGGTTGTGCTGCTGCGATCCATATTTCACCTTTACGGTGTTGTAAGGTTTGACATAAAACTTCCCACTACACAGTGTTATGCACTTTTATGTAACATGAACATTACCCATTAATGTTGCAGCATTTTACACAAACTCACAAGATTACAAACAAAATTTGGAGACTGCAAAAAAAAAAAATCAATAACATTCTGATTGAACCATGTAAGAAATTGGGTTACTGATTGAGGGGATGAAACCCTACTCAAGCAGGAACCACAATCCTTGTCACAGGCAATCCCTGAATTACCCTGTGCTCAACCCTTGGGTAGTTTGGAACAGAACAGACTTAACTCATAGGCACTGTTCAAAGTATTTCTGCAACACTTCAAACAGTAACACAGGGAAGACACACTACAAATATATCCCGCACCAGATTAGAAAGAAATCAATGGCTTTAATAAATAAGACAAGACCACAACCACTGAAATCCAACCAGTAGAACTGGAGATATGCAATCTTAAAGATTTTAGTAAAAATGTTGCAAAAATGCATTGGTTCTGCTCGGTCCATAGAGAGGCTTGGAGACCACCGTTAGTCCACTTGCAAGGGTCCAAGGCCTGGAGGGCACCATTTCGCAGGTTAGGATTCACAGATGGCAGAGTTCGGGTGTTGGGTTTGAGGCTGTTGGAGCCTTCTATCCCAGAGGCTCTAGTCATGAGGCCAGCCAACTAGCCCCTGGAGTCACTCTGGGGTCCTGGGTTCAAAAGATGCAGGTCCAGTCCTTCTCACTCAGGCAAGACGGCAGCTGTTCAGCACAGCAAGCAAGGCAACAGTATAGCAGTCCTTTCAGCAGCACAGCAGTCCTTCTTCCAGGAAGAGAATCCACAGGTCCAGAAGTGTACTGAAGAGTTGGTGCCTGGGGACCAATATTTATACCTGGGCCTTTCTTTGAAGGGGGGAAGCTTCTAGAGTTTTCCATTTTAAGTCCACAGGCATCCTGCCTTCCCTCCCCTAACTCCAGGCTGACTACAGGGGGCATGCAGCCCTTTGTGTGGAGGCTATTCAAGTGTACAAAGCTCCGCCCTCCCATCCCGCCAGTGATTGGACATCCAGGCACACCGAAGCTCTCTATTGTGTGTGACTGTCTAGGAGAAATACAAAAAGGCCAACAGACAGCTACACTCAGTCATGTGGCCCAGAAACAGACTATAGGCACTAAATAGCCAAGGCAGAAAAATGCCAACGTTTTCAAAATTGAAATTTAAAATCTGACTTTACAATAAGAGATTATTTTTTAATTACAGTTACAAAGACACCAAACATGAGTCAATTACCTCTTTTCATTTGGAGATTAAGTGTACAAGGTAACTCTATTGCCATCCTATGAGACACGCTGGCCTTGCAGTAGTAAAAAAATCAAATGTAAGAGTTTTTCACTGGCAGGAAATGTAAACTTAAAATTACATATCCTGCTTTTTAAATACACTGTGCCCTGCCCTCTGGGCTGTCCAGGGCCTACCTTAGGGGTGGCATTTGTATTGAAAAGGGAGGTTTGGGCCTAGAAAAAGGTTTATTTTGCCAGTAAAAATGGCAGTTTAAAACTGCACAAACAGGCTGCAATGGCAGGCCTGAGACATGTTTAAAGGGCTACTTAATTGGGTGACGCAGTAAGTGCTTCAGGCCCACTAGTAGCATTTACTTTACACAGCCTGGGCACATGTAGTACCACTTTACTAGAGACTTATAAGTAAATAAAATATGGCAATTATGGATACGCTACCATGTTTTAAGGAGCGAGCACATGCACATGTGCACTGGTAAGCAGTGGTAATGTGCACAGAGTACTGAGGCCAGCAAAAACAAGATCAGTAAAAATGGAGGAGGGAGGCAAAAAGTTTATGGAAAGACTATCCTAAGACTGACAGGTCTCACAAACCACAATGTAATCGTGGAATACTATGCACAGGAAATAAAATCATACACAATATGCCCAGATGTAGAAATCAGAAGTGCCAAAAAAGGTCATACAGAAACATAACAGCCAGGCAGAGGTGATGGGACAGTGAAAGAGAGAGGTAAGATTATACTTCAGCTCCTTATTAACGATAGCCAAAAAAGTAGTACGTAAACTCAGGGGTTTGGTGTCGAAATGTCTAAACTTTTGTTGCATCCCCAAATAGGAACTGTGCCATAGTGCATTATTCCTGAAAATGATTGGTTCTCGGAGAAGTGTGTCAGATTTGCTAATGGATTTTAATACCTCCTGAACGTTTAAGCTTTAAATCCAAGTATTGGGAAGAAAGGTGAGCAGTATCTTGTGGCAGGGCCTAATGCCTGCAACAGGAATGGATAAAACCAAGGACAATGGGAGCCTTTGGTGGAGACTCCTATTGACCTTGGCTGTATCTATTCTTGTTGCAGGCATGAGGCCCAGCCACACAAGTAGTGCAGCGTTTTTATCAGCACAAGTGAGGTAGGGATTTTGTGAATTCCTGCAGATTCCAGAATTTTCCATCACAAAAATGTAAGGGAAATGCATGATTTCAGGCACAGTTTGAGGTTTGCAGGGCATTGTGGGTAAGAAAACTTAATGTGCTTTACTCAGGGCACACCACCCTGCAATTCCCTGGTTGTCTACATTTCAAAAATGTCTGTGGTTGGTAGGTATTCTGTGAGTGGCGGCTGAGCATGGCCCCAAATCCCGCAGCTCTCCATTTTGTATCAAAGTCTCTTGGCCCACCCACACAAGTGAGGTACCATTTTTATCAGAAGACTTGGGGGAATGCTGCGTGGTAGGACATTTGTGGCTCCCCTCAGAATTCAGACGTTTTTGTCAAGGAAATGTGAGGAAAAGGTGTGTTTTTAGTCAACGTTTGAGGGCATGTGGTTAAGCTAATGGTTTCGGATGCAAGAGAATGGTGTGAAATGCACCCTAGACTCCCCCAGATATCTAACGTTCAGAACCGTCTGGGTCTGGTAGGTTTTTCCAGGTGGCAGCCTACCAAAGCCCAAAAAGTGCAGTCGTTCACCTTTGTAAAAGGGATGATACTGGGAGTTGGCCAAACTCTCCAGGCCCATTTGTAAAAACAACACCCAAAAGAATCAAATGTCCTTTTACTTGCCATTGGGATGGATGGCTTTAGTCTACAAGAAAGCAGAAAGACTGCTGAGGATTTAGGGGGAGGGTGGGGCCTGAGGTTAGGCTGGAAAAAGACCCTCCCTATTATTTTATTTAAAATATATATTGCTGCCATATAATTTTTTTTTTTTCGCAGAGGGGCAGAGCAGGCTCTCCTGTCCTTGTTGTTTGCCCTTTCCGTCCCACCTCCTCCTGATTCGTTGTTGACATCCCTCCCACCCACTCTCACATTTCGCTCCCACTCGCCCCCCACCTGCCTTACAACAGTAAGCGATATGATGGCCGTGTCATAGCGCTTTGTTTTACTTACTTAAAGAAATAGTGCTTTGATTTACTTACTTTAAGCCATCTTCAAAAAACGCTGACAAAGCCAAGTAGCTCAGGCAGAGCTATTTGACTTCATTGTTTTTTAACAGATATCACCGCAGCGCGCAATAAAAAAAACTTCTTAATGGGCAGGGTTAAAATATTACATTGACAAGGCAATCTATCTTTGTCAGCAATTATGTTCCATGAGTTTTTCCTCAAGAAAGGTTGTGGTATATGGAGCTCGTGCGAAGGCACTCCAGAAGACCAATCATCAGCACTTATACATCTGAAAAGGCCGCTCCTTACTGTTCTTTCCCACAGGTGCAGGATGCTTTTAAACTAGAGGATGCTGCAAAGGAATATACATCTATTTAGACCCCACGGAATATACACGGATTGAAAACACACATCCGAGCTGGATGTGGCGACATGGATTGACATGGGAAACTTGATAGCTCTGGACAGTTCCTGGTTAGTTTGTGTGAATACAGAAATGCATAGTAGAATTCACTGTGTTTAGATATGGCTTTACACAGGCACTTGTACGTACGTGAGAAGGTCTGTTAGGTTTTGTCTTTGTTGCAGTTTTATACAGCGTAGACTTGCCCCGAAAGTATTGGAATGCTTTACAGTTATGCTACTCAAGATCACATTCACTTTTAAGGTTTCACCTGTAAAGTGCGCATGTGCTGTCAGTGAAAGCTATTGTAAATAAAAACAAGCATTGGCAAAGCCAATAGGTTTTGCCTACGTGAAATCTATTGAATATGGCAATGTATTTTTTACATGTCACCAGTAGCGGTTCCTCCGTTAGGGCGTCTCCCTCCCCCACCAGCAGCAGAAGCTGCAAAACCTTTCACAATGAAGGATCATAAACAGTGAAACGGTGTGGCATTGGGGTGGTGAGCAGTGAGGGAAGTGCACTGTGCACTCCCCTCAGAGTGCGTGTGTGTTTGGCCGGCCGTGTTGTGTTTGGCCGGCAAAACACACATGCACAGTGTGTGCTCTCCAGCCTGGCACTGTGTTGCCAGGCTGGAGAGAGCAGGCACAGACACCCAGTCTGCCTGGGAGCGCCCTTGCTGGGTGCTCCCAGCCAATCCTGATGCTGCTGAGCATTGGCCGCAGGGCAGGCTGGAAGCCTGTGCCTGCAGCGACAAAAGAAAGAGGAGTGGCGCTGAGGTGGATTAGGTATGTTTTTAATTTTTTTAAATTACATTTTACTCCCCGACCCCTGCGCG
The DNA here is from genome assembly GCF_031143425.1 of Pleurodeles waltl. Classification (NCBI taxonomy): domain Eukaryota; kingdom Metazoa; phylum Chordata; class Amphibia; order Caudata; family Salamandridae; genus Pleurodeles; species Pleurodeles waltl. The sequence goes on along the minus strand of NC_090449.1, from coordinate 1,008,332,062 downwards.
CCGCACCGCCCCTTTTGAGCGCAGCGAGCCGCGACTGCATGTCACCCAGCAGTTGAGCTGCTCTGACACATGGCTTAAAGTTTTTAAAATGCTATAATGCAGACAATGCTAGCAGCATCAGTGCTTTTCTTCCTCTTTGAACCATGTTGCACAGTAGCTCAACTGCTGTGCAACATGTAAAAAAAGATTGAGAAAGCCAATAGATTTTGCATGAGCGAAACCTATTGGCTTTGCCAATGCTTATTTTTAAAATGCAGCCTGTTTCCCTGAAGGAAAAATGGTATGTATTTAAAAAAACAAAAAGAAACGTTAAAGTTACATTTTGTAAGAGTAGGCAGTGGTTTGTTTCAACATTCACAAAGGGAGGGAAGGGGTCCTGTGAGTACCCCTTCCCATTAGCAAATGGTTACCACACCACCCTTGAGGTGTTGGTAAAAAAAAAAAAAAAAAAAAACGTTTTGCGACCATAATTTGGTTGCAAAAAATTCATACATACCACTGCAATTCGGTATTTAGAAGGGACGCCCTAAATACGCACCTTCCAAATACTGTATCACTAAACACAACTAGCAATTCAGTAACGTTACTGAATCGCAATTTGCGTTTATATGGAAAAATAATTTTTGCAGGTGGAAACGGGCCACTACAAAAATATTTTTGTACATATTGCCCCATATGTCCGAAACACTGACAGATGAATCCAGAAACTGTGAAAGAAGTTGGGACTGTCCCATTGTAATTATTTTTGTGCAGTTTCATTTGGCACAAACCTGGTTTAAGGGCATTAGAATGCTTTCTATGAGCACCAGAGTTTATTTCACAAGGTTGTACTCAGTTATTTTATGCACAGGAAAATGAAGCGATTTGCCCAGAGTCACAAGATGTTGAGCCGACGCTGGGACTCGAACATGGTTCCTCAATTCCAAGGGCAGCAAGTCTGGCGGTTAGGCCTCATCTCTCCACTTAAAACTAACAGCAACCAGAGAAACAGTGCTATGCAAGGCTGCTGCTCCACAAAATGCTTCTTTTGCAACTGTGAGGCATGCAACAAATTCTATTTCACAGAGCAAAAGATTGTAATGTGTCATTTTTTTATATACACCATCGGCAAATGAAAAATAAGAAAAGAAGCGTTAACTATTTAAACCTTCCAGATTCCCATCTGATACAAGAGAATATTAAAAATATAAATGTTTTCAAATAAGTAAACTTGGTACGAGCAGTTTTGTTGGAAAAGCTGCAATAAATGGAAATACTTTTGGAAAGAATTGCGGAAACCACAAAGTTGACAGACATTAAATTGCAGATTATTGTCTGGAATGCAGGTTCGGCTTCCAAGCTTCCACTGCTCACATAAGCCATCATTTTTCTAAGTAAAAAGAGGGTTATTGTCAGGGAACACAACATTTTTTGATGTAATTGCAGAAAAAACTCGAGGCACCCTAACCAAATAAGAAAAAAACTCTAATGCGCGTGTACAACTTCTTAAATGTTTCTTCTAGTACGAAGGAAAGCAAATGGGCTCTGGGTACAGGACTGTGGAGGCTGAGAGCAAAGGGACAAAACAGCAGAATATCACATTAATTAGTTACTAATTCCTGCCTTTCTTAGTCTTCATACTTTGGATGCCAGAGGAAAACCACAGATCAGGAGACAGGAGTTTGGTTTTGGAAGTAATTCCTTGGAGAGATTTGGAACCAATTACAAAGCCATGAATCTGGGCTGGAGCCAAAGGTCCAACAGCAGTCAAACTGGCTTTAAGTACATTAGCAGCTAATCATATTACTGTAGGAACTAAGGAAAGAAGACAGAAGACTGTTAAATAAACAAATGGATTTTTTTTGCCTTTGTTGTCCTTTTTTAATCGAGAAAATGTCGAGATAAACTGAGCTTGCATGCTCATTAATAAATAACACAACTCTACGTCACTCAGCTGCAGACAGCACTGGGACATAATTGTTACATATATTATTTTACGTAGCACAGATCCATAAAGGCCTACCATACGCTTTACAAAAAACAATATAAAATACAAATGAAGATACATGAAATAGCACTGAAAATCCGAGCCAAAGCAAGGTTTTGGCATTTTTTAATGTCAAGAATAGCAGCAGCAAGCGCTGCTTTTCTGACCTGTTGTAATGTATTTGTGGGCTTTAACCATGCCCACCTCATGACCATCACTTTCATTCGTTCCTAGGCTTGCCTTTCAAAAATACTGTGATGTCATTGGTAAATGCATTACATTTTCCCACCTTGAGGCTGGTTTGCTGCGCCTTGCAGACTGACCCTGTTGCATGATTGCCGATATACTTCAGCGTGGGCGAACTACTTTTTCCTTTTGTCTCTGCCCCTCACGCTCTATGGCAGCCATGGCCCTCACAGTGTGAAGTTGATCAGTGGTACTGGAGCGCTTACCACATTGTTTTCTTTTGTCTATTCCATTTGCGTTCCTTAGCGTGAACAGTGCAAACTCGATCAGCGGTATTGGAGTGCTCGTCACATTGTTTTATTTTGAATCCCCACTTCATGCTCCATAGCTTTCAAAAACAGTTATAATTGGTAAATACATTATGATAAAAACAGAGAAGTCCTCAAAGCGGCTCTCCTGACACAGCGAGAGAGCCGATACTACAATATTCAGTGCACTCGAGAAAGCCGCCCCAGAATGCTTTGTGGGCATTACTTTTACAAATCATTTTAGCCATAATTCAGCCTGTGGTGGTCCCAGGACAATGGGACCACCTTCAAAACATTCACAACAACGTGTGCTTTCTGTCTCCATTATCTCTGGGTCCTCACACTAGGTTAGTGGGGACCCTAAAATAATAACCCCTTCTACGATTCAGTGTATTTTTAAGCACTCTCATGGCTAGAGCTTTTGTGTTACAGTGGGAAGTAGTTTGTGTTTTAAGGGCCTTGTTTGTCATATTATTGTAGTAGGCCTGCTAGTCCTAAAAATGTGTAATGCATTAAGCCCTCTAGGGGCTAAATATATGGTTTCACTGCATTACTAGTGTCCCTTTTCTTTTCATGAAGTTATGCTCTTTAGGGGGTAGCTATATGGTTACATGCCCATGATCCTAACAAATGCTACTTTTATTCAGTGTCCTCTAGGGGCTGACCTAAGCATTACAGCTGACATACTATAAGATTTGCGGCACAAAAACTCACCCCATAATGCTTTTCAGGGCATTGCTTTTACATAACATTTTTGCTCATACTCAGCCTGTGGTAGTCCTAGGACAATGGGACCACCTTCAAAACGTTCAACAAAATCTGCTCTGTCTAAATCATCTATGGGTCCCCACACTAGGTTATACTAACTCCTCACAGCATTCAGTGTCTTTTTAAGCTCTCTTGTGGCTGGAATTTTTGATTTACAGCTGGGAGTAGTTTGTGTTTTAAGGGCCTTGTTTGAAATAATATTCCAGTTGGCATGATAGCCCTTTAGTTATAAGCAGGTCCACTGGAATTATGTGGCAAGAAAAGTCCAGTTATGAATTTAAAATACCAATAGCTCTAACTCACGTAAATGTGAGATCATTTCCATTGTAAATGCTTGTTTTGTTTGAGAATCTGGTCTGAGTTTGACAGGACAGCTCTAAAGACCAGACCAACACTGATGTCAGTATTGTGGTCCATTGTGCCAAGAAAATGTAAATTATGTGACATTATGCAGCACATTTTATCACTAAATTATTTTGCCATGTTTAAGCTTGTTAACACTGTCTGGGCATTAATTGTACCTCTTTAGTATTACGTTAACTCCCAAATATAGCAATAAGCCGCAGTAAGGTGACCATGCAAACTTTGCAAAGGGCCTTCTACTGCATGGCAACACGTGTTGCTGTGTGTTTACCAACTTTTGAACTGTTAGAACTAGAGACAACTTTTTTTGGTTAAAAACTGCAGCTCATGTGGCAGATGATGTATTATGTGGCAAATGCAGCAAATCTACAATAATGCGAAAATCGTCACGGCTGCACAATCTCATAATGCCAGCAGCCTTGATTATACACTACCTTCTTCGACTCGCGACTTTGGTAGCTTAGTTATAACAAGCATTGTCAATGCCAAGACGTCTCATATTTCTGAACTTTTGGTTTTGCCAAGGCTTAAAAACAAAAAGAAAATGGTCATGTCTATATTGCTAATGCTGAACAGCACCAGTAAAATTAAAATAAACCCATGATGACTTGAGTTCTGATAGCTGTCCTCTCTATAGCCCCCCATCTTTAGAGGTCAGAAAGACACACCCTTATCTTTGTTAACTCCCTCAAGTTCCAATTCACAGCAATTCTGTATTTTGCCAGCACAAAAGCAAATCTATAAATCTATTTCTGGCCTTCGCTTTTTGGGCCTCTGCTTATGGTCCAGCAACCACACTGCCAGTTTAACCACCAATCTCTTATTTATAATCTCGGATACTGAGGTTGTTATAGCTCCCCAAAACCTGTCACCACTGGACAATCCCATGCGAAGTGAAAAAAGTCAGTGGTACCTTGATCACACCTTGGGCAACAGTCCTCAGCTCCAGGACCAATCTTAGATAATCCTGCTGGGGAAAGATATGTCTGGTGCAAATAACTGAACTGGAATAGCTTAGGGCAGTTCTAGAAACAGTCTTGGTGTACTCTAATGTTTCATCTTCCCATCATCCTTCACCCATCAATCTGGAGTTTCTTCCATTTCCATCTCACAAGGCAGCCTAGCCGCCTTTACTGGTGCTTCATGTGTCATGAACTGGCCTGGACCAGTATTGCATGTGCTCGTATTTGTTCAAGTGTGCACAGCATGTTGCCGCCATAAATGATGGACTCTACACACTCCCGCCTCCATACAAGGGTGCTGCTCCCTTGTTTGTGCTATTGCACAAGGTTTCGTGGGGAGCCATAGCAGGATGTCTGGAGCATAAGCTCCGGGCTAGTTGTTCTTCAGGAGGGGCAGAGGGCGGTCCGTTTGAGATCCTGATGGTCCTTTCCTTGGTTTGGAAGAACTGCAAAAGTCGCCTCCCTGGTGGACTATGGTAAAGTGCCTGCTAGACGTGGTCCTCATATAGCACATGTATATAGCTCGGAAGCAGCTGTTCTTTAAATGTGAAATAAAAATCCAGTGCAGTCTGTCTAGACCACGAGCTTTCCTTCTGGGTAGGTTGTCCATTGCGCCTTTTATTTCCTCCAATCTAAGTGCTGTTTCCAGGCGTTCCCTCTGATCAAGTGTAGTGTTGTGATGGGGATGGCCCTCAGATAGTTTTAAATGTGCTCTGTCTCCCAGCTAGGAGAGGCTGCATACAGTTCTTTGCAATAGGCAACACGTATCTCAGTTTGTGTACTCATGGTGTTATCGGGGTTCAAGTGTGTGACTTTTATTGTTAGCCTAGGGATTCCGCTGCCACCCGCTGGGTTAACAGTTTGTCGGGCTTGTCCCGGTCCATGTGTCCTTTCTTCACAAATTTCTTATAGTTTACACATCTAAACTGGTCCATTAGCTATTATACTTGCTTTTGCCATCAAATCAGCCATTGTGCTACCTCTTGGTTACTTGGGATTTTGCATTCTGCTTGTCTGATAATTTCTTGATTTAACACCTTTAATGTTTGCTGTAATGTTTGTTCTAGGCCATAGATGGTTTTAATATTGATGCTCCATATCACAGGGGTACGAATGGGTTTCTGTTATGTCTCCGGGTGGAGGCCACTGGTGTAGAGCTCCTCCATGCCAGGGTTGTTTTTAATGGGGTGTGATGAGAATCTGTGAGTTCACCATCTTGTGCCCTTCTCTGTGCATAGCTAGGTGCATGTCTAACCTTCTGCGAGTAGCAGGGAACAGGGAGTGAAAAGAGTATTCACACATTTCTGGGAAAATTTCTTCCGGATATTTACCATCTTCCATTGCTGTATCCCCTCATTAATTTTGTTTGAGTTTGTCCTACAATGGGTTTACCTGTAACGATAGGACCAACAGGTCTACATCTATATAATGGATACAATTTTAATCGCCAGCCACAGCCTGGTATACATTGATTTCTAATGAATTCTGAGGAAAGACAGTCGAACACCTGGTTAAAGTTCAGGGCACAGATGCTAGCTAGGTGCAGTGGTTACCCCTTTATCGTTTACTCCACCATCGCACTGATGAAATATAGGACACCCACGCCTACCCAAATCAGGGTAACCTTGGAATAAGCTGGAAATATGGTACCTATATGTTGATCTTGCCATTATTTCTGGAGTCTCTCAATGTCCTTCTGTGTGAGATGTGTCTGCATTTAAGGAGGCATGGGATCAATCTCTTTGGGCAGGAGACCCCCAACCTTCTGACATTCCAGGTTATGCAGTTATATTTTTTTCAGCAGCCCCTGTGAGAGTAGGGTCGTGTATATGTGATTCTACCATGTTGGGTACGTCTTTCTACCTACTGAATTAAGGCCTCTTGTGTTTAAACCCACCGAGTATCCCTTGTGTACTCCACCACACCCATGTGTCAATTCCAGAAACTAATAAACCATATTTCAACTTCCCATCCCAGGTCTGAACTCCACCAGTGTTCCGACCATAAAATGTAACAATAAATATGAAGTATAGTAAATTATCTAGTAATTGTAAAAGAGGTTTGCCCAAGTTTCTTGCCTCCCCATGCCACCACGCCTTCTGTTAGTGTCTATGCCATAGGTATGCTATGACAGCCATGATTTTTACACTGCTTGTCTCCTGTGTGTTGGACCCCCTCAAAAGGTTATATTTGCTGTCCGGGTAATACTATGTTGCAAGCAGTCATAGGAGTAATCGCAGAACCTCATACATGAACAGGGCCTGTGGTGGACGTCTAGGTGTCCAACTCTGTTGCCGATGATCCCCGGTCACTGGAGGAAATTGGCTTTGAACTCAGAACCTCTGAAACACATTGGCCATTATTTGGGCTCTTTCATTTGCTGCCTGTTTTTTAGTTCAGTCTATTTTTTACCTTGTCATTTTCCCTGCTTCTTTTAATTTGTTGTTGTCTCACTGGGTCATTGGGCTCGTCTCCTTAGTGTAAGTCTCCTTTACTTTCGATCCATTTCCAGACTTCCTCTGGTTCCATGAAGAAATGTGCCTTGTTGACTGCCACCACCCTTAATTATGCGGTAGATCAATCTGTATTTTTGACATCGCTGTAGTAGTTGTTTTTTAACAGCCAGAAAATTGATGTTTAGGCGGCACTGGATTTGATGTAAATTGAAAATATTCCATCAGAGTTATTTGGGTTAAATAAAATTAAGCCCGCTGCCCATCGCTTACTACAGTGGCCTTCATTAACGTATGAATGCCCTACCTGGCACAAATATAGGGACTGTTATGTGATAAGGTCCACGTAATTATTAGTTCAGGTTAAAGAGAATATCTGGCTCTACTGGGGCTTATAATGTATCCGAGTCTGAAAAAGGATTAATGTGGATTTCCTTGGGTCTGCCTTGAACAAAACGTGGTCATTCAATCGGGGCAGTAGAAACAGGATCCGGTATTTAAAATGCCTGTATTTGGCCGCAGAACTTTAGCAGAAGGTGGTATTATCAGTCTAAAGTCTGTAAACTGATTTATTTAGACGTAGATGGTGAGAAATGTAAATCGTTGAAAAGCTCTTTAATCTTTATACGTTTTATTTTGTTTTCTTACTGTTTTCATCCTCTTTAGTTCCCCTCTACTGCCTGCTGTGACTTTGAAGTTCCAGGATTTGTGCGGCATGAATTTAAGCCTCGAACTTTCTGACTGAATATTTAAATATGTGGAAGTGCCGGAGTACCAAACAGGCAAAGTAGGCACCAGCTATGGCCCCACTTCTTTTAGGGGCCCCGCGATGACGGATCAAAATAATATTGATTTGATCTTGAAAGAAAATTACAATCAAGCTTTCTTAAATTGTTTTCAAGAGATAGAAAAAAATGAATCAACTCAAAGAAACGAAAACTTTATATTAAAGACTCTATAGAGAAAATACTGTATTATTGTAATGTACCCATTAACAACTTAAAGTACATAAAACACAGTCATCAGATTCACATAACAGTCTGTCTCTTACAAGCTCATCTTCTGTCAGCTGTCAGTTTGTAAAACGATCTGGTGCAATCTATGTATGTGTAAAGTTGTTTTGTTTAACGAAATTGGTTTATTAAAATCGTTAATAAAATAAAAAACATATTAGGAGATACTGTGCTGGGGGGCCCCAAAATTTCAACTGCTAGGGGCCTACACAGGGTTTAATCCCACATTGTGTGGGATGATATCATGTTCACTCCCTGGTACGAATTACCAAGTGTGATAATTATCATACTGTCTCACTTTTTCCTGCTAAATTCCGGCAGGTCAAATACGACAAAGTTTATTGGGGGAAAAGGCCTAGGAAAAAAGTAGAACATGCCGACTCCTGTTTCTTAAAACTAATCCGCATAATATACATCATTTCCCTTTACAAAGTCAGATTATGAGGTATTTAACACATGTGGAAAATACCCAAACCTATTTTGACAAACCTGACATATTCAGAATTTGGGGATTTCAAGCGCGGTGTAATGTGCATCTCAAACTTGTTGTGCACAAAGGTTAAGGAGCTATGTAGGTCTAAGGAGCTGTGTAGGCCGGCCAAATATATTCACAATTTCCTGCTGCATAAGCAGGGAATATTTCACAAAAATCACAAAAGTGCTTCCACTGGCAAGGCAAGAGAAACAGACTGCCCTGTCACAGTTACCTGATGATAATTATTTTTTTTGTTACTCAGAAACAAACTTTCAAACCATTGATCTGTTTTATGAGGGAAAAAAAAAACAAGAAAGCATGATTGCCAATTCACAAAATGCCAGGGGTAGCGGAGGTGACCATATGCCGTTTAACCTTTACATTCATTCACACACGCATGCTTACGCATACACAGTGCTTTAAACAGAAATACAGAGGTGCAGTTACTCGCTATTTAGAGTACCTGTTTGCTCCTGAAAAGTGCCAGCACTCAGCCATTGTAGTGTTGTGCATCAGTGCTGAAAAGTGCAGGTACCCTCCCCTTCAAATTAAAGAAGTGCAGTTACTCAGTACCAGACAGTACCTGCCTATTTAAAGCACTGCACATACACACTTATTTACACATACACACACTTGTTTTCACATAAACACTCTCACCTTCAAGCTGCACACAAAATACTTTCAAAATCATTTTTTACTTACCTCAGCTGCCAGGGAGGGTCATATTCAAGCAAACTGTAATTCATTCTTTATATAACTAGTTGCGAATAATAAAATATTATTCACTATTTGTGTAATAAAGAATTGACAAAAAACTAGTAAAGTGAGGACCTGATATATGTGCCTAGGACTGATTTCGCCACCTCTGAGGACATGGGTCGCAAATGCAGTGCTAGGGGTCTCACGGGACAAGCCAGAGGTCGCAGATGCGACCCCTAATTGATGTCCATGTAAGAAGGAAAGGATCTAACACAATGGGGGTTCCCAGCTCGTGCGGCATGTTTTTCCCTAATTCCGATTGTATAGCATTGTTTATATAGTAGGCTCGCACCAGTGGTGTTGCCCCGTGGTTACTGCATGCCAGAGAACAAGTGGCAAAGGCCCGGACGAGAACAAAGAAACAACACTCCTCTCAGGTTTTAAAATCCACCTCCAAGAGAAACAGCACGAGTCACAAGCAAATATAACACTTTCCGAAGACACAACTCAAACAAATGTTTGCATTGTGTACTGTACAGAAGAAGTGATGTATTGAAAGCAGGAAAGATTTCAGCATCTTTTATATGTGAAAACAACCAGGAAATATCTTGAAAAATTCATCATGTGAATGTGTCCTGAGACAGGGCACAAGTCGGGAGTAACATATTTTGATAGTGCACCACTAGTTGCAATATATCACAAGAGTCCACAAATCATAAAGCACCACTTTCGTTCATTCACTTTTCTTCTTTTTATTCAACTTCTCATTGGAACAAATTCATAAAAACAGCAGCCAACGCGTTTCGTCCTCAACACAGGACTTCTTCACAAGTCAGGAGTAAGCGCGGGTAGACGGCGTCCTCCCATTAATTTCACAGGGTGGACGCCGTCTCCTCTGCCAAGTACTTGCCCCACAAGGAAACATGCTGAACTTTACCAGGACACATTCAGCAGCACATGCCGGTTGTCTGCCTTCCCTTCCCAGTAACGAAGTGCTGGGGGGAGGCTTTTTATTTTCACCTCCAGATGGGCCAAAGATAAAGGTCAAATTTAAGATGACAGCTCTCCTTTTCTCTAAGGATCAGTGCTTTAAATGGGCCGGTACTGTCCGGTACAGAGTACCAGCACTTTTTTATTTTGAGAAGGAGAGTACCTACACTTCTCAAGAAAAACGTAATACTTTTATTTGGAGAGTACAGGCACTTCTCAGAAATAAGCATGTACTCTGTTACAGAGTATCTGCACCTCTATTTTTCCATTTCAAGCACTGTCCAGGATGATCCTGGCTGGGACCTATTATAAGCCTCACACACAGATGAAAATGCAATAGAGGAGGAACAAAGGCACACACCAAGTACGTCACAAGTACTTAAGAGAAACTACGATTGGAGGCAAGCTTTTGACTTTGTTCAATCATTATATATAAAAATATGCATGCATTCTCAATTTAGCATTGCTAAATTATGTCTCTTTTATTGACATACTGAATTGACATCTGTTCGATACATTTCTAAATCCCAGGGCCTGCATCGCCATATGTGTAAGATGCTACTTTAATATTCTTGCTGACAGTTCTTACTATCTGTATTGTTCAAGGAGGCTTTAGGCTCTATTAAGTTTTTGTGAGGTGTCTCCTTTACATTTTTGCACTATGACAATTGCTAATAAAAAGATGTCAAAATAGAAAAAAATATATGCATGCACTGGAAGAGTGTCAGATGTTTTGAGCTGTACGAGTATATAAAACTTGCAAGGTATGACTTTGTGATGAGAACATACATTCTGTGTGCAAGAGGTCATGTGAAATTCGGTGGGCAAAAGGGTTGTACGAGTTGGTCCCAATATCAAAATGTACCACAGCAGAATATAGATCAGGTTTTTTTTCTAAATACTTCAAATTACGTATTCTAAATATATCCCAATGCCATAATCCCTTAGTGTATCCGGATTAGGAAAAATACATTGATTTACATTGCATACATGGTTACCACACAATTTCTGATAAACTTTGCTCCCAATGTGTGGTGGAGTTTGCAAAGTCAGGCATTCCTGTTGTTCAACAGCTGGGCTGGACAAATATTTTTGGCATTAAAAATAGGTAAATGATGGCTAAATATCAATTTTGCCTTATCTGCCAAAAAAATCTCTTTTGCAACTCTGCAAATAACAGTCCCCCCTGCGTGCTAGGGAGGACTGCTGAGAAGTAAGCCGTGTGCTGCACTGCGCCGACCAGGCTGGAGCCCGTGTGTAGTGCTGAGTCGGTGACACCGTGTGCCAGGAGGCGGTGCTGTGTGACAAGAGCCTTAGCGTTGTGCTCTTGCGGGCTGCGACCTCATATGCCAGGAGGGGACGCCACTGAAGATTTCACCATGCCAAATGGATGCAAGCCTGTATACTGTGAGATACAGTGACTGCGTATGCTAGAGGGGGTTACCAGGAGCATGAAGAAAGGCAGCCGGGTCTGCCATTCCCTACCGGGAAAGTGAGGATGCTGTAGGACCTGCACATCAGCACCTGGGTGAGGGATCTGTGACAGGATCATCATAGCAATCCTCCACTGGGAGACGAATCGGATACTTATTGCAGGAGGTGCAGCAGAGAACTTGTGGTCACTTAAAGAGCGTGACCAAGTGTGAGGGACTCTACTCTCGCAGAGTGCAGCCACCTGGGTCACATGTAGCAGACTCACCTGAACTCAGTTGCTTCAATCGCCTGCCGATGGTAAGTGCTCCGGAAGTCTAAACGATGCATGTCTGCAGGTGCCGGTAAGCATGATTTCGGGCCTATCAGCCCCGCGGGGAACTTGCTGCTGGTTAAACTCAGAGTCAAAGTGGATTATTGAGAGTTGGACTGCTTGTAGTGCGTACTCTGCCTGTTACCAGTAGTGAATAGGGAATAACCACTATTGCGAATGCCAAGAGAGAGTGGTACAGAAAATTGTAAAGAAACGCATCGTCCTCGGGGTGGGGACTGTGTGATTGTTGTGAATGTCGTTGTTTTCCTTTGTGTTGGTTAGCGAAAGAACTTCAATACTTCTCTTTTTCCATAAAGTTGAGTTTTGACTGGACAGCAATTTATTGCTACTGCTGAACGCATTCGTAGTAGTGAGTCCATGTCCTCTATGCTGAAGACACACCTCCCCACGAGGGAGCCTTGGACTGCTGGGACCATGACTACACTGAAAGTCAAGTGCAGAGAGTACTCGACGCCAGTTACTCAAAATCCACAGTGAGACGGGCCCTTGGGCATCAGGAGTAAAAGGCTCCAACCCCCACGGTTGAGCCCAGTAACCCTTGCTTGCCCAGTGGGGTTCTGACACGAACCATTATTTTATGAAGGTGTTATATTTGCCACTTGTAATTTCGCTCATGCACCTTTTGAGACCTCAGTCTTGCCTATTAGTTCAGACTCTTAAGGCTTCAGCCCCTTTGTCCACCACTGATATTCAGTGGGTCATCTATCAAACAGGGTTTTTGGTTGCAGATACCTAGCTCAGAGTCAGTGAGCTACACGTTCCATCCCGTCATCAATGATACAATATTGTTTTAATAATTACGAAGTGTTCTTTACATACATCCGTTATTACTTTGACATGTCGGACTTTCATACTAGTTAGCAGACTGTTCAGTCTTCGAGACTGCAAGCAGATTCCAAGAGGACTTTTTCCACAAGATTCCATGACATCTGGTGCTACTCGGGTGGAATCCTCTGCTTCAGGGTGCTACACCGTTGCAGGTTTCCCTCCTCAAGAAGGCCTTCATGTCCACGCGGTGAGGATAACGGCTCTGCCCATCACTTTATTGTTCCCCATCTACTGGGACGTCATCTGCAAGGCAGCCACATGGTCTATGCTGTATGCCTTGTATAAACATTCCATTCATAACTTCAGTTTGTGAGCGGATGCTCGGGTTGGTCGAGCCGAGTGAGGTGTAGTAATGAATGGGTTGACTAAGTTGGACGTATTAGTAAAGTGATCTGCCACTACCCGAACCACTGGTGACAGGGCCCATTTTTCGCGCTTGCAGTTGGTTCCCAGAGCGTCATTGTTACGTCATGTGTAGTATATGTCTGAACACGGCTCCTACAATTTAAAAATTGGCTATTAACGCTTTGTACCACCCGCCTCGCCCTGCGGCATGGTGTATCTGACCAGCATAGAGAAAAGGATCGAATGACTAGCGCCTGAAATGTGCGTAAGTCTCACGTTATTGGCCAGCCCTGCCTCTGTCTTTTAGAATGGAAAACCATTGTATAATGCCAGCATTTTTTTCTTTTCTTTTTTTTTACAACAGGTGCATCTTATTACAGAACGGAATTAAGTGGTTACCGAACCTTTTTGGCCCAAATCCATTTTACTCCGATTAAAAACTCTCTGGTGCCAAATTGTATATACACACAAGTGGAAGGAGTCATTCCTGTACATCTGTGCAGGCTCCGGCTGGAGTCCTTTTCTGAGAGACTTTAAGGGTGAATAAGAGGTAAACAGACATCCCCCCACGCCCCACATCCCTATTCCGGCCGTCATGCCGTTTCACGGAAAACGTTCCTTTCAGGAGGCCAAGGGGCCGGTGCCAAAGGCGGGGTCGGTAACGCAAAACTATCCATGCGGCAGGCGGGGGTGCACACAGCGCCGAGCACAGTCTGGCAGGCGGCGCTGTGCACCGCAGATCACCGCTGATGAGCGCCCGAGGACGACACAGGTCAGTCTTTTCCACTGACGACAGCTTTTTCCTGTACAATTCTCCTCGTGAATGGTTTCCATGGCGCAGGGCTGGACGGGCCATTTATTCTACGGGGCATATCCCCGGTTGGCTGGAATTCCAGAGCAACTCCTTGTGCCATGTCACCTTTACTGCCCCTACCCTAAATGCAGTGGGGTAACGAAACTTTAAGAGCCCACCCCTGCTCAGTACACGGAGTCGTCCTAACACCCCTCCCCCCCCCCCCAACCCGCCCGCTTACGATGCTGAGGAGGCCCTCTGAGGCTCGCCCCCTCGCACCGCTGGGGCACTGCCCAAATGCCCCCCTACCGGAGGTTAATTGAAGCAGGCAAGTGGGGACTTCAATGGTGGAGATTGTGTGTTTCCTTGTAATAAGGTTCATTATGAGTGGATTTACATTGAAAAGTTTTAGTTGTTTAATTATCCAGTTTTATTGAGAGCAAATACGACCCGAAGGTATTGGAGCGCTTTATACGAGTACCACTCACCTTACACGAACACATTAGTTTTTTGGGAGGCCGGGGAGATTAAGTAATTTCCAAAAATCACAAGATGTTGAGCCAATACTGAGTCTAGAACAAGGTTCCCCACAGAGCTAAATTTGTAAATAAAAACGTGGCGGAACACGGAATACTGAGGCAGAGTAATTCTGAAACCATCTGGGCCTCTTCAATCCATTTAAAGCCACTTCCTTCCCCTTCAGCTCATTTTTGCAGCTTTCTGCTTTCTCTCATTGTGACGCTTTTTCGTTTTTCTCTTCCTCCGTCTTTCCCATATGTGTCTTTTGCACACAGTAAATGCTTGAGGCAGAAAAATAAGCACCGGCCCTCAAAAATAAGGGCCGGTGCTCAGCACCGGAAACAACAAGCAGAAATTAAGCACTGGTTCCCCACCTCCAAAGTCAGCAGCTCTGGTCTTAGGTCACGTCCTCTCCAAGTGTTGGAAAGTGGTTTATTAGTAAGGGCAAGCAGGAACCTACACTTACTAATAATGCCACAAGTGAGGTCTGGTCAGGATCACAATAAATTAATCCTTGCTCAACCCTTGGTAGCTTGGCCCACAGCACTTAGGCTTAAGTTGGGAATGTGTGTAAAGCATTTAATATCAACAAAACAGTTAATAAGGGTTGGCGACTTTAAGTCTGAATAACATTTTCCATATGTACAAAGACAGGAGTATAACTGGGAGGAAGACTGGGCAACAAGGAAATCTCTAGATTTTCCACCAGGCCAGCGACTGGTCAGTGGAATTCAGAAAGCACCAATTTCATGTAGCCACATGCGACTGGGTGTTCTTGAGTGGCCTTTAGTGGTGGCCACACCACAAGATTCTTAGGGAGCAGCCAGCCAGAGCTGAGGTAGGGGTATGGCTTGACCCCATGGAATCAGAGCTTAGGCCGAGCCCTGGACCACCTGTCCTTTAAATCACATAACAGAGGACTTGTAAAACATAACAAGAGCGCTTAAAATTGAAGAAAAAACACTTCTCTATTATTTGACAACTGTGTCACATTAGATATTTGCACCGAGTGACATTTCTTGCAATTTGAAAGCTTCTAAACCTACTGACCGCTCCTGATTTACAGAATTTTTCAGAATATATTTTGCAGTTGTCCATAGCGCGAACTAGACCGCTTTACATGCGCATTTTTTAATTCGTTAATTATAGTTTAGGGAAGAACAGTGCTTAATTTGCGCTTGTTGTTTCCGGTGCTGAGCACTGGCACTTAATTTTGATGGCCGGAGCTTATTCTTCTGCCTCAAGCAGTTGTTGCGAGCAAAACGTTCGTATGGGAAAGATAGAGGAAGAGAAAAATGAAAAAGCGTCACAAAGGGAGAAAGTAGAAAGCTGCAAGAGTGAGCTGAAGGGGCAGGGAGTGGCTTTATATGGCTTAAAGAGGCCCGAGGTGGCTTCAGGATTACGCTGTGTCAGTATTCCGTGTTCCCACATTTAATTGCAGCAGCCGCGTCATTGAGAGGAGGGCTTTGGACACTGGCACGTTTCTATTTACAAATTAAGCACTGGGGAAGAAGAGACTAAATGATCACAGGACGTTGAGCCGACGTCGAGACTCGAACACCTGGTTCCCCAGTTCCACAATCGGCTGCTCTGGCCAACTCTACACCCTCTCCATAGATGCCCCCAAAGGAGACAAAATAATAAATAATACAGTGAAAGGCTACACCGAGGCAGGCAGCTTGCCGCCAGGTGCCAATGTGAACTTAAACTGGCAGTAGTGGCTTGGTCATATTTTTATTTTGTTCTGCAATTAATTTAAAATGCAAGTCCAAGAAAGGCGGTAACGCAGCTTTCACACGTACTCATGATTGGGCTGTGTTACAGAAGGCAGTCTCCCATTTTCAGAATATTGCTTTTTACCTTGAAAGTGCATACGGAAAGACACCCAAGGAAAGCCAGGAACCCGGGGCTAAGATAGTACAGAAGGCAACAGGCCGGTCACTGTGTAGTTATAAACAAAACCACAGTATACGGACGATAAATGCCCAAAAAACAAAAGTATTGTAGTTTTTGTACAACATGTTTTAAAAGAAGTTGAGGATGAAAAACGGCACAATAGTGTGTGGAAAAAATATGCTTGACGTCACGCTTAGCGACTATAAAGTGTAAAAATAAAAAGATCCGACGTGGTGACTCAAGGAGCTACAAGTCAAAGCCGTTTAGACCCTTATAAGGATGGAGGCTCATCATCAAATCCAAATGTTACATATAGCATCGTAACACAACATCAACATATGGATACGAGGGTAAGTATGATAGGCAAGTGGGTGTCATCAATTGTTCATAACCATTCAGAAACATAATTTATTCATTTTCTCTTATGCAATCTTTTTCCTCTCCTTGGCCTATCAGTCCCTGGTTGTACCCACAGATCTGATGAGGACCTTTCATCCACAAAAGGGTTGAAACGACGTAGACTTGTAGTTCCTTGACTCACCACATTGAAGCTTTGATGTTTTTCACTCTTGACAGGCACTAGGTGTGAGCATCGAACAGGTTTTTTTTTTTTTTTACATACCATTGTGCTGTTTATTGTCCCTCTCTTCCTTAAAAAAATGTTGTACAAAAAAATATCTTACATTTTGTTTACAGCCTGGCATATTTGGACCCAGTGACTTGCCAAGATATGTAGTGTTGTCCCTGACATATTTGCATTTATTGACTACTATTGTTTTGCTTAATAACTGTGCAAGAAGAATTGTGTAGCTGTGTGTACTGGCTCGTCAGTGGCTCGTGCAACAGCTGGGCCCAAGAACAGCTCAGACCACAGACCAGGCTTTAGTCTGCCTTCCATCTGTACCTGCAATGCCAAATCTGCACATCAGAACTACCTTAGGACCTGTGGCCTGGAGCGGGAAAATACTTCACATAATTGTATATATGTGGGTTCAGGATGCAGGCCCAGCCCTTCTCACTGAGGCAGGAGGATAACAGGACAGTAGGGCAGTACAGCAGGGTGGTAGTCCGTCTTGCAGCAAAGCAGCACAGCAGTCCTTCTTCTGATTTTATCACAGGTCCAGATGTGTACTGAAAAGTTAGATCTGAGGGTCCATTATTTATACCTGGCGCCTACTTTGAAGTAGGAGAAGGCTCTGGAGGTTTCCATCCTCTGATGTCTCAGGCATCCCCTTCCTCCCTGCTGTGGCCCCAGCTTGAATGGGGGCATAAAATGCTAGTGACAAACCCTCTGTGAGTGTGTTTAGGCAGGGCCATTGTGATGTGCAAGGTTGCTAGATGACAGCTCCACCCCCTGGTTAAGTCAACATGGCCCATCTAGCCAATACATATCTTCCCTTTGTCTCACTGTCTTGGAGAATTACACAAGGGCCAAATGCCAGCTATATCTAGTCATGCCACCCAGGGACAGACTGCAGGCACCAAAAGGCGAGGAAAATAAATTGCTAACTTTCTAAAAGTGGCATTTTCAGAATTGTGATTTAAAATCCGACTTCACCATTAAAGGGGGTTTTTAATTACCATTCTCTTGACATCAAACTCGAGCTGTCTTGCTACTCCCAATTGAAGGTTATAACTTATTAAATGTAATAAGGAAACCCACTGTTATCCTATGGTAGATTTATGCCTTGCAGTAGCGAACAAAAATGTAAGAGTTTTTCACTAGGTCATGTAAAACCTAAAAGTAAAGGTCCAATATTTTAAATACACCGCTTCCTCCCTCTGAGCTGTTCACAGGCTGCCCTAGTGGTGACATATGTATTAATAAAGGAAAGTTTAGGCCTGGCAAACGGGTAATTTGCCAGGTTGAAATGACAGTTTAAAACTGCAAACTGAAAACACAGACTGCAAAGGTAGGTTTGGGACATGTTTTACAGGGCTTTTTAACTGGGTGGCACAATCAGCGCTGAAGGTCTACTGGCAGCATTTAATTTACTGGCCTAGGTACATGGGGTATTGCTTTACTAGGGACATACAAGTAAATTAAATGAGCCAATTCGGTACAAGCCAATTGTACCTTGTGTAGGAGAGAGATCATAAGCACTTTAGCACTGGTTAGCAGTGATATTTTTTCACAGTCCTAAGACTAACAAAATGAGATCAGGAAAAATAGCAGGGGTGAAGGCAAAAAGTATGGGGGAGGAATACCCTAAGGGTGTCAGGTCTAACACAAGAGGTTACAAAGATACTAGGACAGAAACAAATAGGTACTCAGAGGAATGATTAAATAGGAAGTGAAAAGTATTTTTTAAAACTGAGATATATGTGGCAGGACAGGGAGAGCTTGTACTGCAAAGAGGAGATACAGAGAACAGGATAGAGATGCAATAAAATCCCGCCTGAGGGGGGGGTAGAGAGGCTTGGGCATGATCCATGAAGTCTCAAAGGTTAAGACTAGGAGACATGGACACTGGAGTACAGAGTCCATATGTAGCACTGAGGCATGGACATATGGACTGAGCAACTAACTGTTGATCAAAGGGAAGGACATGCCGCAGATTGGGAGACAACCAGTCCCCTGTCTCCTATATGCAGATGATGTCATTTCGATTGCTAGAACGGCTAACATGCTGCAATTATTGTTGGAGTCATTTACTTCAATTATACACAAATTCGATTTAAGAGTTAATTACTCCAAATCGTTTATTATGGTTAAGGGCCCTAAAAATACTAAAACAAAGTGTCACCTGATCGGCATGCCCAACTTGCTAGAGTTCCTTATTTTAATTATTTTGTGGTACCCTTCGATCGCGGGTATTACTGGGGCCATTTACTAAAAATTAGATCCCAACTATTTCCTAAAGTCACAGAAACAGCTTTTTACTTCTTTTCCAGGCTGGACTCTAAGCCAGTAAAGGGGTTAGCTCAAATATATAAGAGCGAATGTATGTCAGTGGGGCTTTATGGTGCTGGCGTTTGGGATTTACTCCAAGGTAGAAAGTCTCTAAATAATAAAAACTAGATTTGTTAGTGGTTTGTTATCCATCCCCCATTCTGTATCCTCGTTTATTGGCCATGATGAACTTGGTCTGTCATACTTAGACGATGCGGGTTGCATCGCACTGCTAATGCTATGGTTTAAGATCTGGTGCACGCTATACGCAGGCTTCTCCAGGCTTGTTCTTAGAGATTGCTTAGGCCTGCAGAAAATACGAGATCCCATAGTTAAATTATGTTAAGCAGATGTTTACAGAACTAGGTGTCACAGAATTTTTGCATCCACATTTGATTACTGCAACTTCTAAAGAACGATGAAAAAGTTTGCTTTAGGAGTATTGATTTAGTGCACAGGCGATGAAGGCACAAGTCCTACTCTAAGTTAAATGCCCCCGTGGGAATGGAGCCTTATCTTGCACTAACAGGTTTCCCCCACCACAGATTATACCCCACACGGGTGGGACTGAATAATGTGCATTTTTTGCCAGCATTTGCTGCACAGGGCACTTGGCTCAGGTCCCTCCCCAGATGGCCCTGCGACAACTTTTCTCATCTAAACACAGTTCAATTTATGCAATTTTGCTCTCTAAACAAACGTTTACTTTCTAGACTTCTGACTCAATTTTACGGGATGTAAGTATTAGACATTACGTGGCTGCTCTGGCTTATTTACAACAGCTCAGTTTGCCGCGAATTTGTTATGCAGTACTTAGCTACATTAGGGGCGCCTTAGCAGTCAGGAAACTATATGGTGACGCAATCGTTTCCCATTTAGGATACTCGTTTTGTTATATTTTAACTGTCACTTGACACCAAATTCTACGGTAACATTGTACTGTGATAATGCATAATCTTTAGATGTGTTTTGGGATACAGTACTGTTTTATTGATTTTATTGTGCAAAGTTTTTCACTTTATGTAATGTACGTATTGTTCTGTGTGCTTTTATGGCTATTCTAGCCAAATAAAGGTTTTAGAAGGCAAAGAGGAAATTGAATCATCACAAATGTTGTCATAGTGCATAATTAAAGTCACTAAATTAACCAGATCTAAACCCTCTGTTAGCTATGGCAAAAAGAAGATAAGCTTAACTTTGGAGCAATGTGTAAAGTATTTATGCAGTACCAAAACAGTAATAAAGTCATAATGCAAAAAATAAATATCCTGAACTGAATAGGAAAAGTAGAGTAAAATTTAATGAACAAAATGACACCAGACACCAAAATGACAGAATTCCAAACAAGGAACCAGAGATATGATTTTTTAAATGTTTTAAAGTTGGAATAGCGCCAAGAACCAGTCAGTGGTCAAGGTAGACCAGGACCTAGGTGCAATTTGATGCTGACCACAGAGTGCGGGTCAGATACACCACCCAGGTGTGTCTTGGTCAAAGATTTTACCCATCACTTCTATCTAGAGGAAGGGGAATGTGGCTTTGGACACATCGACTTTTGATGACAATTTGTACTATAGACCACAGTAGACTTTAACAAATTCTATAACTGAGGGTGTTTCTCGTCAATCTCAAATTATTTCAATAGGAATGGATGACAGGAACTACTGCTGAGTCAGTGGGATAGTTCGGGCCACATTGTATACCACAGAGAATGTGCCTGACTACAGCACTGGCATGAAATGGCCACCATTCTCTAACTTAGGGCTGATTTAGAGTTTGAAGGATGTGTACTCCATCACAAACATAAAGGATATCCCAGACGTTTTATTATAACTGCCACTGGATACAAAGAACTTGTAATTAGGTGGACGGGATCCATCACATGTGTGCCGGAGACACTTTTCAGCTAAAATGTAAATCAGTCCAATAGTCTAGTCTAGTAGCTGGCAGAAGTCTAAGGTCTTGAAATCAAGCAATAGCCTAAAAAAATCAAGACATGGAAGGAACTTGCCTATAAGCGAAGGAATAGTTGCCTATTAAGCTAAGTTTCTAATGAATATAATAAAACCCCTAGCAGTTCCCTTAAAAACCCTCAGCTAAGAAGACAATATGGATACAATCTGAAAATGAAACTGCTGAAATTCCCACAGGTAAGCGGAGTTATGTAACTACAAGGCCCAATACACTGTTTATCAACTCTCCCATGACAACACTGATGACTTTGCAAGTAACATAATCAAGGCTACCACTGATGCAGCGACACATTTTACATTGCATCAAGATTAATGGGTGTTGTACTTTCAATCCCAAGAAACGTATATCCTGACAGTCATTGAAGGCATTTATAAGACACTATGGCTGTCGCTATCTAAATGTCTCCCTGATGATAAACAGTGCAAAAAGACTGCTACAGTTGCACTCACACTTCATCATTATATTCACAGAAATGAAAAGTAGTTCTAAGGCTGTCAGCATCTATACGTCACTTACCTAAATATATGTGCACAAAGGATTCCTGTGGTTACACCTCTACTTATTTGAGTTTATTGGTTTATTTATAAAGAGCTTGTTCAAACATCAGAATAATACACCATTCAACTGCTGTACATGTCCAAGTAACAGGCATCGCCCGAAGCATTAGACATAGTTGGAAGGATGCCACATCTAGATGTGCTCACAGAAGTTATATTGATTTTGATAATAAAGGCTCTTGCAGCTGCGTTCATAAGCAGAAGAGAAGATGGAATTAAAGAGATTACATGCGGTGATAAGTTTGTAGTACCACCGTCAACATCTGGATGTTTCTGCGGAGATTAAAATACAGAAAATGGCTAGACTCTTACTTTTATCAAACTTATTTGAAAGACATCTGAGAAATTCAATTATTTGCAGCTTCAATTATCTTACAGATGACGTCACTGGTGAAGCCAGATGTCACCAGAATGATACAGATGATGTCATTTGTGACAACCTGTGACGCTGGGTATAAGTGAAAAAGCAGAAGCAAACCAAATCATCAGAAATTATGAGAACATTTCTGTGGCGGTCTGGGAAGTGGAAGTAAAAAGCGTATGGAAAATCTGCAGAAACGACAGCTAAAACATATTATTTCTTCATTTAGGAGGCAAAATATGTTTTATAAGTAACTACCAACCATTAATGGCGAATTTTAATGTTTTTATATTGGATATTATATTGGATGTTGCATCTCAATTGTAATATCCTTTGAAGTTTAAGGGAGTCCTTAAGGGTATTTTTATTACACTGAACAGTAAGTCATCCTATTAGAAAATTACATCTTTCATTTAACGTCGTTTAAGTCATTATTTGGGGTTTCGTATTGATATAGAGTAACATGTGCATCACAGTGTGTGCTGGGCATGGCCTAGTGGGCACTGGTTCAGGCCACTTCCTGTTGCAAGTACCCACGTGACAAGAATTCCCTGGGCCCAAGGTTAGGCCTTTGGTCCTCAGTACATTACAGCTGTGATTACAGCACATGTTGCTCACAGACCGCTGATTATGTCATTAAGGTAAATGGGTTCCAGGGTGAGTAGGAATGTGCACCCGGCACAGCTAATTGTGCTCAGTCGGATGTCACTTTCTGTAATGGCATGCGGGTTGTCCAAAGGAATGTGATGTCACGGCCACTACGCCGAATTATTTATCCAGATAACATCATTACAAACATAAATTTGCTTCTCTGAAGCATGGGATTGTCAGATCAGATTTACTCAGGCGATTGGGAGACAGTGCTTGTGGATTCTGCTCACTAAAATCTATAATCAGATATTGCAGGTTGTCATAGATAACTTTCGATCATTGCATTCACTCTTTTGGAGGACATCAAAAGGGGAAGCACACCTAAATATTTAGGGTCTGCTAAAAAGACATGCAATAAGAATCCAAAACACAATGCCTTTAAAACCCTCATAAATAGGGCCAGGTGCCTGACAAGTCTTCACAATGAGTGAAAGACAATGGTCGGGTTTTTAGCCATCTGGACCAAACAGTCTATGTTAAGCTGATCTGTATAGTGCCATTTTCACCTGTGAGGGTATCCATGCGCTTAGCAGGACGGTAGGTGGAGGACTCCCTCGGTTATTCAAAAAGCCAAGTCCTCAGCCTCATGCAGAACTCAAGGAGCAAAGCTCTGATGAGGTGTAGGAGGTTGTTCGACGCTTTGGGGGATATGTAAGAAATGGCACAACTTCTTGCTCTTCTGTGTAGGTGGGGGAGTGTGCATGTGACAGTCTGGCCAAGTGGGTGTGTCTGTAGGGTTGGTGGAAATGTATGCAGCTTTTAAGGTATGTGGGGCCAATGTTGTCAACGCTTTGTATGTGTGCAGGAGGAGTCTGAATTGAGCACGTGTGTGTATGGGTAGCCGGTGGAGTTCTATGAGGTGTGGTGAGATCTGGGAGCAGCGAGGTAGGTTAAATACTAGTCTGGATGGTTTGGAGTTTGTTCAGGATATGTTTGGTGATTCCAGCATAGAGTGGGTTTCTGTAGTCGGGTTTGCTGGTTATGAGTGCCTGTGAGACTGTTTTCCTGGTGTTCTCTGGTAGCCACTTGAAGATTTTTTGCAGCATCCTCAGGTGGAGGTTACTGAGTTAACCTGGGCAGTCATGTTGAGTTTGTCATACAAGATGATCCCTAGGTCTCAGAGATGGGCGTGGTTCCAAGGTCTGATGGCCACTAGAAGGAGTCCCATGGAGCAGTCTTCTTTCAGAAAATCACAATTTTGGCCTTGTCCGAGTTGAGATTGAGGCAGCTAGATCTTATCCAGTTGGTTACTTCAGTCATGCAGGTGGCAACATTGGTTCTTGTCCTGGGTGTCTTATCCGTAATGGAGGGCATAGTTCTGTGTCATCTGCGTAGGAGAGAATGTTGATGCAGAACAACCTGATGATGTTGACTAATGAAGTCATCTAGCTGTTAAAAAGAGTCGGGCTAAGAGATCGTGTCTTTTGAAGGATAAGGTGGCATGATGGCTTTCTGTGTTCTTTCAGTAAGGAAGGATCAGATCCTTGGACGCCTGGAGCGCAGATCCTTGGATACCTGTCTCGTGTAGTGTTCTGATCAGGATGGAGTGGGAGACTGTGTTGAGGGCTGCCTCAGTGCTGTGGTTGGGTCTAAATCCTGATTGAGTAGTGTCCAGCAGCTGGTGTAGGCCAAGTGGTCTACAAGATGCTTGTTGATTGCTTTTTCCATGACTTTGGCTGGGTATGGTAGCATGGAGATCAGGCTGTAGTTTGCTAGCTGGGTGGGATCTGACAAAGTGCTTTGACTTTTACATCTTTTCAGGCTTTCAGAAAGGTGGCGGTGGCAATGGAGGTGTGTAGGATGCCGGCGAGCGTTTCCTTGATCAGGAACCCCCCTAAGCTGTAGATGTAGTGGGGGCTAGGATCTGCAGGGGCTCCACAGTGGATGGGTCTCATGATGATGGATGTTTCTTCTGCGATGATCGATTTTCAAATATTCATTGCATTTCCTGAGCCAACTCTGGGTAGGCTGGAGGAGAGACTGCTGGGGTTCCGTGGTGGGTCAAAGTTGTTGTAGATAGTGATTTTGTTGCTGAAGAATTCTGATAGGTTGTCACAAAGGTTTGGGGGGGTGTGTTGCTGTGGGTGGTGGATGCTGCTGCCGTGAAGTATTTTGACAATTGCAAATACCCCTTTGCTCCTGTCGGCCCTGATTTCTAGGGCTGATTCGATGACACTTAAATTCAGTCTGTCATCTCTCTACATGTTATTTTCTTTGCGACAGTCTCGCCATCACAACTTTCACCAAATGCCTCACAGTTCAAGAGAAGACAATGTCTGTAAAAATGCTTTTGAGAACTTTACACTGTTTCCTCTCACACACCAGGGAATGAGGGCTACACTGAATGTACGCAATATACCTCATTTTACAGCACAGGACCAAATACAGGGACAGCAAAAAGTTCCTTGAGTGACAAAGTTCGTGCCTAGGGAATCTTTGGGTTGGAAAAGTCACACAGAGTAAAAAAGTCAATTAGCCCATCAATGCAAATGGCATTTGGTAGTTGGTTCTGTAAGTGCCAAATAGAGTTAATACTATCAGATCCAAACTGCGGCATGGGGTGGTTAAGGAGAGGGGAAACAGCAGGCGCATCATAAAAATATGTCCTGGTGATTTTGTTTTTTTAGGGTGAGGTACTGCCTACATGACTTCATGAAATGGCAGAAGGTGAATAAAGCAGAACTGTGCTGACAAAGGATGAAATTGTGACACACGTGCGTCTAACTAACTCGATTCAGGTAAGACTCAAGGAAGAACCTCCATGAAAGTTAAGAGGGCATTCAGAAAGCAGACTTTTGGGAATAATTTATGGCACCGGT
This sequence comes from Pleurodeles waltl, assembly GCF_031143425.1. Classification (NCBI taxonomy): domain Eukaryota; kingdom Metazoa; phylum Chordata; class Amphibia; order Caudata; family Salamandridae; genus Pleurodeles; species Pleurodeles waltl. Next base: position 1,008,306,478 of record NC_090449.1, on the reverse strand, counting down.
GATGTGCAGTACCAACAATATTCTTGATCTTCTAGGACGTTCGAAGCATTTCATTTAAAGTTTTTGCTCCAGTACCAGGATACGATACAAACGTGGATGAGGTCACAATTACCGAGCAAACCCAGCCCTTTAGATCACTGGTTTGATGCAAAAGCTCAGACTTCAGGTTGGACACAGTCAGTAAACTACAAGTGTCCTACAGATGTGGTAATAGCATCCGAAACCTAATTAAAGTAGCCAATTTCCTAACCTGGGTTAGAAACACAAGCAAAAATGTCTTACTTGTATGGAGAAGATGTCTGGGGGCTGTCTGCTCATTTCTGGGCTAGCTGGGCAAGTTTTAGCTTATCCCCAGTTTGTCCACCGACCTCATTATCGTGGTTGGGGCAGAACTCATAGCCTTCGATGTTAGACTCAGATTACTTATTTGTTTAGTTTTATTTATGTATCTATTAGTTTCCATTTCATCCCAAAAACCTCGTATTGAAGGAGTCAAGTGTTCAGTTTTTCCTAAAACTGAAATAACATAACGTGTATTTGCACGTTCTCCCAGAAGGGTATCTTGGAGCTGAATAACAGAATGATGTCCTCCAAGGAACTTTTGCCTTGAGAAAGTATCAGTGTCACAGCCTGGGAACAATGGAGGTGTAAGACCCCTTCCCCTCTCCAGATATTAACCCCTGCACGCTGAGCAGGTGTATCGTGGCAGCCGCACCCACCCACAAAGCCATTGTGCCACCTTTCAGATTTAAGAAGCCTGAATTCTATCCTATAATGCAATGTTAAATGCAGTAATTACAGAACAAGAAACATGGAGAAAACTAATGAAAGGGAGAGAACGTAAGTGACTGCCATTTCCCGTCATGGTGTCCTACAAAGTCCATTAGTTTCAACCATATGCCCATGTAAAACGAAAGATGTTGCGGGTATCATGAACATGATTGCGGGTACCAAGGTACACACTCGCAACTAAGTCGAACAAACTGAAACAAAATGGAAATATCCTTTAAAAAGAATCCTAAAACACTTCACCTTCTAATTAACATAAGTTACATTACAACGTAATTGAAATATATTGTCGACACAGTTAAAAGGTACACCTTGCACTAAAGCTTTTAATACTTTATAGGAGGTGCTGGTAGGTCCGCTGCATTGGATTGAGAAACAGATGGTATTCCCATCTGGAACTGATACTGTTCTGCAGGTTGTGTTTCAAGCGGAATATATTACACAACGTTTGTGTGTTCGGGGGGGGGGCAATTCATTTCCTGAAGGAAACATTTCCAGGCCTTGTCTCAATGTTTAATTTGTGATACTGGTTGCATGTGGTGGGCACCAACACTCTTTTTTTGGGAACCAGGGTATATTCTTTCTCATCAGACACTGACCCAGAGCAAGTGAGGGACGCACAAGAAAGAAGAAAGAGAGACTGGAGAATATTGGGCAATTGAGAAAGAAGGTATGAAAAAGATCCTGTTATAGTGGCATAAAGAGACAGGAAGTGGAGCGCGGTGGAAGAATGAACCATTAGGTAGAATCGAGTTAAGGCTGCATTAGTGTAGCAAATTCCCCTTTTTTGAACGGTCAACCCAGATTTTTCACCTTTTCCTGTGCATAATAATTGCTGGTCTGTGACACTGCTAATCTGTGCCACAGTGCATGTGCTCTCATCCTATAATGGTAGTTGTAAAATATGTATCACCCAATTGGTCTACTTATCGGTCCTGAAAGACCATTGGAAACGGAGCAGAATATGATGTGGGAGCTAAATATCATATGTGGGCTGCAATGTGTATGAATTCGCTTTTACTCTATCAGGTGGGAGGAGAGCTCATATGAACAGCGGTGTGGTTATGCTGCTGAAGACAAACCTGTCTGGTGGCGGGAGGGCTCTGTCACCTTGTAACAAGTGCTCCTGGGCAATTTTCCAGCAAGGGCAAGAGGAAGTGGGGTACTTTGAGAAAATAGGTGTGACTGCGTGGCAGAAATTCTCCAACCACTGCCTAGTGAGCCTGGCATCTCAATCTCTGCCCTCTCCCTAAGAAGACTCAATCTGAAGAAGAGGGTGCTGCTGGAAGAAGGCATCTGACTTTTTCTGGAAGAAAAGGACTCACACAATGACTCCTGCTGTCACCCAAAGTCTGGCTCGGTTCTCCATGGGACAAGTGGTTTTATTTCTGTTTCCCTGCTTCAGGGGCAAAAAATCGAAAGGACTCCTGACACCAAAAGAGACCAGCTGACCAGAGAGGACTGGAACCTTGCAGGAGACCTAGCTGGAGAGAGACCAGATGCCCGGAAGCCTGCCTTGAGGACACGGGGATGGAGGACTGACCAAGACAAACTTTTCCAACAGTTTGAAAAAGTTCAGACTGCATCATTATTCTTTCTCCTGAGGGCAGGGACAAGGTGCTGATGCTTGCCCTGGATGGTAGCACCCAAGACGGTCAAGAAAACCAGATTCGTCCAGCACCGAGGTTTTTGACATGCTGAAAATGGATTCACTGAGACATCGCTACAAAGGTATCCGGTCTAATGAAGTCCTTCTTTCTACGTTCAGTTTTGCACCAGAGGAGGAGTTTGACGTCTAAAAGAGTGACTAAGTACAAAGGTAAAACCTTGGACCGGGGCTAAGAGGCAAATCTATCCAACCCATAAAGCAACACCAGCAGCTATAAAAACAGGTTTCTTCCACTCAGACATTTTGGTGCAAAAACCAACATCCTTAGCTGGAGATCATTGATGACAAATCTGACTTATAGGGACCATCGCTGGACACAGCCTTGAACCTTTTCATGCTGGAAGATTTTAACTTCACTTCAGTGACTGAAGGCCTAACTTAGAGTTGGCAGTGCGGTTCGTTAGTAAAAACATGACAGATATACCATCCACCTTGTTACAAGTACCACAGGATTAAATGCACTTGATGTAAGAGAGACAGGATATCAGTCACATTTGTAATGGACTAACCTGTTTGCCAAACTCTAAATCAGACCCCAAGTGTGAAGGTAAAAACTCTTACCAGGATCACCAGCTTGGTGTATCTGACCTCCACAGTCAACCTGACATCATACCTAGGTCTTGGTCAACCAATAATTGTTTTTCTTTTTGTTGGCACTTTTTGACTTGAAATTTCAAAATACATATTGTCAGTTTTCCTAAACCGCCTTTAATGATGTTAGTGACTTTTGTTAATTAAAATTTTCTCTCTCTATTAGTCTACATTGGATTGGGAAGTTTATTGTGTTGTCTTTTGCATGTTGAAATTGATGGTAGTGTTTGAACTTAACACACACTTCTCTGGGCATTGTCTGCTGTTTGTCTCATAGATACCAGGGTTTTTCTCAAAACTATGTTTTGACCTAACCTGAGGGTTTTTAATGTAACATTTGTTCTATTTTTTATAAAAATATAAACTTATAAAACATCTAAAAATATTAACAAGGTTTGCATCATTGTACATTTCTAGACATATGGCATTCTTGGTATGTTTTCTGCACTGAAACCTTTCATTTACACCTACAACTCTTAACCTAGTAGATATAAACTTTACTTCCTGTTTCATCACTTACTTGTGGTCCATTCTTAAATAACTAGAGTGGGTTATTGAGTTGGTAGGGGTACACCTGCAAATTAATAACCGTATTCCTGACGTGCATCAAACTTAAAATAAAAAAAATTAAATATTATACAAATCAATATTAAATATAAAATCCAGGAGCCTTGCAAAAATGGTATGGAGTGTTGAAACAACAGAAGGTGGACTTTGAAAAATGGGTAACTAAAATGAAGTAAAATGATTGCAGGATTGTTATTGGGGAGAAGATGCCAAAGAACTAAGGGCCAGATGTAGCAATTTCCGCATTAGCGATTTGGAAATTGCGAGTCGGTGCGGATGCAGAACGGAATCTGTCCATAGGGACCCCTTTCCTTTTGCGAATGGGTTACCACCAGTGTGACACTGGTGGTAACTGTGAATTGCTTTGCGACCGCATTTGCGGTCGGAAAGCAATTTAGCATAGCGATGCAAGTCGCAAATAGGAAGGGGACACCCCTTCCTATTTGCGAGTTGCATTCACAATTTGCGAGTCAGTACCGACTCGCAAATTGTGAATGAGCACCGCAATCGGCATTTTGCATGGGGCAAACTGTGATTTTTCTCCAGTGGAAGGCTAGCCTAAAAAGAGAATTAAGCAATGTCCCAAACAGTTTTATGCTATGTCCCATATGAAATAACAGGTGTTACAATTCTTCTGCACATGACCTCCCTGTACACCGAAGACAACTTAGAAAAAAAGCACTGCAGATATGTGGCTGTGAAGGGGCAAAGTGGAAATATACCTTGAAGTATAGCATCAGAGTACCTTCACCTTTAGGACAAGGAGGCATTTATAATTACTTTTCATCTACATCTTGCTAACTTTGCACTCAGAAAGGCAATAATGCACGCAGACCTGATGTGGCAATGAATCAAATGAATTTTAATCTGGATGGAATTAACATGAATCGCTGAATGCCCAATTTAGCATTTGATGCATCAAGTGCAAAAAATAATGAGAATGGCCCGTGAAAGGCCTTATGCTCTCATTTGTTTGGAGTTCCCTAAAACTTACTCTAGCTTTTACTACAGTTGATGTTTTAGCACTTCATTTATATGGTTTTGTGGAGGAACATGAATTGAAAATCTTCACAATGTGCCCTTCTATAGAATTCATAGTATAGTGTACTCGTAGCAGGGCTAAGTCGGCCTTTGATGCTTACAAGCACTTAAAAGAGCAGGATTTTTCTCTATGTGGCACTAGAGGAATATTTCTGTGATTCATAATTAAAACAGGACAATTCCTCTTGTATTCATGATATTTTGTTCCTCATTACTAAAAATAATAAAAATTTTAGGTAGTTGACATTTAATAAAAAACTGTTTTTTGGAGTGATAGTTCTCCTAGAAGCTTTCCTAGGAGTTGAAAATACTCTGCTTCAGGACCCAACATTTCTATTCAGTGTTTTGTATGTGATAAAAGAGAACTGTCCTTAAACTTGGTCAACGGGAGGCACAATTCACACTTTATTTAGCTTTACTACTTCAGAAAGAGAAGGGAACCCAGTGAAATTTTAATGTAGAACTTCCCACAGTTGCACGGAGAGCATGACTGTGTATTTTAGATTGCTGCCTACCAGACAGCACCACTGTCTGGTTTGCTAAAGACATCTTGGGGACTTTCAAAAAGTTAACCTAGAATGCATTTCGCTTGTTGATTACCATTGCATTGCATTGTGGTTTGTAAATCGAACTTTTTGGGTTTCCATTTGTGGGCTTTATTTGCTTTAGGCTGTCCAGGTTCAGTTCGCCCATCCATTGCCTAAACCTTGTTTTCTGTATCCTTCCACAAACTCGGTTTCCGTTAACAGGCCTTTACATCATGTTCTTATCTCACCACGTTTGCTCTGCATTCAAGACTGAGGTCAAATGTCAGGCGCTGTCTTCCAAGAGGGCCTGTTTACTTTTCTTTCTCTGACTTCAGTGTGAGAGGATTTATGTGACAATCTTGCTGGATAATGGGGATAGGAAAGAGATTTTTTAGCACACAACAACGTTTAAATGAACTGTGTAAGTATTTCAGAATATATCAGAAAAATGAAACCACAACTGAAGCACATTTTGTGTTATTTCTGAAGTGTGTTGGAAACAAATATTTTAATATAATAAAAACGAATCATTAAACTAGGTGATGCAATTTCCACACATTTTTGTCTGTGGACTGTATAGACTTACTAGTAATACTGTATGTCTATGCAATTGTAATGGTCATTTCAAATGAACAAGTAATCTGCAATGTCAGTGTGCTACCACACCATGAATACTCCACATTAGGCCACTGCACTCTATTCTGTACCACTCCACACCACTGCACTCTACTCAGTGACACTCCACTTTACACCACTGCACTCCGCATCATTCCACTCCACTGCACTCTAAGCCATATCACGCTACGTCTCTCTACTCTACCCTGTACCACTCTACTCTATGCCAAAGCACTTCTCGCCACACTACTCTACACCACTGCACTCTTTGCCACTGCACTTTACACCACTTCAGTCTAGGCCACACCAATCTACTCTGCACAACTCCACTCTATGCCACTGTACTCTACGCCACTCGGCAACACTGCACTGTGCTACTGCACTCTATGCCAGTACACTACACCAATGCACATTATTCTGTAAAACTTAACTCTACACCCCCTGCATTCTTTATTAATCCATTGTATGCTACTCTAATCTACTCTGTACTGATGCACTATACGTCAGTACACTCTACACCATTTTATTCTATGCCATTACACTCTATGCCACTCTACGCAACTGCACTTCACTCTGCACTACTCTATTCTATGCTACTTCAATCTACTCTGAAACAATCTACTATACACTACTGCACTCTATGCCACTCTACTCTTAATCACTGCATTCTACGCCTGTGCTCTCTATACAACAGCACTCAAGGTCACTGCACTCTACGCCACTCTACTCTATGGAACTGAACTCTATGCCACTGAACTCTATGCCACTATACTCTTCTATGCACCACTCTATGCTACTCTACTCTGCCACACTCTAAGCCACTACACTGTATGCCACTCGACTCTATTCGGCACTGTACGCCTCTCAGTTGTACTCTGTGCCACTGCCATGTGCATCACTCAACAATACCCCACTAAACTCTGCATCACTCTACGCCACTCTGCCTACTCTGCACCACTCTACTCTACTCTATTCTGTGCCACTCCACTCTGCACCACTTCAATCTACGACACTGCATTCTATGACGCTACATTGTATGCGGCTGAATACAATGCCACTGCACTCAATGCCCCTGCGCTCTATGTCACTATACTCTGCAACACTACACTATTGCACTCTACACCAGTCCACTCTACTCTATGCCACTCCAGTGTATGTCACTCCACGCGATTCCACACTATGCCTCTCCAATACGCGACACTCTCTGCCACCCCACTCTTCAACACTCTATTCCACTCTTTGCCATTCCAATCTATGCCACTCCAGGCCACTCTCCTCTATACCACTAATTTTTAGCCATGATGAATTGCAGCCAGGCTGATGAACAACATGGCTAAAACACATTGACAAAGCCAATAGCTTTTGCATTGGCAAGACCTATTGGGTTTGCCAATGCTTGTTTATCCAAGATTGAAGTTAATTATTCAAAACAAATAGGTATCACCAAGTTATTCATCTTCCTTTATTTCCTTCTAGGAATTCTAAGTGATGATCCGTCAAAACAGCAACATGACCCAGAGTCCAACCACAGAATACTATTACACAGATGAAGACAATTACACTCTTGATTACACAGACTATGAACCACTTTGTGAAAAAGGAGATGTCAGAGAATTCACCAAGATCTTCTTGCCTGTGCTCTACATCCTGGTCTTCATAACTGGTGTGGCTGGAAATTCCACGGTTGTGGCAATTTACGCTTACTACAAAAAAAAGAAAACTAAGACTGATTTCTACATCATGAACTTAGCAATTGCAGATTTGTTGCTCCTCTTCACTCTTCCTTTTTGGGTGGTAAATGCCATACACGGATGGGTGCTGGGAAGGGTGATGTGCAAGGTCACGTCTGCCTTGTACACAATGAACTTCAGCTCCAGCATGTTGTTCCTGGCTAGCATCAGCGTCGACAGGTACATGGCAGTAGCCAGAGCCCAGAGTAGTCCAAAGCATAATAACCAATGCCGGGTAATCTGTTTATCCATCTGGATGGCTGCCACTTTGCTCTGTGTTCCAGAACTTTTCTTCAACACGACCAGGGAACATGGAAATAGACACATGTGTCTGCCTGTATTTTCAACAGACCGGGCCAAATTTATGAAAGCATCCATTCAGATCCTAGAAATAGTCCTTAGCTTTGCGGGACCATTTCTCATTATGGCAGCCTGCTATACCGCCATAGCAAGAGCCCTCATCAAGACTCCAAATATCAGGAAATCTAGACCTCTGAAGGTCCTGATGGCAGTGGTGGGAGTTTTCATTGTTACCCAACTACCGTACAATGTAGTTAAGCTCTGCAGGGCCACAGATATCCTATACACCTGGATAACGTCCTGCCACATGAGCAAGACCATCGATGTGGCCACTCAGGTAACGCAGACTATCGCACTACTTCACAGTTGCCTAAACCCGATTCTCTACGTGTTCATGGGGGCATCGTTCAAAAGCCAAATTATAGAACTAGTGAAAAAATATGGCACCTGGAGAAGGCATGGTGTGCACAGAACTGAGGAGTACTCTCTGAATTCTGAACAGTACACCCAAGAAACAAGTAGCTTATCTATATGATATAACGATGGCACCAAACACTGGAGATTTGTACAACTTAAGCTTCAATTAGATTTGATTTCACATAAAACATTTATGTTGGACCTTTAGAAAAAATTTCACAGGGGTTTTTCAGTGGTTCGGATAAATTATTTCCATTAAAAGACACAATTTTGTTTGTTCGTTATTTGGGAAGTGGTGCCATCAAATTTACTTCAATGCACCCCTTCTTCATTTTACTGTATTTTTTCTTTGCTATTCAAATAAACAGCCGCTCATGGCTGACAAAGCACCCTCTGCTGCTAAAAATGTATGTTTGTAACACCACAAATTAAAAGAAAAATCAAGAACAAATTGATATGATTTCCAACGTGTATAATAGTCCATAGGCTGTAATTTTTACATATCTTCAATGTTTAAAAAAAAAACTTCATCTGGGCATATTAGTGTTAGGATGTGAATACTGAGTCCCTCATTATGACACTGGTGGTCTTTTTGGAAGACCGCCGTGCTGGCAGCCACCAAAAGACTGCTGTATTACGAGTCAGAGACAGAAGACCACAAACCCAACAACACCAGGTCGGCTGAGGGCAGGAGAGAGGCGGTTTCACCGCCAGCAACACCATGCCGCAAGGACTCCACCTGCCATATTAGGAGCAGTAATATGGCATGGCGGTCCTTGTACAGCGGTGCAGCATTGGCTGTGGAGGCGCCGACATCCACACCCTCCCGGATGAGCTCCTCGATGAGGGCTGCTGTGCGCCCCGGACAGGTAGGTGGAGCAAATGAAAAAGGGGGGTTGTGTGTGGCAGGTGCATGTGTGTGGAGTGTGCGTGTATGTGTGCGAGCATGTGCGTGTGTCAGAATGGGTGTGCATGCATGCGTGTGTGGAGGGGGAATGTGTGAAAGAATGCATAGGGGGTGGGGAGTGTATGAATGCGCAAGGGGGGTGCGTATGTGTGAAAGCGAGTGGGGGTGCGTGTATGTCAGTGTGAGGGCGAGTGGGGGTGCATGTATGTCAGTGTGAGAGCGAGTGGGGGTGCGTGTATGTCACTGTGAGAACGAGTGGGGGTGCGTGTATGTCACTGTGAGAACGAGTGGGGGTGTTTGTATGCATATGCTCGGGTGGGGGTTTGTGTCTGCAAGTGGGTGGACAGGTGGGGGGTGTTTGCAAGTGTGTGGACGGGTGTTGGGGGTGTTTGTAAGTGTGTGGACCGGTGGGGGTGTGTGTGCCAGCGACAGGAATGGGGATTCCGGTCACCGGGTGCATTACCACCAGGGTTTTTGTGGCAGGGCGACTGCCGTGAAAAGCCTGGATTTTTTCCTGCCTTATAATACGGCTGGCGGTCCTAGGCCTGGTGCCGGCCCAGAGGAGCTCACCTCCGGCCACGGCAGTCCAACTGGATTAGCAGGATTGGCGGCGTTGTGGTGGTTTGGCTTTGGCCAAACCGCAAGACTCGTAATGCAGCGGTCTTTACCGCCGGGTCCGTGGCCATTAGACCGCCACTGCGACTGTGGCACGCTTAAGACCACCACACTCGTAATGAGGCCCTGAATGTCCCTTGTGAATGCATTACTAGTTTGAACCACATGCCTCTAAAATGTTTGATGCCATCCCACCACCCTTTCAAATATCTGAAGAATTAATTGAAGTTCACTGGCTTCCAACTGCAACCACAAGATGTATATATTTTTTTTTTAAAAGGACCTAGCTCATTACAAGTCTGCTTGGAACACATAGGACATAGTTCTAGGGCATAGATGTATTCCCTCAATCTATTCTGTATATTTTATATAAATACAATGTTTGTCATGTTTCTTTGTCAAGAAATCTTTTCTGGGTTTTCTTAAAAATAGAAAATACCAATATGGACTGTAGCATTCAATTACATATTAACAGAAATCAAAACAAATCCAAACAAGCTTTTGGACATGAAGTTTGTAACCTGAATCAGAGATACACTACCAGAAAGCATTTACAAGTCCCTTTTTATGTCTGTGAACATTAACAGACCATCTTCACCACTATTTAAATCCAAGAACGGCTTTGAGAGTGGGTTGAGTTTGATTCGTTTAAGCAGTTTCAAGCCTCTGTGGAAAGTTTAGATAACTAAGCCGACCAAGCACTAGCCAAAGGATCATAATTTTTTAAAATTGTTATTTCCAACAGATTCCCCTATTCTTATTATGACTAACATTTATAGTAATTTCAACATATAATGGCAAAGTCAAACATCCAAAGAAAAAACTGAGGTGTAATGCATCACTTCAATGTTATCCCTCTTTTCACAGCAACTGGCATCTAATATCAACTTAACAGTAGCTGGTTTTAATATGCTTTAATATTATCAAGTTCTCTAGAAGGATTGTTGAGAAGCTAACTTCAACATTTTCAAACAATCGATTGTTGGTGGAAACCCACATCATGGTACCAACAGTATGAGACCTGTGATGTTAGCAAATAAACCTTTATCATGTGACAGACATGTCATTGTCAAAAACCGTCTAGAGGAACCATATATCAGAAAATCAAGGGAACCAGCTACATTCAATCAAAATGACTAATATGACTATTCAAGGTACTAGATACTGACAACAAGTGTTTACGTTTAGAGGGCAGTCTATCACATATACAAAGTGGCTCTTGGCTCATATCCCAAGCCCCCTACTTTCACAGACATAATTTATAGACTATTATGTCTACAACACATCATTATAGGTATAATAGTATGCCAATTATGCCTACAAAGGTGTGGGCCTGGATAAGGCCTTCACATTTCACAGGGTTAACAGAAAGGCTATGTTGTTCAAACATGTTCATTGGTCTGGATATTATGTCCATGAAGGAAAAGAGCCAGCGCACAAGAATCCTCTCCATAGGTATAACAGACCAACTAATTGGTCCACTGAACCCTTGCTGAAGTTCTTTAACTTGTCACCTACTCTACTGTCAGAAACCTGGTAAAAAATTAAAAAAATCAAAGAGACCTCATGCTTCACTCCTTCATGGAGGAAATTCTCGGTTAAAGAATATCATGCTTCTGAGGATTATACAACAGTGGGCCTTGAAAGATTTTATAAGTCTGTTTTTCAAAACGTTTCTGCAGAGAACAAAACATCTTGACATATGTAAAAAACATAATTTGTTAAATTCCATTACAATGCCATCATTATATCTGGACAGTGGCAGTCCTCTTGAGGCATACCAATACAAGCTGGAACCAACCAATCAGATATGTCACAACAAAATTAAAGAACTACTCACTTAGTAGAAGCCAAAATATATACACAAAGCAAATCCTCAAAGATAAAGAACACCTATTTATGAAATGGCAAAGGAAAAAAGGCTTGTATTCATGCACTGTCAAACAAAAAGACTTACTTGTGCAGTGTCAAAGAAAAAGGGACTAGTGTTTATGCAGTGTCAAAGAAAAGAGACTAGTAATTTTGCAATGTCATTCTGGAGTAACAAGAAGAATTGGTCCTTCTTTTGAAGCATGCAGTCAATGCCATATGCCAAGCACAGAGAGACGTAGGATGGTCCGTTCCATCCTTGTTGCTTTCACTTACCACTGGACCACCACTTCTTGCCATTGATGATGTAGCTATCCCCGTCTCTTACCATGCTACATCGCATGTTTGTGGCGTCGCTTGAAGCTATGTCTGGCTCTGCAAAGGAAATGATGCACATATGTAAACTGAGAATCAAGAACTGTACAAAATTAAGAAGACTATCTCAAAATGTTTACTTTAGGATTTTCAGAAAGTAAGAGACTGCTCACACTGACGGTGTCTTTGGTTTTAGTTATGTCTATGTGCAGCTCTCAATCACAAACTGATCATCTGCCCTTGACTTATTGACACATTTTTTAACAAAATATACTTATCCACAGAAAATGTGCATACATTACAAAATTAATGAAAGAGGCATTTTTGTTATTGATCAATTAATTAATCCAGAGTAAAAGCATTTTTTGGATTCTTTCTAAATTTGACCTTATTTGACAAATGCACATGATATACATCTGTGTAAGCTACTGTGAACTGGTTATGTGAATTTGCAAAATGGAAGCAACATCATATGCGATCAACACACAATTTCTTTTAGATCCTGTACATGTATTATATTAATTATTTTTAAAGCAAAGTTCAGATTATGGCGGCATTAGGCAAGTAGTTTAAAAAGTACATTACAAAATGTTAGAAAATGCCAAAGTTAAAGTGTCACTACAACCTTCACTGATCATCAGTTAATGACATGTAAATGGTTTGCTTTTAATGTTTCCCAATTATTGCATTGTGAGGTGCATGCAATATTTTTAGTGTTATTTTTTACTATTCCCTATCAGCACAGATCAAATTCACAAAGGGTTTCTATAAGTAGTTGGGTCATACTCCTGATTAAGGTGGGACTTACTTTTGAATCTTCAGGAGTAAGACACTACTCACAAAAAGGTTTTGCCAGTCTACTTTTCTATACTCATGTGTACCCATTGATTGGGAAGAAATATGATAGTTAGATATTTATTCAGTATGCTTAATGTAAAAGAGAAAGCACTCCCGCTTAGGATTATAAAAACGTCATCTAATGTTCACCAAGCTCTAAAAGTAGACAGATCTCACATCAACTTCACTCTGTCATTATTAATAAAAAGCAGCCAAAATCCAGTTGTCTTGTGTGTCCGGTGAGAATGTGCCATTGTTCTAATGTTGCAAGACGGATATATATTTTTTTGCTTGGGGTGTGTTGACTTTGGGTGAGAGTGCATACACACAGGCAAGTGTTTAAAATGTGTAATGCTCATTCTTTTTGTCTGCCCGAATGGATTTCTAGTATTTTTGTTTTTTTGGGATGGATGTTTATTCTGGCTGTTTGCAACATGAGACCATGTACATGGGTATGTAAGTCTGGTTGGATGTAGTAATGTATTGAGTTAGTTCCAGAATGTGTACCATGTATTTGCACTGGAATGATCAAGTTACTCGGACAGCAGTAGTAGGCGTGCTTCATCAAACGTGCAGTTTTCAGGATTTTAATTTGCTACATTAATACAATTTGGTTCTGCTGCATTATTAAAATCCACATGAGTCTTATTTTACCTCCGAAGAGGCTAGTAATGGGAATTACTGGGCCCATCGAATTACAAGTCCTATAAACAGAGATGTTTTAACCGCTTCTGTGCCGAGGACGTAACCATTACGTTCTCGGCCTGGAGCCCGGAGGGAGCGCTAGTGCTCCCTCCGTGGGGTTCCCTCCCACCCCCCCCAAGGGAGGGATGGAAGGGGAAGCCCTTCCCCTTCGACCCCCAAACCCCCACCTCCCTGTGATGTCAGCGCGCGATCGCGCGCTGCCCGCACAGAGGCTGCCTCCCATCGTGCTGGAAGCTCAGCTTCCAGCCGATCGGAAGAGAAATGCAAAAGCATTTCTCTTCCGATCATGTGATGGGGGCCTGAGAGGCTTCAAAGGGAAGAAAGGAATTTCCTTCCCTTTGAAGTCTCTCAGAGCATTTTATCCGGCTGCTAAAATGCCCACCAGACACCAGGGATATTATTTTGTTAGGAAATTGGCATAAGAGGAGCGACCCCTTGGGCAAGGGTCGCTCCCCAGGGGGGGCATTTTTTTCAAGGCCTTTTATGCCCCCCCCCGGGGGCAGATCGACCTATTATTAGGCCGATCTGCCCCCAGGGGGGGCAGAATCCTCTAGGCGCCAGGGATCTTTTTTATTTTTTGTTTTGTTGTTTTATTTTTGTTTTTTAGAGGTGGGGAGCGACCCCTTAGGCAAGGGTCACTCCCCTAGGAGGCAAATTATATTTAGGCCTTTTCTGCCCCCCTTGGGGGCAGATTGGCCTATTTTTATGATGCCAATTTCCCCCCAAGGGGGGCAGAAACCACTAGACGCCAGGGAGCTTTTTTCTAATGCGAATTTCACGCAAGGGTCACTACCCTGGGGGGCAAATTTATTTTAGCCAATTTCTGCCCCCCTGGGGGGGCAGATCAGCCTATTTTAATTAGGCCGATCTGCCCCCAAGGGGGGCAGAAACCACTAGGCACCAGGGATTTTTGTTGTTGTTATACAGACGGGGAGCGACCCCTTAGGCAAGGGTTGCTCCCCTGGGGGGGGGGGGGGATTGTATTTAGGCCATTTCTGCCCCCCTTGGGGGCAGATTGGCCTATTTTTATGATGCCAATCTGCCCCCAAGGGGGGCAGAAACCACTAGACGCCAGGGAGTTTTTTTTCTAATGCGAATTTCACGCAAGGGGAGCGACCCCTTAGGCAAGGGTCACTACCCTGGGGGGCAAATTTATTTTAGCCAATTTCTGCCCCCCTGGGGGGGCAGATCAGCCTATTTTATTTAGGCCAATCTGCCCCCAAGGGGGGGGGGGGGGCAAAAACCACTAGGCACCAGGGATTTTTGTTGTTGTTGTTTTACAGAAGGGGAGCGAACCCTTAGGCAAGGGTCGCTCCCCTGGGGGGGGGGGGGGGGGGGCAAATTGTATTTAGGCCATTTCTGCCCCCTTTATGGGCAGATCGGCCGATTATTGCTATGCCAATCTGTCCCCAAGGGAGGCAGAAACCACCAGACTATAGGGATCTTTATTTTTGTGCGTCAATTTCACACAAGGGGAGCGACCCCTTAGGCAAGGGTCGCTCTCCTGGGGGGGCAAATTTATTTTAGGCCATTACTGCCCCCCTTGGGGGTAGATCGGCCTATTTTTATTAGGCCAATCTGCCCCCAAGGGGGGCAGAAACCACTAGGCACCGGGGATTTTTTTTTGGCGCCAATTTCACGCATGGGGAGCGACCCCTTAGGCAAGGGTCGCTCCCCTGGGGGGCAAATTTATTTAAGGCCATTTCTCCTCCCCTTGGGGGCAGATCGGCCTATTTCTATTAGGCTGATCTGCCCCCGGGGGGCAGAAACCACTTAGGCACCAGGGATTGGTGTGTGTGTATGTGTGTGTTTTGTTTAGGGAGGCAGCCCCTTGGGCAAGGGTCGCTCCCCATGGGGGGACATTACTGTTTCCCATATTTGCCCCCCTTGGGGGAAGATTGGCTTATTTTTGAAAGGCCCATCTGCCCCCAAGGGGGGCAGAAAGCCCACCAGAGACCAGGGAAGATTTATTTTTTAAAATAAGAGGGTGGGGGTATGGCCATACCCCCCACCCCAAATAAATTACCTCCAATTCACACCCTGTGGGGGTAGGGGGGGCAGAAAGTCTACTGGATGCCAGGGAATAAAAAAATAAAAAAAAGTGTGGGGTGGTGGCTACCAACCAGTATGGGCCTGGTTATGCCCCAACTGATGCGGGAAACAGTCTTTCAGCTCTCCCCTGCACACTAAAACATCTTATCCCACAGCAAGCAAGAGGACATTTGATTGTTTTGGGTTTTCGTTTTACATTTTGGCCATGATAGCTTGGCTAACTCTCAAAATCGTCCCACTTGGAATGGTCAGGGCTGCACGTAATGGACTTTGGGACGCTGCCATGTAGAAAAATCTACAAGACCTAGACACATCTGAAAACTAAACATCTAGGTGATTCCAGGGTGGTGTGCTTCACAGGTACCCGCACCATTTTCTTACCCACAATGCCCTGCAAACCTCCAACTTTGCTGGAAATCACACATTTTCCCCACATTTTTGTGATGGAACCTTCCGGAATCTGCAGGAATCCACAAAATTCCTACCACCCAGCATTTTCTCATCTATACTGATAAAAATTCTGCTGCACTTGTCAGCCTAAAAATGTTTTTTTTTCAAAATGCCCTTTTTGACCCGCTTTGGTTCCCCCTCAATTTCAACATGTTTTTGGCTCTTCCCTGTCACAAGCACTTGGCCCACCTACACAAGTGAGGTACCATTTTTATTGGGTGACTTGGGGGAACGCTGGGTGGAAGGAAATTTGTGGCTCCTCTCAGATTCCAGAACTTTCTGTCGCCGAAATGTGAGGAAAAAGTGCTTTTTGGCCATATTTTGAGGTTTGCAAAGGATTCTGGGTAACAGAACCTGGTGAGAGCCCCACAAGTCACCCCATCTTGGATTCCCCTAGGTGTCTAGTTTTAAAAAATGCGCAGGTTTGGTAGGTTTCCTAGGTGCCGGCTGAGCTAGAGGCCAAAATCCACAGCTAGGCACTTTGCAAAAAACAGGTATGTTTTCTGTGGGAAAATGTGATGTGTCCACGTTGTGTTTTGGGGCATATCCTGTCGCGGGCGCTAGGCCTACCCACACAAGTGAGGTACCATTTTTATCGGGAGACTTGGGGGAATGCTGGGTGGAAGGAAATGTGTGGCTCCTCTCAGATTCCAGAACTTTCTGTCACCGAAATGTGAGGAAAGTGTTTTTTTGGCCAAATTTTGAGGTTTGCAAAGGAGTCTGGGTAACAGAAACTGGTGAGAGCCCCATAGGTCACCCCATCTTGGATTCCCCTAGGTGTGTAATTTTCAAAAATGCACAGGTTTGGTAGGTTTCCCTAGGTGCCGGCTGAGCTAGAGGCCAAAATCTATAGCTAGGCACTTTGCAAGAAACACCTCAAATTTCAATGTAAAATTGTGATGTGTCCATGTTGCATTTCCTGTCGCGAGCATTAGGCCTGCCCACACAAGTGAGGAACCATTTGTATCGGGAGACTTGGGGAAACACAGAATAGAAGAACAAGTGTTATTGCCCCTTGTCTATCTCTACATTTTTTCCTTCCAAATGTAAGACAGTGTGTAAAAAAGATATCTATTTGAGAAATGCCCTGTAATTCACATGCTAGTATGGGCACCCTGGAATTCAGAGATGTGCAAATAACCACTGCTTCTCAACACCTTATCAACACCTAACACCCCCCTCGCCGCAGAACACCTGCACTTCCAGATTCGCACCGACCCCAGGACCACCCTCAGAGGATCCCTCATCTACCGTCCCCCCGGACCGCGCACCCTTTTCAGCGACTCCATCACCGACTTCGTCTCCCCGCACGCCCTCGCATTGCCGGACTACATCCTCCTCGGCGACCTCAACTTCCATCTGGAACAGAACAACGACCCCAACACCACCGCCCTGCTCGACAACCTCGCCAACCTTGGCCTCAAGCAACTGGTGAACACCCCCACCCACATCGCCGGACACACGCTTGACCCCCTCTTCTCCGCCAGCAAACACGTTTCCTTCAGCCACACCTCCGCTCTACACTGGACCGACCACAGCTGTGTCCACTTCACCTTCCGACGCGAGACCCGCCACCTCCGCACTCAACCCATCCCTCGTCGACAGTGGAACAAAATCCCCGAAGAACAGCTCTTCTCCACGCTCATAGACAACCAACCTACCTTCACCACCGACCCCAACGACGCAGCCCTCAACCTCACGAACTGGATCACCAACTGCGCAGACAACCTTGCTCCCCTCAGACGCCCTCCACGACAGACCAACACCAAAAAACCTCTCTGGTTCTCTGACATCCTTAAGGAATCGGAGAAAACCTGTTGCGCCCTCGAGAAAGCCTGGCGCAAGGACCACACCGCTGACAACATGACCACCCTCAAGAACGCGACCCGCGAACACCACCACCTGATCCGCGCAGCCAAACGGAATTTCTTCACTGATAGACTGGACAAAAACAGCCACAACAGCAGAGAACTCTTCAGCATCGTTAAAGAGTTCTCCAACCCCACGCCAACGCCATCACGCCCTCACAAGACCTGTGCAACTCCCTCGCCACCTTCTTCCATCGCAAGATCACCGACCTCCACAACAGCTTCGGACACCAGACCCAGCCGAGCAACACGGAACCCACACCCCCAGCCATCACCCTCAACGCCTGGACCCACGTCAACAATGAAGAGACCAAAACCACCATGAACTCAATCCACTCTGGCGCCCCTTCGGACCCCTGCCCACACTTCATCTTCAATAAAGCCGACGACATCATCGCCCGCACCTCCAGACCATCATCAACTCCTCTTTTTCATCGGCTACCTTCCCCGAAAGATGGAAACACGCCGAAGTCAACGCCCTACTAAAGAAACCTACGGCTGACCCAAGCGACCTGAAGAACTTCCGCCCCATCTCGCTCCTCCCGTTCCCTGCCAAAGTAATAGAGAAGACCGTCAACAAACAGCTTACCCACTTCCTGGAAGTCAACAACCTTCTCGACCCCTCACAATCCGGATTCCGAGCCAACCACAGCACTGAAACCCCCCTCATCTCAGTCACAGACGACATCAGAACCCTGATGGATAACAGTGAAACAGTCGCCCTCATCCTCCTCGACCTCTCGGCTGCCTTCGACACCGTCTGTCACCGCACCCTAATAACCCGCCTCTGCTCCACCGGGATCCAAGGCCAGGCCCTGGACTGGATCGCCTCATTCCTGTCCAACCGCTCCCAAAGAGTCTACCTCCCACCTTTTCGCTCAGACCCCACCGAGATCATCTGCGGCGTCCCTCAAGGCTCCTCGCTCAGCCCGACACTCTTCAACGTCTACATGAGCCCCCTCGCCGACATCGTACGCAAGCACAACATCATCATCACCTCCTACGCCGACACCCAACCTATACTCTCCCTCACCAAGGACCCCGCCAGCGCAAAGACCAACCTACAAGATGGTATGAAGGACGTCACAGATTGGATGAGGCTCAGCCGTCTGAAACTGAACTCAGACAAAACGGAAGTCCTCATCCTCGGCAACACCCCGACCGCATGGGACGACTCCTGGTGGCCCACGGCCCTTGGCACCGCTCCGA
The DNA here is from genome assembly GCF_031143425.1 of Pleurodeles waltl. Taxonomy (NCBI): domain Eukaryota; kingdom Metazoa; phylum Chordata; class Amphibia; order Caudata; family Salamandridae; genus Pleurodeles; species Pleurodeles waltl. The sequence continues at coordinate 1,008,287,405 of NC_090449.1, read as the reverse complement.
GCCCCTCTGCCCACGCCCGCAACCTCGGCTTCATCTTGGACCCTCTTCTCACCATGACCAAACAAGTCAACGCCGTGTCCTCCGCCTGCTTCCTCACCCTCCGCATGCTCCGCAAGATCTTCCGCTGGATCTCCGCCGACACCAGAAGAACCGTGACCCACGCCCTCGTCACTAGCCGCCTGGATTACGGCAACACCCTGTATGCTGGGACCACCGCTAAACTCCAAAAACGTCTGCAACGTATTCAAAACGCCTCCACCCGCCTCATCCTCGACGTACCCCGCAACAGCCACATCTCCGCCCACCTGAGACACCTGCATTGGCTCCCAGTCAGCAAAAGGATCACCTTTCGACTTCTCACCCACGCACACAAAGCCCTCCACGACAAGGGACCAGAATACCTCAACCGACGCCTCAGCTTCTATGCCCCCACCCGTCTCCTCCGTTCCACCGGCCTCGCTCTCGCCGCCGTCCCTCGCATCCGCCGCTCCACGGCGGGTGGGAGGTCCTTCTCCTACCTGGCGGCCAAGACCTGGAACACCCTCCTCACCAGCCTCAGGACCACCCAGGACCACTCCGTATTCCGGAGACTCCTCAAGACCTGGCTCTTCGAGCAGCAGTAATCCCCTTCCCCCTAGCGCCTTGAGACCCGCACGGGTGAGTATCGCGCTTTATAAATGTTAATGATTTGATTTGATTTGTGCCCATTTTGGAAATACAAAGGTTTTCTTGATACCTATTTCTCACTTTTTATATTTCACCAAATTAATTGCTGTGTGCCCGGTATACAATAAAAACCTGTTGCAAGGTGCAGCTCCTTTATTGGCTCTTGGTACCTAGAGGTCTTGATGAACCTACAAGCCCTATATATCCCCGCAACCAGAAGAGTCCAGCAGACATAACGGTATATTGCTTTTGAAAATATGACATTGCAGAAAAAAGTTACAGAGTAAAACGTGGAGAAAAATGGCTGTTTTTTAACCTCAATTTCAATATTTTTTTAATTCAGCTGTTATTTTCTGTAGGAAACCCTTGTAGGATCTACACAAATGACCCCTTGCTGAATTCAGAATTTTGTCTATGTTTCAGAACTGCTTTCTGGTATCCAGCATTGGTTTCACATCCATTTCTGTCACTAACTGGAAGGAGGCTGAAAGCACAACAAATAGTCAAAATGGGGTATGTCCCAGTAAAATGACAAAATTGTGTTGAAAAATTGGGTTTTGTGATTCAAGTCTGCCTGTTCCTGAAAGCTGGGAAGATGGTGATTTTAGCACCGCAAACACTTTGTTGATGCCATTCTCAGGGAAAAAACCACAAGCCTTCTTCTGGAGCCCTTTTTCCCCATTCTTTTTTTTTTTTTAACTCAATTTTCGCTGTATTTTGGCTAATTTCTTGGTCTCCTTCAGGGGAACCCACAATGTCTGGGTACCTCTAGAATCCCTAGGATGTTGGAAAAAAGGACGCATGGGTAGCTTATGTGGAGAAAAAGTTATGAGGGCCTAAGCGCGAACTGCCCCAAATTGCCAAAAAAAGGCTCGGCACAGGAGGGGAAAAGGCCTGGCAGCAAAGGGGTTAAGGCATGGTCATAGCTGGCCGTGGCCCAGGACTCAGCCTTTCAGAGGGGCCCATGATAGAGCCATCTCTGTTCTGCAGGGACCTTCAATAAATTTGAAACAGACTGTTTTGAATACAGTTTTCCTTTAATTCATTTGTAATATGGGGGCTGAATGCGAGCCATTACAGATATTTTGGAGAGAAATCTCTGTTATTCAGCACCATGCAACATCCATAAAAAAGTTTAATTTAGATTTAAACAGGATCTAAAGTATGAGAAATGGCAGAGTGTCGCAGAGATTATTCGCAGTAATATTAGTGCGCTGCTGCTATTGAAAACACACGTCACTAACCCTGAATACTACATGTAAACACATTTAGAATTTGGACCAGTGTCCCTGTCCACTGCCAGTGACCTGGCCAAAGAGGACATGAAAGAGCTGAAATTGGGTCATGGATTCAAAGTTATTACGAGCCGATGGCCCCAAAATATGTTTTGCCCAAGGCCCCCGAAATCCCTACGATGTCCCTGCCTATAAGAACATTGTAGGTCTAGTGTTTTCTACGCAGGAACTGCAGATGCTGAACCAAATGAAAAGTGAAAAATCTGGATGTACTTTCCCTAGAGTAATAAGAAATTGCCTGGGGCAATCGAGAATTTCACAGTAATTCGTCAAATCAGAGTGACCACATTATGAAGCTCTAAGTAGAGTAAAAATAAATGTCACAATTCATAGATACTTTCATGATTTTATTCCTTCTACAAATGCATGAATTATACATTGAGCGCTTGTTTAAGAGCTATATGCATAATGTATGAGGCTGCAGCAAACATCATAGACATGGTTTCTTACAAGTATTCAGGGTAGGAATCTGGTCTGGTGTGTGGTTGGTACCTAAGGTACTTGCAACTTATACCAGGTCCAGGTATCACCTATTAGTGTAGTGTAGGCAGTGTCTAGAAGCCAGGCTTTCTAGAGGTAGCTGTGGATGAGCAGCCAAGGCGTATCTAGGAGACATGCAAAGCTAATGCAATACCGCTGTAGTCACACAGCAATCACACACATGAAGGAAACATCCCAGTGTTACCAAAAGAAAGATACTTTATTTTAGTGACACAATTACCAAAAAGTACTAGAATAGCAGCCCTCCAATAGGAGGTAAGTAACACACTAGATACGTACACTATTAATCAGAAATAGGCATAAAAAGCAGTAGAAAACAGTGTAATTGCAATAGACAATAGTGACCCAAGGGAGAGCCCAAACCATATCCTAAAAAAATGGGATGCGAATGCAGGACCCCCACCTAGGTAAGTGGACCGTGTAGAGAGGAGCTGGAGGAACTAGGGAACCCCAAACGTAAGTACCACAGTGTCCCCCACGGACCATGAGGAAAGGAGTAAGTTACTGGATTTTCCCCAAACTACCCAAAAAGGCGAAAAAGAAGATAATGCAACACCCAGACAAGACTGCGAGAAACCAGCAGTGGATTCCTGAAGAGGAAGACCTGTGGAAAAAGGAGACCAGTTCCAGAAGTTGCAGGAGTGTCTGGTGGTGGCAGGAGCCACTACTCACCAGTCTGTGGTTGCAGGAGTTGGTCGTCGGTAGGACGAAGACGATCAGCAATGCAATGCAATGCAAAGAGTTACCGGAGGAAGCAGTCGACATCCGACACTGGATGGAAGATTGCAGTCGGTCAGTGGCTTGGAAAGGCCACCAACAAGCATTGGCGAAGGCAGAAGTCGCGGTGAAGCAAAAGTGGAGCTGCCGGGGAACAGCAAGGTCCAGGAGGACTCAACCAATGGGAGGGAGTCCTGGGAGGACCCTCTGCAAGGCAGAGAGTCCACAGAAGAAAAGGTAGCCCCCACAGGAGACCCACTGGAAGAGGAGCCAGGAGTTGCAGAGGAGCCCACGCAGCACAACTGGAGAAGGGTCACATGCCACAGGAGAAGCACGTAGAGGGCTGTGCATCGCAAGAAGGAATGCTGGGGGCTGGGGCTACCTGGAGCCTGAAGATCCCTTGGAGGAGATGCCAACAAGCCTTGGTAGCTGCAAGAGACACAGTTCATGGGGGTACTGTCCTGCGTGGGAAAGCAAGGGCTTACCTCCACCAAAGTTGGACAACTGGCAGAGAGGACCAAGAGGGCTACTCTGGACCACCACTCGTGATGCAGGATCCACGCAGCTCAGGATAGGAGGAGATCAACGCATATGGTTGTCATTGCTGTTGGTGCCTGCGGATACAGGGGAGTGACTCCTTTACTCCAAGGGAGATTTCTTCTTCCTTCTCATGCAGACTGAAGACTTCCTGCCCTCAGAGGATGCACAGCCAGGGAAATGTTGCAGAAGCTAGAAGGAGCCGTGGAAACAATGTTGCAAGAAGAGTCTTCGTCATGGATGAAGATTGTCAGTACCTGGAGGGTGCAGTACCAGTTCCAGTTGCTAGAAGTCGAAGTAGAGGTTGCAGAGGAGTCCTGCTGGAATCCTGCAAGCTGAATTAAGGACCCATCACAGAGGAAGACTCTAAATAGCCCTGAAAGGGGGCTTGGTCTCCTACCCAGGAGACCACCTAACATGAGGGGGCCCTGACATCACCTGCTTGACATGACCACTCAGATGCTCCCAGAGGCCTCTGCCCATCTTGGATTCGTGAAGGCAGAATCAAGGGACCCTCTGGAGGAGCTTTGGGCACTGCCCCTGGGTGATGATGGACAGGGGAGTGGTCAGTCCCCTTTCCATTGTCCAGTTTTGCGCCAGAACAGGGACTGGGGGTCTCTGAACCGGTGTAGACTGATTTATGCACGGAGGGCACCAAATGTCACTTTCAAAGCATACCAGTGGCTTGGGGAGGCTACCCCTCCCAAGCCATTGAACACCTATTTCGAAAGGAAGAGGGTGTTAATCCCATCTCTCAAAGGAAATCCTGTGTTCTGCCATCCTGGGCTAGAGCTGATCAAGCAGCAGGAGGGCAGAAACCTGTCTGAGGGGTGGCAGAAGCTTTGCCTGCCTGGAAAACCCCAGAAGGCTGGTAGGAGCAATGCTGGGGGTCCTCTAAGGAGTGCATGGAATCATACTTCCAATACTGGCAACAGTATTGCGTTATGATTCAGATATGTTTGATACCATACATGCCCAGGTTCGGAGTTACCATTATGTAGCTGGACATAGGTAGTGACCTATGTCCAGTACATGCATTAAATGGTGTCCTTGCACTCACAAAGTTTAGGAAAATGGAACAGGAGTTCTAGGAGGGACCTCTGCTAGTGCAGGGGTGCCCTCACACACAGGTACTTGCACCCTGCTCTCTGGGCTAGGAGGGTCTACCATAGGGGTGACTTGCAGTGACCTGTGGTGAAAAAGTGCATGCGCCTTTTCATGCAGGCTGCCAAGGCAGGCCTGCAGTCACATTTTACATGGGCTCTCTATGGATGCATATATACATGCTGCAGCCCATGGGGAATCCCCTGGTACCCCAATGTCCTGGGTACCTGGGTATCATATACTAGAGACTTACAAGGGGGTACCAGTATGCCAAATGTGGGGTGTGTGTTGTTCAAGCAACCAAATTTACAGGGAGAGGGCATAATCACTGGGGTCCTGGTTAGCAGTATACCAGTGAACACAGTCAACATACTGACAACAGGCAGAGAATGGGGGTAACCATGCCAAGACTTTCCTACACTCAGTTTGGAAGATTTATGTGGTGGAGGGAGTAAAAGGTGCTGAAAACAGAATTTTGAGCTTCCCAAGGCTTATCTTCAACTGAACCTGACTTCTCATGAGTTTGTTGTTATCACAACTGACACCAACTACTATCAGGTCCAGGAAAGAATCACTCAGTGAGATAAATCTGGACAGCTACATGCACAGGACTAAGCGCCTGATTTGAGTTTGCTGTAGAGAGTACTCCGAACAAACGGCAAAGGAGTACCCTCTCCACCAAACTGAAGTTCTGGCCACTTCATTTAGAGTCAGGCAGAGCTTAAGTATATCAATGATGGAGACTGACATACTCCTCTGATGGTCCAACAGAGTAAGGGCCATCCTACGTTTGGCCACTTGTCTGCATACCCTATTAAGAGAGGAAAGATGAATGGACAGTTATGCCATCCAAAACGTGGCAGTAAGTGAAAGAAAAAACATTTTAATGACTCCCACGCCAAGGGAGAAAACTCCCATGGTGAGGTGGCTGGAGGCTCGGGTTTGAGGGGGTCATTGCTTTTTATTTTCAAAAAGAAAATCCAACTTTGGGATTTTGTTTCTGAAAATGAAAAGAGATATTGATAGTGTATATTATGGCATCATTATGTTGATGGAGCCGCACACCACACCTTACATGCATTGACAGTAACCACTGTGACTAGTTCTAGCCAATGTAAGGGCTGACCCCTGGGGTGGCGAACATCCCTAAATTTAGAGCACGGTTACTCCGTCCAGGGATTGCCATAACAGAGCAATTACTGTACTCTGAAGTCTAAATCAGCCACTGAATCGGCTTGGCTTCAAACTGATGAAGCTATTCCTTCAGGAACACTACAGAGTGGCTGTCTCACCTTGGCAGAAGCAACACTCTACTGGGCAGCATCCTTCAGACCCATATGCAGCATCTGAAGTGAGTTCTTCATGGGGTGCCTTACCCCATCAAGGTGTGTTTAATGAGATAACCCGAATGCACTGGGTTTTCCTCCCCACCTGCATAGTCTTCAAGAACTGTTGCTTCAAATACAAGGCAGTCAACAATGGTATTCCACCATAGCTACTATCCAAGATCAAGACGCCTGGAGCAGCAGCAGCATTCCCAAACTGGAGATCAGGAATTGCAGGAAAGAGAATACCAGATGCCGGGCCTTGCCTTGTAATGTTTAGAGAGTGCAGAACTTGATTTCAGTAGAATTTAGCCAGAGATCATCAATCCTCCATTCAGAAAACTGCTCAGGTCCCTACTCTTCAAGCAACACCTCTCTTCTGTTTAAACTCTCAGTTACTTAACTTAACATCTAACCTTATCTTTTTAACCATCACACGACCACAGTTCTCTACTTCCGCATGCTACTGCCTATTACAACTCATTCACCCTCCCCATGCTTCTACACTGCTCCTTAATCCAGACAATCCTCCCTGTTGGCAACCCGGCATCCGCCGTCCACCTCCGCTGCAGTTCACCAGGAAGATTTGCTTTCCTTCTCCTTTTTATGCTGCATTACGGGATACCCTTTCAACTTCACCTGTCCCTCAATGCCCCCTCTCCACTGATGCTCATCTACCCTACCTGATTTTCCTACTTCTGTGCCTTTGTTGTTTTTCCCATTCCTTATTCCCTTCCCTCTTTTAACTCCATTAAATCCATGTATTGCATCTTTCAGGGCCCACCCTTCCCTTACCCAACCTTCCCAGCATTGTATCGCCCCTAATACTGTACAGGAGTCTGTTACTTTGTAGCTAGCCTTGCACTACTCACATCTACATGCATAAAATATTCTGGAATCTACCCTCCCTCTCCCGCTTGCCTGCCAAGGCTGTGTCATAAGCATTCATCTTTTCATGCCCGTCTATGTGCGCCGCCAGCACATATAAAAGGGGAAAAGAACAGTACAAGTAACTTTATACCCTGTGTACTCTCTCAGCTTTGGACTCATCTCCTGGGAACTTCTCATGTTCACCACTTCTGTCTATCTGGATTCCTAAGTAATCAGAGACTTGTGATCCCCAGTTTGTGTACCATTTCCTCTAGGCAAAGACTCACTAAGACTATTTTCACAAATTCTCCTTGAATTGTACGGTGAGATACCAGTACTGAAATTAACAGTTCTGCATGTTATCTCCCCGCAAGTTTAAAGGGATCATAAGTTGAACTGCCAGGGATGAGGGATAACCTGCTGGACAACTACGTGCTTTACAGCTAGTCATTGCTGATTTCATAGAATTTAACATATATTTACCACCTATGCTGGGCAGGTGGTTAATACCTGCGGAAAGCTATTGCAAGTCAGGGGCTGGTGGCCTCTCATGACACATGCTTTATATATATGCTTATCACAGCAATAGAAGAAGCTTCTGCACACTGCTCAGACACACAGTAAAATAGCATATGACCAGGGCACAGACTGTCTCTAATTTAGAAGGGGCAGTAATGGAGAAGTCGCTGTGGAACTGGCAGATTCAGAGCCCATCCAAATTTTAAATCAGGCCTCTTGTGTCATTTTTCAGGCATTCAATGTTAGTATAATTATGCATCAGACTAGGCAATAGGAATCTATTTTATCTAAAAACAGACAGTGTTGCGTTACAGTGTCTCACATTACCTGTCATGCAGAAACAAGACTGGATTTTTCCCTCAAGGAGTGGTTCCAACCACTGCCTTTTCTGTTCTTCACTCCCATACAAGTGGAGTACCTCCATGTTGCCAGAATCTGTAATAAATAATGGGCTCATTATATCTCAGCACAGTATTGAAATGTTACATCAAAACAGTCAGATATCAAATCATGTTTAAGACTATGCAGAGAGAAAAATGTTATGGGGTTCTGAGGTGAAGGATCAAAGGGTCTCACAAGCAAAGTGGAGTGATAACTAGGACCTATGTGGTCATTCTGAAATAGACAGAAGTGGAGGATTTACAGACTATCAACCTAAGAAGTGCTGTCAGGCTTTTTGATGTAACTTGTACCTTCAATGATACTATACTGGTTATCTGGTAATTGAATAATATTCCAAGTACAAAAAAGAATTGTGTTCAAGGACCTTTGACTCATCAACAATTGCAAAGGTAAAGTCATCTGCAAATACCGCCAGGAAAATACAGACCATCCCGAGCTCTCCGGTGATAGGAAACAACCACTGTCAGACCTACCACAGAAGCAAGACCAAATGTGACAGGTGATTTGCAGGCAGTGCCTTTGGAACTACCTGCCCCCAGGCACCCACAACACTCCAGGCCTGTCTTTGCCTCATTCCTACATAACAGAGTTCAAAGAATCAAAGTCAATCAAACCCTCTCTGGCACTACTCGGGTCTCGATTGGAGTACCCGAAGGTTCCTAGTTCTCACTCATGCTATTCAAGTTGTTCATGGAACCTCTCACTGAAATTCTACAATGTTCAAATATTCATTACCACTTGAACACAGATGATACACAATTATACCGGAGAATGTCATGACCCGAGGACGTCAATACTCTCAACTACTCCCTGATGAAAACCCAACAATGGTTAACCCACAACCACCTTACGCTCAACATACTCAAAACTGAATTCCTCCTGATCGTCCTCCACAATCACTCTGCCCCCGCAGAAGAATGGCTCAAACAACTTACAGCTCTCAATTGCGCCCCACACATCATTGACCCTACTGAATCACTTGGTGTAACGCTAGACAAGTACCTGAATATGCAAGATCATATAAGTGCAACCACCAGGCGAGCCAACTACCAACTAAATATTTTAAGGGAAATCAAATGTTTCTTGCCCTGGGATGACTTTCAGTTGGCAGTTCAATCCCTAGTCATCTCCAGATTAGACTACAGGAGTGCTACTCTTGCAGGTTTACCAAAAGCAAGGCTGGCGCCGCTAAGGGCCGCGCTGAACTCAACGGCTAGGCTCATCACGGGATCCAGAAAATACGATCACATCACACCTGACTTAAGACTTCTAAATTGGCTCCCGTTTGGAGTAAGGATCCAGCTGAAGATGGTCTGCATGACACACGAGGCGCTCCACCAAAACATTCCAGTCTACCTGGCCAATAAACTGGAATTGTCTGGAGGTAGTCACTCCTTGAAAAGCGATAATTCACTACTAGTGAAACCGCAGAAGCTTAACAAAAAGAAAACTTACAACCGCTCTTTCTCCGGCCAAGCCCCAAGAATATGGAATACTCTACCACCTGTAATCGGGTCAAACCCCTCGACTACCTCCTTCAAAAAAGACGTGAAAATGCTTCTGATGAACAAATTGCTTCAGTAATTTCTGTGAAGTGCTCAACTGACTTATATTAATGGAGGCACCGCCGGAGCGTGAATCTGCATAACCGTTTTTGTCACAGTACATTTGGTTTGATTCTTGCTTATTCCTGATTGCTTTCTTACTGTATGTGTATGACTTGTATGCTGTTTGTACAGAGCTCTGATACCCTTATGGGCAGTGCTTTAAATGGAAATGTCGAAGTGCAGGTCCTCACTCTTCTGGGTACCTTTTTGCTCTTGAGAAGTGCTGGTACTCTCCCGTTGAATGTATTGCAGCAGTGCTGAGAAGTGCAGGCACTCTCACTTCCGAATTAAAGTGCAGGTACTCAGTACTGGACAATACCTTCCCATTTAAAGCACTTGTTAGGAGTCATGTTGGCGCTATATAAAACTCCTCAAGTAAATAAAATAAATGAATAAACATATCATCAGGAATTGACAAGTGGCAGATAACTGTACAATTATTCTCATAGGCAAGGGACTTAATAGCATGTTTAAAAAAACTAAAACACTCAGTTGTCAGCATGAACTGTGCCTCTTTTATAACAGGTCTTCACTCTCCCCATGGTGGAAATTCCTCCATCTTATATAAAGAATGTAGCAGGAATAGCGAAAGAATGGTGAAGGAAAGGTCTCTTTCTTTTGTCTGCTTCCTCACTCTAAATCATTAAACACAGTGGCTAGTATGGTGTTTGCCTTATTACAACTACATTAATAAGGGAGAGGTCCGAACTGTAGGTCCAACTGTGAAAGTCTTAAAAGACAAACCTCTGTCTCTGATTTTGTATGGTATTGTGGCTACCAGCGGCCAAATTGATTTACAGTGCAGGAAATCTTTATATAATTCCCTAAGCAGGTTCTTAGATTAAAAAATTATCCGGGAAGCCTACATTTGCTTCGAACCTTTATCTGCTAAAAGTCTCCTTGATGACCAAAGGCTGTTCTTCATTTGTCTAAATCGCGAAGAGTAGAGGTGGACTCACTACAGTTGAACTGGCTAGAGATGTGTGACTACGGGAAAGGAATATAAATCCTAGCTAACTATTACAATATACATATGGTGAAAAAAGTTGAAGCTTAGACATGGAAGAAGAGAAAATTGAAGAGCGAAAGTTGAAAAACATTTTGAATGAAACACTCATGCTACAGATTCTTGGTATTACCAATTAATGACTTCAGAGGGCCCGGAAACAATGCACGGATGCTAACTTTTGTTGTAGGTTACGTGGCTCTGCAGGGACGATACATAGAGGTCTCTGGTTTACATTTTTGAGATTTGTTCACCTTTGCTTCTACAGAACATAATACAAACATCATGTTGATGTGCAATTGGCTTTTGCTTCACAAGGGGGATGCAATATTGAACTCATATGCACTGCAAACTACCATTAAGACCAGAGATTCAACAGAAAGGTAATGTAATTTGGCTTGTGTACATCAAGGTTAGTTAGTCCTTCTGTACATACAAGTGCAATTACTTTGATCAACATGGTTTATGGATTCTGAGAATAAAGTCTAGTTCCTACATGCAGATTTTGAAATAACAATTAAGAATCAATGTAGAACGTAGTTTTGGGGTAGTTTTTATGAAATGATGCTTTTGATTGTAGAATGCTACACTTTAAACTGTACATTGGGTACTGAAACTGCATTATACTGTAGTGGTTGTAATTAACTTCACAATAAAAGTTTACACTACAATATAATGTAGTTGTCCCACACTTCAAGCAGACATTGGATAGCAGGCTCAGTACTCATTGTCCCTACACACCACACCAGGAAGCTCCCTGAGTACAACCACAGACCTATTTGTCTCCAGCAGAAAAATTCCAAGTTGATGGTTTGAAACTATTCCCACCACCCTATTTTTGACTTCCTAGACAAAACATGGTTTCTCCCCTAAGGACTATGATTTTTTTACTGTAGTTAAATTGTCTGATCTCATGAACTGCCAAGCAGGCAACATTACTGGGTGCAGTTGTGAATGGTTTGATTAATACACCATTCCGATCTCTTCACAGCCAAGCTCTGACTAGTGATCTGATATGATACATGTAGAACATGTTTAAGTCTTATGTGTAGTTTGAGCTTTGCAAATTTGATGGTCAAGTTGAAGTTGGAGATCTATAATAGAAATCAATCAATTCATCAAGGATTTGTACAGCGTGGCAATCACCTGTGAGGTTCTCAAGGTGCTGGAGTTTGCTAGCTGCTTCGAGGTGGACTGTTCATTCGAGCAGCCAGCTCTTGAGTTCTTTCCTGATTGCTGGAGTGGTGGAGCAGACCTGAGGTGCAGGGGTAGGCCGTTTCAAACTTTGGCCACAAGGTGTAAGAAGGAGCATCTTCCGCTGTTGCTAAGGCGGATCCCAAGGGTGTCTGCGAGGAAGAGGGTGGCACATCGCAGCTGTCTGGTGGAAAGTCATGCATTTGTTGATGTATGCTGATCCTTCGTTATGCAGGGCTTTGTATGCATGGGACAGCATCTTGAACTGGCATCTCTTCTGGATTCGAGCTAGTGAAGCTTTTTGAGGTGGGGTGATGTGGGTTCATCTGGGGTGGACGAGGACAAGTTGGGCTGCGGGTTTTGTATTGACTTTTGTCTCTTCAGGAGGTATGCAGTGATTCCTACATAGAGTGTGTTCACGTAGTCCAGTCTGCTGGTAATGAGGGCCTGCATGATGGTCCTTCTGGTGTTGACTGGGAGCCACCTGAAGATCTTGCAGAGCATGCTCAGGTTGTGAGAGCAGGCGGATGAGAGTGCATTTACCTGCTTCTTCATGGGTAGCTTACTGTCCAAATGATGCTGAGGTTACGGGTGTGATCTGTCAGGGCGGGAGAACAGCCGAGTTCCACAGGCCACCATGCTTCATTCCACGGTGAGGCATTGCTCCCAAAGATGAGGACTTCCGTCTTGCCCATGTTGAGTTTGCGACAGTTGTCTTTATCCAGTCGGCCACCTTCATCATACATCTGTGGAAGCTGGCTCTGGTGGTGGAGGGGTTTTCTGACAATGAGAGGATGAGCTGGGTGTCATCAGAATAGGAGATGATGTTCAGTCCGTGTGTTCTGATGAGGTTGGCTGGAGGGGGGTGGGGTGTTCATGTACATATTGAAGAGGGTGGGGCTGTTGGACGATCCTTGGGGGACGCCGCACATGATCTTCTTGGGTTCCGAGGTGAACAGAGGGAGATGGATTCTCCAAGTTCTTCCTGAGAGGTATGAGGCGATCCATTCCATTCTATATCAATCTATTATGGAGCTACTAACTGAAACTAGTATTTCTGAATAATTGTTAATACTTTGGGCTGAAGCTTGTGCATAAATGAAAACTGCAATCCCATAGTTACTGTGACCATGTATGTGCTTCCCCCAGGATGAAAAGTTGACAATGTATACTTTTTTTCTGGTTAAAAACTTATTTTACCACTTTATAGTATGGAAGTGGAGCTGTAGATAGCCTTTTAACTGCATGTTTTGGTCCACACAAGGGCTAAAAAAACAAAACATATTTCTCAATTCTCTTCATTCCAAAGTATCACAATGAGGGCATCAGCACCACATTTCTCTCTAATGGGCAAAGAATTGTCAATCTCAAGAAAAACAATTTGATTAAGTCATTGGTGTCTAAACAATCAGTTCTCTTAACAAAAGACAAATATTTTTGCTTTATATAGTGTAAAGTAAGGCGTACCTTTCACTTAGACGGACTGACACATCTCTTTGGCTCTCACAGTGACATTTTTATGTCAGGCTGATGTTTAGAAATAAATGTTATTAAAACAAACTTGTATTACACTTCACCCATGGTAATGTTCAAATGACAACACAATAGCATATTTTCAATATAAGCATTATTAGGTTTCCTTAATTATGTGATGGAGGGTGTAAATCTATGCAATATTCTCATTCAGATACAGACAATGACAAACAGAGGTCGTAAATGGTTGGAAATGAATGTAAATGTAATTGTAATTGTCTTAGATACTTACCTGGTGGTTGGCAGTTAAAAACATCTGAAGCAAAGAAACATTTTCCCAGCTCCTCTGCAATAAAGGCGTAGTCAAGCTGGCTGAGACCACTCACAGAGGGCAAGAAGAGGTTCCAGAGACCTTCGGCCTTAGCCATTTCCTATTCACAAAAGAAGAAAAAAAAGTGATCTAACAGAGTGACAGAAAGCTCCCACGATGTAGGTGCAGACAGTGGTGGCATGGACATTAAGGCCACAATATAAGCTAAGTGGTAATGCCCAGATTAAAACTATGCACACTTAATGAACGGCACCCTGCAGTAACACCCTGCCTGTACCATACATTTAGGAGGGAGCCGAGGCCGGGCAGGGGGGAGGGAAGAGGGGAGGGGTAAATGAAGAGTTGAGAGATGTCCAGAAGCAGGTCAGGCTGTGGTCTGGCAGGTGGGCGCAGTCCATGCTCCTCGCTTGCTGCAGAAGGTGGTCAGGTGGTGCCCGCATCCACAGCCCAATCCTTAAGTGATTTTTACAGCCAGATTTTTAGTAAAATCTAGCCCAGTGTTTTGATTGGTTGGACAAGTAGCCCCCAACAGCCAACTCCTAATGAGAGCCTAAGAAGTATAGATTAAATCTGTCTTACATAGGCTTAGATGGGTCTGATCTTTGACAGATTTCCAGGAAATCCACAGGAGATATATTTACAAATAAATCATTAAAACTTATTTACGTAGTCAGTGGTTACCATGAAAATCTTTCACGGGTCTGGCCCTCCAGAATCTAGGTAGCCTACAGAGGTGTTAAACCAGCTGCAGAAGAATCAACCCAAGGTGCTCATTCACCAATGACAACAGCAGGATAATAAATATAGGCTGAACATAAGAAATTAGGCACTTTCCATAAATACAATCTCTGAGGGTGATAGTAACTAAGGATGTGAACTGCTGACTAGCAGTAAAATGAAGGGCGGAAAACAATAGAGAAAACATACTTTGAAAAAGAGCGTGAGAGCCAAATATTAGTGTTGATGTGGGCCAGTCCTGTTGGAAGGATTGGGCTACTTCCTTTCTGAGTGGCTGTGTTGACACTTGCCATCTGTTCTGCTTTGATATGACTGTCACATACAGTATTGATTTTTCAGACCATAAACCTCATTATCTTGAGATTCATGGATGCTTGAAGTGATTTGTAATTATATGTGTTGATATATGCAGTAATTCTCTATCTATATATCCCAGCCGAGGTGTACACGCTTCATTATTTTGGCTAAGTGGTTTATTTTTTATACAAAGAAGGACTTTGTTAATCAGTTAAATCACAATTTGAATTAAACTTCAGAAAACCAGAAGGGGTTAGTGTATTCCTTCTAGGCCTGACACTCTAGATTTCTTATAACTTAGGGCCAGTGGTTAATTTGTAAATAAAGAATGTGCCGTTGCCCAAAGCCCCCCTGTTAAACACGCAGCTTCTGCACTTAAATGAGCGAACATGGAATACTGAGGCAGCGTAATCCTGAAGTCTTCTCGGGACTCTTTAATCTATTTACAGCCACTCCCTGCCCCTTCAGCTCACTCTTGCAACTTTATATTTTCTCCTATTGTGGTGCTTTTTCGATTTTCTCTTCCTCCATCTTTCCCATATGTGTCTTTTGCTCGCAGTAAATGCTTGAGGCAGAAAAATAAATGACGGACCTCAAAAATAAGTGCCAGTGCTCCGCACCAGAAACAACAAGCACAAATTAAGCACTGCTTAGGGCTTTAGCAAATGTTATTATGTGGGTCTTAGTTCGGGTGGCTCAGGGAAACCTGACGGTCTCTGGTGCTTAACAGGAGATAAACCTTCGCTAATGGGTGTAAAATATGGGACAGGGATACAGTTATGGGCACTCCGAACCTACTTCCGGCCCTAGGGTACCACTCTGATAGCAGGGAGATGGAATAAATTGTCATCCGTAAAATAGATGTCTATCAAAATTCCACTTGGAAGACATGGAGAAAGTCTTGGGTGCTCGTGGTGCTGCTCGTGGGAATTTCCTGGTAACTAGGTGTCCAGTCACAAGTGTGTGATTAGAGACACAATCTGAAATCCTGCATTTGTAGACACTGTATTCCAATAACCAGTTAAGGACCAAGGGCCAGATATATCAAACATTTTTGCGATCTTGGGGCATTTGCGATTGCGAAAATGCATTATGGTATGTATCAAGTCCAATTTGTCACTACATACCGATTCGGTATTAGGAAGAGGTGTGTCAAGGGCGTCCCTTCCTAATACCGAATCGCAGAGGTATGTATGATTGTTTGTGACCGTGAATAAGGTTGCAAAACAATTGCAGTTAACACCAATTTCAAATTGGTGCTAGCCCAATCGCAAGGGACCCATTTCCCTTTGTGAATGCATGCAAAAATATATTTTGAGAGCAGGCAGTGGCCTCATCTTGAAAAATGAAAATGCATAAAAAAAAAAAAGATTGCTTTATTTGGAGCCCAGCAGGCCACCATCCCTGTGATTGTAGCCATTTGCAATGGGTTGCAATTTGCAACCTACCTCATGAATATTAATGAGGTAGGTCCATTTGCGAGCTATATGAAACTCCTGGCGTTTCATACATTCCAATAGCGATTACTTAATTGTGATTCACACAAAAATCGCAATTTGGTAATGAAACTGCCAGTCACGGGCAAATTTAGTGGCAACTAGTAGAGTCACTGGTCAAAACAGGATCAACAGAGACCTCGCTCTTTAGATTTGGGTGGCAACTACTTTAGTCAGTGATAATCCAATTATATCTCTGGAAGAATAATCGGTTAGGAAGATAACTTCAATGGTTCTGGAAACAGGAAGACCTCCTCCATCCAGAAGGACCAACACCACATTAGGTTTGGGAAGGAGACTGCTAGGGCCGAGGCGAAGGGGGGATTCAGGCAGCCTATGGGCAACTTGATGAGTTTGGGACAATGCATACCCCCAATTCTTGATATTGTGAAAAGCACCTTGACCGACATGCTGTTCTCAGTGCCAACTTGAGGTGGTGGTTATTATTTCATTTACAACCATATTCTCTGAATTTCTTTTTGGGCAATACAATTTGAAGTTTGAGTCCCCAGTACCAAAAATAAACACTACTCAACAAAAAGGCATGTGCAAAATCCACTATCCTCTCCATTACCTTCCCCTATTATAATGGTGGCGGAAGCAGGAACGCTCTGGATGCTCTGGGGAGAGACGGATTCAGAATCGCCCACCCATGCAGTTGCACACACCCTCTACCTAAAGGGAGAGGGAAGACATCTCATTATGTGGCAATATAGATCCACTGGAGACCACACATCTGCTACACTTACCCACTTACGGACATTTGGGAGGACGACCTGCGGAGACCCTTACACGATTCAGAATGGGACAGGGCCCTGGAGTCTCAACAAAAAGTTTCTAGAAATGCCTGGTTCAAACACATTCAATATATGGTACTACACAGAGCTTACCTCTCACCTGCGAGGCTAAACTGAATGTTCCCTAATACACATCTATCCTGTCCTAGATTCTCCTCCCCAACTGCAGATCTCCAACATATGCTGTGGTCTTGCCCAACCATAGCACCCTACGGAACTTACCTCTGAACTCCTGGGGTTAACTATACACTGGAAGGCGTCCAACCTCTGTCATTACCTAGGTGGCACAGGGAGCTGCTCTGATGGACAGACTCCAAAAGATCAGCTTTGCACTGGGAGGAGGCCCGTCGCATACGGCAAAGCCCTATAGCTGCAGCTTAGGATACTATGCTGATGGAATTCAGGGCACTAAACGAACAGTCTACCCCTTGCTCCCCATATCATCCTAGGCTCCCTGGACCCAAACATCCCCACCCCTGGGTGGATCAACAGAATCTCCCTTTCCGATTACGAGTTACCCCCTTTCAAAAACCATCTAAAGCCTACATTTATATTTTATACCCATCTACTCACCCGTGAAAAACTAATTCTCCACAATGAATGGGATGCAAACCTATAGCCCCCTGCAAAGCCTGCCCCCCCCATTCCCCCCTTAAGGGGGCCCTGTCATAACCCCGGGAATGTCATATCCCAGGTATCCTTGTTTTTTATCATACATAAGAGGCTTGCATACAAGTTGATCTCCCCCCACCTGTTACCTTTCTATAAACCCCAGCCTCCTATATTGGTTACAAGAGGCTTCATTTATTAAGCATCCTTAGTTTTCTGCCCGCTATGTGCAACATAAGGGGAAACACACACCCTTGACGATAGAACCCGGAGACGTTTCATATATGTCCAAACACCCCACACACTGAACAACCAGTCAGCGCTTCTTCTGATCCTCTCTATCCACCAGCGCTGACACACAGGACCCCTTTTAACACTAGCCATACAGTTACCACTTGCAGTGCCCAAATCAAGACTGTTACCCCCCTCACTTGGTAACTAATGTTCAAACTGTATTGCTGGTACTACTGTATTCTCCTTTCCTTACTCCGTCAATTACAATGTTGCATATCAATAACCAAAAATTAATAAAAATGATATTAAAAAAATGGGGGAGGAAGTCTACCTTTGAATGGCACAGCATTGCCAAACGTCCTCTGACTTAATCAGATACATTTTTCTTTCATATAATATTTAATCTTCAACCATATTAAATATATAAAATTAAAAATGTAAAAGCCGATCACTTATAATTAATTTTAAAATTGAGCACAAGTATCATACTTGATTACAAACATTGACTATGTTAGTTAACATCCCAGTGTTATAACAAATTGCCAGTATATCAATAGTCATTCATAACACCAAAAAATAGCATCTCTATGTTGATATAATCATTATATAGTAAACAGACCCAAATTAGGTATATCTACATAACACACAAAAATATGAATCATCCACCCATGAAAACCAGTTATGCCATTCATAATTTTCCATAAGTTCAAAATCTTGAAGCATAGCTTTTTATTATGATATTAAAAACATCCCTCCATTTCCATAAGTACTGAAGGTGCCACAACAGAGGTTTGTTCTACTAGAATCTGTTTTTAAGTCAAAACTAAGGCTTTCCCCACCCAAATTTTCAGTCTGAATATAGCTAAATTATCTGCTGTGACATACTTGAACAAAGTAAACATTTGCATTGGTAAATTCTGTAGGTTTCAAACATTCATGCCAAAAAGCCTGACTTTTCGGCAGCTCCCACACAGATACCAATTTGCAGTTCCAGCAGTAATCGGAAAAAGACAGCTTTGTATATCTTAGTTTAGGACCAAGTTCCTCCTCTGCAAGTTCCTTTCCCAATCTTTTCCACATCTGCAGAGTAAACTGAGAATCATGATTGTCTATCCACCAAAGTCTGTGCTTATCTAAATGACCTTCATTAATATTATAATCATAGAGTAATTTATATACAACAGATAAAAATATTACATTAGATTTTAGCATTTTTATTCAAGAAGACAGCAGTGGAATACCCCCAGTCACTGAAGACAATCTCACTATTGGTAAGATAGCCGTCGATATTTGCGAAATATTTTTGTAGTTTAAATTTAAATTTAAATTGTATGTTATTCTGACACACGTCGTATATCAAAAATACCACCTCTTGTCTACAAATTCTAAAAAGTGTCTTATTAAGTTTAACAACTCAGTGCGTAAAAAAGAATACAATACTTACGCAGCAGAAAACCATCAGGCTTCATTCAATAAAATGTTTCCCCCATACATATTTCCCACATATATAACAATAATTAGAGGTCAATCTTAAAATATGGAAATATGCCACACCCTTCTCCAGTGGAGTGGAAGCAATTGTTAGTCTGTGTAGGAAGCTGGCCTGGTGTGTGGTGGGTAACTAAGGTACTTACACCTTATACCAGGTCCAGGCCTCTTAGTGAAGTGTAGGCAGTGTCTGGAAGCCAGTCTCTCTAGAGGTAGCTGTGGATGAGCAACCAAGGCTGATCTAGGAGACATGCAAAGCTCATGCAATACCACTGAAGTCACACAGAACTTACACACATGAAAGAAAACACTCAGTTGTACAAAAATAAAGGTACTTTATTTTTTGGAACAAATCTCCACACAATACTATAAGGGTAACCCACCCATAGGAAGTAAGTAATACACTAAATATATACACTAGTAATCAGAAACAGACATAGAAAAGGTTAAAAAACAGTGCAAATAGCAATAACCAATAGTGACGCTAGGGGGAGCACAAACCATATACTAAAAAAATGGAATGCGAACAATGTACCCCCATCTAGGTAAGTAAAATGTGTAGAGGGGAGCTGGGAGTACTAGAAAACCACAGAGGTAAGTTACACAGTACCCACTGGCGACCATGGATGCAGGAGTGAAACACTGGATTTTCCCCAAACCATCCAAAAGGAGGAAAAGAAGAAAAAGAAGACACCCAGACAGGACTGCAAGAAAAACCAGCAGTGGATTCCTGAAGAAAGAAGACCTGTGGAGAGAGGGGACCAAGACCAAGAGTCACATTGGAGTCCAGGAGGAGTAAGAGCTACTACCCACCCAGTTGTGGATGCAGGAGTTGGTCGACAGTGATGAAGAACAGGTCAGCACTGCAGCCTTGGTGCCAGAGAAGAGTTCCTGATGGATGCAGATGATGTCCCACACTGGAAGGAAGACTGCAGATGAGTGTCAGTGCAGGTATTCCACCAACAAGCCTTGGCAAAGGAAAACTCTCAGTTAATAGAAATGAGGTGCTGCCAGGGACCAGCAAGACCCAGGACTCAACCCAGGAGAGGGAGCCACAGGGGGACCATCAGCATCGCAGTGAGTCCACAGGAGCAGAGGCAGCACCCACAGGATGAGGACACAGGAGTCGCAGAAGAAGCCCATGCAGCACTACAAAAGAGGATCCACGCCGCAGGAGAACCATGCCGGAGGTTGTGCTTTCCAGGATGGAGTGCTGGGGGCTGGATCTACATGTCGCCTGAAGATCCCTTGGAGGAGATGCAAACAATCCTTGGCAGCTGCAAGAGACGTGGTGCACAGGCTTACTGTCCTGCGTGGGAAGGCAAGGGCTTACCTTCACCGAAGTTGGACAGCTGGCAGAGAGGACCAAGAGGACTACTCCAGACCACCACCCGTGATGCAGGACCACGCAGCTCAAGATGAGGGGAGATCCATGCAGCCAGTCGTCACTTGTTGTAGGTGCCTGCGGCACCTACCAAGGGAGATTCCTTCTTCTTCTTGTGCAGAGTGAAGAGTTGCAGTCTTCGGAGGATGCACGGCCGGGGAAATGTTGCAAAGCTGCCAGGAGACGTGGAAACAAAGTTGCAGAAGAGTCTTCTTCTTTGTAGCAGCGTCTGTCAGTTTCTGGAGAGTCCAGTTGCGGTTCCAGTGGCCAGAAGTTGAAGTGGAGGTTGCAGAGGAATCCTGCTGGAATGTTGCAGGACGAATCTGAGGACCCACCACAGAGAGAGTCCCTAAATAGCCCTGCAATGGGGATTGGTCACCTAACCAGGTAAGCACCTATCAGGAGAGGGCTCTGACATCACCTGCCTGGCCTGGCCACTCAGATGCGCCCAGAGCTCCCTGACAACCTTGGAAACAAGATGGCAGAACCCAGGAGGCCTCTGGAGGTGCTCTGGGCACCACCCATGGAGGTGGTGATGGACAGGGGAGTAGTCATTCCCCTTTCCATTGTCCAGTTTCGCGCCAGAGCAGGGACTGGGAGTCCCTGAACCGGTGTAGACTGGTTTATGCACAGAGGGCACCAAATGTGCCCTTCAATGCAAACCAGTGGCTTGAGGAGGCTACCCCTCCCAAGCCAGTCACACCTATTTACAAAGGGAGAGGGTGTTACCTCCCTCTCCCAAAGGAAATCCTTTGTTCGGTCTTCCTGGGCTTGATCAGATCAAGCAGCAGGAGGGCAGAAACCGGTCTGAGGGGTGGCATCAGCTGGGCTGCCCGGAAAACCATGTAAGACTGCTGGTAGCATGCTGGGGGTCCTCTAAGGAGCCCCCAGAGTGCATGGAATCATACTTCCAATACTTGCAACAGTATTGGGGTATGATTCCAACATGTTTGTTACCAAACATGCCCAGGTTCAATGTTACAATTATGTAGCTGGACATAGGTAGTGACCTATGTCCAGCACATACATAAAATGGGGTCTCCGCACTCACAAAGTCCAGGAAAATTGATCTGGAGCTTGTGGAAGCACCTCTGCTAGTGCAGGGGTGCCCTCACACACAGGTACCTGCACCCTGCCCTCTGGGCTGAGAGGGCCTACCATAGGGGTGACTCATAGTGACCTGGTGTAGTGACCTGTTGTGAAAACGGGTGCATGCACCCGTTTCACGCAGGCTGCAATGGCAGGCCTGCAGAACCCTTTGCATAGGCTCCCTATGGTGGCAGAATAACTGCTGCAGCCCATAGGGATCCCCTGGAACCAAATTGCCCTGGGTACCTAGGTACCTTATATTAGGGACTTATATGGGGGACCAGCATGCCAAATGTGGGAAGAAAAATAAATAATTTAGAGGAGAGAGCAAAAATACTGGGGTCCTGGTTAGCAGGAACCCAGTAGACACAGTCAAATATACTGACAGCAGGCAGAAAATGGGGGTAACCATGCCAAGAAAGAGGGTACTTTCCTACAGTCTGAAGGTCTACTAACCAACTATAAATCAGGCTTTAGATGTGTTCAATTTATTCTTATTTTGCATTATTTCTAAGACAGTTGAAAAGAGCAATTTTGTGTTATTTTAGTAATGGTCCATGTTCTAGGCGTATATCTCCATTTTGAATCAGTCAGCTGAGACTACTGTGTTTCACACTTTCCTTAGCTGTCAAAAAGTTCTAAGTGGGTTCTTATGTGACCATAAGTGATTAAAAAAGCAATAACTCTAACATTCATTCAACAAAACAAGAAAATATTAAAAGAAACACGGCCCACTGATGGGTGTCCATTACTGGGATGAACTGACTGTAAATGCTAAACCTTTAGAAAACCTTTCTTCATCAACAAGTTTGCACAAATGCTCCACTATGAATGGCCCGTACCAAATTACCAATACTAGTTCGGTGAAAGGTTTTACTGTTTCTTTTCATACCATTCCTTGTCCCTTCTTCAAACGTATTGGGTAGGAATCAGTTCCCTTCCTACTCTTCTCTTTTTTTTCTTTATGCATTTTGCTTTAACAAATTTGTCAGAATCTGTTTTTGTAAAATGGGACATGCTCCAAAAGAAAATATGTTTTCTTCTAACATGGAATTCTCCAAGATGGAGTCCCATTAACAATAAGTTATGCTGGAAAAGGCCCCTACAAATGTTCAGACAAAGGCCCAAACATCATAGACAGTATTCTTCGTTTTCAACAAAATGGGCGCAGACGTAAAACTTTATTTAGTTTTTTTTTCCCCAATTAATTCTCTTACAAATGTGTTTCACTTCTCTACTCCTCAAAGCAGGTTATAATTATCTGTATCTTCTGCCTGGCCTCGTTGACTTTGGAAATGTATTCAAGTGGGAATTGAGAAACTCTTCATGAAAGGTATATCTTTGTTTAATAACAAAAGTATGACTCCAATGAGAACCTGTGCTGGGATTCAGGGACACACGAGTGGACACAGCTGAGAGATATTGATGCACTTGAATTGGGTAATGTGAATGAACACTGATATGGCTATATGTATTACGCTTCACATTGCTTGTTGTATACTGCATGATATAACCACAAATAAAAAACAATAAACTATGACAATGTTGTCGACCTACTACTGCCAATTTCAAGAATACTTACTTGGTTTTAACTAATAATTAAATGAACTGGCAAACTAGGGAGCCACATCATTAGTACAGTTCTGCTGAAAACCTACAGGAAGAATATATGGAAACACTAGATAGCATACCACACGTTGCCAGCAAGTGAACAGATTGAAAAATTAGTTTTCTACATGGGACAAAGGAAAATTTTCCATCAGACAAATAGATATATGAGCATATCCTCAATGCAGACTCCTCCCAAAGATGTATAGCTATAAAAAAGCTTGCAGGGACATCATGCTGTATTTTTGAGCGTATTAAAAGAATCATTTGCTTTACAGGTATGAAGAAGAATCACATTAGGGAGTAGGCCCACAGAATATCATTTCTCAAAGTGACCCAAGGAAATACAAAGAAAAAGATGGTTAAAATGATGAAATATCTATAAAAGTGATTGCAATACACTATCACAAAATAGGATATTCTATTAACTCATTCTTAACAGGCGGCAACACTGGCTGAGCTAGAGAAAGAAGTTCAGGTCCTTTAGATTCATTTAACACATCATCATCACACATACATACACTAAATATGCTTATTAATTCAAGTCAAATATTCATGACATGTTACTAAGTATCTGTCAGAAAGATTTTTGTTTCCCAGTACCTGAAGTCTCCCAACAACCGAAGGCTTTTTCCATCTATCTGGGGAATCTTGATTTTTGATATAATAATCCAAGACTTCCTAAAAAATCAAAAATGAGAGAGATAATTTGAAATAAATGTGCATATTAGCATAAAGTTATTGTTATTTGCAAATGTAAAAAGTAATCATAGATTGATTAAAGCATTGGACGCTAAACTTTGACTTTTTCATCCAATAGCAATAAAAGTCTTTCAGAAAGGCAAAGCGACTGGGAGGACTTCCTAGAAGGATATAGGCTTCCTAAAAACCTATCAGTATGAAGTGAAGCTTAACTGCTGGACATTCTTCAACTGTTTGAGACGATTTTTCCTTATCCATCCATACCCTTAAGGTTGCAGGTATACTTGCACGTAATTAAACTCTATTTTGTACAAAACTTCTTTTAATTTACATATTTGGTAGCACCCACATACAGTACCTAAAGCAACAACCTGAAAGGGTACTACTTAGGATAATCTTTCATCTGCCTAAAGTTCGACGTGTCTTTGTTTAAAAACCTTTAAAGTTTTCACTTTAGGAGCATGAGACAGAATGACTTTATAAAAGTGAGGTAATTTAGAATAAGGTGACTCACAACACATACCTATAAACCCTCTGAAGTTTTCATGTCTACATTTTTTTTTCTGGAGCTTGAAGGTGCCCTCATATGGCCATAGGAATAAGAAAAGCCACCCTGCGTGAGCCTTTCACAGATGCAAACAACTGTTATTAGTGTCCAGGTATTGATTAGATCATGGCTTTGCATCACAACTAGAAGGAAGATGCTACTGCTGTCAAGCAAAGGAGTTGCAGATGCTGGTTTAAACCCATCTTTCAGGATTGTCTTTTGGCATACGTATGGAACGGGATTTATGTTTTGGGTTTTATTTTTTAAAGAATCGGACCAGCCAATCTCTAATGTTTGCTGTACACCTCCACCACAAACCCTTTGTTAAAAGGTTAGGGGCTTTCCATGTATAAGCTTTTGATAGCATAGTTACATGCAGAAAGCACAAGACTGGTTCGCTGGTCACCGAGGATAGAGCATGCAGAAAGTCCTCTTCAACATCCCAAAGTGAACTGTTAGTACTTTTTGCAGTAACTGAAAGTTTGTAATGTCTTCCAAAACCTTTCGATTAATTCACACATACACCATATGGGCAAATAAGACCTCATCTCCTTATACCCTCTTCTGCCTCAATAGTAGTTCCAAACATTGTCTTTCATCTTATCATCTTACTGGGGTAATGTACCAATGTAACATTCATTTATGTGCATTTGCTTTCTATCTTGTGCTGAATGAGGACTAAGCCGCTATTTATAAATACTAAGCAAGAAACTCTGTGAGCTCAAGCTGAAACTCCTTTTGCCATTTTATAATATATATGTGTTTGATATGGATCCTTTATTTTAAGTATTCAATATTAGTAGGGAACTTCTCTTGCCTGGGTGCCAAATAACAACAAGTCTTCCACTGATGTGGTTTCTCTATTTGCCCCTTGTTGCACTACGGGCATACTAGCCCAATGAAACAGCTGTGTTATTCTTTAAACATCTCTCATACCTCATTGATATCTCTTGCATATTGTTCCCTTGTTTTCAAAATGCCATTGACAAACAGGTGATCTAGTTTGGGGAAATTGTTCACTGGTCATCCTAGATAACGCGTGTGAGGCATGTCAGGAAGAAAGTCAGGATTGTATATGATCAGTGTCAGTGGGTAAGGGGAGTTGGGTATCACCACCTTAATCCAGTGTGCCGATGTAACGGTGGACAGCAGGGGTGCTTAAAGTTTGAGTTTTCTAGGGTGAATCAGTGAGGAGGACTCAAAGAATTTGGATGCTCTGAAATACGTTTACACAGAGAAATATCATTAACATAAAGAATGACTGGATTAATTTAGGATGAATTGAAATAAATGAGATTCATAGATACACTAAAGGTTCAAGCTGACAGACTAATGAATGCAGTAGGCGTTTATCCAGAACAAGTGCATCAAGGAGCATTCTTCACCTCCTGTAGAAAGCAACATTGTCTTCTATGGGATAGTCACTAAAGGTTTCTTAAAAGTACTTTACATGTTTCCTGTTCCAACTTATAACATGGACTAGGTGTGGTAGATGGCTTATGTTATCTCGGCAGAGTGTTAAGGATTCTATGTCTCATGCTGAAGTCACATATGACCTCATTTTAGAATGCAGAGTGTTGGGCACTTGGCTGGGAAGAGAGAAGAGAGTTGGATGTCTAGGCTGTTGGTGGATAGGATGTTCCAAAAAAGAACCTACTTATAACTCAATGGATCATTAAGACTTCTCTTTTACACTGGCGACGAGGGTCCTTTGGAGCGTCCGAACACAGAATCCAATCTCATAAATTTGGATTTTGGACTTCAGAACATTTTTCTTCAAGCAACACCTTTTGGAAGAAATTACCAGACTTTTGTGAAGAAACTCTTTTCTCAAACTTTTTTGCTTCTATCAACTTCATCTGATTTCCCTCATTTTAAGGTACTTTTCTATTGTATTGCGCCTTTCCCATCTCTTCGGTGTTTGTAACCATTTAAATTTACCTGCCGCAACCGTCTAAGGAATCTCTCTTGCGCCTACCTCAGCGCGCTCCCCAGCGTTCTGCTTCACCACCGAGTGACAGGCCTTCCAACTTTGCGTGCTCTTTGGAGTGCAGCACTTGCGCTACATCGCGCCTGCTCTCTACAGTGCGGCTCTCGCGCTACACCGCGCGAGTAGAAAACGTTTGGATTGTGCGCATGTCGCGTGCTCCTTGAAGTGCGGCCCTCGCGCTTCATCGCGTGAATAAAAAAAACATTTGGATTGACTGCACGTCTCCTTCCGGAGTTAAAAGGAAGTTCAATCCTCGAAGGAAAAGGAAATATTTACTAAAAAAATAAGGGGTATTTCCTTTAGAAAACATCCCATTCGTGATCGGAGTTTCTTCAATTGAACAAGAAGATTAATTGCTTTTGAAACTAGGAGGAATAGACGATTAAATGGTATAACAGTGAAACTGAAACAAATTATACCAAGGAAATACTTGGTTAACAAGCATATAAGGCATAAAAAAAATATATATATATTTTCTCTTATTAGTGTTGGTTTAAACTCTAAGAATGCAAAATATTTCACCTCCTACTTTCTTCTTAAGCATGCCTGGGGAACCACCAATAAAATGGTCAAAATGGAAAAAAACTTTTCTCCATTACTCTAGGGTCTGTGGGTCTAATTTGTCCAATGAGAGGAAAACAGCCCTACTTATGCACTGTTTGGGTTGTGAGGGACAGGACATTTTTTTAAATCTGCCAGACCCTGGCGATGAATCTACAGATCTAAATGAATTTGAAATATGCTTGAAAAAACTTGATCTACATTTTTTACCCAAGACTAGTACCATCCTAGAACGCTATCATTTTGGTAAGAGGGAGCAAAGACCTGGCGAAAGCGTTGAAGAGTATATTACTGCTCTTAGGAAACTAGCAGCTACTTGTAAGTTTGGGAGCACAACTGAAGAAAGAATTTGTGATCAATTTATGTTGAGGTGTGCTAGTGGCAAGATGTGACAAGAGTTATGGAGCAAAGATGACCCGTCGTTACATGAAGTTGTTATTCTAGCTAAGAGTGTAGAGCATACCTTAGCTTGTGTTGAGGAACTTGAAAAAGGAAAAAATGTGGGAGTAAATAAAATCACTATGAAAAAAGAGCAAATTGGTGCGAAAGGAAATAGTAATGACAGAGAGGAAGATAAAAATGACCAAGGAGAGGGGAACAGATTCAGAGATGCAAAGTGTTTTCGTTGTGGGAACAGTGGCCACTATGCATCTTATAGGAAATGTCCAGCGATTAATATAACCTGTAGAATATGTAACAAGAAATACATTTTGCCAAGTGCTGCAAATCGCAAAAGGGCCTGACACCAGTGAAAGTAGTCGAGGATTGCATATTGTCAGTTTCCATCGGTTCTGAAAAGAAAAAACATCCAAAAGATGTTGTCACCATTCTAGGTGTGACAAGTGAAATGCTGTTCGACTCAGGAGCATGGTGGGCGTTGATCTCCAATGAAGTATTTGATGAACAACTGAGTCACAAAGTTGAACTGAAAGACCCTGATGTTATTCCGGGAGGTTATGGAGGACAAGTCATCGATCTAAGAGGATATTTTGAAGCAGAAATTTCTTTCAAGTCCAACACAATCTATGGGAAAATGTATGTTCCTATAAAAGAGGACAGTGTTCTGAGTTGGCCACATCAGAAAGGCTTAAGAATTATTCTGGACCCAAACTCTCCCACTCCTGTCATGATCAAGGATGAGTTTGTTAATACATTGCAAGGGGTGTGTGAACTTGCGGTGCAGAAGGAGGGGATCTTACCGGATTTTGTTAAGGAGTACAAAGAGGTTTTTAGTGAGAAGTTGGGCTATCTGAAAAGGTATACCCATCACATAAGGATAAAAGAAGGGTCAGTTCCAGTGGCTGCAAAAGTACGTCCTGTTCCCTCATTCTCCTTACTCACATCACACCTAATAACGTTCTCTGGTGACAATCGAGTGTTCGCCTTACGATCTCTAAACAGTTCAAACAGGACTTTCCCTGTAGTAGAATGAGGCATGACTCTGTAAGCATGGAGAAACCTTTTAAGACCACCTTTCCAGTTCCTATTGGATGCAACCTCAAATTGTATGCACTCTTTCACACACCTGTTAAATCTCTCTACTGTACCATTCCCTTCGAGATGATACAAGGAACACATTTTATGCTTAATGCCATTCTTTTGAAAATATTCTTCCATTTCACCTGAAACAAACTGTGGTCCATTGCCCGTCACCACCGTATTCGGCAGACCCTCACGACCGAAAATATTTTTGAAGAATTCAATAATTCTCTTAGTTTCAATGCTACTGCAAATTCCTACTTCCGCCCACCTAGAATACTGATCAATCAAAACCAAAATGTAGTTAGATCCGCCTTTCCCATATACAGGTCCAACAATGTCTGCAGCCACTATATCCCACAGTTTGTTAGGCATGTCCCTAGTACACATTGGCTGCACTCTTGTTTTGTAAACCTTATCACTGTTGCAACAGTCTGGACACTCCCTTACCATCCTTTCGACCATCAAGTCCATATCTGGCCACCAATAATTAAGGCGAATTCTAGCTTTCGTCCTACTCATCCCTTGATGTCCTTCGTGACCTAGCTCAATAATTTTTCTCCTCAAAACTACTGGAACTATTAATCTTAAACCACGTAACAGGATGCCATTCTCCACCGATAACTCGTCCGTCACTTTCCAAAATCCACTCAAATCCTTGTCCCGTTTAGTATTACACTTCCATCCGACTCTAAGTTCCTCACACACTCGTTGTAGTACAGGATCTTCAGCTGTGATTTTGTGTCCAAGGTATTCAACTTCAGTTTTGCAGAAAGAACACTTCTTTAACTTTAGAGTTAAACCATGGTCTCTCAGAATATCCAGAACTCTCCTAACCCTCAAATTATGTTCATTCATTGTCCTACCATGTATCAAGATATCGTCCTGAAAACACTTTACTCCTGGTTCGGAGCCAAATAGACTGTACATTAACCGTTGAAAAACTGCTGCAGCAGATACTAAACCAAAAGGCATCCTTATGAATCTGAATGTGCCAAACGGAGTAATGAAAGTGGTGTAGTCTCGTGAATCAGCATGCAATTTAACCTGATGGTACGCTGAAGTCAGATCAAATTTGCTGAAATATTTGGATCCAGATAGCATCGTGACCATTTCTTTAATGTTTGGCAAAGGAAACTGATCACTGACCACACATCTGTTGAGATTCCTCAGATCAATGCACAGCCTTATCTCTCCAGACTGTTTCCGTGCAACAACTATTGGTGAAACCCATTCTGAGGACTCTACTGGCTCAATAATTCCCTCTTCGCACAATCTCTTTATTTCTCTCTCCACATCATCCTTCAAAGAAATAGGTACAGTAGAGAGATTTAACAGGTGTGTGAAAGAGTGCATACAATTGGAGGCTGCATCCAATAGGAACTGGAAAGGCGGTCTTAAAAGGTTTCTCCATGCTTACAGAGTCACACCTCATTCCACTACGGGGAAAGTACCGTTTGAACTGTATAGGATGCTCCAGCAAAGAACCTACTTATAACTTAATGGATCATGAAGACTTCTCTTTTACGCTAGTCATGTCTGACATGGACCAGGCCAGTTTAGGAAACAGTTGTGACTGTAACATAGATCTGACAATATATTGGATATCTCCCGTTGTGGACATACCAAAGAGTATCACTTTGACCACACAAAGTTTTTATTATTCTAGATGAATGTCCATAGTTTCATTTGAATTTTACAGTTACTATGGCTAATAATAGTGGAAGAGCCCTTTCTACATATAACAGATGAGGCATTAAGTCAATTTTAATGCAATTGAACCTGACCATCCAAGATATCTCTAACTTTCCCTATCTACAGAGATCGTCAAACACGGTGTCTACCAACAGTGGGATATTACTACTGGAGACAGAGGGGAAGGCTGGGGCAATAGTCATCATAAGCTATTTAATAGTGGGTTGTGCTTCACTGAAACCACGGTTTTCAAAACTTTGGCGCTCTTAGCTAGGTGTATCATAGTGCCATTTGTCTTGGATGTTTGGTAGTTTAGTTTAAAGGCAGAAACTGCAGCAAATCTCTATAATCATGACTTAAATGTCATGCCCGTCCCAGCTGAGTCAGGCAGGAAGGACTGATTGTCATCTGAGAATAAAAGTAATTCAAACTGCCTAACCTTGGTGGTTAGGCCCCAAGTGCCATGATTATTATCAATTTTAAGAATAAAAAGTTTAATGGAGAGACAGAACACCAGTGGGAATCAGGACAAATCGACTTGGTAATTTACTATTGCATTTTAACAGTGTTGACTGTTGGGTAAAGTTAGATTTGATTAATGCAACAGGAGGCATAATTTATACATGAAAGCTCCAGCTCACTCTTTTTAATGCTTTCTCTATGTCTAGCAAGAGAAGACACATTAAAATATTCTCATGGGCATCCTTATCAATTGCACTGAACACTAACCTTATGTTATCTAAGATTTTTCATCCTTCAATAAACCATGCCTGATATAGCTAGATGCCTCTATGTCCATTAGTGAGAATTTTTGTGTACATTTTCAATATCACAGTTTAACAGAGAATCGCTGCATCCTCCTCATAGAATGAATACATATGATTGTCCTATGGGGGGCGCTAAGATATTGCAAAAGTCATACATATGTTCTTTAGGTCTGAGTGCAAGGGTTAAGTTTGAAAAAGTTGCGCTGTGACTAGAATCGTGAGAAGGCATCCATGAAGCCCTCATCAGAGGTCTGAATATATACTGTTGAATCTTCGACCTATTTTTATGTAATTGCGAGTTTAGACTAGCCAAATTTTATAAGCTAACAGCCTGTTGCTTTATCGCCTAATTCATAATAATTTTATTTCATATTTAATAATTTGTGTGATGTTATTTTAATGAGGAGGGCTTCTAGTTCTCTTCTTACCTTCCCTAGCTTCAGATAAGCCATTCAGAAGTATGTACTTCTGTGTTCATTTTCTAGGGTTGGGACTTCTGCCTCCAATTCAGCCAGTCTCAATTTGACTATTTTATTAAAACGGCTGTGTGTGCTATGAGTTGCCCCCTCAGTAGTGCTATGGCTGCATCCCATACTGTGACCAAGTAAATGTACTTTTTGAGAGTCTTGTGTATTCTGATACGTAGCAGAGAATCCTGAAAGGCTGTTTCATCTAGTTTCCGTGCCTGAGAGGGCTGCGAGGTCAGTCTATACAAGATCATAATCATCGTAACTGGGTATGTTTGAGACAAGTTTGATTGGATATGTCTACAGAGACAATTTAATTAAGAAGAGTCCTCTATATCAAACAAAAGTCAATGAGTGAGAGGGATCTGTGTACATTTGAATTAAAGATGTCTTGCTCTCCAGAATGGGTTGTACACCAAGCGTCTACAAGGTTTAACTCTGTCAAACAGTTCAGTTGTGACAGTAGAGTTGCTGTGCTATGCCGTGTGGAAGATGATTTCCCTATGAACAGGTCAAGGCCTACAGTAAGATCTCCCCCAATTTGTACTTCTTCTCCCAATCGTGCCACAGTAGGGAAGAGGCCTGTATAGAAAGCTTCATTATTGTCACTGGGCCATTTATCAAGAAGATTCAATACACTGCTGTGTTACCTGCCCTTCACTCCCAGGACCCTTACCTAATTATCTGTAAGTGTTGACTCCAAGTTAAATCTAGAGTTCAATCTTATCAGTACACCACTAGCCTTTACTTGCAAAGTAGAACCTCAGATTAGGAAAATCTGCAGCCAACAAGTGTGTCTCTGGGATAATATTACTTCTTCCCCTTTAGTATACAGCCACTTCAATAGGGCTTTTCTTTGATGGGGGAATTTAAGCCCTGTACTTTTGATGTCAAGACCTAAGCTTCATGGACAGCTGTAATTATTTTATATGTGGCAGGAGCCACTAATCATCAATTCCTCATCTCTGTCGTTCTGCAGCACGAGGGATAAGACAGCTTCCACCAAGTTGGACCTTTCTTTCAATCTTGGTGCAGTTAGTGATGCCACCTTTAATAACTGATTGTTTAACATTTTCAATAAAGTACATCCAGTACAAAAAAGCCAAAACTAAGAAGAAAAAAACAGTTTATGACAATTATAAAGCAAACAATATTATGTTTTAAGTCAATGCTCTTGTAAATGATTGCTAACATTCTTGAATAGGTGAATAAAATGGAGACTCAATCACACATTACTGTGTTGGGCAAGTTCCATGAAAGAAAGCGAGTGCGAGGGAGAACTTCCATCCCCTAGTGTCATTTTCGGGCGCTAGAACGCCTCCCGGTGAGATTTCCCAGAAGGTCGCAACTGGTCACATTGAGAAAGCTGCCACTGGAGCAGAAAATCTTTGTGAGCGGCAGAAAGAAGCAGCGCCCTCGGGCACGCCACGTGGTGCCATTCGTGCTGATTTTACAATTTCTATGTAACTCAGCAGAATTCTGTGGAGGGAAACTCTGCAAGTTCCGCCCAGGCCTAATTTTGGGTCAGAGTGTAACAAATATAAAATTGGAAATCATTGACAGGATAACTAATTAGGTTGATGATGAACTGAACTGTTTCCTAAATATACAGTGAAATAGGAGCAAAACTAATACCACTATGGATGTTTACTAAGAATTTGTTATTGGTTGTTTGGTTTTGGGGTGGAAAATGTGAAAATAGAACCTTTTTTTAATGAGGTACTAGTGAGCAGGTCAGCAAGGATACTGACCTCAAGAGGTTTGAGCAGTGTAGACCAAACCATCAAAATAACCTTGGTCTCTGAAGCTTCTTTCTAGTGCAGCTTAAGAAAGTGTGATGTGTTGTCACTTGTTAATTTGAAGTGAAAGTATATGTTATCACACAAATACATCCAAATGTAAAAACATCAATTACATTGAAAAGGACATTAAAAAAATGTTTGCTTCAACCCCAATGTTGCCTATGTAAAAGCTACTGTTTCACTCTTCAGCTATAATTCCCCTTGGAAACTCATTTTCTTTTAGCAGTTTTTTGAATGCTCACTTACAAATCAGTATACAGTGCATGTTTGGCAGCTAATTGTAGAGAAGTTGCAGGGAACTTTGCACTGGAAAGAATCTAAAAGCTGTTTGTTTGGTTTTGAATACTAGATAATATGGCTTCAGCAATGACACTTAGGGGGTCATTATGACGTCGGCGGAGGAAAAAATCCATCCACCGAAGTCCCGACAGGCAGGTTGCTGCCAGTGTGGCCGTCTTCCCACGATCCCCATTAAGAGTTTCCCGCTGGGTCAGACGCTCAACAGCATTGTCTCCAGCTCCGGCGGCAATGCTGTTGTGCATAGGGTGCCACAGCACCCGTCGTGATGTTCACTGTCTTGCAAGCAGACAGTGAATATTGCGACGGGGCTGGCCCCTCTGGAGCCCCCTGCACCCTGTCTCCACCAGTCTTTACATGGCGGGGCTACCGCCATGTAATCGCCGGCGGAGAAGGGACTCATAATCCCTAAGGCAGCGCTGCTTGCAGCGCTGCCCTGGCAGATTAGGACTGCCAACACCGCCAGTCCCTTGTGTGGAGGAAAATTGTCGGTGCTGGTAGTCCGACTGTGGCGCAACTGCAACAGTCATAATGTGGCTGTCAGACTGCCACATTGGCGGCGGCCCGATCGCCACTGCGGCCCTGGCAGTCGTAATGAGGCCCTTAGAGTTTCCTGCTTTGCTATTTTCTAAAGCTATTCACTATAACTTGCCACGTGTGTGTTTTATATGTATATAAAATAACCTTTTCAAAACATGTTTCACAACTTATAACAACAATTACTACAACACAATTTCCAATTCTCTTAGAAAATGAACAGTTTGATCCATAAAACGAACTAAAACACACTTCAGTGGCAGACATCAGTTTTGCCTACGCTTCTTGTGACTTGCAGTCATATGTTTAAAATGGAGATACAATACTAAAAGTAATAGAGCTCCTGCAAGACTTGTAACAAAGTGAGAGGCATATGTGGCGCTGCAGCATATGCGGCGCTGTGAACATACCAGCATCCAAATCTGATGTACTGGCCCTACTGGGCAGATTAATGGTTAGAGACCTCTGGCAGGAATTGACAGAAATTGTAAGAGTCATTACATCTGCTGATACTCAATACATAAAAGGTGTTTGTTCTACGAAAACATATATGATAGGCCCTATTTAGGTTACAAATGTAACTTCACTTCAGAAATATTTTTCCTGTTTATATTGAGCACTGAATGCTTCCCAATGGTAAATTCATAGTTTTCCGCTGATAAGGACTAATGCTACAGGGAGCAAGTGACAAATGTTGAAGCGTTGCATTATTTCCAAAGGTTCTCTTTCACCGGTGTCTCTTGCACAGTCATATATTCTCTCTGTCTCTGTAAAAGCGGTTTGCTTGCTCGCTCATTGTCTCATGGAATCATATAGTTTGCTGTGATTTGGGAAAATACGGTCATTGATTTCATCCAAACAGAAAACCATTCCCTAGGATGACAAGTATAATAAACCGCCAATTTTGGAAAGAGTAAAGAACGTTGCTGCAGTACAGTGCTTAATTTGTAAAGAAGTATCAGAGCCCAAGGTATTTAATGGAAAGCCATTACTGTTTGCACCACCCACAGCCCCAGACAGCACTGCCAAATGCCAGTGCTATGGATAACTACTAACTATCATACGCCAAAAATACGATCATTACGACAACTCCATCTCACCCAATAAAAATATCAGGCTCAGAGAATGGGCTGGGTGACCTGATACATATAAATATATGCATATATATATTTGCATATATATATATATATATATATTACATTGGTTCATTATGTAATGTTGCTGATGTGCTCTGTTAAACAAATATAGGCAGACAGCACCACCATGTGGTGGACTATCAAAAATAAGTGCTTGTGTCAAGAAATAAGTGCCAGTGCTGAGCACAGGCAAACACACCACAATTTAAGCACTGCTATAAGGGATGCAGGAGAGTAGCATAGTAGCACTTTTGGTCATGCTGTTGAATTTACAATGAAGCATTCATGGGCATTCAGGATAATTTGCAGGGAGCATGTCTGAATACTCCCCACATTGTAGATTTATACAGATTCACAATAAGTCCAATAACCATATGGAAGGTCATTAGGACCCTTTCAGACAACTCACCAGGTCAGCAGAGGCTATGGCCCCCACTCACATGGCACTGAACTGCATGTCATAATTAGAGATCCTCGCCCGCCAGGTGGGGATCTTTAAAGCCTTCACTGCAACCACATGTGCAGCTGTTGCAGTTAAGCTATGACTTTTGTTGAACAGGCACCTGGTTGTTTCCCAATGCTCAGTAAAGTGTTTTAATTTCCAGAATGAACCCCCTGAAGCAAGTGCTTGTTCCTGGAAAACAATATCCTAAGGGTTGTGGCGCTCAGACTGTTTTTTCCCTAAGCATCACAGTCTTCAATTGATTTCTATGCCTGTGAGTGCCATACTTTAAATGGAGGTTTGGGGCAGGGATCTTTGTCGACAGTCACCACTTCCAAAATATGGCAGGGTGACTGTCACTATGATCCGCCAGCCTAATGGTGGACGAGATGTCCGGTCAAGGGTGTGTGACAGCGGAGCCAATAGGCACAAACCAGGTCCTTACCTCACCTTTAAATGGGGCGGGGGAACAGTAGGTTTTGATGGGGCAGAAAAATGCTGAATTATGGCAGCTCTCCCATTCCGTCAAATCTGGAATTACTCCCCGTAATGCGTCATTTTAAAAGTTGGAGTACGTACAAGCAATATCATTGCAAAAACTTGGGATGTCATTCTCTACTGAGTTAAGTCTCCTTAAAGTAAGATATCAAATCTCTGTGAGGAACTCAATAATTGTATGTCTATGAGTTGACTGAGCATCTGTGTGTTCTGTAAAGTACAGCTCATGGGGGTGGTATGCAAAACACAGCGAAAATTTGCTGTGCTCGGTCTACCAGAAACCCTTTGCACTACCCAATAAAGGACTGTATAGTATATAGATATATATATCCTGAAATATTTATTATTCAAATGGGACACACATGCGCGTGCGCTGGAACACAGGAAACCTATTTCATAGATAATGGAAAAACGTTTTTTTATGCCTTTTGTAGGGAACTGAAACATAAAATACACAGTGATTCAGATGATAAATCAGAGATAGAGTATCAGAAACATTGTACGTAGCGCACAGATTCAGCTTATCACGTTGATGCTCCACACATTATGGGACTATGAATAGCTTTCTATGCCATGAAACCAGCAATGAGGCAAAAATCAGTTCAAACTTCGGGCATTTGCGTTATATGTTTATATTTTAGTTGTCACTGCAATCTCAACACTGGAACTATTACAAATTAATCTTTACCGCACAATAAACGCAGCCTGCTCTCACCTGCTGAGCCGGGTACACATGTTCCTGCATGAATTGCTTCACCTGAAGCAGGACCCTTTCACCTTTCTTACTTAGAAGAAAGAGGTTAACCGCTGGACTGGGCTGTGGTTCTGTGGCAGTCAATGCTCTGAAATATGAAACACTCTTTTAGGTGATGAAAAAATCTATTTGTCTATTTATAAATGGAAAAGATAATATGTAAGTGGCCAGAAAGCTGTGAGGGCCTGTTCAGGAAAACAATTTGCAAAAATTGCTCTTTGTTTTTGGAGATTAGTTTGAATCTCCAAGAACAACATTTTAATAGAGTAACCTTTGACTGCCGTCTCGTATTGAAAATACTAACCATGAAGCTTCCATCTACTAGCTGAGGCGAGAAGCATACTTGGCACCTAAACATGTGTTTAAACAAGCATTGGCAAAGCCAATATGTCTCGTTTATACAAGGGCTATTGGCCTTGCCAGCGTGTTTTAGCCACGTTGTACATCAGCGTGGCTGCTGTTCAGCATGGCGTAGAGGACAGTCGCGTGGAGTGTTGTAGAGTGGAATGGGGAAAAGTGCAGTAGAGTGTTGTAGTGGGGAGTGGTAGAGTGTGTTATGTACTGGAATAGCATAGTGTGGAGTCGCGCAGAGTGGCATAGAGTACAGTGGACTGATGTAGAGTGCATTGGCGTAGAGTGTTGTAGAGTATACTGGCATAGAGTACAGTGGCATTGAGTGTAGTTGCACTGAATTCAGCGGCATACAATGCAGCGTCGTAGAAATTAGTGGCTTAGATTAGAGTGGTGCATAGTGCAGTGGGGCCGTCTGGAGTGGCATGGAGTAGAGTGGTGCAGAGTAGAGTGCAGTGGCATAGAGTAATGCGGAGTGGAGTGGCACAGAGTTCAACAATGTAGAGGACAGTAGCTCATAGTAGTCTTGAGTGGCATAGAGTGCAGTGGCATAGAGTGGTGCAGAGTAGAGTAGCAGAGAGTGGTGCAGAGTAGAGTATAGTGCGGTAGAGTGCAGTGGCATAGAGTGTAGTGGTACAGAGTGGAGTTGTGCAGAGTAGAGTGACATACAGCTCGTGAAGGAGAGTGCACTGTTGCAGAGTAGAGTGTCAGAGTAGAGCGGTGTAGAGTGGCATAGAGTACAGTGGCGTACAGTGATGCAGAGTAGAGTGCATTGGTGTAGAGTGCAGTGGTAAAGAGCAGAGTGGCTTACAGTGGAGTGGCGCAAAGTGGAGTACAGCGGCGTAGAGTGCAGTGACAGAGTGCAGTTGTGTAGAATGCATTGGCGTAGAGTGCAGTGGTTAAGAGTAGAGTGGCATAAAGTACAGTAGAATACAGTGGAGTGATGTGGAGTAGAGTGCAGTGGTGAAGAGTAGATTCTTTCAGAGTAGAGTGAAGTGTAGAGTAGGGTGGTGCAGGATAGAGTGCAGTGGCATAGAGTGCAGTGGAGTAGATTAGAGTGGCATACAGCTGAAATGTGTAGAGTGCAGGGGCACAGAGCTGTTACATAGTAAAGTGCATTGAGGTAGAGTGTATTGGCATAGAGTGCAGTAGCGTAGAGGGCAGTGCTGCAGAGTGGCATGGAGTACAATGGTGTAAAGTGGAGTTATGCAGAGTAGGCTGGTGTGGCTTAGACTTGAGTGGTGTAGAGTGCAGTGACAAAGAATGCATAGGTGTAGGAT
Organism: Pleurodeles waltl; assembly: GCF_031143425.1. NCBI lineage: Eukaryota > Metazoa > Chordata > Amphibia > Caudata > Salamandridae > Pleurodeles > Pleurodeles waltl. The sequence continues at coordinate 1,008,248,813 of NC_090449.1, read as the reverse complement.
AGAGAGCCAAACAGTGCATTGGCAAAGGTCGGTACAGGGTACATTAGAGAGGTTTATAGTGAAGTGTAGAGTGCAGTGGCGTAGGGAGGACTGGTGCAATGGCGTAGAGTGGTGTAAAGTGTAGTGGTGCATAGTAGAGTGCAGTGGTGTAGAGTGGTGCATAGTAGAGTGGAGTGGCATACAGTGGAGTATTCACTGTGTGGTAGCACACTGCCATTCCAGACAACACATTTTCGACTGAAATGACCATTACATTTGAACAGACATACTAATAAACCTATACAGTGCACAGACGAAAATGTGTGGAAATTGCATCATCTGGTGTAATGATTTGTTTTGATCATATTAAAGTATTTGTTTCCAACACACTTCAGAAATAACAAAAAATGTACTTAATTTGTGTTCTTAATTCTGATATATTCTAAAATGTTGTTGTGTGCTAAAAAAACCTCTTTCCTACACCTAGTATCCAGCAAGATTGTCACATAAATCCTCTCACTTTGAAGTCAGAGAAAGAAAAGTAAACAAGTGCCCTCAGAAAACAGTGCCCAACATGCTTGTAGAAAGTTCATTTTTGTATGGATCCACTGAATAGCCGTCTAATTTCAGTTTCTTCGACTTCAAAGTGGCATTTGGCACCTGGCAAGCTCATTAGAATAATGAAGCGTAGACCAAAGCTTTTGAAACTAGGGTATTAACAGGTGTACCAACTTTCCTCAGGCAGCTAATTTCCTTTACAGGTGCCAGGGGACCCTCTTCTATTGTTCTGAAATCACAGCATTTTAATAAACACATTGCAAAGTACTGGAGTTTTTATTGACTGTGTGACATTGAATAATCTAATCCTGGCTACCTGATTGTAAAAAGTCCGGGACTCAATGGCCACATCACAAGCTAACTGTAATCAGAGGAAGTATTGATCAAATACTGTAAGAATTCAAGCAATAACAACTGTGTACGTTACCCAAGAGAGGAAAACAAATGCATGATGACTGAAAGAAGAAAGGTAACACAACGTAGAAAACCAGGGCAAGAAATATAAAGGTGATTAAGGAACAAAATGTATTTGATAGGACTGCATAACATATGCAAATAAATTTACAGTTTGCCAGAAGCGTATGAGCAGACTGAAATAGAGTTTCCACAGTTAGGGCTTTTGGTCTCTTAGAATGTCTTCTACCAGTCAGAGATCATGAACCATCGGTTTGTAGATGAGCAAGAGGACATATTCCCTTACTCTCTGCACAAAAATTTTATGTGCACAAGTTCAAAGAAATGTAGAAGTGGCCACTCCTCTGTCCACCACCAGATACATGCGAATTCTTCACAAATCTTGCTGTGCAACAACTTCTAATCGTTAATCTCAAGTAGAATTACCAAAACGTCATATGTTTTATTGCACTATCATCCAGTACTTGCTCCAGCTAGCCATGTTATTACAAAATATATATCAGATTCTTTGTGCAAAAACAAAACAAAATGGTAGACCTCAATATCCCTCGGAATTCCCTCCCTCTCTGACCAAACAAGTCCAGCCCACAGAGGATCTAATAAAAATACCACTTTACCCTCCTCCCCCCCTTTTCAAGGTGCAGCACTGGCACATTTTGGACAGGTGGTGATGAAGTAGTTTTTTACAAAGTGCAACAATTACACTAACAATGTTGTCCTGTGACCTGGAACTACCAACCAGATACAGCAATCCTTTTACTGAAAAAAAATCTTAAAATCTTTATAAAACCTTTGGGGACTGCCTTCACCCCTTAAATGAAGGTGAAGGGAGTACCACAGTTTGGGTGCCAAAAAGGAGAAGTATGCCCACCTTTACAGGTTAAGCTTATTCAGGGAATAATGAACAGAAAAGCATTAGCAGACCGTAAAGGCCGGCACAAAGAGGAGATGTAAAATTTATCTGCTATCATTTCAGAAACTACCTTATTGTAGGCCCAATGTGACATGCACACAATTTTGAATTGAATTATATTATCAAAAGGTATACAGTGCAAAGTCTTCAATATAGGGACAGTGGGCTCATTATGCGTAACATATGAAATTTAGCGGCCCAATTGTGTACTCTCAGTAAACTGGCTATTGCCTCAATTGATAGCTGCAGGTATAGAGCTATAAAACAGTACAAGGGCGATAGAATGGTGGCTTGAACTACCTTTTTATGAGTCTTTTTGAGAATCATTTGGAGTACTTTAAACAGTATCCTCAAATATAAAAACAGGAAGCTGAACCCAACCTTATTTATTTGTTTATCCATAGTAAAATTGTTATTAATCATCACCCCCAAATTTCCAGTTTCTGATACTAGGTTTGGAGGGTCATTTAAATCAGCGGGCCACCAACTCGGTCCATTGGTGATAGTCATCTTTCCAAAACATAGCAACTTCGTCTTATCACCATTCAGCTTTAGAGCATTGACATACATCCCTTTCATCACCGAGATCAGACAATCATGCAAATTTAGGGCAGCTGTAGATTCATCCACCACCAAGACCACAACGTGGGTATCATCAGCATATGACATAAGTGATAGCCTAAATTTTTATCAATGAAGCTAAGGGAGAGACACGGACCCTAAACAGAGTGGGGCTCAAAATAGAACCTTGGGGTACCCCACACAATAACGGTCTTTCATTAGAAGAAAAGTTTGCAATTAATACCCCCAGAGAATGACTTCATAGGAATGAAGAGAGCCACTCTAGGGGTTTACCTTGCACGCCTACCATCTGTAGTCTTTAGCGCAGGACACTATGTGAGAACGTATCAATCACAGCACTAAGGCCCAACAAGATCACGGCTGCACTACAACCTCCATCTAATAACATCTCGATGTCATCCAAAACTGACACCAGAGTGGTCTCAATACAGTGGAGTGGTCTGAAATCCATGTGTGTTTTATCGAGCACATTATTGACCTCTGAATGCTTCTTCCAATTTCTATCAATATCTCTTTCTAATATCTTTGCAACAAAAGGTACTCGGGAGATAGGCCTTTAGTTCGACAGTTCAAGCAGGCCTGCTGATTGTTTGTTTAAAATTGGGAGAATACAAGCATTCCTCCACTGACTGTCAAGGGCAGACTACTGAACTGACTACACATGTGTAATGATAGGTGCCAGAAACTGCACCGCCAGCAAAAGGTGGGGCATGGGTCTAATGGATCCACCAGGAAAGCCGCCCTCCAGGACCATATCAGCACCATTGCACACTACACCAAAGAGCTCTTTGCCGTAGTCAAAGAGTTTGCCAAACCCCAATCGGGAGCGGCAAACATCCCTCCATCTCAGGACCTCTGTGGTAGACTAGCCACCTTCCTCCACCAAAAAAAGCAAAGACATGTACGATAGTTTCGGACCCCAAGACCCTCCGAGCCCACCAACAACCCTCCAGCTGGGACCCTCCGAACCTTCAAAGATCCTGCACTGATGGACCACCCTCACCATAAACGAGACCCGGTCCATCATGAGCGGCATCAACTCCAGAGCACCTACTGACAACTGTCCTCACCATATCTTCAACAAAGCCAACAACCCCATCGCACCCGGGCTCCGTCACACTCTCAACTGTTACATGGAGACAGCTACCTTCCCCAAGGACTGGAAGCACCCGTGCCTGAAAAAACCCATAGCCGACCCCCTGGACCTCAAAAACTACAGTCCCATCTCTCTGCTGCCTTTCCAAGCCAAGGTCATTGAAAAGGCCATCAACGCACAGTTCTGCAAACACATGGAGGCCAACAACATCCTGGACATCTCCCAATCAGGTTTCAGGAGCAACCATTGCACGGAGCCCACCCTCCTCGCCGCCACAGATGACATCGTCTCGCTCCTCGACCGCAGCCAAACAGCAGCCCTCATCCTACTGGACCTATCAGCCATCTTCAACACGGTCTTGCATCACACCCTCTGCTCCAGACTCCATACAGCTGGCATCAGCGGAAAGGCCCTACCATGGATATGCTCCTTCCTGACCGACAGATCACAGACAGTCAGAACTCCCACCTTACCTGTCTGAACCTATGGAGATCAACTGCAGAGTTCCAAAGGGCTCCTACCTGAGACCCACACTCTTCAACATTTACATGGCCCGCTCGCATCCATCGTCAGGAACCACGGACTGAAGATTGTCTCCAATGCCGACAACACCCAGCTGATCATCTCACTGACCAAAAACCCCACAATGGCCAAGAAGAATTGGGGATGGAAGCTGTCGCCGCCTGGATGAGGGAGAACTGCCTCAAACTCAATGCTGACAAGACTGAGATCCTCATCCTTGGAACTTGCACATCAGCCTGGGAGGACTCCTGGTGGCCTGCTACCCTCGGCATCCCCTACCCCAACAAACCATGGACACAACTTCGGCTTCATCCTGGATTCATCGCTCACCATGACCCACCAAGTCAACGCAGTCACATGCTCCTGTTTTTACATTCTCCGACTTCTCCTGACGATCTTCAAATGGGTCCCAAACGACTGCTGTAAAACCGTAACCCACGCCCTGGTCGCCAGCAGACTCGACATTGGTAGCGCCCTCTATGCCAGCACCACCTAGAAGAACCTGAAGAAAGTACAGCACATCCAAAACTCCTCTGCCAGACTCATCCTGGACATCCCCCACCGCGAACACATCACCAAACACCTAAGAGACCTCCACTGGCTTCCTGTCGAGAAAAGGATCAACTTCAAACTCCTCGTCCACGCATTCAAGGCTATCCACGACCAAGGACCCACCTACCTCAACCACTGCATCACCTTCTACTCCCCCACCAGACCTCTCGGCTCAATGGGCACTAGCCACCATACCTCGCATACGGAAGACCTCGACCGGAGGAAGATCCTTCACCTACCTCGCTGCAAAGAGCTGGAACACCTTGCCTTTTCACCTCAGGCAGTCACCATCATTGCCTCAATTCAGGAAGGACCTTAAGACCTGGCTCTTCGACTGAATCACAGAGGACCGACCTCCTCAGCGCCCTAAGACCCTTACGGGTGAGTGGCTGCGCTCTATAAATCCAATTTGATTTGATTTGAATGGGGAACTCAACCTTATTGCTAGTATTAAGGCTTTTACCGTATTATCTTCTAGTGGTTCCAAGCATATCAACATCAAGTGTGGCATAGCAGCCATCCAGGAATGACTTAGTACCAATGCTTTCATTGGTAAAGTTTTGCATAATATTGCTTATGGCATCATGAAAGGGCGCCAAAAAAAGGATTAACAAAGCTCTGTAGAAGCCCCAACCCCCCTTTAAGAGAAGGAGGAAAAACCAAAATCTTTCAATACTTGGAAGACTTTTTGGTCAGTCGAAGTTCTCAGCCTCTAAGATTTTGTTAAAGTAATGTACTTGCCAGCCTACAGAGTTTTTATTGTTTAAAACTTTTTAATTTAGATTTGTAGATCTTTACACCTTCCTCTGCATATCCAGTGTGCCACTTACGTTCAAATATCTCACATCGCTTTTTTACAGTAATCAGTTTTGAGGAATACCAAGGAGGAGAAGGGTGCTTCCGTTCTTGTGAATAATGCAAAAGACAGAGTAAATCTATTATTCCTCATTTTAACAGATGGCGTAATGCAAAATGACATGAACAGGGTTTGAACAAAAATTATAGTAAACTTGCCACTGTTTTAGGGATTTACAAAATGGGAAAGTGAACAAAAGTGAACAAATGCAAGTTGCTTCACTTTCGAAATACAAAATATAGCACAACCTCGAAGGCTTAATCTGGTTATTCAATTTTGTGTTGTGCTAGCCAGAAACAGTGACACCATCTTGCTCCGTTCTAGCCCAGGTTCAAAGGTTTTGAGGGAGTAGTGGTAAGACGACAGGTCAGCCAAGGAGGATCCAAAGGCTAGATGAAAAGTCCACTTAGAGAAGCGTGGCACCATGGTTCGCCATCAATGTGTTTAACATGAGGAAAGAGGTAGATGCTGGATTTGCCGGTCCCCAAGGTGATGAGATGGGTGTTTGCCTACATCCGCTGGCTCGCCCTTCTGTGGTGCAGTAGTGGTACAGAGGTGGTGCCGCAGTAGTGGTTCTTTCCCCCATGCGTATAAATCTGGCTGCCACTTTGGGGCCAAACACATTTTACATTGTGAATCTATGGGATATTTGGTTGGAGCAAAAAATATTTTTTTTCAACCCTCTCTTGTTACTGAAACAACAATGATGATAATATTTCTCCAGTGCAACCTTTACATATAATGTTCATATCTGGACAGACGCATTTCATACGGCACAAGTACCCTTGTAGAATCTCCTGGAATAGTAGTGTACATTCACTACATGATCCCTTATTTATTGTCTTGCATAGTGTGGACTGCATAGCTTAATTGCATCTCAGTACTTGTATGAAGAAAAGCTTTAAAAGAAGCAAGATGGAAGGTCAGCAGAGACTGAACAAAGCCAGTCTCATCTGTTCTTGCGTTTGTTGTCAGTGATCACTCAATCAATCAATCAAACCAAACTTGTAGAGTGTGGATTATCACCCATAGGGTCTCAAAGCACTGTGGTGCCTAGTGTCCAAAGTGTCTGGTGTGGTGTGTAGGTCGTAATTATTTGTTTTGCAGCTATGATGGGGGCAGATGCATCTCAGAACCTGAAGATTCTGGTCTTGATGGGTAGCAAGCGTAGAGTTCTGTACTACATAACCTACTTGTAGAGCAGAGTTTCTTGGTCGGGATCCACTGGTGGATCGTGAACTGACTTTTGGTGGGTCATGAAAGTCCAAGCAATAAAAAATGCCTTAAAATTCTGTATTTATCTTTTGATATTTGCTATACTTAAATCACAGAGGTCATATGTCAGGCTATGTCTTCTGACAAATTGCTGCTTATTTTTTTAACATGGAGACTGGTGTTTACAAACTCCTCTCACTTTCCAGTCAAAGAAAACAAAATATGTGACAATCTTGCCGGGGTACAAAGAATGTGAAAGGAAAGGCTGTTAATAACTATAAATGATCTGTACACAATCAGCAGTTTGGAAAGCAAACATGAAGCACATTTTTTTGTAACTCCGAAGAGTGATGAAAGCACATATCTTAACAGGATCAAAACAAATCGGGCACATTTTCTTGGTGATGGACACATTATAAGTATTAATTGCCACACTTTATCATTTGTGTGCCATTTAGTTTTATATAGTGTTATCAACGAAACTGTAAGTCTGTGAATATTTAGTGGCCATTTCAATGAAAAATATGCTGTCTATATAACAGTACGCTACTATATAATACTTTAGTTACCTTAAAACATTGCCTGCTGCATGTCCATTAAATGTTGGTGAGTTGTGAAAGTTTGTCATGCAAAAAAGTGGGTTTTGGTTCTAAAAACCTTTGGGAAGCACTGATGTAGAGTATTTGTAGAGCAGAGTTGTGCTGGGCAGGTTCTGATGCATAGCGCCTCTATATCTATCAAAAGACTTCAAGATATACATTGCACTAGTACTTTGCACACAATTGCTTTGGAGAACACAAGCGGAATGATCCACGTTGCACTGGGGTTGCACAGCATCTGGCTACTCTGACAACTGAAATACATCAACAGGGTGGAGGAAGGTGCTTTCTTGAGGCCAAGAATCAGTGCAAGCATGCAAAACTTTATGTATGTAACAAAGGTGCAAACTGTTGTCCTTAAGCTAAAGGTATGTACCTGCAAAATCTCAACTGGACATACTGCTACAACAACAAAGGTAAAGCAACAATAAAAACTCCAACGATTTCAATTAATATGTAATGTTTTGGGGTCTGAAATAGTCAGTGATCAGTAAGAAGCATCCCTTTTATGGGGTCTATTTTGTGGCTGTGACATTCCCAGGCACATGTAAACACATCAGGGGACACCATCATGCAAACTACACTCAACAGCATACTTCACTTTCAGGACTTTTTGTGAATGTACATTTTGTTTATCTTTATATCAACACAGGCACATCTGTGTTTTCCAACATTACTATTCTGTGTATCAGTGAAACAATATGCACCATCCTTACTTTTTTGCTAGTCGTAACCCATGTTCTGCTATCGGCTTCACTACTTCTCCAAACCTGTATGCATTCTCCTGGCTCGCATTTCCCAGCAGAAATCGACCATATATTCCCTGAATTTGGAAATAAAATAAAAACAATTTGAGAATATGATTCATTTTATGAATTCATGCTCTACATTTTTTAATGTGTCATGCAGAAAGAGTTTAAAGAGAATGGAAAAATGTTTCATCAAGACAACTGAGTAACTACAGAGCTGCGGTCAAGATGTAGAGGACTCTAATCATAGCCTATTTCCACAGCTCATGCCAAAATCTAGTTGTTTAAGGGACACGTGCTTCAAAAACAATAAATCACTAACCATTTTTGATAAAACCAAGTCCTCTCACTGCTAATGACAGTAGGGTTATTGTTCGGTTTCATACAACAGAAGATCAAATATAGCCTTAGAGCCCGCCGTAGCGGGCTATACCATCCATTAAAGGCCCGCTCAGGCGTTAAAGGCCTGAGCCGAAGATGTGGGCCTTTAACAAGGGAGCGGGACTTTAAATGCCGGTATAGCCCAGCTAAAAGGCTATTAGAACATTCTGCCGCTAGAGGGCAGAATGTTCTAATAATTACAACAAAGTCCTCACAGAGCCCAAGGGGAATGAAATCCACTCGGGCTCAGTGAGGCCTTTGTTCACAGCCAGTGCTGTGAACAAAGAACATTGGAACATTGACGCTTGGGCTTTTACTGGCCAGTAAAAGCCCAGTGCACTCCATTGCGTCCAATGGAGCTTCCAACATTCTATTGTTCTAATATAGCCTTAGAGCCCCCTGTAGCGGGCTATACGGGCAATTAAAGGCCCGCTCCAGCATTAAAGGCCCTAGTCAAAGGCTAGCAACATTCCAATGTTCTAATAAAGGATAAAGGATCTGAAAGCATGGTTAAATGCCTTGGTACAGTTTACTTGGACTAACGATCATTTGAATCCATCCTTACATGTCTACAACACATATTTATTCTGTGCGCCTATTGTTTGAAGATAGACTAGGTATACAAAATACAATTGTATTGGTTAATTTAAATTTCCATTGATTGTGTATGGCATTGTTCATTGGTTTGAATGGGGTAACTCACAAGGATGACAAATTCCCTGAAACTGAAAACAGATTTTCAAAGCAAAGAGTGTGAAAAATATTTCACAAGAAGCCCTGTCCTGATGTATCGCTAATTGGCATTGTTCGTATTATTCTGTGCTTTGTGGGTCCTTGGTTTCATATTTATCTTGAAAGGTATGATCATCCATTGTGTTTGTGCAAGATTTGTGTTTTCTAATTTATCAATAGTTACCATAATAGTAAATATTCCTATTACAAGGTATTAATTTTGGTTCTATCATGGCTGTAAAAATTTGCTTGGATCCTGCACTGGTTTAAAAAACTTAATATTTTAATTTATTTAAAGGGGACCAGATCCTTAACAGGAAAATATATTTAGTTCTTAAAAGTGTACATAGTTTCATGACTGAGCCTAGAAAGAAGGAATCAGATACTTACCTGGAAAATACCGGCCGTCTTAAAGAGGGCAAGAGCAAGATGAAAGTTCCAGTCATTTAACTGCACAGGAACTCCTCTGCGGTGGAAATAAATTGATATCAAGTCTTCAAGTGGTGGAATCACTGCATAGAGAAAAAAAGATTAGCATTTCCATGCTACAAGTATTGTATATTTTAAATGTGTTTTATTGATTGTACAGATTGTAACAATCAAAGATGTATCTTAAAGTGTTCTTAATCATAGATCACCATTGATATTATAATCACTACATATTAACAACTTATGTTACAATTTCTCCATGGTGGCTCGGCAGTACAGTGGAAGAGGGCTGCTAGCAAATCTAGGTACGGTTGATCCATAACAGATTAACAGGATATCCATCACATGTCTAAATTCACATATTTACATTCATTGTATCTAAACGACTACCCTATTGCGATGTTAAAAATCTGGCATCGATCAGCCTTCCATGGACCAAATCTAGACATGCTAATTGAGCACTACATAGCATTTATGTGATTACATAGTAATACATGGAAACCTGCAAACCATAAATAAAAGCTCACCTCTATTTCCTTTTTACAGTTGACTTGTGATGCCTCTGCACAACAAGTTACTTACCTTTGGTAACAATTGATCTAATAGAGACATCTTCTAGTTGCAGATTCCTTACCTTAGAATTTCCCCAGGTGTAAGACTGGATCCATAGGTTTTTCTTCAATCAGTACCCTTGTGTGCCATTAATTGACTCCGTGTGCGTCGTTGGTGTCGTGTTCGCCATGATGATGTGGTGGTTGAATATGGGCACCACCCCAGTTCACTGACGTCAGTTTCCTTCCACAACTTTTCACACCAGTAGCGCAGAGCCATGAAGAACACAGAGAATAGTGTGCCAGAACTAGGGCCCTGAAAAGGAAGTCCCTGTCCCTAGAAATAAGTTCACAGAGCAGGGAGGATGGGCGGGGCGGTAAGGAATCTGCAAATATAATATGTCTTTACCAGATAATTCATTACAAAGGTAAGTAACTTGCTCATCTGATAGAGACTTCTAGTTGCAGATTCCTTACCTCAGAATAGACACCCAGGCAATACCATCCTCGGTGCTGGGCTGCGGACCAAGATCAGACCAAAAAGTACTGCAGGACAGAACGGCCAAAGTAGCCCTCTCTGAGGAGCTGACTGCCCAGACAGTGTTGCTTTGTGAACGCCCACGTTTCTATCTGGCAAATGTGCAGGACCGTAACTCTGTGGTTGCAGCAGTAGCTCTGGTGAAATGGGCACGCAAATACTCAGGGGGTTACTTCTTTGCCAAAGCGTAGCATATCTTGATGCAGAGGACAACCCACCGAAAGATGGTCCGCTTCTGCACCGCCCATCCTTTCTTCACACCTACAAAGAGTTGATTGCCCGCCCAAAAATCCTTTATACAATTGAGGTAGAACATCAATGCTCTTTGTGGATCTAGATGGTGGAGTCTCTCCTCCTCATGAGAAGGATGTGGGGATGTGTAAAAAGTAGGCAAAGTGATGGATTGGCCTACATGAAAGGGCGTGGCCATTTTAGAGAGGGAAAAGGCCCTGTTACGAAGCACCACTTAGTCAGGACGGACAGATAAAAATGGTGGCTTTGAAGAAAGCTTGTAGCTCGCTCACACTGCGGGCAGAGCTGATGGCAATAAGGAAAGCAGTTTTCAATGTGAGGAGCCGCAAAGGACAATTATGTAGTGGCTCAAAAGGAGCACACATAAGGAATGCAAGTAAGAGGTTTAAGTCCAACTGGGGCATTATGAATGGCTTAGGTGGAAACATGTGGGTGAGTCCCTTAAGAAACCTCTCAATAATGGGAGATTAGAACATGGAGGGTTGATCTGGCAGTTTGCGGAATGCGGAGGTGGCAGACAGGTAACCTTTAAGGGTGACCAAAGCAGAGCACTGCTGGGCAAGAAAGAGGATGTGCAATAGAACCTCAGAAAGAGATGCAGAAAGAGGATCAGCAGACTTGTTGGAACACCATGCCACAAATTTGTTCCAATGACAGGTGTATACCACTTTGCTGGAGGGACGTCAGGCTGCCAAGATAACATTGCAGACTTTGGACAGAAGGTGCAAAGCTGTCAACTGCCGCCGCACAATCGCCATGCAAGGAGGCAGAGAATGGAGAGGCTCGGGTGGAGAACAGTCCCCTGCTGCTGTGATAGAAGATTCTCTCGAAGGGTCAGTCTGATAAGAGGATCGATGGTCATGCTTAGAAGCTCAGGATACCATACTCTTCGTGCCCAGTCCGGAGCCACAATGATTACTTGGGGTCGTTCTTGATCTTCTTTAGAAATTTGGGCAGAAGTGGTATTGGCGGCAAGACGTAAACGAGGTCTGACTTTCACTCAAGGTGAAAAGCATCACCGAGCGAGTGCAGCCTAGGAAACACCAACGCACAAAACAGCTGACATTGCACTTCTCTGTGGAGGCGAACAGATCTAACCAAGGCCCTCCCCACTACCGAAAGAGACCCTGCTCCCCCTCCGGATGGAGATGCCATTCGTGACTGGCCATGCATCGACGGCTGAGTTTGTGTGCTGTGGCACACAGAGAGCCCACCAGATGTTGAACCACCAGAGATATGCCTTGTTTTTCCAGCCATGTCCAGAGGTGCAGAGCCACTACACAAAGGGTGAACGTCCCCAAACTGCCCTGCTTGTTGCAGTACCACATGACAGTGGTGTTGTCTGTAAACACCTGCACCACTTTTCCTTGGAGAGAGGGAAGGAATGCTTTCAATGCAAGCCTGATTGCCCTGAGCACCAGAAGATTGAGGAGGAGCCCAAACTCCACCAGAGACCAGAGTCCTCTGATCTCTGACTCCCCCATATGGCTGCCCCATCTCAGAAGTGAAGCATCTGTAACTACTGTGAATTCTGGTTGGGGATGGGAGATGGATCTTCCCCTGACCCAATCACGATTCCAAAGCCACCACTGCAAATCTTGTGCAGTTCCCTCTGAGATCTGGACCATGTCTGAGAGATTCCCCTGATACTGCAGCCACTGGAATTTCAGGTCCCACTGCAGAGCCCACATATGCAGTCTGGCATGAGTTACCAGTAGGATGCGGCTAAGCCATGAGGCCCAGCAGCCTCAGAGTAATACTCATCGACATCCAGGATAGAGGCTGAAACATCAGTACGATAGCCTGAATGTCCTGGACTCGCTTTTGGGAAGGATAGGCCCGAAACTGCACTGTGTCCAGAACAGCTCTGATGAAAGGGAGCATCTGAGAGGGAGTCAGGTGTGACTTCAGCATGTTTATGGTGAACCCCAGTGAGTGCAGGCGGTTCGCCGTAGTCTGAAGGTGGAAGAGGACAGTCTGGGGAGAGCTAGTTTTTAATAGCCAGTGCAGATGAGCTGCGACCACCGCCATCACTTTGGTGAACACCCGAGGGGTGCTGCTAAGGTCAAAGGGTAGCATGGTAAACTGAAAGTGCTTGTGAATTACCACGAACTGCAAGTAACGTCTGTGGGCAGGCAGGGCAGGAATGTGGATGTAGGCATCCTGCAAGACCAATGCTACCATTGAGTCTCCAGGGTCCAGGGCAGACTTGAGCCACAGTGAGCATTTTGAACTTCTCCTTCTGAGGAAGAGATTGAGGGACCAGAGGTCTAGGATAGGGAGAAGGCCCTTGTCCTTTTTGGGTACCAGAAAGTAGCGGGTACAACAACCACAGTCTACTTCTGGCACAGAGACCCTCTCTATAGCTCCCTTGGCCAAGTGAGCCGTAGCTTCCTCACGGAAAAGTGCCAAGTGATCGTTCGTCATCTGGTCGTAAAATGGTGGCATGGCTGGATGGGTAGTGTCGAAGGAGAGGAAGTAGCCCCTTCAGACTATTTGCAAAACCCACCTGTCCGTCACTGGATTACCAGTGAGGCAGGTGATGGTGAATCCTGCCTCCAACTGGTCCGGGCTGGAGCGATGGACTAAAGGTTTGGAGGCTGCAGACCGGGCGGAGGTGGACTGGGTGACCTCTGGCTCCTTCATCAACAAGCCTGTTGGATTCTGCCCCCATGGCAATGCATGGCTCGGTCGCTGGTGGGAAAGGGACGTGGTCAGGTGCCCCTTCCGTAACCACAGGGACTGAGGGGGACGAGGAGCAGATGCAAGGTCATAGGACCGAGCTGTAGCATGAGACTTCTTAAACCGTGCGAGCGCGGAATCCACTTTGACTCCAAAGAGGTGGGTGCCATAGAAGGGCATGTCCATGAGTGATTGGTGGACTTCCCCAAAAAGCCAGACATCCTCAACCAGGCATGGTGCCGTAAGGCCACCATCGATGCAACCGATCTACCCAGTGAGTCAGTCCAGCCCACAACATATTGTGAACTTGGCTGCATCTCTCCTGTCAGCAACTACTTGGGAGAGAACGGCCCGGGCCTCCTCTGGGACCTGCAGCAGCACCTGCACAACCGTTTCCCATAAAGTATGGGAATAGCGACCCGAAAGACATGTGGTGTTCACAAACCGCAATGCCAGACTGGTGGAAGAAAATAATTTCTTTCCAATTTGATCCAGTCTCTTTGATTGCCTATCTGGGGTTGTGGATGGGAATGTACCCGATGAAAAAGAGACCTGGATGACAAGACTCTCAGGCGTAGGGAGTTGGGTCAGGAATTTAGGGTTGTTCAGCACAGGCCGATAGCAGCGGGCTATTGTCCTGTGCACAGGAGAACCTGTACTGGGTCTGGACCAGTGACCCTGTAGAACATCAGTGAGGGCTTCATTAAATGGTAAAAGGGGTTCCGAGGTGGAAGCCCGAGGCTGAAGCACCTCATTCAGGAGCTTAGTCCCGACTGCCACAGAAGTTAGCTCAAGGCTGAGGACCTCAGCAGCCCTTCTCACCACCATGGAATACGACGCTCCCTCCTCCGTAGCCACAGTAGGGGGAAAAAGCATGCCAGTGTCAAGAGCGGTATCCAGACTGCTAGCTTCGCCCAATTCCTGTGCCCAGTCCTCCAGGCTGGAATTCTAAATGGTCCAGCAACTCCTTCACACTTTCCCCATAGCTGTACCCATAAGAATAAGGGTCAGGTTCCAACCTGGCGAATGTAGGCCACATCGAAGATGGAACCGGCGTTTAGCGATGTCGGTCGGGCTCTGATTCGGGTATAAGTATGGGGTCGACAACTATAGTGGGCCTGACCGACTTGAGATGGGTCAATGTCTTTGCTGGCACCAAGTAAGGTCGCATCGGCACGACCTGCATTGGCCTGGATCCAATAATGGAGTGGTTCCTAACCTGTGGTCCGAGGACCCCTGAGGGCTTGCAAAGCCTCCTCAGGGGGTCTGTGACTGATTAGAAAATGAATATGAACAGATTAATAAAGTGTGTGTAAATAAAGTAGAAAAATGTACAATTGGAATTTGTAAAAATGTACTGTAAGTGTCAAGGAATTTGAAATTGGAGGCTAAAAATTAAATTAGTATCCTCAGATTGATCTGTGGGAGCAATGGCGGTGCATCAAATAGAATATAGTATGGATGTTATGTGGCTTCAATTGAATTTAGAAAAGCTCCAACCTTCCTATTCATTTTTATTTGTTTGCAAATGAAATAAAATGTGTTTGATGCAATGCTTATTTTTTGTATTTTTTTGTGTACTGTTTTGAGGTTCAGATCATCAACAATGATTACACCTGAGTTCCAGGCTTCCAGTAATGACTCAGTGTGGGAGGGTCCCTGGATTTCAATAATGATTCAGTGGGGGTCTCTGGGTTCCAGTAATGATAAAGTGGGGGTCCACAGAAGTCAAAAGGTTGGGAACCACTGCAATAATGGATCCTGAGTGGCTGCTGGCGTGGAAGCTAACAGGGCCCCTCCTACTCCTCTTGGCCAGAAGGTGTGGCAGGAGGGTCGGTCGGTCTGCCCAAAAATGAGGCGCGTGGACTCATAAAACTCCTTGAGTTGGGCAGGGGTGGCTCCGGCTCCTGGAAACACATCGAGGTGCAGAGCCGACCAAGGAACATTCTCTGAGGACAGAGGCCTAGAGCATCGATGTTCCTCCCATGTCGCATCGTCCAAGCGACGGGATGAAGTCGAAGAACATTTGTTCATTTTGATTTCTTCTTGTGACCCGAATGTCCTGAGGACTTAGAGTGTCATGAAGAAAAGTGGTGATGGCTCCAGGAGCGGTCTCATGACCTTCCCAAACGAGACCAGGAGTGATGCGGAACCGAGTGCCCGGCCACCAGGGGTTCTAGGGACCTCTTCATCAAAGCCTTCGGGTCCATGGTCCAGCACTCGTAGCATGACTTTGTGGTGTCTGGAGCGCAACCACAACCCAAACACACGAGGTGCGGATCTGTCGACAACATCATGAGGTGACAGGAGTCGCAGGGCTTGAAACCAGTCTTACGTGACATCCTGGATGCGCCAAAAGAGTGTTAAAAAAAACTCAATAAAACGATCGAAGTCAGTCAAAAAACGACTGAGGGCAGCTCTTCTCCAGGTCAGTGCATAGGCTGGTGCGAAAACAAAAGAACTGACGTCAGCACGCCTGGGTGGCGCCTATGTACGACTGCAACTTCATCACGGCAAGCACAACACCAAAAAGACGCACAAGTGTACTGCTCAAAGAAAAATCTCCGGATCCTGTCTGCTACTATGAAACAATTAAAAGTATGCTTCCGGTCCCTATTCAATGGTGTTCTGCCGTTACAGGCCCTTATGCCTTGGTTTAAGTCTGGAACATTTAAGAGAAGGGCCAAGGGAGAGCATTTTTTAATAGAGAGGTTGGCTAGTTTGGGGCAGACCACATTCTGTCTTCCTCAGGTGTTATCGCCACAGAGTTGTTATCCAGAGGTTCAAATTGGCAGCTGAGATCCCCACCCACAATTTTTAAGACACCCCTATGCGCGGATGCCAGGTGCATGTTAAGTAGCTCAATTTCTGGAGATGTCATTCTATTCCAGACAGGTCTTAAATATATGTTGTAAACATAGGGAACAACATTCTGCGGGAATGTCCATCAGGGTAACACAGAGAATATTTTCAGTAACTATCTCAATCTCCCTTGTCACACAGCTAATGGTGGTGCTAATCCAGGTCATGAGTCCCCCGAGGGACTACCCCTTCCCATTTGTTGTGCCACCTTGCTAAAGTTTATGTAGCCCATGCGGTGGACAGGCATGACTGACCAAGGCTCTTGAAAGAGAGAGAAAGATCATAAATGCTTATTCAATGGCTCCATTCAGGGCAATTAAATTTGGGACCTACCCTGCTATGTTCCGTGAGAGTAAATTAGTGGAAGATATGGGATGAGATGCACGAGGCGTGTTGTAGTCACCTACCTTTCCTGGCACCCCAGTGACTTCAGGTGGGTTGAGCTCTGTACATACGGGTTTGCTTATCCATACCTGGCTATCCTTCCCACTACACAAAAGCCCAGTACTAGGCTGCGCAGGGGGCTTGTGTTGAAGATGAGTATAGAGTTGGGACCCATTATGGGCAGATATGGAACCAGGCCTGACAATCTCAACGGACAATTTAACCAGAGTTGATTCTACTTGCTTTATAATTAACCTATCGCCAAGCTCTCTGATGTCCTGAGAACCAGTTATATAGCCAACTTGATATCTTCCTCCTTCACCCGGAAGGTAGGTACTTTCCTCTGTTGCACCACCCACATGTGAGCACTTGTCTCTACAACACCTTCACTGGTGACTGCATGAGCACACACACAGTTTGGGTCAGTCAGTCCACGCCAGCTAAAACATCAAAATTGCTGGAGACAGGAATACTACAAACCACATGATTACATGGTGGACCACTGGGGGTCAGCACTGGTTCAGATGAGGGTGGGAGTCTGTGCTTTTGTTTATTATCACAATGCCCAATATAGCAACAGGGATTGTAAAAATAACCTAGGAACACTGGGGCAATGCTCGTCCCACCCACCGTTTTGCCTGTTTGCCCAAAAAAGGTGTCTCCTTACCAGAAACCACTCCTTAAAATTGATGACTACACAGTCTCCAGGCGATCCACCGGCCCTGGTCTAGTCCATCCCAACCTTCGGGTAAGAAAACTATTGTTCGCCAGAGAGAGGGGAAAGTCCCTATGACACGCTAACCAATTCAAAGGCTTGTTTGCAAGCTCTTCATGAGTTTCCCTCTGATCCTCTCGTAGTTGTGGGACTCCAATTAAGATAGCCACACAGGGACAAGATGTAGCTGGAAGGATAATCACAGGAAATGTCTGACTGTGCGAAGTTCTGATTTACCCTGAATTCCCGTTAGTGCATTTGTTTCGGCCCAGATGCTCCCCTTGAAGGCTCCTAGTAGCATTTAAGCTGCAAGCTGGCGTAATATCTCTAGATTCCAAGGGACATGGAGTAGCATTAGCTGAATTGTGGCTATTTGGTGCTATGAAAGTGGATGCAACCGTCCCCAGGGAGACCGAGGTGGTTAAAGTGTTGGACACAGCACCCTGCTCACCTGTGGGGACTGGCCTAGTACCTTGGTGGCCAGAAGATAGTATTAGTTTAATATCTTTGAGTCCCTGTTCAATAACTGAGATGTGCCCATTAAACTGGAGTGAGTTCCACATGCACAGTGTCTTTAATGCCGGTAATACAATCCTCTAACAGTTGGGCTGGCCACGAATGCTGTCGAACAGACCCCCTTCAATTGCTGGGCTAGTGAACTGATCCACAGAGGAGGGGACCGTCGTACGATCAATTTCGACACCAGTCTCAACAAGCTTGTTTCGTGCCTCATGTCTTGTCCACTTAGTGATCTTAGAGGCCAGAGGACACATCCAGGAGCACACCTGCAGGAAATGCACTACGGATGACAAACACCAAGGTCGAGCTCGACTCCCGTCCTATTCACAAAGGGCAGCATCAGAGGCAACATTAGGTAAACAAGCTTCGGTGGTAATAGATGGTGTCTGTGGAATCAAAACAAGGTCCATAGACAGTCTCCTCTCTGTCAATTCGATCTCAGTAGAAATAGCCCCCATTGCCCTCTACAATTTCCTACTAATGTGATTTATTTGGAGCAGGAGATGAAACTGAAGATCCTCTGCGCTTTTTCTTTTGCACATGGTGCATGATGGAGGTAAGCTAAAGCTCACAAATGGGCAGTGTGCTCATAGGCTTGAAGTCCAGAACTTCTCAGGCAGGGGGAGCAGTGGGGTATAAAAATGAGTGACACAACCCTAGTGGCTTTGCAGTCAAAGGTGAATTAACAGTAAGTGGCAAGACCAGATGCCTGTTTCATCTCTTAGAACAACATTGTCAGGGTGAAGATGAGGTAAATGTAATGAAAAGCCACAACTTAAGCAACACAGTCTGCCATATGGAGCAAGGAGGAAAACGGATAATGCCACTCACCCGGGTTGATGTCGGATGTTAGGGGGTGACCCAGTTTTTCACTACTGCAAGATCTATCTCTCCCCTATACTAACATTGGAATTATCTTATTACATTTTATAAGTGTAATTTCCAATTAGGACCAGATAAATATTTTGAGTTTGGTGCCTCTGGACTCACAATTTAAAATCACAACTTATGGTGAAGTTGGATTTTCAGTTACAAGTCTGAAAATGTCATTTTTAGAAATATGGCATTTTCTTACTTTAACCATTCTGTACTTCTGCCCGTCTCTCAATACACATCTGGGTGGCTGGCAGCTGGGCTCTTGTGCATTCCCTCCAGACAGTCACACACTAAGGGAGCTGAGGTGTGCCATTACCAGGCTGATAGATTTTCCCAGACTGAATAGAGGGGAAGTTGCACCTGAATAGGTCTGTGCCTGCCCCCATACAAAGAGCTGCATAACCCCCTGTAATGTGTCTGCAGCCAGGGAAGGAAGGGGAGGGACCAAGTGCACTTCAAAGGGCTCACCTACTTAAAAGGCACAACTGGGTATAAGTACTGGACCGCAAGCCCCATGAAATCAGTACACATCTGTCAGGAAGAAGGACTGCTGTGCTGCTGAAAGGACTGTCACTCTGCTGGATTCCTGCTTTTGCTGAAATGACCTGCTGTCTGCTGCCCTCCTGCTTGGAACTGAGAAGGTCAGGACCTGCATCTCTTCATCCCAGAACCAAATTCACTCCAAGGGCTTGCTGGCTTGACTCCTGTTTTTGAAATCTCAGAGACACAAAAGACTTCCGACACTCCTGCTACAGGTCCTGTACCCGTTTCCAACCAGGTTCTGATGGCCAAGAGGTGCCGATATAGTCCTGGGACCTTAAAAGTGGTTTGTGGCTCCTGAAATCAAGCTTTTGGGTTCTTGCTACCACAATTGAGTCCGCTTGCACCGGAACTGTGCCGCTCTAACAAAGAATCAGTGTGAGCCACTGAAACTTTGTCTCTTTGCACAGCCGCATCACAACTCGCGACCACAAGGCTCCAATCCACCTGTCTGTGATGCCTGGCCAACTTCTCACACCCGTGGACCACCACCAGCAATGCTTTCCTTGCACCAAGGAAACTTGTTCCTCATGAGTGGGAATTTTATCTCAACTTGAGAAGGTAAAACTGCAACTGGACTTTCCTGGGACTGTATTAGACCCGCGCTCCATTGCAGTAAGATAAACTTTTGGATTTCACTCAGTCTAGAATGACAAAATAGCCTTGGTTGGCCCGTTATGCTTCTATGCATTATCAATAAGTTTATTCTTGCGTTTGCACTGTTTTAAGTGTTGCAGATATACTTTACACATTGCCTCTTAAGTTAAGCCTGACTGCTGTGTGTCTAGCTACCAGATGGTGAGCACAGGTCAACTTTTAATGAGTATCTAACTTACCCTGACTAGGACTGTGGTTCCTGCTAGAACAGGGTGCATACCTCTGCCTACCAGAAACTCAATTTTTAAAAATTATTTTTTGTTTTTAGAATAAGAAATCTGAAGGAAAAACTAGTTCTGTTTTCCATGTTTTCTATGTCTCCATGTTTGAACTGCAGTTGTAATTATGCTATGTGCTGTGATTATAAATGAACTCAGCCTTTGGCTTCTTTCCTCCATATTGCCACAGAACTCATCATGACTGCCAATTTCCTTATAATGAATGGCAAGAGGTACCTTATCCCATATATAATGCATGGGT
Organism: Pleurodeles waltl; assembly: GCF_031143425.1. Lineage (NCBI taxonomy): Eukaryota > Metazoa > Chordata > Amphibia > Caudata > Salamandridae > Pleurodeles > Pleurodeles waltl. Next base: position 1,008,228,180 of record NC_090449.1, on the reverse strand, counting down.
TGTGTAATCCCTGTATATTCGCCTGTCTCTATTTTGTTTATAACATAATAACAGCAATCAGAACTCAACTGTTATAAGTTACTACAGTCTTGTTCTGAAGTCACAATGCCTGCTGCCAGCAGGCCAAGGTGAAAGGTAGGTCAGGCCATGGAGCATAATTCAAGCAGCTGTTTATCAACTAAATTGAACATTGCTTTTCTTTCTTCTGCTCTATTTTTCTACGTTACAATGAAAAGCAGAGAGAACATATTTATTTTTGGCTCTCCTTAGACAGTTGGAGCTAGTCAGAGCTAGAATCTTTCTGCGTGTTTCTACACATTCTGAGCAACTGCAGCTTTTTTTAAACTGACTTCCATTGAGCTGTTTATAATAACTGTTTGCAACAAATACCCAACAAGTTTTTGATGAGTTTAATTTTACACTAAAGGTTCTATTTTTATTTTTCATGTTTACAAATATGCTTGCGCTTTCATATGAACGAGCTATGCATCAAGGCGTTAAGTGATTTATGGGAAAGGCGATGGTGTGAACATGTATTGTATGGGATAAAGTACCCCCTGGCATATATAATAAGGATCCTGCTAGTCACCTCGGAGTTCAATAACCTTATAAAAGGGCTCGGCCTTTGGCCTTGTTCCGCTATATGATTATCGAACTACTCAGTGACTTGCAATATCCTTACAATGTACAGCAGGGGTTACTTTATCCCTTATACCATCTTATAAAATGATGGCTCAAATTACTCAACCTCAAAATAACCCAAATCTAAAAACAGTGTTATGAAATCAAATGAGTAAATACTTTGGGTTGCACTCCTGTCCATTGTTTTTGATTCACTGTGCTGCTCCAGACAAGGACAAACCATATGCATATCAGTATAGGTCCTGCTCAGTAGGAACAGTGCAGCCCAAAAGGTCAATGGAAACACAACTAACTCCCCGGGAATTTGTTTTTGTTAGGTCTCAGAGAAATCATATGGGCCCCGGGTCTGAGCATGCCTAGCACATATACAGCATCTCACAGGGTAATTTAGAAAAAAAAAGTGAGCTGTGTAATGTTTGAATTAATATCAGTCATTTGTAATCACTTTGGGCCACTCTCCAGCCAGTTATTTTGTCAACCCATACAAGAATATACAATATTCGATTCAGCCTTGATACAACTCCTGCTGGAGCTCCAACCGCAGGTCAAGAAATTACATTTCCATATGTTTCTACATAAGGATACATAATACAAAAAAGTAAAAATACAAGTCTACCTTTTCAATGTTGCATGCAAATGCCAAATCTAGGAGGATGTAGAAGTTATGGTAAACAGATTTTGTAGCAAAGTGCTAAAAGAAAATGATTTTACATATTACAGTAAAGAAAGGTAGGAAAACAAATGTCACACCTTCCACATCCGCTACACTAAAATTCTTGCCAAGATCAATATATTTGACTCCAATACACAACTCATATGGCACAGTGAAGTAAGCAAAATCTGCCAAGGCGTGGCCAATAGTTGAAAGTTCCCAGTCAAGGACAGCCACGACACGTGCCTTAAAAAGGAAAAGAAAAAAAAATGAAAGAAAAAAATTACACATTGAAGTTATCCAGGATTTAAGTATACCAAAAACATTTCAATTGTATTACATGTGTTGGGTGTTTAGGCTTTATTTGGTGCTCCTGGGACCAATAGCTCAATTTTCTCTGCATGAACTTGTGCTGAGATCATGGAACCATTTTGGAACAATGAGCGACTTCAGAGTCTGAAGGCAAAGTATGCACAGACACAGAAACATAACTGCAATAGTACACATTCTGTGGGAACTTTTTCAGGACTCTCAGTTTGTGACACTCAGAGCCTCTTACTACTGGTGTCATAGGGCGTAACCTGACTAGCTGAAAACTGAGAAAGTACACAAATATAGCACTTGAACCTTAGGGTAGTGAAGGCCAGGAGTCCAAGGCTTACTTAAGGAGGTGGTTTGTGGTTAAAGACTATAAACGGAATAAATAATCCACCAGCAATCAACACATCATGCCCTGACCATGCTTTTACATCCCACAGCAAACAATAAATCAATGTCCAGCCAGTGCTTTTGATTTATACAAAGTAAAAGTATGTTACTGTCACATATAACTGTACATAATATGTAGAGGACACTTTGCATGTTATACCGATATCAAAGTTATGGATCACAGTGCATTTCAGGGAACAACCCCTGACGTTTCAGGGGAGAGAGTTAATTCAGCAAATGTGCATAAGGAACTGTGTGATCTCATGGGAAAAGTTCCTGCAGAAGCCATCTCTACTGTATGTCCCCTCCCTTGATATTGTTCACAATGTTACCCAGGAACTGGATGAGTTCTGGTTTGATGAGGTAAGGTTTCCCCACCCACCGGAGTCCCAGGCTACTCAATGACCTATGCATCGTTTGGTATAGTTTGTGTGGCACAAACTGGGCTTGCAGGTGTTAACTGCTAGCAGGAGTTAACCTACGCCACTTGAATTGGTGTGTTTTATGCCTAACCTAAGAGGGGCGAGTGAGTCTTTTTGATTAACCTTGCTCAAGTCCAAGCTCACATCCCTCCATCCAAACAAGCTAGGAGCGCCCCATGGATCGCAGCAGTGATTCTTGGCAATGAGCGATGTTCTTTCTGGTGACAAAGCACCATCCTCATAGGGAAATGTCACTGGGCTACGACCATGAGATGCGGTTGGTTTTTAGTTTGTGTGTCATGCTTCTGGACACTGTGGGCCTGATTACAACTTCGGCGGAGGGGATTACTCTGTCCCAAATGTGACGGATATTCCACCCGCTGAATTACGAGTCCATTATATCCTATGGAACTCGGAATACGGCGGGCGGGATATCCGTCACATTTGGGACAGAGTAATCCCCTCCGCAGAAGTCGTAATCAGGCTCTATGTCTGTTCAGCGGGATACCACGCATGGTACATTTATTGATCTTTAGGAAGATCTCTCAATCACATTGATTCAGGTCACCCTGGGCAAGGGCACCTCCAAAGCCCTTTCAAAGCAATCACTCAGCTCCTTCCTTTAAAGGAGGCCCTTAAGCAGTCTCCTTAGGCGTGTTGTAGAACCCATCAGGTTGCTAGTCCTGAACCTAACAGAGGAAGTTGGTGGTGGACAGTCCTCCCAACAAGCACAACAACATTGCTCAGCTGACACTGGTGCTGGTCCTCAGACTGTAGTAGAGAAATCTTGCACCATTGACTGGAAGTTTCTGTCCCGTCTTTAGAGCAATTATGTATTTCAATTGTCAGCAAAGGGACTGGTTTTGAGCAGTTCCTGCATTTTGAGTATTCCTCATATGCAAGTCAATCCATAGCCTTGGTCTTCAGGTGTCAACAGTAAGATGGGATGGAGTTGGGAGTCTCCTATAATCGGAGACTCAACACAAGGGCACAAAGAAAAGCAATGAAGTCCTACTTAGCCACCTGTTAACCAGGGAACAATGAGGCTGGAAACATCAAGGGAATTTTCATGAGCTTTAAAGCGGACTCCTTCCTTCCACACTAAAATTTGACGTACCACAAAAGACCTCTGAAATATCCTGGAGGTGCCCAGCAGTTACTCTCTCCCTCCATCTTAGGTACCACTGAAATAAGGGAAAACCAAAATGGATTTGTGTGTGGCAAAAGCCACATGTCATATACACTCCATATAAAACCTCCACACACAGAACCCACATGTACACAAGTGAGTCATCCATGTCCCACATGGATGGAGCAAAGGACCTGGTTGCACAGGAATGGCAGATCAATTTAAAAATACATGGAAAGACAGTAGTCGCGACTCCTGGCACATAACAGGTACAAAGTCCTGCTCTGCCAATATCACCTGTCAGTCTTCTCAGCCACGTGATCTGAGAATAGTGAAAATCAGCAAAGCATGGTGCACATGGTGTGTTCCTTGGGGCCACAGAGCACCGGTTGGGTTTGCGTTCCTTGTCACAAGCTACCCTCAGAGAAACATGCATGAATGTTCTCAATGAAATACTTTGTCACAATCTACCTATCAATTAAATTAATAATAAATGTACAGCGAATATTTAACAAGTGTGCAGTAGTCAAAAGTCAGATTGACTTTTTTTTATTATTTCTTCTTTTGTGACTATGTATTTAATATGTGTATATGATAATTTTTTAACAAATTATATATTTATTATCAGATTAAATTTATAGATATTTTTCCTAGACGTTTGGTATCCGTACTTGATTTTTTTCAGGCTCATAAGTGTGTTAATAGATAGAATGATAGAGAGTATGATGATGCAAATGTGAGTTTGTGTTTCTGTTTTTTATTACACACCTAGGGAAGTAATTGTGAATTTAGTTTAATTTAGCGCAGCTCTGCTAGTGTGTAAACTGGTTTCAGTGGCATGCTGGTAAAACACTTTAAAGAATTTCAACAAGATTCTAGTTTAGTCATTAAAGAAGCCGATTTAGGTGGTGATTACATTTTAGTAGTCCCTACAGATTAAGATAGAGAGGCCATGATGCACTAATCCAATCCTCTATGCTACATGCAATCATGTCAAACAAGGTAGCATCCTGACGTTGACCATCCTATAGCACCCAGATGTTGATCATCGCACAAAAAACACGGGGAAAACGAAATCATGCAAGTATGACTCAAGGAAATAGAAATGAATTTCAGCATTTGCCTTTCCATTACTGGGTGTTCCAATTGTCTACCTTTAGAGAAAACCCTAATAGTGTGGCTCTTATCTCTACAGAAAAACAAATGTACACATTCACTTCTTCCTCTCGCTCTTCCTTGGCTTAGAGGTCACTATCATCCCCTTCCGAGTGCACTGATTCACAATTAGGAGGTCGGTGTCACATTTTAAACTATTATAATGAAGTGTCTTAGCCTATTCTTCCCTTTTCACCCTTCTTTTCTCTGAGCCAATTTAACATGCAAAGTAAAATGAACTAACCTCCCACTATAGACCAACAATTAGGAATTCTAGAACATAACATCCTTGATTTCTTCTTCCATTCGTCCATCAAAAAATAGTAGCCTACCACTTGTCTTTCCAATTTGTTTTTAACCCCTTCGCTGCCAGGCCTTTTCCCCCTCCTGTGCAGAGCCTTTTTTTGGCTATTTGGAGCAGTTTGCGCTTAGGCCCTCATAACTTTTTGTTCACGTAAGCTACCCACGCCAAATTTGCGTCCTTTTTTTCCAACATCCTAGGGATTCTAGAGGTACCCAGACTTTGTGGGTTCCCCAGAAGGAGGCCAAGAAATTAGCCAAAAAACAGTGAAAATTTCGTTTTTTTTTTTTTAAATTGGAAAAATGGGCTGCAGAAGAAGGCTTGTGTTTTTTTCCCTGAAAAGGGCATCAACAAAGGGTTTGCGGTGATAAAATCACCAGCTTCCCAGCTTTCAGGAACAGGCAGACTTGAATCAGAAAACCCAATTTTTCAACACAATTTTGGCATTTTACTGGGACATAACCCATTTTTACGATTTTTTGTGCTTTCAGCCTCCTTCCAGTCAGTGACAGAAATGGGCATGAAACCAACGCTGGATCCCAGAAACCGCAACATTTCTGAAAAGTAGACAAAATTCTGAATTCAGCAAGGGGTAATTTGTGTAGATCCTACAAGGGTTTCATACAGAAAATAACAACTGAAAAAGAAAAATATTGAAATTGAGGTGAAAAAAACATCAATTTTTCTCTAAGTTTTACTCTGTAACTTTTTCCTACAATGTCAGATTTTCGAAAGCAATATACCGTTACGTCTGCTGGACTCTTCTAGTTGCGGGGATTTATAGGGCTTGTAGGTTCATCAAGAACTCTAGGTACCCAGAGCCAATAAATGACCTGCACCCTGCAGTAGGTTTTCATTCTATGCCGGGTATACAGCAATTCATTTGCTGAAATATAAAGAGTAAAAAATAGCTATCAAGAAAACCTTTGTATTTCCAAAATGGGCACAAGATAAGGTGTTGAGAAGCAGTGGTTATTTGCACATCTCTGAATTCCGGGGTGCCCATACTAGCATGTGAATTACAGGGCATTTCTCAAATAGACGTCTTTTTTACACACTGTCTTACATTTGGAAGGGAAAAATGTAGAGAAAGACAAGGGGCAATAACACTTGTTTTGCTATTCTATGTTCCCCCAAGTCTCCCGATAAAAATGATACCTCACTTGTGTGGGTAGGCCTAGCGCCCGCGACAGGATATGCCCCAAAACACAACGTGGACACATCACAGAAAACAGACCTGTTTTTAGCAAAGTGCCTACCTGTAGATTTTGGCCTGTACCTCAGCCGCCACCTAGGGAAACCTACCAAACCTGTGCATTTCTAAAAACTAGAGACCTAGGGGAATCCAAGATGGGGTGACTTGTGTGGCTGGGACCAGGTTCTGTTACCCAGAATCCTTTGCAAACCTCAAAATTTGGCTAAAAAAAACACATGTTCCTCACATTTATGTGGCAGAAAGTTCTGGAATCTGAGAGGAGCCACAAATGTCCTTCCACCCAGCGTTCCCCCACGTCTCCCGATAAAAATGATACCTCACTTGTGTGGGTAGGCCTAGCGCCCGCGACAGGAAACGCCCCAAAGCGCAACGTGGACACAGCCGAATTTTTGAAGGAAAACAGAGGTGTTTTTTGCAAAGTGCCTACCTGTAGATTTTGGCCTGTAGCTCAGCCGCCACCTAGGGAAACCTACCAAACCTGTGCATTTCTGAAAACTAGAGACCTGGGGGAATCCAAGATGGGGTGACTTGTGTGGCTCGGACCAGGTTCTGTTACCCTGAATCCTTTGCAAACCTCAAAATTTGGCTAAAAAAACACATGTTCCTCACATTTCTGTGGCAGAAAGTTCTGGAATCTGGGAGGAGCCACAAATTTCCTTCCACCCAGCGTTCCCCCACGTCTCCCGATAAAAATGATACCTCACTTGTGTGGGTAGGCCTAGCGCCCGCGACAGGAAACGCCCCAAAGCGCAACGTGGACACATCCAAATTATTGAAGGAAAACAGAGGTGTTTTTTGCAAAGTGCCTACCTGTAGATTTTGGCCTGTAGCTCAGCCGCCACCTAGGGAAACCTACCAAACCTGTGCATTTCTGAAAACTAGAGACCTAGGGGAATCCAAGATGGGGTGACTTGTGTGGCTGGGACCAGGTTCTGTTACCCAGAATCCTTTGCAAACCTCAAAATTTGGCTAAAAAAACACATGTTCCTCACATTTCTGTGGCAGAAAGTTCTGGAATCTGAGAGGAGCCACAAATTTCCTTCCACCCAGCGTTCCCCCACGTCTCCCGATAAAAATGATACCTCACTTGTGTGGGTAGGCCTAGCGCCCGCGACAGGAAACGCCCCAAAGCACAACGTGGACACAGCCAAATTTTTGAAGGAAAACAGAGTTGTTTTTTGCAAAGTGCCTACCTGTAGATTTTGGCCTGTACCTCAGCCGCCACCTAGGGAAACCTACCAAACCTGTGCATTTCTGAAAACTAGAGACCTAGGGGAATCCAAGATGGGGTGACTTGTGTGGCTGGGACCAGGTTCTGTTACCCAGAATCCTTTGCAAACCTCAAAATTTGGCTAAAAAAACACATGTTCCTCACATTTCTGTGGCAGAAAGTTCTGGAATCTGGGAGGAGCCACAAATTTCCTTCCACCCAGCGTTCCCCCACGTCTCCCGATAAAAATGATACCTCACTTGTGTGGGTAGGCCTAGCGCCCGCGACAGGAAACGCCCCAAAGCGCAACGTGGACACAGCCAAATTTTTGAAGGAAAACAGAGGTGTTTTTTGCAAAGTGCCTACCTGTAGATTTTGGCCTGTAGCTCAGCCGCCACCTAGGGAAACCTACCAAACCTGTGCATTTCTGAAAACTAGAGACCTAGGGGAATCCAAGATGGGGTGACTTGTGTTGCTGGGACCAGGTTCTGTTACCCAGAATCCTTTGCAAACCTCAAAATTTGGCTAAAAAAACACATGTTCCTCACATTTCTGTGGCAGAAAGTTCTAGAATCTGAGAGGAGCCACAAATTTCCTTCCACCCAGCGTTCCCCCACGTCTCCCGATAAAAATGATACCTCACTTGTGTGGGTAGGCCTAGCGCCCGCGACAGGAAACGCCCCAAAGCGCAACGTGGACACAGCCAAATGTTTGAAGGAAAACAGAGGTGTTTTTTGCAAAGTGCCTACCTGTAGATTTTGGCCTGTAGCTCAGCTGCCACCTAGGGAAACCTACCAAACCTGTGCATTTCTGAAAACTAGAGACCTAGGGGAATCCAAGATGGGGTGACTTGTGTGGCTCGGACCAGGTTCTGTTACCCAGAATCCTTTGCAAACCTCAAAATTTGGCTAAAAAAACACATGTTCCTCACATTTCTGTGGCAGAAAGTTCTAGAATCTGAGAGGAGCCACAAATTTCCTTCCACCCAGCGTTCCCCCATGTCTCCCGATAAAAATGATACCTCACTTGTGTGGGTAGGCCTAGCGCCCGCGACAGGAAACGCCCCAAAGCGCAACGTGGACACAGCCAAATTTTTGAAGGAAAACAGAGGTGTTTTTTGCAAAGTGCCTACCTGTAGATTTTGGCCTGTAGCTCAGCCGCCACCTAGGGAAACCTACCAAACCTGTGCATTTCTGAAAACTAGAGACCTAGGGGAATCCAAGATGGGGTGACTTGTGTGGCTGGGACCAGGTTCTGTTACCCAGAATCCTTTGCAAACCTCAAAATTTGGCTAAAAAAACACATGTTCCTCACATTTCTGTGGCAGAAAGTTCTGGAATCTGAGAGGAGCCACAAATTTCCTTCCACCCAGCGTTCCCCCACGTCTCCCGATAAAAATGATACCTCACTTGTGTGGGTAGGCCTAGCGCCCGCGACAGGAAACGCCCCAAAGCACAACGTGGACACAGCCAAATTTTTGAAGGAAAACAGAGGTGTTTTTTGCAAAGTGCCTACCTGTAGATTTTGGCCTGTACCTCAGCCGCCACCTAGGGAAACCTACCAAACCTGTGCATTTCTGAAAACTAGTGACCTAGGGGAATCCAAGATGGGGTGACTTGTGTGGCTGGGACCAGGTTCTGTTACCCTGAATCCTTTGCAAACCTCAAAATTTGGCTAAATAAAACACATGTTCCTCACATTTCTGAGGCAGAAAGTTCTAGAATCTGAGAGGAGCCACAAATTTCCTTCCACCCAGCGTTCCCCCACGTCTCCCGATAAAAATGATACCTCACTTGTGTGGGTAGGCCTAGCGCCCACGACAGGAAACGCCCCAAAGCGCAACGTGGACACAGCCAAATTTTTGAAGGAAAACAGAGGTGTTTTTTGCAAAGTGCCTACCTGTAGATTTTGGCCTGTAGCTCAGCTGCCACCTAGGGAAACCTACCAAACCTGTGCATTTCTGAAAACTAGAGACCTAGGGGAATCCAAGATGGGGTGACTTGTGTGGCTCGGACCAGGTTCTGTTACCCAGAATCCTTTGCAAACCTCAAAATTTGGCATAAAAAAACACATGTTCCTCACATTTCTGTGGCAGAAAGTTCTGGAATCTGAGAGGAGCCACAAATTTCCTTCCACCCAGCGTTCCCCCACGTCTCCCGATAAAAATGATACCTCACTTGTGTGGGTAGGCCTAGCACCCGCGACAGGAAACGCCCCAAAGCGCAACGAGGACACAGCCACATTTTTGAAGGAAAACAGAGGTGTTTTTTGCAAAGTGCCTACCTGTAGATTTTGGCCTGTAGCTCAGCCGCCACCTAGGGAAACCTACCGAACCTGTGCATTTCTGAAAACTAGAGACCTAGGGGAATCCAAGATGGGGTGACTTGTGTAGCTCGGACCAGGTTCTGTTACCCAGAATCCTTCGCAAACCTCAAAATTTGGCTAAAAAAACACATGTTCCTCACATTTCTGTGGCAGAAAGTTCTGGAATCTGAGAGGAGCCACAAATTTCCTTCCACCCAGCGTTCCCCCACGTCTCCCGATAAAAATGATACCTCACTTGTGTGGGTAGGCCTAGCGCCCGCGACAGGAAACGCCCCAAAGCGCAACGTGGACACATCCAAATTTTTGAAGGAAAACAGAGGTGTTTTTTGCAAAGTGCCTACCTGTAGATTTTGGCCTGTAGCTCAGCCGACACCTAGGGAAACCTACCAAACCTGTGCATTTCTGAAAACTAGAGACCTAGGGGAATCCAAGATGGGGTGACTTGTGTGGCTCGGACCAGGTTCTGTTACCCAGAATCCTTTGCAAACCTCAAAATTTGGCTAAAAAAACACATGTTCCTCACATTTCTGTGGCGGAAAGTTCTGGAATCTGAGAGGAGCCACAAATTTCCTTCCACCCAGCGTTCCCCCACGTCTCCCGATAAAAATGATACCTCACTTGTGTGGGTAGGCCTAGCGCCCGCGACAGGAAACGCCCCAAAGCGCAACGTGGACACAGCCAAATTTTTGAAGGAAAACAGAGGTGTTTTTTGCAAAGTGCCTACCTGTAGATTTTGGCCTGTAGCTCAGCCGCCACCTAGGGAAACCTACCAAACCTGTGCATTTCTGAAAACTAGAGACCTAGGGGAATCCAAGATGGGGTGACTTGTGTGGCTGGGACCAGGTTCTTTTACCCAGAATCCTTTGCAAACCTCAAAATTTGGCTAAAAAAACACATGTTCCTCACATTTCTGTGGCAGAAAGTTCTAGAATCTGAGAGGAGCCACAAATTTCCTTCCACCCAGCGTTCCCCCACGTCTCCCGATAAAAATGATACCTCACTTGTGTGGGTAGGCCTAGCGCCCGCGACAGGAAACGCCCCAAAGCGCAACGTGGACACAGCCAAATTTTTGAAGGAAAACAGAGGTGTTTTTTGCAAAGTGCCTACCTGTAGATTTTGGCCTGTAGCTCAGCTGCCACCTAGGGAAACCTACCAAACCTGTGCATTTCTGAAAACTAGAGACCTAGGGGAATCCAAGATGGGGTGACTTGTGTGGCTCGGACCAGGTTCTGTTACCCAGAATCCTTTGCAAACCTCAAAATTTGGCTAAAAAAACACATGTTCCTCACATTTCTGTGGCAGAAAGTTCTAGAATCTGAGAGGAGCCACAAATTTCCGTCCACCCAGCGTTCCCCCACGTCTCCCGATAAAAATGATACCTCACTTGTGTGGGTAGGCCTAGCACCCGCGACAGGAAACGCCCCAAAGCGCAACGAGGACACAGCCACATTTTTGAAGGAAAACAGAGGTGTTTTTTGCAAAGTGCCTACCTGTAGATTTTGGCCTGTAGCTCAGCCGCCACCTAGGGAAACCTACCGAACCTGTGCATTTCTGAAAACTAGAGACCTAGGGGAATCCAAGATGGGGTGACTTGTGTAGCTCGGACCAGGTTCTGTTACCCAGAATCCTTTGCAAACCTCAAAATTTGGCTAAAAAAACACATGTTCCTCACATTTCTGTGGCGGAAAGTTCTGGAATCTGAGAGGAGCCACAAATTTCCTTCCACCCAGCGTTCCCCCACGTCTCCCGATAAAAATGATACCTCACTTGTGTGGGTAGGCCTAGCGCCCGCGACAGGAAACGCCCCAAAGCGCAACGTGGACACAGCCAAATTTTTGAAGGAAAACAGAGGTGTTTTTTGCAAAGTGCCTACCTGTAGATTTTGGCCTGTAGCTCAGCCGCCACCTAGGGAAACCTACCAAACCTGTGCATTTCTGAAAACTAGAGACCTAGGGGAATCCAAGATGGGGTGACTTGTGTGGCTGGGACCAGGTTCTTTTACCCAGAATCCTTTGCAAACCTCAAAATTTGGCTAAAAAAACACATGTTCCTCACATTTCTGTGGCAGAAAGTTCTAGAATCTGAGAGGAGCCACAAATTTCCTTCCACCCAGCGTTCCCCCACGTCTCCCGATAAAAATGATACCTCACTTGTGTGGGTAGGCCTAGCGCCCGCGACAGGAAACGCCCCAAAGCGCAACGTGGACACAGCCAAATTTTTGAAGGAAAACAGAGGTGTTTTTTGCAAAGTGCCTACCTGTAGATTTTGTCCTGTAGCTCAGCTGCCACCTAGGGAAACCTACCAAACCTGTGCATTTCTGAAAACTAGAGACCTAGGGGAATCCAAGATGGGGTGACTTGTGTGGCTCGGACCAGGTTCTGTTACCCAGAATCCTTTGCAAACCTCAAAATTTGGCTAAAAAAACACATGTTCCTCACATTTCTGTGGCAGAAAGTTCTAGAATCTGAGAGGAGCCACAAATTTCCGTCCACCCAGCGTTCCCCCACGTCTCCCGATAAAAATGATACCTCACTTGTGTGGGTAGGCCTAGCGCCCGCGACAGGAAACGCCCCAAAGCGCAACGTGGACACAGCCAAATTTTTGAAGGAAAACAGAGGTGTTTTTTGCAAAGTGCCTACCTGTAGATATTGGCCTGTAGCTCAGCCGCCACCTAGGGAAACCTACCAAACCTGTGCATTTCTGAAAACTAGAGACCTAGGGGAATCCAAGATGGGGTGACTTGTGTGGCTGGGACCAGGTTCTGTTACCCAGAATCCTTTGCAAACCTCAAAATTTGGCTAAAAAAACACATGTTCCTCACATTTCTGTGGCAGAAAGTTCTGGAATCTGAGAGGAGCCACAAATTTCCTTCCACCCAGCGTTCCCCCACGTCTCCCGATAAAAATGATACCTCACTTGTGTGGGTAGGCCTAGCGCCCGCGACAGGAAACGCCCCAAAGCACAACGTGGACACAGCCAAATTTTTGAAGGAAAACAGAGGTGTTTTTTGCAAAGTGCCTACCTGTAGATTTTGGCCTGTAGCTCAGCTGCCACCTAGGGAAACCTACCAAACCTGTGCATTTCTGAAAACTAGTGACCTAGGGGAATCCAAGATGGGGTGACTTGTGTGGCTGGGACCAGGTTCTGTTACCCTGAATCCTTTGCAAACCTCAAAATTTGGCTAAATAAAACACATGTTCCTCACATTTCTGTGGCAGAAAGTTCTGGAATCTGAGAGGAGCCACAAATTTCCTTCCACCCAGCGTTCCCCCACGTCTCCCGATAAAAATGATACCTCACTTGTGTGGGTAGGCCTAGCGCCCGCGACAGGAAACGCCCCAAAGCGCAACGTGGACACAGCCACATTTTTGAAGGAAAACAGAGGTGTTTTTTGCAAAGTGCCTACCTGTAGATTTTGGCCTGTAGCTCAGCCGCCACCTAGGGAAACCTACCAAACCTGTGCATTTCTGAAAACTAGAGACCTAGGGGAATCCAAGATGGGGTGACTTGTGTGGCTCAGACCAGGTTCTGTTACCCAGAATCCTTTGCAAACCTCAAAATTTGGCTAAAAAACCACATGTTCCTCACATTTCTGTGGCAGAAAGTTCTAGAATCTGAGAGGAGCCACAAATTTCCTTCCACCCAGCGTTCCCCCACGTCTCCCGATAAAAATGATACCTCACTTGTGTGGGTAGGCCTAGCGCCCGCGACAGGAAACGCCCCAAAGCGCAACGTGGACACAGCCAAATTTTTGAAGGAAAACAGAGGTGTTTTTTGCAAAGTGCCTACCTGTAGATTTTGGCCTGTAGCTCAGCTGCCACCTAGGGAAACCTACCAAACCTGTGCATTTCTGAAAACTAGAGACCTAGGGGAATCCAAGATGGGGTGACTTGTGTAGCTCGGACCAGGTTCTGTTACCCAGAATCCTTCGCAAACCTCAAAATCTGGCTAAAAAAACACATGTTCCTCATTCTGTGGCAGAAAGTTCTGGAATCTGAGAGGAGCCACAAATTTCCTTCCACCCAGCGTTCCCCCACGTCTCCCGATAAAAATGATACCTCACTTGTGTGGGTAGGCCTAGCGCCCGCGACAGGAAACGCCCCAAAGCGCAACGTGGACACATCCAAATTTTTGAAGGAAAACAGAGGTGTTTTTTGCAAAGTGCCTACCTGTAGATTTTGGCCTGTAGCTCAGCCGCCACCTAGGGAAACCTACCAAACCTGTGCATTTCTGAAAACTAGAGACCTAGGGGAATCCAAGATGGGGTGACTTGTGTGGCCGGACCAGGTTCTGTTACCCAGAATCCTTTGCAAACCTCAAAATTTGGCTAAAAAAACACATGTTCCTCACATTTCTGTGGCAGAAAGTTCTGGAATCTGAGAGGAGCCACAAATTTCCTTCCACCCAGCGTTCCCCCACGTCTCCCGATAAAAATGATACCTCACTTGTGTGGGTAGGCCTAGCGCCCGCGACAGGAAACGCCCCAAAGCGCAACGTGGACACAGCCAAATTTTTGAAGGAAAACAGAGGTGTTTTTTGCAAAGTGCCTACCTGTAGATTTTGGCCTGTAGCTCAGCCGCCACCTAGGGAAACCTACCAAACCTGTGCATTTCTGAAAACTAGAGACCTAGGGGAATCCAAGATGGGGTGACTTGTGTGGCTGGGACCAGGTTCTGTTACCCAGAATCCTTTGCAAACCTCAAAATTTGGCTAAAAAAACACATGTTCCTCACATTTCTGTGGCAGAAAGTTCTAGAATCTGAGAGGAGCCACAAATTTCCTTCCACCCAGCGTTCCCCCACGTCTCCCGATAAAAATGATACCTCACTTGTGTGGGTAGGCCTAGCGCCCGCGACAGGAAACGCCCCAAAGCGCAACGTGGACACAGCCAAATTTTTGAAGGAAAACAGAGGTGTTTTTTGCAAAGTGCCTACCTGTAGATTTTGGCCTGTAGCTCAGCTGCCACCTAGGGAAACCTACCAAACCTGTGCATTTCTGAAAACTAGAGACCTAGGGGAATCCAAGATGGGGTGACTTGTGTGGCTCGGACCAGGTTCTGTTACCCAGAATCCTTTGCAAACCTCAAAATTTGGCTAAAAAAACACATGTTCCTCACATTTCTGTGGCAGAAAGTTCTAGAATCTGAGAGGAGCCACAAATTTCCTTCCACCCAGCGTTCCCCCACGTCTCCCGATAAAAATGATACCTCACTTGTGTGGGTAGGCCTAGCGCCCGCGACAGGAAACGCCCCAAAGCGCAACGTGGACACAGCCAAATTTTTGAAGGAAAACAGAGGTGTTTTTTGCAAAGTGCCTACCTGTAGATTTTGGCCTGTAGCTCAGCCGCCACCTAGGGAAACCTACCAAACCTGTGCATTTCTGAAAACTAGAGACCTAGGGGAATCCAAGATGGGGTGACTTGTGTGGCTGGGACCAGGTTCTGTTACCCAGAATCCTTTGCAAACCTCAAAATTTGGCTAAAAAAACACATGTTCCTCACATTTCTGTGGCAGAAAGTTCTGGAATCTGAGAGGAGCCACAAATTTCCTTCCACCCAGCCTTCCCCCACGTCTCCCGATAAAAATGATACCTCACTTGTGTGGGTAGGCCTAGCGCCCGCGACAGGAAACGCCCCAAAGCGCAACGTGGACACAGCCACATTTTTGAAGGAAAACAGAGGTGTTTTTTGCAAAGTGCCTACCTGTAGATTTTGGCCTGTAGCTCAGCCGCCACCTAGGGAAACCTACCAAACCTGTGCATTTCTGAAAACTAGTGACCTAGGGGAATCCAAGATGGGGTGACTTGTGTGGCTGGGACCAGGTTCTGTTACCCTGAATCCTTTGCAAACCTCAAAATTTGGCTAAATAAAACACATGTTCCTCACATTTCTGTGGCAGAAAGTTCTGGAATCTGAGAGGAGCCACAAATTTCCTTCCACCCAGCGTTCCCCCACGTCTCCCGATAAAAATGATACCTCACTTGTGTGGGTAGGCCTAGCGCCCGCGACAGGAAACGCCCCAAAGCGCAACGTGGACACAGCCACATTTTTGAATGAAAACAGAGGTGTTTTTTGCAAAGTGCCTACCTGTAGATTTTGGCCTGTAGCTCAGCCGCCACCTAGGGAAACCTACCAAACCTGTGCATTTCTGAAAACTAGAGACCTAGGGGAATCCAAGATGGGGTGACTTGTGTGGCTCAGACCAGGTTCTGTTACCCAGAATCCTTTGCAAACCTCAAAATTTGGCTAAAAAAACACATGTTCCTCACATTTCTGTGGCAGAAAGTTCTAGAATCTGAGAGGAGCCACAAATTTCCTTCCACCCAGCGTTCCCCCACGTCTCCTGATAAAAATGATACCTCACTTGTGTGGGTAGGCCTAGCGCCCGCGACAGGAAACGCCCCAAAGCGCAACGTGGACACAGCCAAATTTTTGAAGGAAAACAGAGGTGTTTTTTGCAAAGTGCCTACCTGTAGATTTTGGCCTGTAGCTCAGTTGCCACCTAGGGAAACCTACCAAACCTGTGCATTTCTGAAAACTAGAGACCTGGGGGAATCCAAGATGGGGTGACTTGTGTGGCTCGGACCAGGTTCTGTTACCCAGAATCCTTTGCAAACCTCAAAATTTGGCTTAAAAAAACACATGTTCCTCACATTTCTGTTGCAGAAAGTTCTGGAATCTGAGAGGAGCCACAAATTTCCTTCCACCCAGCGTTCCCCCACGTCTCCCGATAAAAATGATACCTCACTTGTGTGGGTAGGCCTAGCACCCGCGACAGGAAACGCCCCAAAGCGCAACGTGGACACAGCCACATTTTTGAAGGAAAACAGAGGTGTTTTTTGCAAAGTGCCTACCTGTAGATTTTGGCCTGTAGCTCAGCCGCCACCTAGGGAAACCTACCAAACCTGTGCATTTCTGAAAACTAGAGACCTAGGGGAATCCAAGATGGGGTGACTTGTGTAGCTCGGACCAGGTTCTGTTACCCAGAATCCTTCGCAAACCTCAAAATTTGGCTAAAAAAACACATGTTCCTTATTCTGTGGCAGAAAGTTCTGGAATCTGAGAGGAGCCACAAATTTCCTTCCACCCAGCGTTCCCCCACGTCTCCCGATAAAAATGATACCTCACTTGTGTGGGTAGGCCTAGCGCCCGCGACAGGAAACGCCCCAAAGCGCAACGTGGACACAGCCAAATTTTTGAAGGAAAACAGAGGTGTTTTTTGCAAAGTGCCTACCTGTAGATTTTGGCCTGTAGCTCAGCCGCCACCTAGGGAAACCTACCAAACCTGTGCATTTCTGAAAACTAGAGACCTAGGGGAATCCAAGATGGGGTGACTTGTGTGGCTCGGACCAGGTTCTGTTACCCAGAATCCTTTGCAAACCTCAAAATTTGGCTAAAAAAACACATGTTCCTCACATTTCTGTGGCGGAAAGTTCTGGAATCTGAGAGGAGCCACAAATTTCCTTCCACCCAGCCTTCCCCCACGTCTCCCGATAAAAATGATACCTCACTTGTGTGGGTAGGCCTAGCGCCCGCGACAGGAAATGCCCCAAAGCGCAACGTGGACCCATCACAGAAAACAGACCTGTTTTTAGCAAAGTGCCTACTTGTAGATTTTGGCCTCTAGCTCAGCCGCCACCTAGGGAAACCTACCAAACCTGTGCATTTCTGAAAACTAGAGACCTAGGGGAATCCAAGATGGGGTGATTTGTGTGGCTCGGACCAGGTTCTGTTACCCAGAATCCTTTGCAAACCTCAAAATTTGGCTAAAAACACATGTTCCCCACATTTCTGTGGCAGAAAGTTCTGGAATCTGAGAGGAGCCACAAATTTCCTTCCACCCAGCGTTCCCCCACGTCTCCCGATAAAAATGATACCTCACTTGTGTGGGTAGGCCTAGCGCTCGCGACAGGAAATGTCCCAAAACACAACGTGGACACATCACATTTTTTCATAGAAAACAGTGCCTACCTGTGGATTTTGGCCTCTAGCTCAGCCGGCACCTGGGGAAACCTAGCAAACTAGTGCATTTTTGAAAACTAGAGACCTAGGGGAATCCATGATGGGGTGATTTGCGGGGCTCTGACCAGGTTCTGTTACCCAGAATCCTTTGCAAACATCAAAATTTGGCCAAAAAACACATGTTCCTCACATTTCTGTGGCAGAAAGTTCTGGAATCTGAGAGGAGCCACAAATTTCCTTCCACCCAGCGTTCCCCTAAGTCTCTCCATAAAAATGGTACCTCACTTGTGTGGGTAGGCCTAGCGCCCACAAAAGGAAATGGCCCAAAACACAACGTGGACACAACATATTTTTTCACAGAAAACAGAGGTGTTTTTTGCAAAGTGCCTACCTGTGGATTTTGGCCTCTAGCTCAGCCGGCCCGGGGGGGGGGGGGGAAATGCCCTAAAATAAATTTGACCCCCCACCCCCCCCAAACCCCCCCTGCCCAGGAGCGACCCTTGCCTACGGGGTCGCTCCCCCTGCGTGACATTGGCGCCAAAAAACAAATCCCCGGTGCCTAGTGGTTTCTGCCCCCTTGGGGGCAGATTGACCTAAAATCGACCAATCTGCCCCCAAAGGGGGCAGAAATGCTCTAAATACAGTTTGGCCCCCAGGGGAGCGACCCTTGCCTGATGGGTCGCTCCCCATCTCTAAAAAAACAAACATACAAAAAAAAAAACACAAAAAGATTTGCCCTGGCGCCTAGAGGTTTCTGCCCCCCCCTGGTGGCAGATCGGCCTAATAATAGGCCGATCTGCCCCCAGGGGGGGCAGAAATGGCCTAAAATAAATTTGCATCCCCAACCCCCACCCCTACAAGGTCGCTCCCCTTGCGTGACGGCGCAAAAAAAAGATCCCTGGTGCCTAGTGGTTTCTGCCCCCCTTGGGGGCAGATCAGCCGAATCAAAATAGGCTGATCTACCCCCCAGGGGGGCAGAAATGGCCTGAAATATCCCCCCCCCCCCAGGGAGCGACCCTTGCTTAAGGGGTCGCTCCCCTTGCGTGAAATTCACGCAAAAAAAAAAACTCCCTGGCGTCTAATGGTTTCTGCCCCCCACCTAAAAAAAAAGAAAACATCACCAAAAAAAAGAAAAAAAAAAAAGCTCCCTGGTGCCTAGAGGTTTCTGTCCCCCCTCCCCCCGGGGGCAGATCGGCCTAATAATAGGCCAATCTGCCCCCAGGGGGGGCAGAAAAGGCCTTCCTAAAAAAAAATATCCCCCCCTGGGAGCGACCCTTGCCCAAGGGGTCGCTCCCTTTTGACAGTTTCATTCAAAAAAAAAAAAAAAGCCCTGGTGTCTAGTGGGGTTTCAAAAGCCGGATTGCAAGCAATCCGGCTTTTGAAACCCTGTGAGAGACTTCAAAGGGAAGGAAATACATTTCCTTCCCTTTGAAGCCTCTCGGGGCCTCCCCCATGGGATTGAAAGAGAAATGCAAAAGCATTTCTCTTTCAATCGCGCTGGAAGCTCTGCTTCCAGTGCGATGGGGGAGACCCTGTGACTAATCAGCGCGCGCTGGCGTCACCGGGGGGGGGGGGGGAGTTGGGGGGGGTGGGAGATGAAGGGCTTCCCCTTCCATCCCTGACTTTGGGGGGGTGGGGGGAAGCACACAGAGGGAGCGAGAGCGCTACCTCTGGGCTGTGTGCAGAGGACGTAGTGGTTACGTCCTCGGCACAGCAGCACTGTGCCGCAGGACGTAACCACTACGTCCGCGGCACAGAAGGGGTTAAAGCTGGTTGTTTACAATTATGCCATAAGCAACTCACCAGGTCTCTAGATCATTGGCTCCTTCCCATAATCTCCTATTGAACTATTGTAAATACCAGCATTCATACATCTATTTGAACTGAAGTTAGAAACTGATAAACATATCCTGAAACATGGCCACTCACATCTATAAAGTGTGTAGCATAGGACTGTGCTTCCTTCAGGAGTCACCATAATAAGCAACACTTTAGTTTAAAAGACTTGTACAATAGGGAGACAATTCATGAAGTGTAACAAGGATTCCTTGTCTCCTGTTTGCTTCTCCTCAATATCTCACAGGAAAGGTAACTGGGCTCCCTTCAGTGCATCACCAACAACCACTTGTATCAAACTTGAATGCAACTCCCTCACATCCTTCAGATCTGGCTATTGCATTACTCAGATTACTGCAGCCAAACATTGGTGACCTTGAAAACCAAGTTCCTGGATGAAGTAGCATCTGGCCGACTGATTCTTAGAGATGCTTACTTTGAAAATGGAAATTGGTTTAACCTGCAGCAACTTTGCACTGCTGTATTTTGAAGATTTTTCCAAGATCATTCAGGTTCTGCTCTATGACTCTTGAGGACAATTCATGAATGCCTCACAAACAGTGGAGCCCAAACTGTTTTTGGTTCCCAAAGAGAAGATTAGGAACAGCACCCAGAGTTAGGAAAGCCCTACAGATGAAAATAGCTGCTAAAGGGCACCCACAGAAAGTGAAGGTGCCAACATTGAGGAGCTCCTAATATAATCTACAATGAAACTAAATGACAGCACATAAAAAGCAAATGCAAATACCCCTCCCCTCCCTGAATTCAGAATTAAGACAGCACAGCAAACTGACTGACCATGAGATCAGCCCTTTAGTATACTCGCAGCGTGAACCACATGGACAAATTATCAAGAAACAATCATGTTGAGCATCAAGGCAACAAAGCCACCGTGGTACAACTAATTGTAATCCAGAATAGAAGTTTCAAATACAACTCCTCTACTTGCCCCTTTTCTACTGTCAGGTTGACCTTGATGTGGATTCTGGCCTATCACCTAGAAATGGGCGATTCCTGAGGAGCTTGTGAGTGGTGGATGCACTCTGAGAATATACCTTTGAATGGACACATGATGGTTAAAGTTGCAAGTCCTTGATTTTTTGATGATCCCTCGCCCGCCCCTGGACAAGAACCCATGAAATTTTTCACCTACCCCTGCTAGCTACTGACTTCACCTTCAGTTTATTATGTCTGACTGCTTGTTGCACCTTTAAGCTTGAGTTGCTCTTCTGGAAAGACGTCATTTGCTGAGAAGTAAACTGCATCCTATAAGGGACAACTTCAGCGATGATCATAAAATGCAACTAATCGTGAACTAATACACATTTGCTCACATTAACCGTTGCCCAATTGAATGCACTCACAGGACCACAACATTAAATTCCTACCAACAAAGGTATAGTCATACAAAAGAATGCACAAAAGTATAAACACAGTGATTGCACTATAAAGAAAGCCACATTGGTTAAGGAAAAATACCAAATTACAAGAGTGTGCTCACCATCACCTGATTATGGAAATAATACATAGTCAGACTGGACAACCTACATTGTTCTTTACTTACTCAGGCACAGTAATTCACTTTGCAAAGAGGACATTCTTTTGAAAATCATTTGGTGGGATATAACCTTTGTAAAAGTTGACCTAATGTATGCATTTCCGTACTTTTGTGACTTTTTGTCAAAACTTATAGAGACCTTAACTTCCACTGAAATTTTACTTTTTTGTTTAAAAAAATAATGCAATTAGTTGGTGTAGCATTATTGGCTGTAGCACCCACCTCCTTTGGATGAAAAATGATATTGTCCAACCTGAAGTCGCCATGAACCAGTTTTTGTTCATTATCTCTGGCAGGCACATTGTTAATTAACCATTCAGACAGGTCATTCATAGCCGGGATGTCCTTATTTCGAGATCTCTCATACTGTGCTTTCCACGTTAACACCTAAGGTAGCAGGTACGAAGAACAAGATCAACAGTCAGGGGCATGAAGCACAATATACCATAATACATACTCAATATAACCAACTGTAAAGCATAGCTAACATCAAAATGTCAATATGATTAAACATTAGAAAATTAGACATCAAAATAAGGTATTGCACAAGGAAAACACATTCCTTATTTAATTCCCAGCTAGAAAAGACACACAGAAGCATTACAAGTGTGTCCAGTATGAAATTCCTGTATTACTAAGGTTTGGACATGTAGTTGTGGATTATGACAATATTCGTTTTCAAATATCATTGCACACAAAACCCGAAAGGCTTCAACTGAAGTCCCTTGGTGCTTATGGGATATAGAAGAATTGCTGCAGTATCTAACAGTGATGAAAATTCAATGAACTAAATAGTGAAAAATATCATTGTCCAAGGCAGTGTATGATGTGAATGGTGTGCCCACATTGTGAAACTATGTGAGCAAGACCCAAGGGATATGGGGGAATGAAGGCGGTTCTTGCACGGTGAATTATTGCTTATCCTGTCAGCTATGGGTCAGCATAGACCCACAAGTGACAGAAAACTTCAATCTATGCTGACACAGCTCAGTGGGAGCCACAGTCCGCATAATATTCGCTCTCCTCTCTAAAGACTGAGAGTGAAGAGCAGGCAATTGGCCGGGGGGAGGGAAAGGAAGGCCAATGACATCCACTACCCTTGTTTATCGTCTTCCCTGCCGAAGTATTCTTTTTAAAAGCCCAGTGCCTGGGTAGTGGATATCACGAGGCAGGATATCAGGCATATTTTTAGGTCTCACTTACAGACAGCTTATCATTGGTTGGCTTTCTTGTCACTCTTTTTCCTTGCTTTCTATTCAATTGTTTTTCTTTCTCTTTTTGAGTATGTCCCTCTATTGGAGCATAAATTCTTTATCATCCTTTGGACTGAATAACTTGATTTCTTTCACTGGTAGCAACAACTGCGTTTTTCACTTTCTTTGAGCACTCCCTGGGAGCGCATACGTTTTCTAGCTTCCCATCAAATCCACATCCCTCATGAATGCAGTGCTGCTCCCTACGCCTCCCAACTCACCTATAAAGGCACAGCAACAGATAACTTTTTGCCATGGTTTGACTAAAGAGCAAACTTTATTGATTTGGTTTTTGTGAGAAAGTGGATTATTAGTTGAAGTGGATGGTAGTTCCCTTCAAGTATGCCCAGTTAGGTCTCAATAATTTCAACCCGACCTCAACCCCTGGTAGCATTTGCAGACAGCAGACAGGCTTAACTTAGGAGAAATGTGCAAACATTTTCAATACCAAAAGATGTCGAAAATAAAAACACAATTAAAAATTCACTCCAGTTCTTGAACGTAAAGAATGTTTTAATTAATATATAGGCACAAAAACTACAGAAATCCAATGAAGGGAACCAGAGATATCATTTTTTAACAGTTTAAAATAATTCTAGAACTAAAAGCACAACCAAAGCAAAAAGCACCAACTACAAGTATCTGGTTGTGCTATACCGGGAAAAAGCCAAAAGTTGAGGCTGACTGCAACGTAGAGCAGGCTGGATGCAGGGACCAGGTTCAGTGTGGTGGAAAGTTTACTTCCTGGCTTAGTAATTTTTCTGCAGAAAATTCCTTGTTAATGAGGTCATTGGCAGGTCAGACTGCAGGCTGGATCTCAAGTAAGGATCATAGTTGGTAGCCAGCTAAAGTGTGGGTCACTGGTGGGAACCTCAGCTCCTGTGGGAAATTCAAGGATCTCGATGTCTGCTGCAGAAAAGCTCGAGTGGGAAAGTCTGAAGTTTGGGCCCAGGAACGCATCATCGATGACCAGGTGTTTCTCTGCATTGGCCCCTGTAATAGTCCTCTATATTCAGACTTACAAATTTGTCTAGAAGTCAAGCTTCTTATAGCAGGGCAAACTGACAAGTTAAATCCGACCAGCTGTATGATGCACGCAATCCCTTTGTAGCCTCCGTTTCATTTGGTAAAAAGTTCAGGAAAAGTTTTTAAGTGTCCAGACTTGCAGCTTTGAAGGGGACAAAGTACACCCTAACATCAGCCATTGGCCCAGGTTCTTTTTGGGCACTGCTTGGGGGTTAGGACTCAATCTTTCAGAAGCCACCAGCAAGGCCCAGAGGCAAATACAGTTGGAACTGGTCAACTGGGATCAAAAGAAATTTGGGTTATTTGCACATTTTGGGTTCCTGGAGTTTACAGGAGGCTAGCCTACTAGCACTTGCAGTCTTTTCTTCTGTCCTGGATGCAAGTGGGATCAGGTCCAGCCCTTGGGTTTTCTCTCCACATGTCAAACAGCAGGTGCATTCCTTCTTCTGTCTGCCACAGAGCCAGATGTGTTCTGAAGAAGGTATCAGGGGAAGCCACATTTATGCTGGCACTAGCTTGTGAGTGGGGGAGATGCTGATAGGGAAAAAGTTCCCTGTGGCAACTCTACTCATGTTAATAATATTTGTTTAGGGGGTGGCTCTAAACAACTCCACAGTGCACTGATCTGCAAAAATCCAACATGCCAGAACCCCTGCAACCCAGTTATGAAATAGTTTCACACCTATTTCTGCCATCTTTGCTGTCCTGATTACCTGGACAATGGAACGGGAAAGCCTACGTGTGGCCTAAGTCCCATATTTTCTGATACTTCTTTATATATACCCTAAATTTGTTAACATAATCCTTAAAGACACCTCCTCCCATCAAAGTGTCTTTTGTTCCCTTTCCTGGGAGCCATTCACATCTCCTGGTAGGGTGGAATCAGGCTGTCAAGTGACAGCTTAAGGTTAATTCAGAAAGGCTACTAGAGGATTTAGGCAAGAGCAAGGTGACTTTCTAAGGCCACCTTTCCCTTAAGTTGCACAAAACCTGACTTTGATATGATTTAAATATTAAAATCAGTGGTTGAAGTATTTTTCTAGCTAGTCCCTAATTGAACTTAGCACTTACAAGAATTATTGTTTTAATCAATGGGAAAGCCATCTATTCAGCAGTGAAAAGTGACTTTGGAGCATTTTCACTACAATTGTACGTAAAACATACCATGGTCATATTCAGCTTTTTCATAACATGCCCCCATCCTTATTGGCACTTAACACCTATCTTGGGGTGACTAACTGACATTAGAAAGGAGGATTTAGGCCTGTCAAAAGTAAGAGTTTAAAGGGTCAAAAAGGCAGTTTTTAAACTGCCCAGCTAGGCTGCAGTGCAGGCGGAGAGTCATGATTTCACTTGCCACTTTAGCAGTGGCACAGTGAGTGCTGCAGTTCACTAGTCACATTTAACTTGCACTAGAAATGTATAGGTAAGTTGAATATTCATATCAGGGATTAGCCAATTCTACATGTTTTTCAGGGTCAGAGCACATGCACTCGGCGGCAGTGCCCCATTGTTCAGTCTAAACCCAGCAATAAAAATCTAACAGAAAGTGGGTGGGGGGGGGGGGGATTACCACACCAAAATGGCATTTTCTTTTTACAGTTTTGTTTTATTTCTTGAGTTACACATCTTGCATTTAGGTTCAGGTCTTCTGCTTTCACATATTCTTTAAGAATCATCTTACATATATTTGAGGCTGAAGATTATTTTTTACGTAATCAATCAGTCCAGCCATGGAAAGTCAACTAGTTCTATGTTGATGTCCAATATTATCTTTAACACACCATATATGCTTCTTTCTGTCACTCCTAAATCAAACTTTTGCTGCAAAGAACAGGTTACTTACCTTTGGTAACGTTCTTTCTTGTGAATACTCTATCTACCCACAGACTCCTCATCTGAACGTACTCCAAGACGCCAGACTGGATCCAGAAAAGGTTTAACATCGCAATCCTCCTACACACCACTTGATGGAGCATGAGGCTACATGCTGAATCCACACTGCCCTGAAGTGATGGATAAGAGTCACATTTAAGCGACACCACTGAACACCTACACCAGCTTTTTGTCTTTTCCCTTTCCATACCATCAGACGCAAAGCCAGAACAATTGTTGGCACTGGTGTGCTGAAAATAACTTGGGACCTTTTTAGAAGTTAGAAGGAGGCCACATCGCAGAATTGGGGTGGTGAAGAAGTTTACCAATGATAAGCAACTTGTTCTTCTGATGGATAATTCTAATGCAGATTCCTCATCGTAATAATCATTTGGAATAGATAGCAAAGCAGTACCTGCCCAGGTGGAGTGTTTGAGGTGTCTTGCAGGATCGATAAATGCAGTAGTGCTTTGTGAACAGACCCCCACATAGCAACCTGGCAAGTGTCAAGAACAGGCACTCTGCTTCCAAACATAGTTCTTATAGCCTTGGCCTTATTGGAATGGGCTCTTAGACCTTACAGAGCCTTTTTCTTGGCCATCGCACAGCAGATCTTTTGTTTTATTTTACCTCCTTTTTATTGGTTTTATATAGTGTAAAACTACGTACAGCATAAGGAGGTAACACACTATTATATGACATATCACATATAGAACTGTTGAGATCACATTTGGCTCACTAGTCAGCTGGACTCCAGGTCTTGGGAATGGTTCACCATAACTCCCATATTTTCTGATATTTCTTTAGACACCACCTTAATTTGTAAATATAATCCTCAGCCTTGGCACACCAGTCCATGTCCCTTGTCCATTTCGTCAATAAGGGGGCCTTGACTAAATGCCAGTGTAGGCCAATGTCTCGCCTGGCAATAAGCAACCCCGTTGCCACCAGCTGTCTCATAGCCCATCGCTCTCCCCATTCGTTTATAAGTCCCAGGAGTGCAGTCTTAGGGCCTGTGTATGAGTGTGGCGGGCCATAGACCGCCACACTCACAATGGCGGTGTGGATCACCGCCAATGCAGCTGTCCGACCACCACATTACAACCCTGGCGGTCGGACCACAAGCTCTGCCAGGATCTCGGATCCCGGAGGTCTGGAGGTGTCAGCGGTCCTAATCCGCCAGGGCAACTTTGCCCTGGGGATTATGAACTTGTTCTCCACTAGCAGTTTCATGGCAGTACCACCTCCATAAAAAAGCTGGCGGAGAATTGGTGCAGGGGGCCGCAGGGGTGCCCCTGCACTTCGCATGGGTAGTGTAGGGGCCCCCGGGCCAGCACCATCACAATGTTCACTATCTGCTTTGCAGACAGTGAACATTGCAAGGGTGCTGGTGCACCCTGCTGGCTATAGCATTGCAACCAGCTAGATTTCGAGCCGGAGACAATGCTGTAGCCTGTTTCCCGCTAGGCCAGCGAGTGGAAACTTAGGTTTCCGCCCGCCGACCTAGCAGGAAACCCATAACAGCTCCAGCAGAGAGGTCGCCGCATAGGCAGGAGCCACCCTGTTGAAAGTTTGGCAGATGGAGTTTTCCGTCTGCCAAACTCAAAATGGCCCCCACAGGGTCAGGTTCGCCAGGTAAACCCACAATTCTGGACAGGGCCAAGTGTATATAAGACCAGGTAATGTTGGGCATTCCCAGATCATGGGATAAATGCACCCAACAAAACTCTGCACTGGAAACAGTGGGGGTTGTTACCTCCCGTGATTTTATTAAAAATGGTTGGGCTATAGTAAACTTGGCATGAATATTGCAAGTAAATTAGTCTCAGTCTCATGGATACTGCTAAAACGCTAAGGGTCTTCTTCGCCTTCACCCATTCTGTGTCTTCTAAGGGACTGACATCTTGTGCCCATCTGTCCTGCAATTTTTATATTCACTAGTATGTGATACAATTTGAAAATACCCTTCCCATCCAAGGCTGCTAGTGTGATCTTTGCCCCAAAGGACTACAATCTGGTAGGGTGCCTATGTCTCTAATGTGATCTTTAGAAGAAAGGGGCAGTTGAAAAGATCAGTAGAATTGTGACTTACGCATGACGTAAGTCTCTTTTAAATTTGAAAATGGCGGTATGAGGCCACTAGTCCAGAGGTCATCTAATTTAGAAATGCCAATATGATCCCACAAGCAGAAAAAACCCTCTCAACCCATAGGGTGTTTAAGCCCGTTACCTTACCATCACGGACCTCCATTGTCAAGACTTTTCCCCTTTTAAATCTAGTGAAGTGCTTGATGCCAGCACCTCAGCGCCATCAAAGTGGCAGGGGAAATTTGCAGGAAACAAAGAATTTGGTAGATTGACAGATTGCCCAAGGTGGAAAGGAGTCACCTGATGAGCTGAAGCAACCTCAATGAGGAAGATGTTCTTTAAGGTCAGGAGATGCAGAGGAGCAGCTATGCATTAGTTCAACAGGCTTACTCATGAGAAACTTCAAGACCAAGTTGAGGTCCCACTGTGGCATCACAAACGGTTTGAAAGGGAACATGTGCATCAATCCTTCATTAAATATCATCACAATAGGTGATCTCAACAAGAATGGTTGGTCTGGCAAAACATCGAAAGGCCAAAAAGGCAGACAAAAAAACTTAATGGTGCAAGGCCTTTCTGAGCCAAAAACCAACAAAAGGACATCCAAGAACTTTGCTAGTGAGTGGTCAGTCTTATGAATGCCACACTATGCCATTAATTTATCCCAGTGTATGGCATAAATAGATTTTGGGGAAGGTTGCGTGACAGCAAAGATTACATGCACCGCTTCAGGCAGATGATCAAACCCTTTCGTTCCTATAATGAACTACGTGCAAAACAAAAAGAAATAACATGTTGCCAAAAATCTCTTCTAATCGATGATCAATGTTCAATTAAGAAAAACAGATCATAAGAATGCAAAGCTAGTTCTTGTTTTTGTTGTTTAAACAGCAGCTACAATGAGTCTCTGTGACCTGCATTTCACCTTGTCTCTTGGAAGCAGGTATTTTGACATAACAGATTTGATACACTATTTTATTACAGGTGACCAAGTCACAACTCAACTCTAATGAGGAAAATAGAGATAGATGTGCGTACTGGGATTTCAGGCTTATATTTGTTATGTAGAGACACCACAATTCTTGTTGAAGAATACACTAGAATGACGTGTGGATTATCCACTCACTTTATGAGATGAAAATCTTATTTTACCATTTATGTTACTCAAAGCAGTGCAGCATCTGGTCTGTCATATAAATTGGAACACTTTTTTCCTTTTTATAGGTGAAATCATTCTGTTAACATTTCATGAAAATATTTTATTCACCAGCTTTGTACAAAGGTATATATTGTATCATACTTATAGTATTTCTATGCTATTCCAAATTGAATCCAGGGTGAAACAATCTGTGCATGAAAAAATATATATTGGAACACCCTCCGATAAACATAAAGAAGGCAAGACTGAAGCGTAAGATAAACAGGTGCTACTAGAGAGATTTAAGGACACACAGAAAAGACGGAGTTTGCAGTTCCACTTCCTCAGAGGTTACCTGTCTTCTGCAATATCCTTCTCCTTTGCCAAATCCTTTGAGATCCAGAGCATTTACATCTAATGCATGTAGCTGTGCAAGAGTTTCTGTCATAGCAACATAGAGGGCACATCGTTCTGCTGGACTTACTCCAGGCAATGAGATATCTCTGAAGATACGTCCCTGAAAGAAAAAGGCATTCTTTAAAGAAAAGAACATTACCCTAACTCCAACACCATTTTGCCTTCAGTCACTGCCTATGTCCATGAGTAAGGGATGCTCCCTTCATCTTTCTGTAAATGCTGCCATTCTGCTACATAACGCCTATAATGACATCAGTCAATAGTGAACCAATCATTGCATTCTTCCACCTACAGTCTTCTAGATCCAGAATCTGCACTTAAGACTAAGATTCATGACAGAGACCTATTTCAATTGAGGGCCTATAGACAGAGTATAGATCACACATTTCTATTTCAACTTAGGCTCGCACTACGAGTGGCCATTAATTCCAAGGGGCGCAGTAACTGTAGTGGCTGGGCCCACTAGCAAAACACAGGTTTGGAGGGAACACTACTGATTGTTCCAAGCAGAGGCTTCACCTGCTAAATGCAGGTGAAGTCTCCAAGTAGAATATCTGGAAATTGGCATGTTGTTCCCCAAACACTTGTAACTACGGTTATTTCCACCCCCTGAATTATTGGGAGCCACAGTAAAGCAGGAGCTGTGTAACACGCTGGGACTCTTGTAATAAGGCATAATATGCTTTCATACTTAAGAGGTAGAATCTGTAGGACCTGGTTGCTAAATGAAAACCTCTGAGCTAGCCAGAGTCCTGATGAGCCAGAGTCCCTGAAAGAAAACCCATATATCTTTGTTTAGCAGAGGAGGAAAGGACTGACAAGAGCCCCAGTAGGAAAAAAGACACTATTTCCAACAAAGTGAGCGCTTTAAAGAGCACTAACAATACTAACTCAAGTTGGAAGAAAGCTTTATAAAGCTCATACAAGCGTTGTACACAAGACGGAATAGAGCCCTCTCTCTTAAGGTCCATCATTCTATGATTGAACAGGGATGATTTAGAAACGCCTGTAATAATGCCTTCTGACTAGAACTTTAAAGAATTAAGCAAACAGCCACTCAAGACTATATCCCTTACTGGCTCTTGCACAAACCTGTGTCCAGTTCTGAGGGTTACGAGAAATCTGCATCCAATCTGACTTTGCTGATGTGGAAAGATCTTCAGTTTCCAGATCTGTGATATTGAATTCCAGTATCGGTAGATTTTGGCCAGCATAAAAGACTTAGCACCGCATCTGTCCAATACTGAATACAGGTGCACCACATCTTTTAAATCATTAAGGGCTAGATGTACTAAGAAACGGGTTTGTGACTCGCAAATTGCGAGTCTGATCGACTCGCAATTTG
Organism: Pleurodeles waltl; assembly: GCF_031143425.1. NCBI lineage: Eukaryota > Metazoa > Chordata > Amphibia > Caudata > Salamandridae > Pleurodeles > Pleurodeles waltl. The sequence continues at coordinate 1,008,197,925 of NC_090449.1, read as the reverse complement.
TGACTTGCAAACCCATATGCAGAATGGTGTCCCTGACAGCATCTGCGAATCGCAAGGGGGTCGCAAAGACCCACCTCATTAATATTAAAGAGGTGGGTCGCAATTTGCGACCCCCTTGCGACTCGCTGCACTCACAAAGATGGTGGCCTGCTGGAGACAGCAGACCACCATGTCTGTGACTGCTTTTTAATAAAGCAGTTTTTTTTTCTGTATTGCAGCAACGAGTTGCAATACACTCGAGAAAATGAAACGTTTTTGTTTCATTTTTTCAGAGCAGGCAGTGGTCCTGCCTGCTCTGAAAAAATGTTTTTAGAGCCATTCACAAAGGGGAAGGGGTCCCATGGGGACCCCTTCCCTTTTGCAAATGGGTTAGCACCCATTTGAAATGGGTGTTAACTGCGAATTGCTTTGCGACAGCGTTCGCGGTCACAAAGCAATTCTACATCGCGATGCGAATCGCAAATAGGAAGGGGAACACCCCTTCCTAGTTGCGAGTTGCATTCCCATTTTGCGAGTCGGTAACCAGGTTACCGACTCGCAAAATAGGAATAAGCATCACGATGCGCGTTTTGCATGGTGCAAACAGCGAAATTCGCTGTTTGCACCATGCAAAACGCTTTGTACATCTGGCCCCAAGAGTCTAATCAACTCAACTCAACTCTGACTGATGTTCCTTAACCAGGAGATTCCTATTTTCAATTTTACATGACAGGAACTGGAGATCTTGACAACCTTAGCTCATGATCTGCCCACTGCTTCTATCTGATTTCATTGCATACATTTAGTCTACATTTTTTATGATGTTCTAAAATATTAGAAACTGCACATCCTCCCACAAATATCCATCCTATTATAAGCGTGATCCATGCGTGAACAATTTCTGACGTTTCCCACCATATTCTGCATTTTGTTAAGAATGTTTTTCAATCAGCTAGCAAGACAGATGAGTATGTTTAATACTTCTTCGACAAGTAACAATCTACAGGTATTATGAGTTCAAAGCCCCGCAAATTCAGCTCACTCTTTCATCATTACAAGGTCTGTGAAATGGATACTAATATATTACTCAATATTAAAACCTGTTAGTTGGAATGCTTAGAACTGACAGGAATGCATTATTAAGCAGTAACCTCTGCGGCTTCAAACACTTAGCAAATGGATTACTTGTCCCAGAAACTGTTTTTATTTAGAATGCATTTTGTTAGTATCACGGTGGTAAATATGCAGACCTTGAGATGATTGTATGACGTTAGCATGCATGCCTTTACCACACATGTGATACAAAGCTCTGACCTTTACAATGTATTGCATTAGATCATGGTCTATACCTCACACTCTTGTGGTAATATCTACATATACACACATTATACACACACACACACTACACAAACAAGGGTGAAAGTAGAGTTATACGAGAGGACAGTAGTTAGATTTTAACCAAAATTTACCCAACATAAAAAAACATTCAATGAAAAAACACTACTCTTTTAAATCCAAAAGGGACTCAAACTGGCTATTTATACTTAAATTATATAAGTATAACTTGCACGGGTGTAGATTTCAGACGTCATCAGTGATGTAATATATGATGTCATACGCAGAGCAAGTCAGTTCCTGTGGCCATCTGAAAAGTGACTTGACCTGGGGAAAACTGAGGGGGTGCAATACTTATCGTGACTGGTAGCTACCGCATGGAAAGACGTCTGCAGGGAATTCGGATAGCTGCACAACAGGAGTTTGATCAGGGATTAGAATGTTGTCCCATATTCATGCCACAGAGTAGCAAGGTAATGGGGACAGACACCCAATACAGATCTTTACACCAATGCACATATCATTATTATGTAGACATTAGGATGCTCCACTAAACAAACTATTTGCTATATTTGATGTAACAACTAGCAACAAGTTTGGAAATAAAGTACAGAGAAGGCATGCTTGCATGCATACTGTAAAGAAATAATAGCTATTGACCAAAACGTACACACATATATACAACAACACACCTGAACATGTTCCATTATGTAAAACTCTGTTCCGATCACTGTACTATCATCACAGTACAGTAGCGATCTGGGTACGGGAAATCCAACGGAGGATAATGCTTTCTGCACACGATATTCTCGGTCAATCTAATCAAAAGAAGGTTAAAGAAACATCAGTTATGAAAAATATGACATGCATTTGGCCATGGCAGCAACCTACATAGCAGCATTGAGCTCCAACATTGGTAGGCAAACAGACTCAGGTGTTGGTACCATATGTGTTAAGTGATAAAGAGTCTACTATAGATAATCATTTCATGCAGATTGTGGGCTCTTCAGTCATATTCAGGAGCATTGCCACATTTGTGCAAGAACTTGGAAAAAAAGGATATTTCAAAGACAAACTCATCTTTCAAAAATAAATGATTTGCATTCTCTTCCTAAAAAATATTTTTCTGTCTTTAGAAAAAAATAAACGTTTCACGAAAAGAACGTTAATCAATTAACAAAGATAAAAAACAAAGCAGAATAGAAAGTAACACTGAAGCAACTGATTGCTGCGTCATACTACACTAAGGTGCAGTCACAGTTTAGCCAGTCAATGTCTTAGCTCTGAGGAGCAGGGATTTTAAATGGCGGGCATTTCACTCTTCTGTTTTTATCATTATTGTTTTTTACACAATTCTTTTTTCTGAAGCAATTTACTTACTTCTCTTTGCATTATTTAGAGACGTTTTTACGATGCATATAATTTGTGTGTAAATTTTAGTGACCTTCTTAGTACATTGTCCTTCAATGACGGTGTGTATGTACAGCGGACACTAGATAGTTCCAAGCTGGCTTGTTGCATTCTGGTCTTACATTTTGTTTTAAAGAATGTCACTGTAGCCAGAGCCCAGATGTGAACACCTACGACCACTGCTGACCTGACAGAGGTACTATAGCACTGAGTCATTTCTGCTTCCTTCCCCCAGACTAGAATGGGGCAGTAAAGCAAAGAGGCAGAGAGCTCATTCTTGGTGCCCCCTTCCCCTTACTATGAAACCTTCTCCCATTAAAAAATGTACTAGTCAACACTGAGGGTCGTCTACATAAAGGGGGTACTGATGTGTGGTGGTTTTTAATGTTGAGAAGACATCAGGTGGACCTTGAAGTTGACAAGTACATACTGCATGGAGCCCCCCCCCCCCACTTCAGTGGCAACACTCATTGACCTCGAGGGGCGTCATTTACAAAAGGAGTTCAAAGCTTTAGACCTCAGTGATAAGAAAGTGTTAAGAGGAATCATGGTAAGAGGATTTAAATGGCAAGAAAGCATCAACGCCTGAAGAGACCATTGACAACAAGATGTTGGCAGAAGAGGACAAACTTTGTGTGGGTCACAAAAGGATATGAATGCTCTGGAAAACTTTAAAGTTAACATTTCTAAAAACAACACTTTCGATTATTAGTTCTAATAATAAACACTTCAAAAACAAAACACTTCCAAACATGTTTGTTCCCAAAATATACTGACGACGGAACTGCATGAAAGGGAATAAGGGTATAAGGTACATGGTTTGGGGTATAGAATTAAACATTTGAGGTATGGGGTTAGAGAATAAGGTTTAGGAATTAATTGTTAGGATACAGGGTTAGGAGTTCAGGGTATGCAGTTATGTATTAGGTGTCAGCGACCAAGGGCATTGCGTTAAAGATATAGGGGTCAAGAGTATGGGATTAACCATAAGTGTAAGGATTAAGGGTATAGGTTTAAAGATACAGTGTTAAAGGGCTGGAATTGGCTATTAGGGATTAAGAGTTTATGAGTTAAGGGTGACTAGTATAGGGTATATGGGTTAAGGCTGTTCGGTTTGGTGCTGGGGTATGAGGTTACGGGTATAGAGTAAATGGTATTGTTTTCATGGGCTGGGGCATAAAGTTCAGCATTTGAGTACAGGGTTAAGTGTTTCAGGTATAGGATTTAGTGTTTTGGGTATAGAGGTTATGACACTAGTTAACAAGTCAGTGATTTGGGGTATAAATGTAACTCCTACAATTGCACTGATTTAGTGTTGCACTGGGAAATTATTGTTTTAGTTAAAAAAGTATCCTTTTTAGTAAAAAAGTATTCTTTTTTGTGGGAAATTATTGTTTTAGTTAACAAAGTATCCTTTTTAGTAAAAAAGTGTTGCATTTCTCTGTAACATTGCACTTAATTTGTTTAAATGGCACTTCAATTTCTTATTGATGCAATTAAAAGTATTAAAGACGAACTGATGCTACGTCACAGTTTACGTTTTAAATTTATAAGTGTTAAAAATGGGGTCTCTAGCTGGCAGTTGGTTTGCACCCTATCCTAGTAGGATCTCTCACTCTAGTCAGGATAAGGGAGATACCCGCTCAGATAACCCCTGCTCATCCCCTTGGTAGCTTGGCACGAGCAGTCAGGCTTATCTCAGAAGCAATGTGTAAAGCATTTGCACATAACACACAGTAACACAGTGAAAACACTACAAAAGGACACCACACCAGTTTTAGAAAAATAGCCAATATTTATCTATTTAATACAAGACCAAATACAATAAAAATCCAACATACAGTAATAAAAATACTTCAGTTTGATGCAGTGTTTCCCACCACATTGAGAATTACAAGGAATGCAGGAATACTTAATCCCTGCTGATTCAGCCCCCTGGACATTTCACCATCTAAAAGCTTGGGAATTCTTCAGGTGGGAACGGGCCGACAAATGGGCAATCGCCCTGGTAATCAGGTGTAGTGTTTCCGATTTCCACAGTATGTTTCCGATTTCCGCAGTAATTTCCCATAGTTCATGGGGAACTCAGATACAAACATGGAATCCCGTGGTATTTCGGCATCCCACGTTTACTGATACCTTGGGTTAGAGGTCCAGGAACGCCAATGTGGTATTCCAGTCCTCAATATAATTAGGCCCCATGTCATTTCGGTACTGGCAGACTGTGTTGGAATGTATTTTCCCATTGAAATGGGGTGATGTCCCTGTTTCCACTGGAGATATCACATCCATTGGGTCCTTACTGCACAGCTAAGGCTGATAATTGGTACAACGCACAAGCATTTTCTTCTGAACACCTTGCCCAGACAGCAAATATTGTATATAAGGTTTTGTCAGGAACAAGGACTTCTCCAAGTATAAATAATATCAAATTGGTGGACTGAAAAGCGCTCCAGCAACCCACTCGCATAGTGTGCCTTTAGACATAAAAGAGCAACAATAGCTCTATCACCAGGCATGCTTGGTACTCTGTAGCTAATTATTTGCCTGTCAATCGTTATCTTGCTGTTATCCAGGTCTGCATTGTGTATTTCAAATATCTGCATTTTCCTCAGCAAGCAGGGGAAATTTAGCAGGTCCAAGACCATCTTTTGTAAAACTTAAACTCTTGCTAATTCCTAATCCGAGAACTGCAGGTCAAGGTATTTATCTTCTTTGACAAGAAACAGTGATGTGGACATTTCTAAACCACCTTTTTCTCAGAGGTCCTCTAATGATCATTTTAGGGGAAGTTTGTTTTTTTAATCCCATGCACACTATCTTGTGCAATTTCAAGAGGTAAAAGAATACTTAAGCTCTACATACAGATATTAGGATGCTATCATCAACAATAGTTAGTACAGTATTTTTCTCGATTAAAGACTATTCTTTCCAAATTTTCTTCCATCATATACCATATCAGATTCATAGACCACAAAAAAAGAGATAGTTCTTATAAACTGAGGAGGTCTTACTAGCAAAATCCAATCAGTAGAACCAGAGATGTACAACTGTAAAGGCTTCAGGTCTTTTAGGTCATGCCTAAAAGCACAGAGCGCCACTTGCTGCAATTCGGTTGTGTGAGGCCGGGTGAAAGGCACAATTTCAGGCCAAATGCGATAGACAGCTGCCTGGATACAGGAACTAGGTTAGCCCTGCTGAAAAAGTTACCTTCAAAGTCTAGCATGAAGAGTCCAGTCCGTGGTGGAGGGGGCCGCGAGGAGCAGGAAGAGCGTCACAAATAATCATCACTGTATAGTGAAGAGAAGGCCTGATGCCGTGGATGGCCATCACTATTGTGAGCCTCTCGGGCTTCGTGCATGGTTGTTGCTGGGGATTTGCATTGGCGGCCACCACAGGCTGTTCATGCTGTAGCACGAAGTGTGAATTATGCACTGCTAGGTGTCGCTAGTGGTCGCTAAAGAATAGGGTTCACCAGAGCTTCACATTGGTAGCTGACAAAATCTTGGTGCAAACAGGCCCAGATTTCTCATTTTCTTGGGGAGAGCTCAATTGATGCCACACCAAGGGTCCAGAACATGAGAAGCATCTTGTGGGGATAAGGAACTCACTCCAGCAGAGGTCAGCAGGGACCAGGCAGCACGTTAGCTGGGCAGTTGCAGAGAGGATTCTGTAGCATGTTGTGTCATTGTTGCTAAGAACAGGAGGTCAGTCAGCTGACCCTTGGACTCACCACAGCCTCGAAAGATGGGTGCGGGTTCAATATTCCTTCTCAACAAGCAGGGGAGCACAGCAGCACAGCAGTCCTTCTCCTGTAGCATTGACATGTCCAATGGTGTACTGAATAATTGGGTCTGAGGGTCCAATACTTATACCTAGCGCCAGCTTTGATGTAGGAGAAGGTTCTGGAGGTTTCTACCCACAGAGGTGTCTGGAAATTCCTGCTTCCTTGCCCCAGCTTGACGGGGGCACAAAAGAATAGTGTCAACCCCTTGGTTACTGTGCTCACGCAGAGGCTTTTTGATGTGCAAGTGTAGTAGGTGACAGCTCCTCCCCCTCATCAAGTCAGAGATGACCCATCCTGCCAAACACCTATTCATCCTTTGCCCCACTGTCCGGGCACAATACACAAAGACCAACTGCCAGCTACACCTAGTCATGTGACCCAGGATACAGGCTGCAGGCACCTAATGGTAAGGATAAGAAAATGCCAACTTCCTGAAAGTGCCATTTTCAGTATTGTTACTTAAAATCCGATGGTACCATTAAAGAGGGTTTTAAATTACAATTCTATAGCCACCAAACATGATATTCCTATATGCCCCAAATTGAAAGTTACAACTTATTAAAGGTAATAAGGGAACACAATGTTATCCTATGGAGAGGTAGGCCTTGCTATAGTGAAAAACAAATTAAGGAGTTTTTTGCTGCCTACTTAAAAGTACTTGTCCTACTATTTAAACACAATGCATCCAGCCCTCTGAGCAGTTTAGAGCCTACCCTAGGGGTGACAAGTATAATAAAAAAGGAATGTTTAGGCCTGGCAAAAGGTTTATTTTGCCAGGTGCAAATGGCAGTTTAAAACTACACACACTGGCTGCCCTGGCAGGCCTTAGAAACGTTTAAAAAAGCTGCTTAAGTGGAAGGCACAATCAGTGCTGTAGTCCCACTAGTGGCAAATAATCTACAGGCCCTAGGTACATGTAGTACCACTTTACTATTCAAAGAATCCACAATTCCCAAGCCAAAATACTGTTTTAATGTTCCAACATATTTAAGGGAAAAAGTCATAAATTTTCTGGATGCCCATATTCTTTAACAGATGTTCCCCCATTTTATCTAATCAAGATGGTAGCCCAATGTTTGTCTCAAAACTATGATCCAAGGTCCGGAGCCTACATCTTAAATAGGTTCAATCCATAAACCAATAGTCAATCTATAGTTGTTACTGTAGTTTACAATCAACATTTCTACATCAAAGGTAATGGGATAAATCCTACTTCTCAAGCAATCCAAGTATCGCAAGATGAAACAGTCCTCTTTAGTTCAAACTGTTCAACTATTTAAAGAATTTGGCATGTTAATTGATTCAAGTTAAGTCTTGTGCTGTTACAATGTCCCATTACTGGAGTTCTAGTGTTCTGTGGTTAAACATTGGCTTTATAATTATTGATACATTGTTTTGCTTTCTATGCTCAGCCTCACAGCTTGTCTTTGGCTTTATTTAAGATAGTTTCAGGATACACTTATCCAATGCTACACATTTTACCTTTGTCAGCTGGGAATATGCCAAATGTTGTTTCAACTTTCATGATGATAAGGCTATACTGTAGTGAACTGTTGTCATCAATTTCCCTTATAAGTAATGCAGTATACCATTTCCATCTCTCTAGGATATATCTACATCCAAGAAATTGTTTTGCGAGATTACTCACCAGCAGGGCCACACTACTCTCTACCCTACATGTGTGTAGCAATCATGACCACCAGAACATTTAACAGTTCTGTGCTGCCCTAGTATTATTGGAATAAACATGCATGATGTGTAAAGTGATGTCGTTGCAACTGCAAAACAAGCTTCAGTGGGACTTGGCAGCTGTGAAGTAACATGTGTGCTCAGAGAACCGAATGCATGATGTGTCACAGCTCAGAAGTGCTTTGTCACATGTTGCCTGGCCTTCATTGACTGGGATATGCACATGTACGTTTGAACACCATTAAGACTGGCATTTCTTTGCTCTCTACTGATGAAGGATGAGATCCAGAAACATATACATGTGTCTAGAGATATACAGCACTATTTGTACCAACTTTGGTGAAAAACCATAGTCAAATTTGATGTAAGCTCTAATTGTGTACAGCATTAACCATAAAGCAAAGGGGCGAACTGTGCTGGGATGTGAGGCACTGTGCTCCCAAACTGCTTTCTGTTTAAAAGACTCTTTGAGCCAACATGCTGACGAGTTTTAGAGATTCATCTGTGTGCCTGTGAGGGGTGCTGTGACCTGTGAAGATTTAGGCAGCATTTCCAGCAACCCAAAATGAAATTTGTTTTCTCTCTACTGATGAAGGACTAAATCCAGGAACATATGGATGTGCCTAGAGATAAACAGCACTATCTGGACCAACTCCGGTGGAAAACTACAGTCAAATTTGAAGTAAGGGCTAATTGTGTACCGCATTTACCATAAAGCAAAGGGGCAAACTATGCTGGGATAAGAGGCAGTGTGCTCCCAATCCCCCTACCATTGAGACTTTGGACCACACTGTGATACCACTCATTCTCTGAAATAAGCAAGTGGACAGCTTAGGGCAGTACAATAAATACCTTGGCATGGGCAGCAATGGCATAGCAGTAAACAGTTACTTACAGGAGTTCGCCCCCCAATGTCTTACCACAGGGAGTAGATAATTCCCAGTGATGAGAACAATGCCTCTCCACTATCTTATTTTTTGCAGTCTTTGCCTACATTAGTTAAAGATGCTCTTATACCTATAACATGTACAACACTGTCCCATTCATCTCAGTGCCTTCACAATATTCCTTGGGGTTCCTCAACTTTTAGGAGGGCTGAACAGCTTTCACTATGATGGCTACTGCGACCTTCAGGGGATACCCAGCAGATCTCTCATCAATTTACCCAACCTCTCTGTTAATCGAATGTCGAGCATCCTCCGAAAAGTGCTTCTTGGTATGTTGTCCAACGTTTCCATCTTGTTTTACTGAGTTACCGTGGTAGTTATGGTATTTCAAGGTCCCTCAGATCTTCTAGCAACCTCCAGCTTTTTGTCCTCCAGTTTTTGCACAGCAGCGACACACGCCTGTGCTGTCTGCTCTTCTACAAATACCTTTACTTTGGTCTCTATGACCCACACAGCAGATTCAATAGCAACTTTTTCTCTTAAATGTAAGCTTATAGTGCATTGGTAGACTGGAGGAGCAAGTTCTCACCATGTACGAATTCAGACTCATTAGTTGGCAGTGTTGATGAGTCCCACTGCGTGTTCTTCTGCTTGCGCAGCGTGGCATCAAAAAAAGTCCGCTTTGCCCTTCTTCCTCCCAGTTATGCTTTGTTCCAGTTTCCAAAGCTGGTTTACAACAGGGCCCTCTCAATGTTTGGGGTTCCGCCAAGATGCGAGGCCGAGGTCTCAAGGGCCCGTCCACAAGGATACTCCAACAAGACCTCTTATTTACATGTTCATGATCCCCTGCTAATAAGGGGGAGTAGCCGACAAGCTGTGGATATCAGCTGCACTCTTCTGGCTCGCTCACTGCTTCTTGGCAACCTACCCATACCTGTGAGCCATCTGCCCAATAGTGATGCCAAAACACCACAATAATGCAAACCAAAAGATAGATAACATAACGTGTATATGTAAAGCGCACTTTCACCCTAATAGTTATCTAGACAATGAAATAACAGACATCTACTGTTACCCAATTTAATGGTACTCATTTGATCAACCTCTGGTACATTTACAAGTAACAAAGAACAATCAGAGACAACTGCTTGTCTGGCAAAGAAGTGCTGCAGATCCAGGTTTGATAATTGAAAGTGTAAATTTTTTAATGTTTGGCCTGCGACATCTCCTCTATCGCTCAAACATACTTCTTTACACAATATAAAATCCAAAACACAAATCAGAAACTTTTGTTTGCTTAGACTAAAAAAAAAATCATATGAAGAGCTCACTAATTCTCTTTCATGCCATTGAAGGTCTGTTGTAGAGCCATTTTAGTGATGTCTGTGGGCTTGTTATTTTAGCAACTAGGCCTGCTGCCTGTGCTCTTTAGTCTAGTAACATTTAATTTTATTTTATTTTTTTCTTTTAGAATCAACCACATTTGTGGTGATGTTTTACATCACTTTATCTTGCTGTCCTTTTGCCTACGAGTGTTTACATTTCTTAGCAAAACATGTTTTCACTCTGTACTTTTTCAAGGCTGCAATGAGACAGGATTGCCAGCACAAGTAGTATACCACGTCTCTAACATTTCACAGAAACATAGGTATTTTTACGTGGGGAGACTTTCTCAGAACACTAGTTGTTTTATTATAAAAACATCTCTCTGTCCTATGCACGTTAGAGGGAGCTTCTAGCCAAATGACTATGACTGCATGCTGTCTGACTTCGTTACAGCTGCTCGCTGAGACTACCGGTTCCCTGGCCTATACGAGAATGGTGTCTCTATAGACGTAAGGCTTTTCCGCTACTGTCGTACTCAGGTATGGGAGATAATGTGCTCCCAGAGGGGTCCTGAAGTGTGGTTTAGGGCTTATCCCGCTGTGCTCTAACATAAAACATTAGTAGCGTAGGTAGGCATCACACATCTTGCATACTGGCAGTATGGTGGGACTTTTCTTGTGTTTCACTTTTCTGGTCACCATTTTGCTTCTAGTATGTTTCATCATCCGAATTATCGAATTTCATGTTTTCTTATCTAGGATGCAGCTGATTCAATAAATCTTATTGAACCATTCCCTGCTTCTGTTTGTCTTTGTATGTGTGAGGAGAATGTAACTAAAAGAAAAGGATGAGATCTGATCCACCCTGATTTCCCTGAGAAGTCACAATGTCATGCGCCTGGTTGCCAAAAATCACCCTAGCTCTCGGGCATAAGTGAGGTGCTGCTGACTGTCCGGAAACAGATTAGGCTGGCAGTTGTCACATGGTGTGGGATTGGACTCAGTTCCCCATAATTCAAGTGAAGCTGCAGCCCAAATCCAGCGGCCTCATTGGTTCAATGAGAGCCAACGCAACAGGTAATTTGGTCCAAACTGAAGGGGAAAAAACAATGAAACACTCTGTATCACTGAAGGTTTAAAAAAAAAAAGTTTTAATGAGTATTGGATCAGGCAGAGTTTGATGGAGCATGAGCACCACCGTAAATTGGAGGTGCTTGCGCCCCGCCAAACTTGTGGTTTTATTATTATTGGTGTGAGAACTGCAGGGTTCTGAACATCGGAGATCTAGCTGGAGGCTGTGAGTGTTGGCCAGCTGTAAGAAGCCCTGGTTGACAATGTCATCCACATCCCCTTGCTCCTATAGGTTTTGGGGGGTGCCTGCACATTAACTGTTCACCAGCAACCATCACATCTAAATGTAATTTGCCGATACTGTCAACGGCATGGAGTACCACACTTTATTTTCTTTCATGCTGCTTACATACATGCAAAAATACAATTACAAAAAATAAATGCAGATGCTACAATCACATAGGGCAAGGGGCTGATTAGTATATTTAGACTGCCAAATTTGATAGCTGTACTAATTCGTACATGTGGAAGAAGATAATAAAAATGAAACATGGAAAAACACTGAATTCACTAGGATTGAAAGGTTTTGTCACATTAACTGTGGGGCAATCATCACAGGATGTCTTGTCCAAGTTAGCTGTTCTGCCATAATTAGTTACTACAGAAAGGGCCACAGCTGGAAGTACCTGCACAAAGACTAGGTATGTACATTTGGAAGTTGACAGGGTGGTGATCGTGGTTTAAATGAGTGAAATTGGTTTGAGCTGACCATGTGTCCATAGGAAATAGTACAAAGGAAAATGACGGAGGTCCTGAATACTCCATGTGTTGGTGGACATTTGCCACCCCATTAGGGACAGCTGGTATGAGAGAAAAATAATCCCAAAGGGTGCTCAGGGGAATAATGAGGGTGTACTCAGATGTCAGGCCAAGGGAGTTTCAGCAAATCCCTTCTATGTGGCCAGTAACTTGCTCATGGTAATTGTGCCTGCCAACCCTGCACCTGCCTACAGGGACTGAAGCAATATGTGGGCCCACATCAAGGGCTGAGAATGCAATTTGCATATTTTCAGGAAGGAATGAGAGAACCCACAGTTCTAAAAGAGTTAACTCAGTGTGTAGTGAAAGAGCTCTGTTTAGTCATAATATAGAGGCTGCTTGGACACCAGCTCCTTGCACTAACTTCACACAGCTCTAAAGACCTTCTAATTAGGGCTATTCAGTATCACCCCAGTGCCCAGTCAAGTGTCTTGTGTTAAGGAGGTCCTTTTACAACAGACACTGTCACTTCCTGAAAATGCTTTCTGGCACTGTTCAAGCACAATAAATACTGCTTCCTGTGTTGCTTTCTCTAAAGTCCCTCACATCAACTTATAGCGAAACCCATTCATCATGGGGTGGTAGTACACTGCCTATACTGTACCCGATGAGCGCCAGGCAGAAGCTTGCCAGGAGGTTTCTTTCGGAGAACATATTCTTTCGGCCCCTTCTGCAGGTAGAAAGTTGGGTTGGATTGTCCACTTCTATGAAAAGTGAAATGAAAAAAAACAGATCCAGAACTATTTTCACATTTCTCAAATGGACATTTTAACTTACATGCATAGATACCACACATAAAACATGAACAAAACAGGCCATAAAAGTAATAAACTTTACATTTAGTACATATAAGTGACATATTCTTATAATAAGGACGAGTATACTTTTGAGTCTTAGGGCCGTATGTCCAAGTTTAGGAATTGCGATTTCATTATGTATGAAACCCATTGAGCTTAATTCAGTAATCCCTAATGAGGGGTCACAATCGACCTACCTCATGAATATTAATGAGGTAGGTTGCATTTTGCGACCCACTAAAAATTGCAGCCATCACAAGGATGGTGGCCTTAAGGGGGTTAGAAGAACACAATGTCTGTGATTGATTTTCAATAAAGCCATCTTTTTATTCTTGTTGTTGAAATGCAGTCCGTTTTCCTTAAGGAAAACGGGATGCGTTTCAAAAAATAAAATGGAATGTTTAAGTTTCATTTTTTAGAAGTTGGCAGTGGTCCTAGCGACCATTGCCTCCTCTTAACAAGCCTTTGCAGTGCTAAAGGTCTTGCATTTTCTTGAGTTAGAGCTATTGGCATTGTAAAGGCATAACTGGACTTTACTTGCCACATAAATTGGTCAACCCTGCCGCATAGTTCCACTGGCCCTGCATATAACTAAAGCACTTCCATTTACCTTCTTCCTCTATCTGCAGCAAAAAATGAAAATATTACCATTATTTTTTATATTATTATTTTCCACCCCAGCCCCCCCAATCTAGTGTGGGGACCCAGAGATGACCCAGTCAGAAAGAGCACATCGTGAGGTGAGTTATGGGAAAAAAATGTTTTGTAAAAGGAATGCCCTGTAAAGCATCATGGAGAGAGTTTCTGGGTGCAGCAAATATTGTAGCATCTTGACTGTAATGCTCAGAACAGCCCCTACAGGGCACCACTATAAAAATAACATTTGTAAGAAACTTGGTCATGAAACCATATAGTCAGCCTCTAGAGAGCACAACCACCTTAAAACATAATGGCAAAACGTAATGCAGTGTAACCATATATTTAGCCCCTAGAGAGAGTAGCGCATTACACATTCTCAGGCCTAGCAGGCTTACTAGAATAATATTACAAACAAACGCCTTTAAAACACAAACTACTCCTAGCTGTAAAACAAAAGTTCCAGCCGTGAGAGAACTTAAAAAGATACTGACTGGTGGGAGAGGTTATTATTTTGCAGTCCCCCCCAACCTAGTGTGGGGACCCAGAGATGCCCTAGACAGACAGAGTGCTCGTGCTGAACATTTTGATGGTGGTCCCATTGTCCTAGGACCACCACATAAAAATGAGTTATGAGCAAAAATGTTTTGTGAAAGGAATGCCGCACAAAGCAGTATGGGGAACGTTTCAGAGTGCAGCAAATATTGTAGTATCTTGATTGTAATGCTCAGAACAGCCCCTAGAGGACACCATAGTAAAAATAGCATTTGTAAGAATCATGGTCATGTAACCATATAGTCAGCCCCTACTGGGCATAACAATATTAAAACAGAATGGCAGGAAGTAATACAGTGCAACCATATATGTAAGCCCCTAGGGAGCTAGTGCCTTACAGATTTTCAGCCCTAGCGGGACTACTGCAATATTATTACAAACAAGGCCCTTAAAACACAAACTACTCCCAGCTGTAAAAAAAAAAGTTCCAGCCATGATAGAGTTTAAAAAGACACTGAATGGTGGGGGGGGAATAAACTTTTGGCATTAGCCCTAGAGGGCACCATAACAAAAATATAATTTGTGAGAAACATGGTCAAGGAACCATATTTCTAGCCTCTAGATGGCATACCCCCATGGAAAAAACAGGATAAAATAATGCAATGTAAAAATATACTTAGCCCCTAGAATACATTTTTAGGGGTATCAGGCCTACTGCAATGATATTACAAACAAGGGCTTTAAAATAAAACTTTTCCCAGCTGCATAACAAAAGTTCTAGCCATGAGAAAGCTTAAAAGATATTGAATGGTGGGAGGGGTTATTATTTTGGAGTCTCCACGATCTAGATTCAGTGAATATTTTGTCACTCCACATGGTATATGGGGAGCTCTAATTATAATACCACCTCATAAAATTAACAGCGGAGTATATTTATTATAATTAGTGTGGCATAAAACTAGTTTTTAAAAACATTTTAAAATGTAAATGCGATTACAATCCAAACTTTTTTTTAGGTTTTTAACGTTTTACTTTTTAATGTTTCTTTGGCTACCTCCAATCATGTGGATTGTCATACAGCAGTCACTGCTGAAAAATTCTGGTTCATGAATTACAAATGACCAACAAAGTTATCCCTAGGGGGTATGTTACATAAAGGGTCAATTATTTTCTTCACTGTAGGTAAAGAATCACAGCTAGGCCAGTTTCCACAAAGCCCTGGACCGTAGCAACCAGTAGTTATTATCATTGGTGCAATCCAGTGACGGCCTCCACAAATCTTAAGGGGAAGGGTGGGCGGGGGTTGGGGACAGGGACGGGGAGTGAAATAAAAATAATAATAAAAAAAAAAAGTACTTTTCCGACGCGCGCTGCCTCGCTCTTGTTCCCTCTCGATGGTGTTGGTGTCCCAGTAGTTCCTAGGACACCAGCACAGGCTCCCTATGCAATCCTGGCGCTGCTCTCATGCTAAACCAAGTCGGCTTGGTCTGTCGCTCAGATACCGCATGGGAGTCTGTGCAGTTTCCCCAACTCTGCTGTGTAACACAGCTGGGTTGGAGAAACCTAAAAGCACATGCGTGTTTGGTCGGCCTAAGACGGCCGGCCAAACACACATGCACACTAAAGTGCACTCTATTCCCCTTACCCTTTCCTCCCTCCCGTGGCCCAGCCCACCCCTCCCTGCACATGCTGTTGGCTCAGCCAGCAGCTGAAAAATAAAAGAATAGTAAGCTATTCTTTTATTTTTCAGCAGCTGGTTTAGCCAGAGGAGCGACGCTCTTTCACCATTGGGAAGGAGCCACCCCGGCTGTAAACCATGACTTTTGTAAGTTTGGAATTTATAATGAATTGCTAACCACACTACTAATACCAAGAGATTTAAATCCAGTGCGGTAGACAGTACTCCACCAGTATTGTGATGCTGTGTGAAAATGGACAGTTGTTTGTGTCTCTCACAAATCATGTGTGACCAAAACCTGAAAGATTGAATGCCTGTTCGCTCTGTCAAAAAAGAAACAGGAATCAATTTACATTATAATTATCTCAAACTGAGAAACCTGATATCTTACATACTTCTTGCTGCAGACTATTCTTCTGTGTGTCCCGTGGTAAGAAATTCTAGCCACCTTTCAAAATATTTGAAGAGGGAGCAACATGCCTTGCAATGCCAACAAGAGAGGACTTCCATGCGCCTGAGCTTCATAACCTCACAGTGGGGTGAGTCAGTGCTAAGTGTATATGATCCACCATGTTTCGCTCTCTGGAAGATGAAAGCAGAAGAACTCCCAGGAGACACCAAGCACCTGAGCCACTATGATACTACCATGAATGCTTACATCGTCTACAGCCCAAACATTTACACACACAAAAAAACCACACACACCCCATCCCCAACTTGGTATTGGCATTGTTCTAGGCTATAGACCTCCTGGAACTTCACAAGACTGTAATGAGGAATGTTTCTCATAGGAATAGATCCCCAGCTGTGCGCTCGTGTCAGTTCTGCATCCTTTTTCTGCTGTCTTCAGAGACGAGATGAGTAAAAAGCCATCAAAAGATACATGAAGCCAGACCAGTGAATCTAACTATAAGCACACAATTTAAAATGCAACAACACCAGAACTTCGATGCCACTAGAGCAGGAATGCCAACTTCTCCTTTAAAAAAGGAGAGGCGGGCATCTAAGGAAAGACAGAGTGCTCATCAGAACGAACATTTAAAAACAAACCTTATTGGTCTGGGCACTTCTTCCCACATCTCTGAATGATTCTCCAAGTAAGATCTATCCAGGATTGGGTTTGAGGCTGAAAAAGCTAAACTAAGATTTCAAGGAGAACAGACTTGGAAAAATAGTCATCAATTCTGGACTGGTAGTCTAAACCCCTGAGGGTCTAAACCCCTGAGGGTCCATGAAGCCTACTCAGGGGGTCCGCGACTGCTCAGAAAATATAATAATATGGACAGATTAGGTCCCCAGCTTTCAGTAATGACTCAGGGGGGGTCCACAGAAGTCAAAGGTTTAGGAACCACTGGTCTAAACCATCATATTTCATGAATGTCTGCACAAACACCCAGATCACAAGGCAACAGACATCAGACATAGGAAACCTCTCCATAATGCTGATGAAAGTAATTAGCTCTACCTGTGTACACCAGAAAGAGCTTTTCCTTTGTCAGGCTTAGATCTTAATACAAAGAACTACGCAAAGAGAACAGGTACCTATGGGAATCCCCTAACCATTCTTCTGCCATTCAGAACTAACAAGCAAGTGATTTTCTAAGAACACCCCCTATGGCTCTTTCTAGGTAGAAGCCGCCAGCTTACTTGGATCCTAATTTAGAGTTGGGTGGACATGTGCTTCAACAAAAATATCTCATCTTCTTTATTACAAGTGATTTATAACTTAAATCACTTGCAAAAAGGTGGAAGGGATGGTACATTTGCTGATTTTTAAGGGGAAAAGATCATTGAAGATACGATAGGGTCACTGAAAAACAACTATTTTACTCTGCATTGTAACTTTAAAGAAACTTGTGTTTGTAATTAACAGGCTGGCCAAACCCTTGAATCTGTCTACCCAATTTAAGAACTGTAGTCCAGCTTTGATGGTGTCCTAACCCAAGCCTCCTGAAAACAAAAGGTGTGCATTGTGGGTAAAAGCGTCTGACTTTGAAGGATCGACATTGTTAAGTAGGCCAATGTTACTCCATAATAAGCTATGTAGAGCATTGCCTGCAGTACTACTGGTAATGAGTAGATTCAGAATTTAATTCCAGTTCAAAAGGTGGAGCAAGGTTTGGCAAAGCATTAGCAATAGCAGTGAAGGGGTGCAGCACGTGTACCTATCTGGGCGTAAACACAATTTTATGGTAAACTATGGTATCAAAGTCAAAGAAACTGTGTGAAAGATCCTGTATCCCAGCTAAGCACTACACTGATGTCTATGAAAAGGGAAATGCAATGGTTAAACCAGTGCACACTTTACAGCAACATGCAGGTTATGAACCCTGTGGACATGACCTCAAAGACAGCCAAGAAGAGAAATGTATGATTCATTTATTTTTCAGTGTCACTGTGGTTGTTGGTTACAGTGCTTCCTTCAGTATACAGTAAATTGATATTCAGAGTTAAACTAAACAAGGAGCATTCTGTGTGCAAAGGTTGCTACAAACATGCTGATGAGGCTATAATATTGCTACACACTGATAGGGAATTAATCATTACTAGGATCTCATGGTGAAACAAGTTGTAGGGCACACAATCTTCTGCGAATGAAGAAGCCTTTAATACATAATCTGTTTAGTTGGAAGCCAAGAGGAGAAATGCATGAAATTGTTTAAAATGCCAATGTCAGTTGCTTTAATTAATGTGCAAGCCTACCTTTTATGGTTTTTGGTTTGCGATGGTGAAGTGCGGGCATATTTTTACCATCAATTCGGCTAGATTAAAGCTATAAGTAAGCCAAAATTCACCAAAGACTGCTAGATTTTCTGCACTGCAGTCAGGGTTTTTGAAAAAGATATTGAAGCATGCACCTAATAAACTTACTACCAGCAAGAGGTAGACCAGCTACAACGCTACCATCTAGATGCAATATAGTCTTGGTTATACAACCCTCCTTATTCACACGGGTGCATATTTACCTTTCCTTCCCCTGGTTGGTGGTCACAAGCCTTTGCCGATCAGAAGGTTGCTTATTTTTGGTGCTGAAAAGGTTAATATTTCCATTCTGCCACCATCACACATCATGAAAGTAGGTTAGTAGGGACCCAAGAGTATTTTTGTGCATCTGCTACCTCCATGTATACATCTGCACAGGGGTTGGTTGTTTATGGTTGCTAAATTAGCATCAGTGCACCAGCCTATTATTCATGTACCAGTCCCTGTTACCTGGTCTTTGTGGCCAGCTCTGTGGTTCACCATTTGAAATTCCGTTCTTCAGTACTGTCACCATCTCCAGGGGTTGTAGGAAAATGTGTGCTCAATGACTGCTTCCTGCCGCTTGGTGTGTACTGCTTTATTGGTGGCAGCGGAGGTCTTTTGGACAGAACACCACGCGCCCTCATTTTCCCAATCCATGCTGGCACCCTTGGTTTCTGCATATACCATCATTTAAGATGGCGCTGATCTTTTTCTCGTCAGAAGGAACAGCGGCAGCCCCTACTCACTTATCCTCAGCACTTGTGTTGGCCCAGCACAAATATAAGGAAGACCAACTGTCTCCCATACCCAATGCATTGCATCAATTTGGTAACTTTTTTCCACTGGGTTCATCATCCAGTTATCTCTGTATTTGCTCCTGACTAATAGGCCTGGCACAACCAAGATGACTTGTTGTGAACAATACACAGGACGGGCTTCTGGTCAGACCCTGCCAGCTTCAAAAACGTGTCCTCCATATTCTGAATCAAGGCAGCGGGGTATTTCTATCGCACTGTTGGCTATTAGGTATTTAGTACGCCCGACTACGGAGTTCACGAGGTGCACTGTTTTCATGAGCAGCAGAGGCTGACAGGGACTATTTGTTGAAATCAGACGCCATCTTGTAAAGAAGACCCCAACCAACTGCATTCTTCATGCAAACCAAATGCTTACCCAGAGTACGGTGTGATCTAAGAATGTAAATGCACTGTAACGTTTAACAGGTGCTACTTTTGAAGAAAGGGTTTTGTGCTCAAAAGCAAGCATTTGTTTGGTAAGATGGTACTGGTTTCAATAGTGAGATTCCCTTTGCAAAGAAGGCTTTCTTTGGAGCAGCAAAGACCTTCTTTGAACAATACACAGCAAGCGGGCACTTTGGATCAGCCCCTTCATCCATTGCCTATTTGAAGTGTACTTCACATTTTGCATCAGTCAACAGAAGTATTGCTCAGTTTCACATTCTGCAGAAATGACTGCCCAAAAAAACAAACAAATTGCCCATCTCTGGTAATGCAGATGAACACCTCCGTGGCCTCTGCATGCGGTGCAGTAGCAGACAATTAAGTGAGGGGCTGCCAGCGACAAGCCGCCCATCTTTACGCACCCGGGTTAGGCTAGCTATATAGAGTTATAAGATTAAATTGTGGCTATGTTAGGATAGGGTTTTCCAAAGAAGGGAATGGACCGCCATTCTTATATGGCTGCTACTTATTCATACAGCTGTAAAAACCTCAGAAACAGATTCCTCTCACAGATGGTAGGTGGCATCCTATTAATGCACTGCTTGTAGCCTAGTGCACACAGACCCTGGTGTGACATCATCCCTGCTTCACCCACCACTAATGGCATTACCAAAGCAAGGCGCAAAACCAAATGGGAGGGCGGTAAATGTGCAGTCATTTGTCCCATGTTCGCCACCCATTAAGTTTGTTGTTGTGTTAGGTACCCGATTACTCCTGGCTTTAATGTGAAAACACAGGCATTCCGAATGTCTGTCTGCTTCTGTTAGCATGTTACAGTCGGACCCATTGGCTTTGCCAGTGCCTGTTGTCCTTAGGTCCTACGCTCCCTTTCTTGATTAGTGACCCTTAGATATTCTTGAAGTTTCAGATGCCATTCTTCATCAGTTTTGCTGGAGAGCTGTCCCACTGCTTGATACCCTTCTAAAATAGTTCTGGTCATTTTCTACAATGAAGTTCCATTATGGGAGTTTCTTTATAATAAATTAGTTATTTATTTTATTTTTTAGGACTTCGTCATGTTGACACCCATTTGTACAATAGTTTTCCCTCTGTTTAACCGTGTAGCTGTGTAATGAGATGCCATTTTCTCCACCCCTATCAATGGGAGGTTCTACAATTGCCAATAATTGATCAGACTCTTAATGAGAACATGGGGAAGATAGAATAAATTGAGAATGTGGAACCTTCCCAACCTTGTTCTAAATGAGAAAATCATTTCTATGTCATGTGTCTCCATGAACTTCAAGAGTACAGCTGTGCAAATGGAGATACAGCTGCAAGCAGCAAATCTGTTGGCTTGTAATACAGATGCCACATTTTAACAGTAAATGCACAAGACAGGAGTAATGGTGCCCCGATGACGGGGAGCAAGATGGCAAGTCCACGTGGGGCAGTATTACTGGAAGGGCACACCTTCTGGGTCTGTGCCACGGTGCACCTTTAACATGGGGTGCCGTGGCGCAGACCGGGGCATGATACCCTATTACAATCAATGTGCTGCAACACAGCCCCAAACGTGTGTCTGTTCTGAGGCAGTAAATTAATGAAAGGCAGAGCAACTGTTTGAAGCAGCCTCTCCATCTTTCACAGTGCAGGTGGTACTCAGCCTGCACTTCAAACAGGCACAGAGCTCCACTTGCAGGGAGGTGCAATGAGTGTCTGCACCCATCTGCAGGGTAGGCTCGGAGGAGGTTGGTGAGATCTGTGTTTGACCTGGCCCTTTTTGCCTCCTTCTTCCTATTTTTCTGACCTGTTTTTGTTGGTTTTAGGAATCTGGGCACTTTACCACTGCCCGCCAGTGCTAAAGTGCAAGTGCTCCCTGTCTAAATTGTATTGGTAATTGGTTTATCCATAATTGGCATATTTGAGTTACTAGTAACTCCCTTTTAAAGTGCACTAGGTGTGCCCAGGGCATGTAAATCAAATGCTACTAGTGGGTCTGCAGCACAGATTGTGCCACCTACATGAGGAGCCTTGTAAACATGTCTCAGGCCACTACCCACTGCAGTGTCTCTGTGGGCAGTTAGGTACTGCCAGTTCTACCTGGCAATTGTACCCACTTGCCAGGTCCAAAACTTCCCTTTTACTACATGTATGTCACTTCTGAGGTAGGCTCAAGGCAGCCCCATGGGCAGGGTGTAGTGTTTTTAAAAGGTAGGACATGTACTGGCGTGCTTTACATGTCCTGATAGTGAAATACAGCTGAATTTGGTTTTCACTACTGCACGGCCTCTCTCTCCTATAGGATAACATGGGGACTGTGTTGAAATATCTTTTGAGTGCAGTTTCCCATTGGGAGCAAGTAGAGGCATTTTCATGCTTAACCATTCTGTGCCTCAGCCTGGCTACTGAATACACGTCTGGGTCAGGATGACAGTTGTGCTGGTTGTGAATTCACTCTAGACAGTAACACAAAAGGAGCTGAGGTGTGCCCGGCATATCCTCATGGGTCTTCCTGGGGTTGAGTGGTGGGAGGAGCTGACACTTGCACCTGAATAGGGCTGTGTCTGTCCTCACACAATGCAGTTGCCAACCCTCTAGAGTGTGTCTGGGACTATGGCAGGAAAGGCAGGGTCTTGTGCACTACAAAGACTTTCCTATGAAGTTTACCTCTACACCTGGTTCCTTAATACAGCTCAGGAATAGACACAAAATGTTTCCCTCATTTACACGAGGACAGACTCCCTTGTAAACGGATGAATCCTGCTTTAGGATCGGACTGGCACTATATGAGCATCATCGCAATATGTATTAAAGAAGGAGCCACGCAAACATTTGCAGCCCCATCTGTAATACAAAAGTGCCTGAAAGCAGTCACACCCCCAGGGCACTTCAAAATATTTTGTCCAAAAATGAAGGAAACATTACATTCAAGGCAGTTCCAGGACTTTTCTTTCTTGATTTCCCTCATTCCCAGCTGATTTGGAGTGAACTGCAGGCAGGTGCCAGCAGGCACCAAAAGAAATCTGATTTTACAAGAATTTTCTCTGGAAACTCTGAGCGGGTGACCCTCCGCAAGTAAAGGCCCTGTCACCCAGGCAGGTCTTGTCAACTGTTCCACCCAATTCCTCTATTTTCCTCCCAAGTTTATACAGTTTGTGATCTGAGGGAATGGATGAATGTGTGTTGTTGAAAAAAGGAATAGTAGGACTATGGATACTGTCAATTTCTCCATCAATCTGTGTGTGAGAGTGAGAAGATGCCCTGGTAGTTTTCAAGAAAAGTGATTAAAAAGAAAAAGCCTTCTGGCAGCTAACAATTTCTGGATGATAAACGTCATGATTAATGCTCCGGAAAGGTATTATGGGTAGCTTGCATTGCCATGCCTCGAAAATGCCATCAATAATGCTCCACTCTGACAGAATGAAGATAAAGCCCCCGAACAACGGAACTTGTTGAATTTCGAAGCACTTGGAAATGCAGGATAACTAGTGAGACAGCATAACCATGTAATGCTGTTTGCCTTATATTTGACTGCTTCCCTGCATGTGTATATCACAACATGTACTGATATATAACAAGAGAATTTTTATATTGTTTTCACATTAACTTCAAGTGTTCCACATCCTTAACATTCCTGCTACGTTTCATGAGTCCCATTGACCTAGAAGCCATTTTATTTGAGGTACTATGGCTGCACATTTCCTGCATCCTGTAATAAACTGTAACCTCACGTACAATGTTGGCAAATAAAAGTGTGATTTGGGGATAATAGTGAATTCAACAGCATGCTTATGTATCTTCATCTTCATTTCAATGACTTCTCACATTCTCTCCTTGAGAAGACTCTGCCTCCTGCTCGTTAGATAGTTTTGCTGAAGTAACAGTTTCTCTCACACGTTTATGCTTCATGGAATTGTACGGAAAGGAATGTGTATAAGAAAAGTCCAAAGTTGCATGCATTTTACCCTTAGATGTTCCAACTGTTTTTTTGAGAGAGGACTCTTGTAGGTTGAAATTACAATTGGCTCCTCATTATTGACTGTGCCATTTGATATGTTTGCATTAAACACGTGTTAGACTTTTAGGAATCTAGATGTGTTGTATATAATTAACACTAGCAGGAGTGTTTTTCACTGCCTTGTTGCCAAGGGACACAATGAGTGATGAACAAATTATCAGAATCTCTGAAAAAGCCTGCACTGCGCAAATAAAACCTTAGTGTGCAACACCTGCAGATGGTGTGACACATATTTAGATAAAGAAGATTGCCATCCAGGACTGGAAACTAATTCCTGGTTTAGATGCAATTCTTTCACATTATTTGACATTAAAATAAAGGGTACTGCCTGTAGGACACCACCCTGATTTTCAGCTCCTGGCGGATGTGGTAGCCACAAAGAAAGCTATCTTGCAGGGAAGAATGTCTCTGTCAAAACAGAATACAAAAAAAGTGATGGCTGGAAAGCTTGACTAATCTCTGCCACTGGGAATTACTTTGGGCCCATCCCAGTCCATTGTTTTTTGGCCACCCTGCAACCTCTGATAAGACCTAGCCATATCAGAATCAGCCTTGTTCCTGCTCCAATAGGAACAGTCCAGAGCATGCTGCCAGGTCTAATGTGAACAGGAACACAAGTAACACAAGACCGGGTTTGGTCTATTTGGGCCTCTTTGGTCAGGTGGAGCTTAGTTCCAGTAGAACGATGAGTACAGGGCCCATGTCTGGGCAGAACCAGCACTCAGGGTGCCATAATGAAGAATACAAAAAAGTGATGTGTTAAACAAGTCAACTAGTTCTGAAAGGCCTGTGCATAATACCACTTGAGGAGACTGCACGTGGATATAAGGCTGCATGCTATAGAGCCCAGGAAGCTATTAGGTCAGGAAATGCTCTGGTGCTTTGGCCTGATGCCTCCAAAACAAAGATGGATAAATAATCTGTTAGTCTGAGTTTATGGCATCTGCCAAAATGTAGTTAATCTGCCAGGATTCATGTTGATTTATGAACTCGATACATAGATATGAAAAGAGTAGAAGTAAACTGAATGTTATAAGCAAAAAAAATAGAATATCAAACAAGAACACTTGCTAAATTATAAGGGAGTGACTAGAAAAAGCAAAAATAAAAGGAGCATTTATAAATAGCCGATTTGCAGTCTCATATTGAATCAAAGCTGAACTATAGCCCTGGGGAAGCGGAAAACTCAGTGAACCACTTGTTGGCTGTAGGTCATATAAAATAAGATTCAATATGATGTATTTTTAAGATATATTTCAAACTCCAGTGATTTTGGATCAGATCACATGTTTTGTAATACAAATTGTATGCTATAATATTATGAAGTGAAGATATGTTCTTTTGCCTTTTTAGAATAGCAACCCCTTGTATGGGGTGTTACAATGGAAATACCATGTACGTTTGGGAATACGGAGGCAATACTGCACAGATTTGATGGCTTTCATTGGAACAAGGCCTATAAACATAGCGTGTCCTTCAGGGTGTTTCAGCAGTCACTCACTGTTTAATGGCTCCATTGCCCATTTGTTTTTTGCTCAATTAAGTATTCAGATGGGATCAACTTAAATCGATTCTTGGATACTTCTGGCTTGCACATCATCTGACATGATATCCAATCTCTCCTTGAACTTCAACTCCATTTTGCGGTAAGGTTGTGCCTTGAGGATGACTCCAGTCCTCTCTAATCTTTCCATCTCCATGAAATGTATTTTTAATTATGCCCGAGCCACTTCTTCCATGCAACATTTCCCGGGTAAGACTTTGTTCTACTACCCAGTTCAGAACTTTGTTCTGTCCACCCACAAACTTCTAATTCTCAGTGAATGCCATTCTTCTAAGAACTTGTATCGATGATGCAGAGGGCCTCACTCGCCATTGATCCAGTATGTTACATCAAGTGGGTTTGTGGTATCGGAGAAAGAATGAGGTATAATACCCCAACCACACCCACTTATTGTCCTATCATTTCAGTATCGGTCCTGCATTAGAAGGTTAGCTCTGTAATGTTCTATTTCAAAGAAGCGCTCTACTGACAGCAGCAGTTACAAACTTCTGTGCCTTGAAGAAAGACATAGTGGCAATGGAATAACTGCTGACATATAGGTTTAGGTGGTGATGAGACCTGGTCACTTACAGAAACAAGTGTGTTGGGCATCTCACAGTAAGTTCTTTAACACGGCAATTTTGTTTTGGGGAATCTTTTTCCAAGACCAGTCTGCATTTTCATGCAATTCTCAACTAGGTAACAGGAAGAGATCAGGGGAACAGACTAAGGGGGTTATTATGACCCC
Source organism: Pleurodeles waltl (assembly GCF_031143425.1). Taxonomy (NCBI): domain Eukaryota; kingdom Metazoa; phylum Chordata; class Amphibia; order Caudata; family Salamandridae; genus Pleurodeles; species Pleurodeles waltl. The sequence continues at coordinate 1,008,171,779 of NC_090449.1, read as the reverse complement.
TGCGGTCGGTGCAATAGTGGCAGTAGTACAGCCATATTATTACATTGGCGGTTTGGCCAAAGCCAAACTGCAAATGTAACACACCGACCGCCAAGGCAGTAACGACCGCCGAGCTGGAGACTACAGTCTCCAGCCCGGCGGCCGTCACTAGGCCGCCCATGGCATTATAATCCCGCCCACCAACATGGTTTCCGTGGCTTATGTACCACCACGAAAACCATGGCAGTAGGCACTATCAGTGCCAGGGAACTCCTTCCCTGGCACTGATAGGGTCTCCTATTGGCGAGTGGAGCTGTTCGCATGGAGCGAAAACAACGTTACATTTTTCCACCCTTGGTGATATTAACATGAAAGCAAGCTCCTTTAATGGCTCTAAATTATACACTGCTAATTAAACTATTCGAACACTAAACTCTCATGTGAGGAACACCCATTTTTTAACTAAGTCTCTTGGGAATACAAAACAAAAAAATCTGCTTATGGAAAGAAACAAAATAAAAAAAAACAGAATACCAAGTTAAAAAAACAAACAGGAAAGAAAACTCAACTGACAATAAGAGCATTCTAAATGGCAAATGAACTTAGACAGGTGGTGAATATAAATCAGCTTGGCAGCTACGCAGTGGTACAGAGGGTTGAGAATTAAAGAAGAAACGGGTAGGTTGGGCCAGGATGGTCGAGATCTTCTCCTACTCTTTACAATGTCATACTAGTATGAAAGGTAAGAGTAAAACGACTGGGGATATGCAAAAATGTACCAACATATGGAGGCGAACCCAGATATCCGACGCTATGTGTAACAAGCAAGACTTCCCAAACCCGTTTCTAAGGGGTGCGGCATATTATTGGGGGGGTGGGGGGGGGGCAACTAAGCAATATCAACCGTGAAAGAACCCTCTGGCATTCAGTCTATGTAGGAAGTAAAGTGGATTACTGAATATGTATGTGTTTTTGTTTCAAAGTCATCTTAACCCCTTCACTGCCAGGCCTTTTCCCCCTCAGGTGCCAGGCCTTTTTTTGGCTATTTGGAGCAGTTCGCCCTTAGGCCCTCATAACATAAGCTACCCATGCCAAATTTGCGTTTTTTTCCCCAACATTCTAGGGATTCTAGAGGTACCCAGAGTTTGTGGGTTCTCCTGAAGGAGACCAAGAAATTAGCCAAAATACAGCAAAAATTTCGTTTTTTAAAAAGAAAATGGGGGAAAAGAGCTGCAGAAGAAGGCTTGTGTCTTTTCCCTGAAAATGGCATCAACTAAAAGTTTGTGGTGCTAAAATCACCAGCTTCCCAGCTTTCAGGAACATGCAGACTTGAATAAAAAAATAAAAAAATGTCAACACAATTTTGGCATTTTACTGGGACATATCCCATTTGTACTATTTTTTGTACTTCCATCCTCCTTCCAGTTAGTGACAGAAATGGGTGTGAAACCAGTGCTGGATCTCAGAAAGCTAAACATTTCGTAAAAGAAGACAACATTCTGAATTCAGCAAGGGGTAATTTGTGTAGATCCTACAAGGTGTTCCTACAGACAATAACAGCTGAAATAAAGAAAATATTGAAATTGAGGTGAAAAAAATGCAATTTTTCCTCAACGTTTTACTCTGTAATTTTTTCCTGCAATGTCAGATTGTTTAAAGCAATATACCATTAAGTCTGGTGGACTCTTCTGGTTGCAGGGATATATAGGACTTATAGTGTCATCAAGAACCCTGGGTACCCAGAGCCAATAAATGAGCTGCACCTTGAAATGGGTTTTCATTCTATACCGGGTATACAGCAATTCATTTGCTGAAATATAAAGAGTAAAAAATAGGTATCAAGAAAACCTTTGTATTTCCAAAATGGGCACAAGATAAGGTGTTGAGAAGTAGTGGTTATATGCACCTCTCTGAATTCCGGGGTGCCCATACTAGCATGTGAATTACAGGGCATTTCTCAAATAGACATCTTTTTTACATTACATTTGGAAGACAAAAATGTGGAGAAAGACAAGGGGCAATAACACTTGTTTTGCTATTCTGTGTTCCCCCAAGTCTCCTGATAACAATGGTACCTCACTTGCGTGGTTAGGACTAAAGCTCGCGACAGGAAACGCAACATGGATACACAAATTTTACATTGAAATCTGACGTGTTTTTTGCAAAGTGCCTAGCTGTAGATTTTGGTCTGTAGCTCAGCTGGCACCTAGGTAAACCTACCAAACCTGTGCATTATTTTAAAGTAGACACCTAGGGGAATCCAAGTTGGGGTGACTTGTGGGGCTTTCACCAGGTTCTGTTACCTAGAACCCTTTGCAAACCTCAACATTTGGCTAAAAACCACTTTTTCCTCACATTTTGGTGACAGAAAGTTCTGGAATTTGAGAGGAGCCACAAATTTCCTTCCACCCAGCATTCCCCCAAGTCTCCCGATAAAAATGGTACCTCACTTGTGTGGGTAGGCCTAGTGCCCATGACAGGAAATGCCCCAAAACACAACGTGGACACATCACATTTTCCCAAAGAAAACAGACCTGTTTTTTGCAAAGTGCCTAGCTGTGGATTTTTGTCTCTAGCTCAGCCGGCACCTAGGGAAACCTTCCAAACCTGTGCATTTTTCAAAAATAGACACATAGGGGAATCCAAGAAGGGGTGACTTGTGGGGCTCTCACCAGGTTCTGTTACCCAGAATCCTTTGCAAACCTCGGCCCAAAAACACTTTTTCTTCACATTTCAGTGACAGAAAGTTCTGGAATCTGATAGGAGCCACAAATTTCCTTCCACCTAGCGTTCCCCCAACTCTCCCGATAAAAATGGTACCTCACTTGTGTGGGTAGGCCTAGTGCCCATGAAAGGAAATGCCCCAAAACACTATATGGACACATCAAAATTATCAAATACTAAACTACCTGTTTTTGCGGGGGCTGCGTTTTTGGCCCTGGGCTCAGCAGCCATACAGGGAACCTCCTGAACCCAAACATTTCTGAAAACGAGACACCAGAGGGAATCGAGGGAGGTGTGACTTGCATGGATCCCCCAATATTTTCTTACCCAGAATCCTCAGCAAACCTCAAATTTAGCTAACAAAAAATCACATTTTTCCCACATTTCTGTGTTGGATCACCGCACCGGGACAAATTTCCTAACACCAAACGTTCCCCTCAGTCTCCTGGTAAAAATGATACCTGACTTGTGTAGGTGGGCCAAGTGCCTGTGACAGGGAAGAGCCAAAAACATGTCAAAATTGAGGGGGAACCAAAGTGGGTCCCAAAGGGCAGTTTGAAAAAAAACATTTTTAGGCTGACAAGTAGGGCAGAATTTTTATCGTTATAGAAGAGACAATGCTGGGTGGTAGGAATTTTGTGGATTCCTGCAGATTCTGGAAGGTTCCATCACAAAAATGTGGAAAAACGTGGGATTATCAGGCAAAGTTGGAGGTTTGCAGGGCATTGTGGATAAGAAAATGGTGCAGGGTGCATGTGAAGCACACCACCCTGGACTCACCCAGATGTTTAGTTTTCAGATGTGTCTAGGTCTTGTGGATTTCTCTACATGGTAGGGTCCCAGAGTCCAAAAAGTGCAGCCCTCACCATTCCAAGTGGGACGATTTTGAGAGTTAGCCAAGCTCTCATGGCCCGAATGTAAAACCAAAACCCAAAATAATCAAATGTCCTCTTGCTTGTGGTGGGATAAGATGTTTTAGTGTGCGGGGGGAGAGCTGAAAGACTGTTACCCCCTTCAGTTGGGGTGGGGGCATAATAACCATGCCCATACTGGTTGGTAGCCACCACCACACTATTTTTTTATTTTTTTATTCCCTGGCATCTAGTTGACTTTCTGCCCCCCACCGGGATGTGGGTCGGGGTAATTGCCCCATATGCACATTGATGGGCAGAACAACTTTGGCCCCATTTATTTAAGGTGGGGGTATGGCCATACCCCCACCCTCTTATTTTGAAAACAAAATCTTCTCTGGTTTCTGGTGGGCTTTCTGTCCCCCTTGGGGGCAGATGGGCCTTCCCAAAATAGGCCGATCTGCCCCCAAGGGGGGCAGATATGGCCAACAGTAATTTGCCCCTATGAGGAGCGACCCTTGCCCAAGGGGCTGTCCCCCCAAACAAAACACATACATACACACACACCAATCCCTGGTGGCTAAGTGGTTTCTGCTCCCCACCCCCCCCAAGGGCAGATCGGCCTAATAGAAATAGGTCGATCTGCCCCCAAGGGGAGCAGAAATGGCCTAAAATAAATCCCCCCCCCTTGCCTAAGGGGTTGCTCTCCTTGTGTGAAATCGGTGCAAAAGTGTCTAGTGGTATCTGTCCCCCTAGGGGGCAGACAGGCCTAATAAAAGTAGACTGGGGGGCAGATATGGCCTAATATAAATCTGCCCCCCCCAGGGGAGCGACCCTTGCCTAAGGGGTCGCCCCTCTCCTCTAAAAAACAAAAAACAAAAAAAATGATCCCTGGTGCCTAGAGGTTTCTGCCTCCCCACTCCCCTAGGGGCAGATTGGCCTAATAACAAAAGGCCGATCTGCCACGAGGGGGGGCAGAAAAGGCGTTGAAAATAATTGCCCTCCTGAGGAGCGACCCTTGCCCAAGGGGTCGCTCCCCTTGCCCAAGGGGTCGCTCCCCTTATGCCAATTACCCTTCTAAAAATGATCCCTGGTGTCTGGTGGGCATTTCAGCAGCCGGATCGCTTCACGATCCGGCTGCTGAAATGCTCTGAGAGACTTCAATGCTTTGGCATTTCTCTTCCGATCCATGGCCTCTGATGAGGTCAGCGCGTGATTGCGCGCTGATGTCATCAGACATCACTGGGGGGGGGGGGGGGGCATGCGGGGGCAGCACTTCCCCCAAGGGCCAGTAGTAGGACATAATGGTTACGTCCGTGGCACCTCAGCGCCGCAGCCACGGACGTAACCATTACGTCCATGGCACGCACCCAAGGGGTTAAACCTTGTTGTTCAATTATTTTTAAAATATACCGGACGTCACAATTTTTTTTTCCTGAGATGAAACGTGCTAAAAAATGATGTGACGTATCAGCTAGGATTATCAGTGCCTGTGCACAAACAAAAAAAAGCTCACGGCACCCACCAGGTGGAAGATGGGTGGCTGCAAGAGGAAGCTGGCCGGGATAGTCTCAGTGTTATGACTGCATATTGCACTACAAACCGCTGCAGACCTGCAAAGTTGTTTCACAAAATTTTCAGCACATTCAAAGTGATGCCCCTGATTCTCTTAAACTGCAAATCAAGTAGGCTCCTTGTCACATTAAAACTCCCTGCTGATTAACCAAGTTACAGTTTCAAAACAATGTGAAAGCTAGAGAGTATACACAAAGAAAAAAAATACTTTCTTAAGCATCAAACCACTCGAGTGGTTCACGGCTTTCTTTTGAGTCTCTCCTTTACCTTAAGCTTACGCTATCTCTTCCCCTCTAAGAAGAAAACAGTTGCAGTCCAGGCTTGGAACTGCCTGCTCGCACTATATTTTGCAGACGAACACATACTTGTCCAAGCAGCCTCAGCAGTCATAGCTATCCACGTAGTGAGATTCCTTTCGTGCTGCTATGATGCAACGCAAATGCAAACAAGCATTTGCAATGCAATGGGTCTCGCACTTGCTTGAGTTAGAGCTATTAGCATTGTAAATTCCTAACTTTTCTTGCCACATAAATTAAAAATGAAAAGTAAAAGCCGATTCAAAGCGCCACCGCTGCCATGAGCATAAGAGTCATTAGCTCCCTGCCTGACTGTCTAGAAAGGATCAGGGCTAGGATGAAAGGCAAACCGATACTAGATTATCATACGCTGTAACAGGAGGAAGCGTGACGTAGTGTGACGGCCAACAAAAATGTTCACTTCGTGAAATCGCCTGGAAGGGAATTCAGAACACAAAGGAGGGACATTTCACAAAATGCACCAATAAAAATGAAGCATTTAAAACAAGCACAACAAACAACGAATAGCAAGAGTGGTTGTGGTTAAAAGCCCACGGAGAGAATACAAAAGGCCAGAGCGCTTGCACGCTCGACCCTAAAAAAATGAAAAGGCTGGTGAGGTGCACTTTAAGTGACGTAGAACTAAGTACCGGACGAAGGAGGGGCCATCACACAATGTAAAAGGAGAAAGCATGACGTCGTGTGATGTCCAACAAAAATTTTCTTTTAGTGAAATTCCCTGGGAGGGAACTAAGCACAAAAGGAGGGTCATTTTGACAAATGGATCAATCAAAAAGAAGCATTTGAGACAAGCACAACAAAGAACAAATGGCAAGAGTGGGCATGGTTAAAAGCCCATATTGAATACAACAAGTCTTGCAGACACTGCTGCCTACGCTCGACCTAAAAAAACGTCAACAGCTATTGGCTGTTGTTCACTCTGTCGGTAACTGACAGGACTGTCATACAATCTGGAAATAGAAGCATCACAATCTAGGACAACCTCCAAGAAATTGCTAGTTGGAGAGATGTTTATGGCATGTCCATAAGAATGGTGATTAATTTATACAGATAAAAATATTTCTTGACTGACAAAAAATCTTAACAAATTCACAAGAAAGTTAGGCGTCACTCTGATGGAGTTGCCATGGACCAGTGAATTTGGTTAATTCAACGAAGCTCTTATTAGGGATCAGATAGTGCATTGTACAAATTAATCTAACGTGGAAACAACATTTTTGCATGGAAAACCTACATTTGAAGTGGGTCTTGAGCACACAGTGAGGAGAAGGTTGGTCCTGTCGATGCAGGTTAGTTCAGTGGAAGAGATTGATTCTGGATTTTTTTCCTACATAAGCATGGTGACTCTTAAGAAGATGCCACGTGAAAAATGGAAAATGATGAGGAAGTGATTGCACCTTTTTCTGTAAGCAGAGGAATTAACCTTTCTCCAACAGAGGTTCCAGATTAATCTTGGGTAAAAGCGGTATTAGACTTAGTTGGCCCTGTAAATAGAGCAGTAGAGAAAGGTGTGTTTATACGAGTGGTGCAGGACAAATTTAACTATTACCACAAGAGTAGACATAGATTTCCTCAAGAAAGGATTTACAGAAGAGGCGGTTTTCAGGCTCTTTCTTACAGCTCGTGGAATGCACCTGAGGAGATGGAGGGTTTCAGGACCTTATGTGCGTGGACCTACATAAATCACAAAAGAAACAGGTTGGTGGAGAGAGCAAACTAGACAATCAAAGAGTGTTTGGAAGTTATTATATGAGAACAATCTAGCACTGGAAAGAGGGAATGCAGTTTTATGGTCATCCTGCAAAATACCAAATGAAGCTATGGGTTTGTATAATTTCTGGAAAATTAGTTCCATTGCATTATTATTATAACATTGGGGGGATATTAAACCAGGAGTTGGTAACCAAGGAGAGGGTGCTATGAATCCTAGAATATTTATTTGGAACAGCCGTCCCATATCAACGGTGCAGTGGGTATACTGCATGGATGTAAGTGTCTTGCCTAAATATATAAACTTTGAGTTTAATGAACAGTCCCAGGTAGGCTTTCTTTTGGCTGTAGAGGCTATAATAAAAAACAAGCACTGGCAAAACCAATATGTTGCGGCAATCCGAGAGCTACTGGCACTGTAAATGTCTTTTAGCATTGCTGAATAGGATCATGGCTGCCGTTTAGAATGACTGAAAATCATGGACCAAAGCGATCTGATGCAATCAGCACTGACCACGTCCTATCACTACTCTTTCATAGCGCTACTTTTCAATTTGAGAGTTGCTGTGATGCACAGATCAACTACCTGTGATTAACTGCTAAGTTGCTGACCAGTCTGGAGGAAAACAAAGATACCTCCAGCAACTGGACTGGCATGTACGCCAAACAATGAGTTCATGTACGTTTGATGAAAAAGAAGCTACATCTGGCACTCTGGAAAAAAGCAGGCATTCATTTATGTAGTGGATTTTTGAGGTACATAAAAAGGAATTCAGCCGGTCATATCTCTAGTTTTCTATTGGGAAATCAAGCATTATCCAAATGAGAAATAACTGGTTACTTCCTTCTCTAATGTTAGGAAACTGAGGGTCTAAAATGCCATCTTTTTGACTCGAAAAGAACTTGAACAGGAGGTGCTATTTTAAGAACATCACAACTGCTACTTCTTGGGCTACAAAGGAAGTCACTGTGACACTCTGCCATTAGATATGGCCAGTGTTGTGTATAACCTTGACCATTATGTGTCCTCGTATGTGCACCAATACTGTGTTTGTAGTGTTCGCATCTTTGTTATGTATGCATCTGGATAGTGTATGTGTGTGTGCGTGAGTCTCTGTGGAGTAAGCTAATAAGTTTCTAGTCTGTGTACCTCTGTTTTGTGCATACCGCTTTTCTTTGTAGCCACCTTATGTGTTTATGTTGTGTGTAGTGTTTGCACCCTAGTTGTGCATGTATCTACTGAGTGTGCCTGTATGCTCCCAAGTCTCTGTACACTGTCGTGTTACTCTATAACTGTGCTCTTCAAATCTACCTCTGAGCAACTTGCACCCTATCTGCTGTGAGCATGGGCTGAGATTAAGGCGCTGTGAGAAGAGTACAAGGCGCTTGCTGTTTTTTGCCCAGCGTTTTGTAACACTTATCTGCTTACTGTCTGTGTACACACTGCCCCATTCCCACTCAGTAAAGTTGCAGCTCTGTATGTTATGTTAAAGTCATTTCTTTACCTGTGGCCTGCAGATTACATCAGAAGAAATATGTGTTTATATTAACCTGTGCACATGCATCAAAGTATTCACATGCTAAATATTTGCTTTCTGAGACTCCGCGTTTATAAAAAAAATATATTTCTCATTTATTTGTTTATTATCTGCAGATTCCTTGAGTATTAAATTGGGGTGTCATTTACATCTTGGACAGGTTAGGCTGCCAGGTATTCCTGTTGAATTTACATCGACTCTATAGACGACATTTCACACACAGGTGGTTTAACTGAGTTTTTGTTCAGACCCCTTAATATTTTTATTTCCGACTGGTTGCCAGATTTTCCCATGTCACGTCAGTCACTTTCATTGGTTTGTGGGCTTGCCTTTTAAAATCCACTTGCTTTCATTAGTGAAAGGCATGCATGTGTCATGCCTTTTCCGTTTTTTAGCCCTCCTCGAGCGCACCGACTGTCTACTGAAAACAAACGAGGCTCGATATTTTCCGTACGGTTTCTGAACTACTTTTTCTCTTTATTTTGCAGCGCGATCCCGCTGGACAGTAGTCAAGCGCTTTGCATGACGTCGATCCTTTTACATAGGTAATTGCACTTTTGCCGGTTACATAGATAATTGCACTTTTGCTGATAGGTTTCACTGCAAACAAACTTTTATTTCCCTTTGTGTGTCTGCTTTGTGTGGATGGCAGCCATCAGCTCGCTTATGTGAAACTTTTACTTTTCAGTTTATATGGCAAGAAAAGTCTGGTTTGTTAAGTGAAACTGTTTTACTTTTCATTTTCAATTTATGTAGCAAGAAAAGTCTGGTTAGGAGTTTACAATGTTAATAGCTCAAATTCGAGCAAACACAAGACCCATTGCATTGCAAATGCTTGTTGTTTTAAGTCTGCAGCCCTGGGACTTCAAACATTATGTGTGCCAGCACTGCGCTTGTCGGCAAAGTTCTGGTTCACTTCAGTTGATCTGTGTAACAAAAGGCAGACTGAACTGGAAAAAACAAACAAGATCGAGAGCAAGGGTGTGGGAAGGGAGAGTAAAGAAGAAAGACTGGGCAGAGGGGTGAAAGGGAAAAGCAGCAACACAGATAGGGGAGATGTCCTTAAAACACAAGTTTGCAGACAATTAACAACAAGCATTCGCAATGCAATGGGTCTTGTATTTGCTTGAGTTAGAGCTATTAGCGTTGTAAACTCGTAACTGGACTTTTCTTGCCACATAAACGGAAAATGAAAAGTAAAACAGTTTCACATAAGCGAGCCGATGACCACCATGAGCGTGAGGGAGTCACACAAAAGGAAAGAGAAGTTTGCGCGCAGTCAGACATATCGGCAAAAGTGCAATTTTCCATGTAGCAGGGTCGATGTCATGCAAAGCGCTCGACTACTGCCCAGCGAGATCGCGCTGCATAGGAAATAAAAAGAAAAAGTAGCCCAGAAGCCATATGGAAAACATGAAGCCTCATATGTTTTCAGTAGTTTACCGGTGCTCTTGAGGAAGGGTAAACACCGGAAAAGGCCTGACGTATGCATGCCTTTCACTAATAAAATCAAGCGAATTTTAAAAGGGAAACCCACGAACCAATCAAACTGATGGGAATGACGTGGGTGTGGTTAAAAGCCCACAGAGAGATAACAACAGGGGCCAGGGCACTTGCATGCTCGATCCTATAAAAGCTTCAAAAACCGGGAGAGGTGAAAGGAGACAAGTACTTGGTCCGTGCTCTATGGGAGTGCCAAACACAAGAGGACATGACTCCTGCACACCGTATGGAATGGCAACAAAGCAAATAAGAGGAACGCTGAAGCTTAAAATTAGTAAGCTGAAGGTGGGCCATAAGCCAACCCGTTGAAAACAACGTGTCTCTAGAGACATTGCATGCGCGGTCCAGCTGAGACCCAAAAACTAGATGAAGTACATGACCTACTATAAGAAAATGTACAAAGTGGAGGAACAGAAAGTATGGCTGACTGTTGGATGGTGGCCAAAGGTGCACGCTGTTCCTAACGGCAAAAGCAGTCACTTAATTACACAATGTAACGAAAGACAGGAAAAATGTTGCTGTTCTTGGCAATGTTCAAAGCCACCAATATGGGTAGGAAGCACCATTTTGCCTTCAGTGTTAGTAGACTGGTCCCTTTAACTAGTATTTGCTGTGTTCGGATGAACTTTACTGTGCAGGTTGTCGGCTTATGTTTTTGTTGTGCATGAAAAGTGCTGTGATATCCTATCACCCATTTACAGGGGAGAACTAGTTACTGAGTCCTTATGCATTGTAGAATGTTAGTAAATATTCCAGGCTCAATCAAATTCTGAGTGGTGCAGTAAACACAGGATCTAGAGGTCTGACAGCGTTTTACTACTGTTATCCAATAAACACGAGTATTTGACTAGTCATGGTTTTCTGCATAAGTGCTCTCCAATCTTGTGAATTGTAAACAGACATCAATGTCTATCAAGTGCTAAAGGAACACTTGGCTCAGTTGCTCAGAGGTCATACTAAGATGGGCCCTAGGACTTCAGGAGAAGGTGGCCTCAACCACCATTACCCTTAGGTAGTTTGGTCTCAGAGCGGCACAGAGGCACCAGAGAAGGTGGGTCACAAAAAACTTTAAATGGACTATGCTGCGTAAAATGTGATGTAGATCGAACTGGAGGCCTAGTTAAATTTCACAGAGGACAGGAAAATTGATTTGATGTGCAGATGACTGATGGGCAGAAATCACAGATTTCTTATTGGTTACCCAAATGCATTTTTGTAAAAAAAATGTTTCCCAAGTCGGATCATGGCCATTAGTTTGAGAGGAAAAAAGAGGGTATGTAAAAAAAAAAAAGTTTTGAACTTATGCCTATATGTTGCAACTAAGGATCCCTGTTAGCACAACCTTTGTGCCCAGCAGCTATAATTGCTTACAATGGCCTTCGCACTTTAACCCTAGCACATGTTGCATAACTGAAGAACTTGGTTCCTCTCTCATGTTGGCAAGTTGACACTCCCAAGCCTCTACGCATGTCCGTGTTACAGCACTGGCTGGAGAACCTGCTTATTTTAAATGCATGGGGCGATACAAATACAAGAGATATCATTGTATACTAGGCCTGCAAAATATCTGCTACATAAATGAGCCTCATACTTTTGGGAAAGACGGATAATTTTCTTGAGTGCACGCAACTACTTGGGAGTGGGTTGGAATTCTGTGCCAGCCATATCCCTGCTGCACCCTAGACTGGGACACTCATATCAACAAACCAGTTCTGAACGGATAAGACCAAACGGCTGACAAAACCTACTGCAGAACTTTCCAACTCTCTCGTGTAGATCAGAATTACGCCTGGATTATGAGTGGGCCGGGAGATTCCGACCCGTGATAAAACCCCTGTTTGCAAAGAGGTTGGTATTATGAGTTGTGCAGACTTTAATATAGGGACATTACATCAACCCGGCTGCACTGTACTTCAGAATCACTAACACATCAAGATGCTCCAAACCCTACTGACACCAATTTACCACATTTTATTATGTCCAGGTGAAACTAACTCATGCACCATCCTTCCAACAAACAATGTACCCTCAAAACACTTAACACACATCATAGTATTGCAAACCATGGCCACTTACTAGTCACCACTTAGCACTGCATTCTAGGCGTATTAACTCACTACACTGCTATTTATGCTAGATCTAACAACCAAGGGCATTGCACTATCCCAACACAATCAATTGTATCTTACGGACACTAGTTCATTGCACTACACCCGGAGGACAAAAATTCACTACACAGCAGCCCAGCTGCTTGGCCTCAATTCAACAGGTGTATCAATGAACTCCCTTGTTTCCCTGAGGTCCCCGACAATAGGAGTGCTAATGTAGTGCATCAGAAGAACCAACATTTTGATTTCAGGCAATACTGAACCGTCCTCTCTTCCTGGTGATCTCCTCACCACTCATTGTGCACACACTGGTGTCTGGGGAGTGAGGAGTGACTGGCGAGGAGGCTGTGATTTTGCACATTGTTTTGCAGGACCTAAAGTGAATCCTTGTTGCTATAGCTGGAACATTTCAAAAAATCTTATTAACTTTGTAAGGCCATTCGGTGCTGTATATTTGTACTACCACCATTTGGTTTTCTGTGTTTTTCATCCCTAACAGGCGAGTTAACTGCGGGTTATTACAACTGAATCGATCTTCTGAGACTCACCTCAACAGGCGTGAGGTTCAGAGTTCAGTATAAGCAAAATGGAGGCATGTGAGATGTATGCCTCAGTTTTGCCTACACTGAACTCTGTTCTATCCTACTTAATCCCTAATTCCTCACCCCTCTTTGGATACCGGGCTAGAAGCATTCCCAAGACATCAAACATTACAACCGCAGTATGATTCACTCTCATTGAACTTGTTGTTCTTCTAGATTTGCACAGCCAACCAAAACCTTTCACTATGCTCATTCATTGGACTCACAGAAATCCCATCAGTCTGTCCATAAACATTCATTCTACATGGGAGTTTACAACAGCGAAAAATGGCCCTACCCAAGAAAAAGTACTGCTCATCCTGCAAGCGGATGTGCTCCCACCTTCTCCAACGCCGTTCTGAGCAATGCCCTCCCACAGGGCTCTACATTTATTATGTCAAATCAACCATCACCGATAATTCATCCCTGTACAACTCCTGTACTCTTCCTCTGTCATCAAATTCTCCCCTCTTCATCCCACCCAACCACGTCCTTCCCTCATCTTTTCACCTTCCTCTTTCTCCTCTTTCAGCTATCATACCTTCTTGTACATCACCTTTCTCCCCTTGGGTACTGCATATTTGCAGCTTCTTGTCCTCCCATCCTCCAAAACCTTACCTATTGCTAATAACTCTTGTTCATTAACCCAAGTATCGAATGTAATTTTACCTGTTCTCAAAGCACATCCCTCCTACGTCCTTATCAATAAATGTTGACCCCCAATCCAAATGACCTCTCTACCTCACACCCCGCAAACATGAACTTTATTTTTTATTTCTATTAATATAGTTTAATTTACTTTGACAAAATTTCAACAGTTGAACATAGAATGATTTGTAATTTACGCCATCATTACATTTGCATCCATCCACGTCATCTGTGCTTAGCCTCAGGCAAATTAAAGAAATTGTAAACCATCATAAACAAAGAAAAGTTTATCATGACCACTGTTCAAGACATGCATGCGTTATGCTAACTGTGATGCATTTCTCGCAACCCTATCATAGTATATGCTTCCTGATCATAGGTGGCACCAAGGGACTGTCTTGTCATGGTAAGGATTATCTTTATTCCAAATGTTTCTCACTGTGATTCAGGACATCCATATTTCTTTTCCGTTTTTTATATTTTGTGCTTTCTCCAAACACATTGAAAACCTTTTCTGCCACGCTCCTTGATATCCATAAAAGGGTCATATTTGTCTGAGGGGAGCCATCTAGTACACATCTCCACGTCCATCTAATGGGGAGTGTGGTTGTCTCCCTCAATAGGATAATGTTCCAGGTGGTCCTTCTTGTGCCATTCCCTAGTCTTCTGTTGCCTTTGTAATGGTAGTATTCACTGCCTCTGCCCATTTGTGAAGTTCTTTTCTCTTTATGGTGATCCTTGGGGTATTTGGGTGCCTCCAGGACATGGCTACCTGCCGTTTGCCCAGATGTTTGCCAAGTCGACACAATAACATTGTAGCTTTCTTTCTTTGGCCTGGACATTAAGCCTAGCAGGCAGTTAAGAAGGATATCTCATTGGTCCTCATCTGCTTTTAGAACACTGGAATGTTTGGAGCTCCACTGAAGACAATGGAGTGTTCCGGGCTTCTAATGGCCGGTAGAAGCCTGGGAATCCAACATTCTAATGTGTTGGTTCACAGCTGTTGCTGTGAAGAAATGGCCTCACGGAACCCGAGAGCTTGTGAGGCCTTTGTTTTATTTATTAGAACATTCTGCCCTCTAATGGCGGAATGTTCTAATAGCCTTCTAGCTCTCCATAGCTGGGCTATAACAGCATTAAAGTCCTGCTACCTTGTCCAACACTAAAGCGGGCCATTAATAGGTGGTATAGCCCACTATGGTGAGCTATAAGACTATAGTAGTGCCCCAGTGAGGGGCAGGACCCGAACAAGTTTCAAAACGGCCCACCTCCCCTGATTTGCATCTCAGGGACTCATTTAGAACTTTATTGTACATCTGATGCAATCTGTGTGGTATCATGTTTGTTCTGTGTAATACGTTCTATTGGGATTCTTTAAAAATAGGTATTTATAGGTGCAGTGGCGGTGAATGCCAGTGCTAGTAGACATTCCTTCTCTGTTAGGTCTCTTCCGAATCTTCTTTAATGAGTCTAGTATATATTGATAAGCCCTTCCACGACTCAATATATCATCAATAACTCCCTTTTTGCTCCTCCCTGGGTAGCACATGCAGTCTGCCATGTGTTGGTGGTTCTAATAGCCCAAACTCCCTTTTTGACTCTATTGCTCCTGCAATGCCGCTCCTATGTCAAGACTGGCCCCTGTTACCGGATAGATCTGTCTTAGGTCTGTAAAACTCATTAGCCTTGTATATTGTCTGCCACCATTAGTCTTCCAGTGAAAGCTTCTAGCAGGGGTTTTTGTGGCACCTAAGTGGCATCCTGGGTGCTTAAGTTAACAGCCAAGACTGCCATCCACTACAGCTGTCCTACTAGGTGTCATGATTCATAATCTGCAACATTCCTCCCCCGACTTCCCCTGTGCCCCACCCCCACTTCACTGCAACTGAAGTTCCTTAAGAGCCACCCATATTCCACATATTGGAGTGAATACCAACGATCTAAGAGTCTAAAATATGCCATTGAGTAGTATTAGTGGTATGTTAATAAAGAGATTTAGGAACCAGAGCATGATCACCATTTTAACAAGTGTTATTTTGCCAATATGGATAGAGGGAATCTCTTATAGAATTATAGTTTTGCTTAGTTGCCGGTTATAGTGTTACAATCAATTATTTTGGGGTCTTCATGATATATCTGTACCCCCAAATACCTAGAAATCACAGGTTACCACTGCAGTTGTGGTACATGTAAATACGTTGATTCTGTTGTGGTCTGAGGTAGCAAAGTGAATAAGCAGGATTTGTCATTGTTGAGACGTAAGCCAAAAATATGTGTCTGAAGGACCTTCCCTGTTACATAATAACGTTTAGAACATTGAACGCATTGCACAGGTACAGCAACACATCATGTGCAAACATAGGTGTTGAATCTGTGTATTGGTCAAGTACTAAGCCCCTTCAGAAGCCTTATCTTCAAATCATTTCAGAGAGAGTCTCCGTAGCCTGGACAAACAGTGACAATGAGAGGGGGTAATCCTGTCCAGTCCCCCTCATCACCTCCCAGGAGTCAGATACAATTTAGTTTATCTAATTCTGGTTGCGGGTGCTGAATATAAGCGTTGAATCATCTTTATAATTTGGAGTTCAAATCCCATTTTTCTCATTTCAGTAAGTACAATTTGTCCACTTTTCCTTCTGCGCATTGATTGATGCTGCTGCTGACAGACAAGCATTCATTGGGGAACAGAACACTAAATAGAATAGACTTGTAACACTATGCAATATATTTCTGTTGAGCACAAATCCAGATTGATCCGGATGACTCAAACGGGGCAGGATTTGTGTTAGCCTTTTAGCAAGTATTTTATCTACGATTTTCCAATCTAAATTAAACATGGATAGTGAACGATATGACTTTGCATCTAACAAGCAGTAGCTGTGCCACAACTTCTCTGGTAGAAGTACCTCTGTTCCTTCGCTATATGATACATTTATAATAGTTAAGGGTACAAATGGTCAGAAAAGGTAGTGCAGAATTGAGTAATCAGCCCATCAGTGTAAGAACTTGTAAAACGTTTGCTCTTTATATACTATCTCAAAGTAAGAGATAGTGTGCACACAGTCCAAGGGTTCCCCTTAGAGGTTGATAGTGGCAAAATTAGATAATGCTAATGCTCTATTTTGTAGTAGTGTGGTCGAGCAGTAGGCTTATCAGAGGGTGGTATTAAGCATTTGTTGTACACACACAGGCAATAAATTAGAACACACACTCAAAGACTTAACTCCAGGCCAATAGTTTTTATGTAGAAAAAATATATTTTCTTAATTTATTTTAGAACCACAAGATTTGAGGTAAGTACATAAAATTCAAGGTACTTCACACAGGTAAGTATAGAACTTTGATTCAAAGCAGTAGTACACACAGTTTTAGTTAAAAAGGCAATCAGCTATTTTTAAAATGTGGACACAGTGCAAAAATCAACAGTTCCTGGGGGAGGTAAGTTTGATAAGGTTTTTCAGGTAAGTAAAGCACTTACACAGTCTGTCTCCTGGGCATAGGCAGCCCACCGTTGGGGGTTCAAGGCAACCACAAAATCACCGCATCAGCAACACAGGGCCGGTCAGGTGCAGAGGTCAAAGGAGGGCCCAAAACACATAGGAGCCTATGTAGAACAGGGGTGCTCCGGTTCCAGTGTGCTAGCAGGTAAGTACCTGCTTCCTCGGGGAGCAGGCCAGGGGGGTTTTGTACAGCACTGGGGGGGGACACAAACAGGCACACAAAACACACCCTCAGCGCCACAGGGGTGGCCAGGTGCAGTGTGCAAAGTAGGCATTGGGTTTGCTATTGAAAGCAATGGAGGGACCCAGGGGTCACTTAGACGATGCAGGCAGGGCACAGGGGGGGCTTCTTGGGCCAGCCACCAACTGGGCTAGGAAGAGGGCCGCCTGCTGGTCACTCCTGCACTGCAAGGTGGTTCCTCTGGGTCCTGGGTGGCTGCGGGTGCAGTGCTTGGTCCAGACGTCGGGTTCCTTGTTACCAAGCAGTCGCGGTCAGGAGGAGCCTCTGGATCCTTTCTGCAGGCGTCGCTGTGGGGGTGCAGGTGGGTCGACTCAGGGTACCCACGTCGTCGTAGTTGCCTGGGAGTCCTCTCTGTGGTGAGTCCCCGGCTCTCTGAAGCTAGAGCCGGGGGCGCTGGCTGCAGAGTGAGAAGTCTCACGCTTCCGGCGGGAAGAGAGAGTTCTTTGGAAGTTGCTTTAAAGTTGCAGTTTTTGAACAGTGCCGCTGTTCTCGGAGTTTCTTGGTCCTTCGGGTTCAGGGCAGTCATCTGAGTCCTCAGAGGTCGCTGGTCCCTGTCGGATGCGTCTCTGTGTAGGTTCTTGGAGTCTGCAGACAGGCTGGTAGGGCTGGGGCCAAGTCAGCTGTCGTCTCTGTCGTCTCTGCGGGGCTTTCAGGTCAGCAGTCCTTCTTGTTGTTGTAGGGTGCAGGAATCGGATTTCCTGAGGTCAGGGTTGTCCCTAAATACTATATTTACGGGTGTGTTCAGGTCTGGGGGGCAGTAGCCAATGGCTATTGTCCTGGAGGGTGGCTACACTCTCTTTGTGCCTCCTCCCTGAGAGGAGGGGGGCATATCCCTATTCCTTTTGGGGGAATCCTCCAGTCTCAAGATGGAGGATTTCTAAAGGCTGGAGTCACCTCAGCTCAGGGCACCTTAGGGGCTGTGCTGACTGGTGGGAAGCTCCTCCTTGTTTTCCTCATTATCTCCTCCAGCCTTTCCGCCAAAAGTGGGGGCAGTGGCCGGAGAGGCGGGCATCTCCACTAGCTGGGATGCCGTGAGGTGCTGTAACAAAAGGCATGAGCCTTTGAGGCTCACTGCCAGGTGTTACAGTTCCTGCAGGGGGAGGTGAGAAGCACCTCCACCCAGTACAGGCTTCAATCCTGGCCACATAGTGACAAAGGCACTCACCCCATGTGGCCAGAAACTCGTCTGGTTGTGGCAGGCTGGTAGAAACTGGTCAGCCTAGCACTAGGAGTCGGACTGGTATTCAGGGGGCATCTCTAAGATGCCCTCTGGGTGTATTTTACAATAAATCCCACACTGGCATCAGTGTGCATTTATTGTGCTGAGAAGTTTGATACCAAACTTCCCAGATTTCAGTGTAGCCATTATGGAACTGTGGAGTTTGTATTTGACAAACTCCCAGACCATATACTCTTTATGGCTACCCTGCACTTACAGTGTCTAAGGATTTGCTTCAACACTGTAGGGGCATACTGCTCATGCACTTATGCCCTCACCTGTGGTATAGTGCACCCTGCCTTAGGGCTATAAGGCCTGCTAGAGGGGTGACTTACCTATGCCACAGGCAGTGAGAGGTGGGCATGGCACCCTGAGGGGAGTGCCATGTCGACTTAGTCATTTTCTCCCCACCAGCACACACAAGCTGTGAGGCAGTGTGCATGTGCTGAGTGAGGGGTCACCAGGGTGGCATAAGACATGCTGCAGCCCTTAGAGACCTTCCCTGGCAACAGGGCCCTTGGTACCAGGAGTACCATTTACAAGGGACTTATCTGTGTGCCAGGGCTGTGCCAATTGTGGGAACAAAGGTACAGTTTAGGGAAAGAACACTGGTGCTGGGGACTGGTTAGCAGGGTCCCAGCACACTTTCAATCATAACTGGCATTAACAAAAGGCAAAAAAGTTAGGGGGTAACCATGCCAAGGAAGGCATTTCCTTACAGAACCCCTTTCAGAGGGCCACGGGCGGGGGAAGCAGGAGCTACTGGGCCCAATAATGGTGGTTGAGGCCACCTTCTCCTGAAGTCCTAGGGCCCATCTTAGTATGACCTCTGAGCAACTGAGCCAAGTATTCCTTTAGCACTTGACTCTCAGTAGTAGCGCAAGTCCAGCAGTCAAAGGCTTCTCGGGAAGGAGGTAGCTGCAGGGAAAACAAAGCCTCACAACTCAGAATACATAAAGTGATCCCCAATAAAGACTGTCCAGTGAAAAAGCATTTATATATGAACACAGAGTATAATACTGCACACCACAAACAATACACAAAGTCTTCTCAAGAGGGATATACAACTATTTCCTGGGACAGCCTTTCAAGACCAACCTCCCTGTCAAAGGTCAGTTGTATTTCCCCAGTTACAGGAGGTGACTTCCAAAGCTAAGCCCTGTTAGCAAGTTCGAGCCTTAGATTTTCACCAGGCCATTGTGGGACTTTTATCTGTTCCCCCGAGGCCCAGCCGCCCAGAATTCAGTCTTATCCTCTCTTGCTAGAGTGCCTGGGTGGAGTTTCTGAACCACCTGTCTGTGGCCCGGGGATGAGTAGAGATCGGAATTCTACGATAGTGATGGCAGAGTTCCATGTCGCTCCTCCAGTCCCAATGTAAGTGTTTCTGAATCCGTCAGAAGGTCAGGGAGTTTCTAGATCAGATAATTCAATCATTGTTCTTCTTCTGCCAGTCACTGCGTGATCCTCCTTGATGCCTGCATACTCCCTCAGGTCGATGGACCTTTTTCTTCACAATGCCACCCCTCCTAGCATAATGGGATTCGGGGGGGGGGGGTTGGGATTCTACCTACACATGTTCCTCCAGCCAGCTCAGGGGCTCCCACTCCGGATCCACAGGCCTCATATATTGCAAGACTACTGAGCCCTGTGCATCCTTAGTGTTCCCCGCAAATTAGTGTGTAGCTTTCCACGTACTGCTGCCATGGGCACACATACGTTAACATCTCAGCATGTAAAACAGGCATGCAGGCCTCCATGCACTGCTACCAATGGCATACATACCGAACAGCAGGCTATGTAACGAACGTGCTTTTCTGGCCCTCCATCAATCCTGAGGGAGGAGAAGGGTGACCTAAGGACCCTTCAACTGGACTTCAATTGAATGGACCAGTAGGCTCAGCTCCAGTGGCACAAGTAAACGGGAATGGTCAAGCTACTGATCCCTAATATTTAAAAAAAACTGCATGCTGCCACTACTGTGCTCGACTACTTAGCTTAGCTCTTGGTGGCGTGCACACAATCCATGTTTGCCCATAACCACAATTTGTTACCAAGGATTTAGATAGCACCACAGCTGTGGCAAGTGTATTACTATGCAAGGGACTTTTCTGTCCCAACAGACACCCCTCCCGGGTACAACTACCCCACACCAATTCCTAACCTGCAGAGGTGAGGTCATTAGATTGGTGAAACCAGTGGGTAAGTCTATCATATTCCCATGGCTCCATGTGGCTCACTGCTCCAATAGAGACTCTAAACCTTGAAAACAGATAGACCATTTCAACAATTTAGGGTTGTCTCCCTTCTTAGGCACTGCAACCTATCCTCAAACGAGTAAGGGCAGAACGTATGCAAGGCCCACACTATTGCAAATCACTATTTCTCAACAGGTGCCCAGTTATGTTCCCTGGGTAGTAACCTCCTACTAATAGGGCTACCAGACGCGCTCTTCTCTTGTCCTCCGGTTGAGATAACACCACTCCAACTTCTTTGTCAGAGGCATCGGTCTGTACAATGAAAGGCTGCCTACAGTCAGGTGCTTTCAACACTAGTGCACTGCATAGTGCCCTCTTCAGTTCATGAAATGCCTTTTGACACCCCTCAGTCCAGATCACTTTTCTGGGTTGCTTCAAGGAGGTCAAAATAGTCAATGGAGCAAATATACTCCCATAGTTCCCTACAAAGTTACTTGGTACCTGGTTCGTCATAGAAATGCCCTCACTTCAGTCTGAGTAGTAGGCCATCATGGACTTAATTTTGGCATCCAACAGGCAGATCTTTCTGTTCCTCATCTCATCCCAAGGTGGGCTACAGAGGACTACCCTGCCTAGCATTTGTTTGCCTTAGGGTCAGTTCTGCCTTCTGTACCCTAACCAACACCTGTCCTATGTGCTTGAGGTGGCCCTGCCATGAATTGCTAAATAATGCAATATTGTCCAAATAGGACACACAGATCTCCTCCAGCCCTGCAAATCACTGAAAAGTGGAAGAACATTATTCA